>NC_080696.1:55286395-56017645 GCF_030445035.2 Dasypus novemcinctus | reverse complement strand
GTGGACTGGGGGAGAGTGCAAACTACAATGTAAACCACTATCCATGTGGTGCAGCAGCGCTCCAAATGTATTCACCAAATGCAATGAATGTGCCATGATGACAGAGGTTGTTGATGAGGGAGGAGTGGGGTGAGGGGGGTGGGGGATATATGGGGACCTCATATTTTTTTAACATAACATTTAAAAAAGAAAAAAGAAAGAAAAGTTTTCAACATACTTGCTAGGAAAAAAAAAAGTCTTTATCTCAAGTTCTGGAGGTCGTAAATGAAGCAGAATCTATCCTTGTGAGTTAAAGGGGGAGAAGCTGACAAGGACCAGGTTTTGTTCAGGTCCCTTGTTGGGTGTTTAGGGGGTCTCAGTTTCCTAGGGTTGCTGTAACAAAGTACCATAAACTGGGTAACTTAAAACAAGAGCAAGGTCTTCTCTCCCAGTTCTGGAAGGCCAAAACCAAGTTGTCATCGGGGCACGGTCAGCTTCTGGTGGCGGCTGGTGGGCAACCGTTGGCCTTGGTCTCTGCCTCTGTCACGTGGCGGTCTCGCTCTCCCTCTGACCCAGTCCACACTGCCTCTTCATGGGGTACATAGTCATGTTGTACCAGGACTCACCCTAATTCAGTTTGACCTCATTCTCCAAGATCCTGCTTCCATATCGATGGAACCAGAGGTCAGGACTTGAACATATAATTTGGGGGCAAACAATTCAGTCCATAACAGAGAAGGAAGCTGGGAAGATACAAGGAGCTTAGGAGGACCAAATGGAGTTTCCTTCTCACCCCACACCCTCTTGCTCAAACTCTTTCACTGGAGTAGTTCCCACAAAGAGAAGTTGGTCTTACAGTTTGTGTGTACATGGAAGACTCCGCGTGGGAAGTCTCAGATGCTTGCAAGAGAGGGTTCGTTTGCAGGGACTGTGGGCCTGTGTTGTGATGCAAATGAAAGCTATCAGCATTAGCTGAATAACCCGGGTTCCTGCCACCTGGGGAAACTGGGATTCCAAGGTGGTTGGGAATGCCAAAGGTTGGGGCCCTGAACTCACGGATACCCTTAAATCGCCGTGATCTAAGCAATGCTTTTGAAGTTCTCAACTCTCTTCCAGAACAGATGGTAAACTTCTAAAAATCATGTCCCAAAAGATAATCCTGCCTGTAACTGTAAGTAGTTGTAAAAAAAAAAAAATTAAACTCCTGGATGACATATACACGGTGAGTTTTTTAAAGCAACATTGTAAGAATTAAATGAAGAGGCTGATGTCAAGAGCAAAATGATTTCCCCCTCAGACAGAGAGCCTAGGTGTCTATTTTAACACACATTTTAAGGTATTTTTAAACTTGCTGTTTAGGTGTGCAGTTCAAAATAGTCGAGATTCCAGATGGTTACAAGCCTTGTCTCTGGGGGTGGAGAGTCTGTGTTCAAATTCTAGTTATACAACTTACTGGCTCTGAAACTTTAGGCAAGTTACCCTCTCTAAGTCTCAATTTTCTCGTCTGTATAATGGGAATCGTTATAGAATTGTTTATCTCTAAGGGTTGTTGTGACCTTGGGCAACTTTTTTGGCCTGTCTAAGCTGTTAGACTTTATTCTTTGAGGAAAGGCAGGGATTCCAAGCTAAGATGTTTTGGGGAGGAATCTAATTGCATTTTGCCTTTTTATTCAATAAATAAGCATCTACAGAGAAGCAAGATAGGTAGAAGACAGGGCTATGGGCTTTGGAAATGAACCATTATGTGTCTCCCTAGCCTGATTCTCCAGTTCTCCCTATATTCTCCCTATATCGTGTGAATTTGACAAATCCATGCTCTAAGTTAACCAGAGTTAGTTTCTGTTGCTTACAGCTAACAACCCTAACTATTAAAATGTCTCTTTTTGCTACCAGTCTGTATTCTCTCTTAGGGAAGTTTCTCTGTCTTAATCGTCTGTAGAACTCTGGTCTGAACTTTAACCATGGGTAGAGTATCAGAATTTCACGTTTATTTCAAACTTTCATAATATAACTTTATATTGGTAGAATAAAAAATACTTTTTTCATCACGCAAAATAGAGCAATAAAGTTCTACAAAAGCAAGACTGGGTAGAGCCTAGGAGTTCAAGAGCTAGAATCAGATTGACATGGGTTCAAACCCAAGTCCTAACAAGAGGACTGGGGAATTCACTCTTTGTGTCCCTGGCTTACTTACTGGCCAGAGGCCAGTCCATCTCCACCTGGGAGAGTGATGATGAGGACTACATGAGAAACAGCATGCTCTGCACTTAAGAATCGTTGGGTGGCAGTGATGGAGGTGATGAAGGTGATGATGGTGTCTGGTGTAGAGGGGCAAAGGCTGCAGGCCTGAAGGGACAGCAAAGCATAGTGAGACCCACCTAGTGAAAAAGCCTGAGTTGCATGGGAGAAGGGCTGATTCTCAATAAAACGTAGTTCGGGGCTCTCAGACTTGTCTCCTGGCCAAAACCAAACTGGATTTTTATCCCCAGGTCTGATGAAGAGCAGGAAAGAGCAAGTAAAAACTGAAGACGCTGTAACCCCAAGACCTCTGTAGGCACGTGGGTACCAGCAGACTGAGCACCTCTCTATCAGAAACTATTACAGCGAGGCCTCTACATTTCCACATAATATAGTGCCTTGGCATCTCAGCATTCCCCTCCAAAAATGGATTTGCCCAGTGCCAGCTGAATGCTGGGAGAGTGGTGGCAATGACCAGAGGGAGGCCACTGACAGAAGCAGAACTACGTGCCATGTGAGAAACCCTCAGGGCCAGAGTTAGGGTGAGGCAAGCGAGGCACTCACCTTGGTCACTGAATTTAAGGAGGTGACAAAAAAATCAATAATCCAGATAAACGATAGTTACGGCAACATTTTTAAAAACCAAATTTAATACAAAAAATCCACAATGAACAAAATGTCAGCATTTTAAGTGAGGACAGGATCAATATTATTAAATTTCCCCTTTGCCTCAGGCTCCACTATGGCTCTGCACAGAACTATTACTGATCCTATATTTATTTAAAACATGAATATTTTGCTCATCATGGATGTTGTATATTAGCTTTGATTTTTTAAATATTTCAGCAAATAGTATTTACTTTGATTACTGAGTCTTTTGGTGGCCCCTTCAATTTTGCACCTGAGGACAGTGCCTCGCTTGCCTCACCCTAGTACCAACCCTGGCAGGTGGGTACCCAAGAATATTAACAGGAGGTGGGACACTTCATGGTGGGGAGCTGAGCAGATGGGACCAAGACACAGAAAAACAAGATCATCCTTGCCCCCGTGACCCCATTTGCACCCAACAATTCAAGTTGACAGCCTCCATGTGGGAAACCATTTCGGAACCACAGAAAATGTGGCATAGAGTTGAAAAATTACTTTGCAAGGTAAATTTGCTTTTTGGTGTTGAGGGCACCCTGCCCTGGCCACACCCTAACACCTCCCCCTTACACACACACGCACACAGGAAGTGTGTCAGCAGCTAACCTGAGCCATCTACTGCTCTTTTGTCAGTAGCCGCGTGTCAGCGTGGGGACAGGGCGCTGCAGACAACAGGCTGGTCCGCCTCGCCCGCGCTTTCTCTTCAGGCGCTGAGGCTCCTACTGACAGACAAAGGCTAATTGGCAGGCTCCAGCAGGCAGTTTCTGATGACACCGTAGAAATAATAAAAGACAGACGGGAACAAAGAAAGTTTAGAGGGAATAATAAAGGCAATATCTTTACCATGAACATTTGCAGAAGAGCAGAGGGGGCGATTGGAAATCGAGGGAGGGACCTGCTCTCAGTAAACAAGAACGAATAAGAAACAAAGACATAGAAATGTCTTTCTTGATAGATCACGTTAAAGTAGATCGATACACGTGGACACATAAATCGACAGAAACACAAATGAAATCGATAATTTGGCATTTTATACTCTAAACCTACCATTTGCTAGAATTCAGAGACACTAGCATATACAAGTTAAATTTAGTAATAAGCAGGGAGTTCAAATTATAAAGTCAAATTGTAGAGCAAATGATGTAATTTAAGGGAATGGCTACAATATCTGTTTATATACCCATGTATGCCCTGGAGTGTTCAGGAATATTTTTATCTTCTCATTTGTTATTTCACCTATTATTAAATTCTATAAAATGGAAGGGAAAAAAAAAAAACATCCAGAAGGCAAAGGGGAAGAAAATAAAAACAAATAACTATTCCTTGTGGAGACCAAAGCCATCTTCAGGGATACTAAGGAGTTGATTGTGTTCTTAGAGGAAAACTGATTTAGGATTTCTCTTTAAATTAATGTGATTAAAAATTCCGCTTTTTTAAAATGCATAAATTTAACATTCTTTACAGACTTGGTTTTTTCACAACAAACTGGATGTTTGGGGTGGATGTTTCCCTGCTTCTTTAGGAGGAAAATGACCAAATTTTTTGCTGCTTTTGTTTCAGAGAATTGCACTGTCCAAGGAAATGACCTAGTTTATTGCTTCTCTGCATTCAGGGCATGTTACACCAATGTGCACACAAAGGCAAAAAAAACAGCAACAATGGGAGTGATCTTTAGAATTATTTTTTTAAAAAACATAAGCTTGGTTCTACGTGTGGAAAGTATTCCGGTGCTCTTCCCCCGAAGTTCAGCGCACTTTAACATACCTTTGCCTGCCAGCTGTGGGCAGGTCACAGTTTAAAGCCTAGAGGAAATTGTCAGCTAAAGCAGAGCTTGCAAACTGGTGGCCTGGGGCTACAGATATGTTTTGTTTGACCCTCACATTATAGTACTGCAGGTGTATTAAATTTTACCTTTTATTTAACTGCCAACATTAAGAAACTAGGAGAGTTCATATAAAAGGTCAGACTTTCTTTTACTTCTCTTTAAAAATTTGCCACCCTGACAACGTCAAGTCTGCATTATCACATAGCAAGGCTTGGCCTGAACAGCCGCTGCCCACTTTGGACAGGACGTGCTCTCTCCAGTTCTCTCCAGTCTCCACTGCTCCCTCTTACTCTCTGTCATAGAAATAGAGCCTCGGTTACCATTTATCATCAGGCTTATGCTAATGCTTTCCTGATAGTAGATTTAAGAAATCTATATAATAATATCACCCATATCACTACCAAAAATGGATAAAATAAAAGCCAGAGGGAAAAAGTCATGGGTTTCAAGAAAAGAATTCTCCATTTCAGCTAAATTGATTCATTTACTTTTACTAGTAGATCCTTGTAATAATGACGACAAATACTTAGACAGCTCGTACCAAGTGCCAGGTAGTTTTCTAAGTCCTTTACATACTCAAATTCATTTCATCTGTACAGCAATCCTGTGGGGAAGGTATTATGACCCCCATTTTATGGAAGAGCAAATGAAGACTCAAAGAGGTGAAGGGATTGCTCAAGGTTCATTGCTAGCATGTGACAGGCTCCTGTAGGTATGTAAATTTGTGCTCCTTTCTAAAGCACATTTCATACATGTATGTAATAAGAATAGCTAGCAACTACTCCTTGCCTAGTATATTCCGGGCACCACAACAGGTTCTTAAAGCATAAATCAGTATAGAAAGTGACTTATGGTGAGTTGCAAAGGCTACAGATAAGTTGCTTCAAAGGTTGAAAAGAGGAAACTATTGCATCAAGTGAGCAGAGGAAGTATAGAAGGAGTTTTTATCGAGGAAGTAAAAGTTGTAATGGGCCTCGAAGCCTAATAAGGGGTAGACTATGGAGAAATGTGGCTTAGATTACAATGGCCTTTAGCCAGATGGAGCTGAATAAATGAAAGATTGGAAGTGGGAGAATGCAGGACGAGACCCAAGAAGAACCAGGCAAGACAAAGGTAGGCCTGCCTCCCCTTTCTTCATATGGGCTCAGCCACCTGATGTTCCTTACAATGCCTGCAGTGTATCGCGCATTCCAGGGAAGACACAGATGGAAAAACCTTGGACGCTGCCCTCAAAGTGCTTACACTGTGGTGAAGGAGCCCAATTGTAGATGTGGCAGCACTTCCTATTCAAGGGGGAGGGTGAAGAGTGGCCTGGGGGAGCCACCCACTTCTCTGACTGCTGAAAGTCTTCACCTCGTCCCTCAGGCACTGTAACCCCACCTGGGGAAACACCAGCACACCAGCACACCGTCTTCCACCAGACTCCTCTTCCAAGTTCAACGGAGGGCACCATCCCCTGAGCCACACAACTCAAACGAATGCTCACCATTCATCTCTGCTTCCTCTCCCGCACCTCCAATGTCCGTTCACCATGTCCTACCAATTCTACTTCTTGAAAGGGCTATCCTTTTCCCTTGTCTTTTGCCACTACCCTGGTCCAGGCAGTCATCTTCTCCTGCCTGGATTATTCCAAGAGCCTTTTCGCTGGATTTCATCCCTACCACAGTCTTACCGTTTCCTATGCTTACTATGTATATTTTTAAATGTATCCATGGCATATTTTTCTCTGCTGGAGTCCACTTGATCTTATGAATATTCATGTTATGAATGAGGATATATACATATATACAATCCGGCAAGTTATCAACATAGAAAATGTATTCAATGAGAATGAAGGCAATTCAGATTACTTATTATGCTGCTAGTTACCTCTACAATTAAAGGTTTTGCGGTTTGGGTGTCTAATGGGACTGAGTTCAAAGCCCAGCTCCACCTCTTGGCTAGTTGTATGTGACCTTGGAAAGATTAACCCCTCAGTTTTCCCTTCTGTAAAATGTGGTTAATAATAATGCCAAACTCCCCAACAATAATAAGGACTGAATTAAATAGTTATGATACTCAAGGCTTGGCACACAGTAGTACTCAAAAACTGTGTTATTTTTATTATAAAAGTTATTACTACTATTCTGCAGAATGTTGACTGTTTAATAAACCATGTCATCCACATCACAGCTCTCCTCCAAGATATCATCAAGAATTCCATCATACCTAGAAATCCTCAGGGCCTTAAGAAATGTGAAGCTAAGCAGTATGGTTTGCCTCAATTAAGAGCAGAGAAATGGTTTCTTCTCTGTGTTGTGATTTTAAGTAATATCAATGTTTCATAAAACTTATTAGTGTAGGTCTAGGTGAAACAAAATTAAGATAGCACTCTGGGAAATTAAGTTCAAACAAATTACATATAAAATGCAAGGCTTCATAATATTGTTTCTAAAGCAGTCTAATCTTAATATTATATATTTTGTTTTATGAAGCTCCCAGTTTTAGATTAATCATTGTTTTTTATTTACTACTCCATATAATAATTGGCTTATCTATGATATTAATATGCATGAATTTTTTTAGTTTGCCTCTTCAAAGAAGCATTCAGCCTGATGTTTATAATATGTTGATTTTAATATGCAATGCATATGTTTATATGCAGATTAAATTGGATTGCATTTTTACAAAACAAGATAACCAAAATGTAGAGAGGTGCTAAGACCTGACTAACCCTCATTAAAGTATAAGAATCCATGACAGGATTTGCATCTCATCCCCTTCCAATCACATAGAAGTAGATCGAAATTTACCCTGTCTACCTAAACATGATGCTGTGCCTATTTTTAGAAAGATGGAGCGGCATTTCACTGTGGGTTTCTCCTTTAGAAGTGTTTCTCAGTGGGGGAAGAGGAAGGATTTTGCTCCTCACAAAGGACATTTGGCAATGTCTGGAGACATTTTTGGTTGTTACGATGGGGGAGTAAGAGATTCTACTGATATCCAATTGGTAGAAATCAGGGGTGTTTTTCAAACATGCATAGGACAGCCCTCAAAGCAAAGAAGTATCCAATCCAAAATGCCAATAGCTCTGAGATTGAAAAACCCTGTCCTATAGGAAGAATGACTGGAAAATTTTGAGCTGTAACAAGTTGGGCCTACAGAGTTCTGAATATTTTCTACAACTTAATGTTCACTACACAAAGTTTAATTGCTATCTACAAGCAAATAATTTGCATTTGGTTTGGGTTTATTATTTACTCATTCATTCATTCATTTTCTTCAACACTTTTTTACTGAGTTCCTATTGTGTGTCAGAAATTATTCTAGGCAAATCATCATGGGATAGATGATAGATAGATAGAGAGATAATAGATAATTACATAGGTTAAAGATAACACATACCTACACTCTGATTTATTGGACTTACCCCACTCAGCTAACATGGAGTTGAAGAATGTCAACCACCACACCATGGAAGAATGTCAACCACCACACCTGTTACTTTATTGGAATTGTAGTTGGTGCTGGGGTTTAAGATATATCTAGGGGATCTGAATCTCTGGACTGACAATATGATAGCCAGGCCCTGAGCCTCAACAGACTTCAGCTCCTACACTCTGGATTATTGGACTTACCCCACTCAGCTAACATGGAGTTGAAGAATGTCAACCACCACACCATGGAGCCTAGAGTGCCTACAACTGAAAGCAGGAGGAGTGCATCCAGTATCCATGTGGAATCTAAGCCTCCTCTTGACATAGATGTGCAATGGACACAACCAATCCAAGGTCCACAGAGAAAATGTGGCATTGGTGTGGGAAAAGTGGCCATGGTGGCTGCTGGGAGCAGGGAATGGGAGGAAGAGATGAGATGCGGAGGCGTTTTCAGGACTTGGAGTTGTCCTGGGTGGTGCTTCAGGGACAATTACCAGATATTGTAGATCCTCCCAGGGCCCACTGGATGGAACGTGGGAGAATATGGGCTATGATGTGGACCATTGACCATGAGGTGCAGCGATGCCCAAAGATATACTTACCAAATGCAATGGATATGTCATGATGATGGGAGAGAGTGTTGCTGTGGGGGGAGTGGTGGGGTGGGAGCAGTGGGGTTGAATGGGACCTCATATTTTTTTAATGTAATTTTTTTTAAATGAATAAAAAAATAAAGATAACACATAAATAAAGAGAGAGATGATAGAAGATAGTGATGATAGACAGGTAGATGAGAAAGAGTAATAGATGGAGATGATAATGATAAAATTTGAGAGAGAGAGGGACAGCAAGATAATAAAAGATAATCAATAGACATGATATAGTGGATAAGGTCTATGAAGAAATGTAATGCAGGTTATGGAGATGGAGACTTTCAGGAAGGTTTTTCTGAGTTCATGGAGAAAGGACCCATGTAGATATCTGGAGGGAGAGTGTGCCCAACAAAGAGGATAGCAAATGCAAAGATTGTGAAGTAGGAAGGTGTTTGGAGTAGCCAAGGAAGACTAAGGAGGCTGCCCTGAAGGGAAGTGACCAAGTGGAAGAAAGCAAGGAAATGGTCAGAGATGGTGAGAGGCTGAATCATGTAGGGCTAAGGGAGCTCTGGCAATGACCCTGGATTTTATTTTGTGTGACATCTTCCTTGGTACATATCTTTATTGTTTTTTTCTGAATACAAATGCAATACATACATGTTGTTCTAAAAATATATTAAACATTACAGACATAATGCTTGAAAATACATCCAAACACCAATATTAATAGTTTATTCTATATTCCTCCAAATTAATTTGCATACACTTTTTCTTTTTATTATTACAAAAGTAGAATCATGTCATACATACTTTTTGGCAACTTCCTCTTTTCCCACTTATTCCTACAGCCCAAATGTTTTTTTCTTTGTTTTAACTTTTCTTGCTACTCACTGGGAAACAGTGAGGAAAGGGGAAGGAGACTTTTAAAGTTTTATTAACTCCTTTCTCTCCTTTCCAAATCTAGAAGAAAATCAATTAAGGGAAAATACAGACAATAAAATCAGACCAACTAATAATAATAACATAACTGGCAGCCAAGGTGTTTAGGATGATAGCGATCTCTTTTTCAAGGGCTTCTTTTATTCCCTGTATTAATGTTTTGTGACTAGATACCCTACCATCTTTTGTTAGTTTTTTTTTTTTTTTCTAGGTGTGGTTGCCTCTCTAGAACATAAATCTGGCAAAGTCACCCCTCTGTTGAAAATAATCCAAAGGCTCCCATGGACTGCTGGATAAAGGCCATGCTCTTTAGCTTGACACACCAAGTCCATCCTCAGGTCTCCTCCCAGCCATGTCTTTGCTATAGCCATTTTTATAAACATTTTATGTGCTATCAGATAACTTCCCCCTTGATGCCTTATTCCTTCTGTCAGGAATATCTGTTCTCTTAACTTCATTCAAAGACAAACTCCTATTTATCCTTCAGGGCCAGCTAAAATAACACTTCTGAAAAGCCTTCTATGACTTTAATCAAGGTCTGTGGCAGCAGAATATCTTGAACTATTATTCCAGGTTCTTTCAGTTTGGTTTCCTCATCTACTGTTGTCTCCTTAGTATTCCAAAGAGACATTTCTCTCCCAAATCAAAATCAGAAACTCTAAGAAGCCACGGGATTAACTATGGGACAATAAAATGTGGATACATATCTGTAGATGCAGGTAAGTTTTGTTCTGTTGAAAGGCAGGGGAGAAGGTGTACTAGTGACTGGATTGGGGAAGAAGTAGAGAATCTAGAACCCTGAAACTAGAAGGAAGATTTAATTACCAACGGGGATTTTGTCTCAATGACCACAGAGCAGAATGTAAGAAACCCAGTGCCAACGTGTCTCAGTGTAAATCCTATATATCTGTATGTGGTATGTGTGTATATATATACATATATATAAACATATATATATGATTACATATAATCTTATGTATCTGTAAGTTCCTTTAGCAAAGAGTATGGTACTTGGATATCTTGAGTAGGGAAAGGGGTGTCAAGGGAAATCCTTGGCCCCTAAGCAAGATATAATGGAATAAAAACAGAAGTTTTTCCATGTGAAGTCTCCAATGATGGGAAGAGAATCTCCAAAGAACCCATTAGAGTGTCCAGAGGGAAGAGTCAGCTTTAAATATCTACTAGGCCCAGAGACTTTGAAACATTTCACAACAGTATCACTAAAGTGGAAATTTTCCTGCTCCAATGGCCTCTCTCCTCCAGCCTCCTTCTTCAAGCGTGAGAGATTAGAATAAAATATGGACCAGAGTGGACTTACTGATATTCTACTATAAAACTATTGTGATGAGTAACAGAAGAAATTTTAGCATCAAGGAGGAGAAAGTGGCCACAGTAGTTGTTGAGGGCCGGCAGAGGGAAGAAGAGATGTGATGTAGGGGCATTTTTGGGATTTTGAGTTGTCCTAAATAATATTTCAGGGTCAAACGCTGGACATTATATAACCTGCCATAACCCACTGAATGTACTGGGGGAGAGTGTGAACTACAGGGTAAACTATTATCTATGTAGTGCAGCAGTGCCCCAAAATGTGTTCACCAAGAGCCATTAGTGTGCGACAATGATAGGGAAGGTTGTTGGTATGGGAGGAATGGGGTTGGAGGTGGGGGGTATACAGGAGCCTCTTATATTTTTTAATGTAACTTTTTTTTTTTGGTGATGAATATACCTTCAAAAAATACAATTTACAAAAATGATGTGGTAGAGGGTAGGAGTGGGTTATATGGGAACCTCATATGTTTTTTAATATAATGTTTCTTGTGATCTATTAACTTTCATTTAAAAAATAAAATAAAAGAAATTAAAGAAATTGTCTTGCCACTGTACACACAGGGCAACACCTATTGCAGTGATGAAAGGCAAAACATCAAAAACAAAGCTTTTTCATTTTTTCATTTTTTTATATCCCAATTTATTTTTTATTTTATTTTTCTAAATTAGTATGTATTCTACATCTAACCTTTAAACCCATCACTATATTCCATTTTACTATTAATGGAACTTGGCAATATATTAGGCTTCATTTTTTGAAGAAGTTTTGGACCACAGAAAGGTTCAACTATAGCAGGGGAAGAACACTGGTGTGGGGTGTTATTGATGGAGGGCATATGGTTGGGATGGAGTTCTCCAGAGCATGTATACAGGGTACATAAAAATGTTTGGATATTTTCATACTAGTTACAGTTAAAAACAACAACTGAGGGAGTGCTGAGTTCCTAGCCAGGGGAGCTCTATCCCATTCCCCAATGGAACAGCAACAATCCCCCAAGTGCAATGGCAAAGACCAATAAAGAAGGATGGTTCAACAATGAACCCTTGATACTGATGACTATGCTTATGAGCCTATGTGCCTGAAATATGAACTAGGCCTAGAGCTGCAGGGTGCCTAAAAGTTACCTCCTGAGAGCCTCCATGTTGCTCAAATGTGGCCACTCTGTAAGCCTAACTCAGCAGATAAAAGCATTACCTTCCCCCCAGTGTGGGACATGATTCCCAGGGATGAGCCTCCCTGGCACCAAGGGATTACTGCCAAGCACCAGCTGATGATGTAACTAGAAAAAGACCTTGAATAAAAGGGTCAACTCAGACCAGCAGAATATCTCAGCCTACATATAATATCAGGTGTTAAAAACTGCTTTTTTGACCTTGAATAAAAGGGGGAAATGGAAAGGACAAGTGAGTTTATATGGCTATGAATCTCCAAAAAAGAGTCCAAGGTCATCAGAGGGGTTATGCTTATGCACGCCTCAGCAGGGTCCCAGAAACAGCCAAAGTAGATACAATCCCAGGTACTGGTTCTCCTGAGGGCGACAGAGACCCTCAGGTCCTATGGTCATGGCAGATGGTTCTGGAGTTCAGTGCCATGTCAGTTGGCCCTACTTTGGAGATTGTGTTCCTTAGTGTGATAGATTTGAACTCAGCTTGACCTATTTTCTGTCATGTTTACTGGATCTGTGGTTGGCACTGGGGTTGGTGTATACTCAAGAGACCTGAATCTCTGGACTGTCCATGTGACAGCCAGGCCCTGAGCTTCAACAGACTTGCAACTCCTACCCTCTGGTTTATTGGATTTACCCCGGCCAGCTAACAGGGAGGTGAAGAAGGTCAACCACCACACGAGGGGGCCAAGAGTGACCACAATTGCAAGCAGGAGAATTGATCCATCATCCATGTGAGATCTAAGCCCCCTCTGGATACAGAGGTGAATTCTACAGGATGGAGGAATAGAGTATGGAGTAGAGTGGACTTACTGATATTGTACTATGGAACTATTGTGATTAGTAATGGAAGATATTACAGCATTGATGTGGAGGTAGTGGCCACGGTAGCTGCTAAGGGTAGGGAGAGGGAAGAAGAGATATGATATGGGGTCATTTTCAGGACTTGGAGTTGTCCTGGGTGGTACTGCAGGGACAGATGCTGGCCATTGTATGTCGTCCCATGGCCCACTGGGTGGACTGGGGGAGAGTGTAAAGTACAGTGTAAACCGCTGTCCATGTGGTGCAGCAGTGCCCCAAAATGTATTCACCAAATGCAATGAATGTTGCACAATGATGAAAGAGGTTGTTGATGTGGGAGGAGGGGGTGAGGGGGATGGGGGATATATGGGGAACTCATATTTTTTTAATGTAGCATTTTTTAAAAATAGAGAAAAAAATTTTAAAAGAACAAGCTTCCAGAGAAAAAACAGGGAAAGAAAGAAGACAACACCATCCCTAATTTATGGGATGTAGGTCTCTCTGGAAAGCAGAGCTAAGGAAAGGAGAAGATCTCTTTTTAAGTCAAGTTCAGAGGTTGAACTTGGTACAAGACCTTCTCATTTCTGAACCAAATGGTACAAGAATTCTAATTTCTGAACTGAGACTGTTGACCAACTAAAAGTGCCTGTGGAACTTTCTATTGAAACTACTGGTCAGAAATGTCATCTAGGGGAAGGGGGAAACTGAACCACTTTAATAAAGTTTTATGTGATAGTGGGAGACAAAATAACACTGTTTTATGTTTATACCCCATTTTTCCCACTTGTTTAATGTACGATTATCTACATAAAACTACCACTTAGCATAATGTCTTACACATGGTAAATTCTCAATAAATGTTCTTGAAAGAATGAATAAATCCTTGAAAATTATCATTTCAAGATAAAAGAGAGAGAAAGAACAAGAACATAAAATCCCCATAGGTAATTTTTAGCCCCCCTAAGTTTAAAATGGCATTAAAACTTTATCATTCTATTTATTCCTGGGACTCGAAAACTCCACCACCCTTCCCTATATGTCAAACCAGTAAACAAATGTGATTGGCAAGAGCCCAGACTTCCAGGGAACTCAGGACTCAGGAAGTCTCTCCTCCACTCTCCTTGGACTAGAGCAACACAGTCCCTGCCAGAGTCTCAGAAGCTCAAGTTTGGACATGGTTCTTCCACCAAAGCAAACACCTCCAGAAAATAAGGACCTTGTGTACATACATTTCCCCAAATGACCAAACCATTTGTTGAAACACTCCTACGCTATCTCTGCCAGCCACTGAGATTCTCTCTATATACAGATATATCTCTTCTGTGTCTGAAGAACTTGGAAAAAGGGGGCATTTTTACACAAAGAAAATAACTGCATGCACGAAGAGATGTGGAGGCAAGGCAATATTTGATACAAATTGGCTGGTTTGGTTCAGCTGAAACATAGATTCTAAAAGGCAGGAGGTGGGAACAAAATGATTGCTCAAAGCTATACCAGAAGTGTGGAAACCTATTCTGCTAGTGAGCTTCCTTGGGAACACATTTATGGAAAAAGGGCATTTCTCCCAGCATTTTCCACCTTTCTTCCTCACTTTTAATCAGGTAGTCATCTCTGCACTCTTTAAAACAGGACAGAACAAAAATGGTCCTCAAAACTTTTTGGCTGATTTCTTTTTCAATGTCTTGTGATTAACAAATGTGATTTTTGAAAAAAGAGAGAGGGAGTTTGAAACAAATCCAGAATATGTTGGATGAAATAGGTAAGAAAAAGGCTTTTCCCAGCATAGAAAGAGCTTCCCCAGGATGGAGAGGCAAACTTACATGAAAGAGAGAAGGAAGGAGGCCTGTGGGTTCAAAGAGGTTTCAGGGAAAGGGTCTTCTACTTCTCCATGGACCACAAAAGAGGAAGCAAACTCCAAGAGATGAATGATCATATGACTTGTCTAGCAGGTGGGCCCAGAGGCAGCTTCCCCCCCAAACTCCTTCACCCACACATGTCAGAGAGGTAACGGAAACTGTTGTGCTTGAAGGGCCAATAGAAGAATGGTTACACCTGCAGGAATCGATGTTGTCCAAAGCCAGAGGATCCAGGGATCCACCTCTGATGTCTGGCCACAGTGCAGGGCCCCAGAACTGGGGCACAAACCAGGAAGGATCCAGGTTCGTGGTTGCAAGCAACAGAAGATAATTCTGATTAATTTTATCAGAAAAAGAATGTATTAAAAGATCCTGGGGGAAGCAGATTTGGCTCAATGGATAGAGCATCCGCCTACCACATGGGAGGCCCAGGGCCTCCTGACCCGTGTGGTGAACTGGCCCATGCGCAGTGCTGATGTGCGCAAGGAGTGCCGTGCAATGCAGGGGTGTTCCCCACATAGGGGAGCCCCATGCACAAGGAGTGCGCCCCATGAGGAGAGCTGCTCCATGCGAAAAAAGCACAGCCTGCCCAGAAGTGGCACCGCACACATGGAGAGCTGACGCAGCAAGATGATGCAACAAAAAGAGACACAGATGCCCGGTGCCACTGACAAGAATCCAAGCAGGGACAGAAGAACACACACAGCGAATGGACACAGAGAGCAGACAACTGGGGGGGGGGGGGGACAGGGGAGAGAAATAAATAAAAAATAAATCTTTTTTTAGAAAAAGATAACTGGTATATGGGGGGAGAATATACCTAATGTAAACAATAACCAATAGAACAATTTTAATAATCTTTCATCAGTTGTAACAAAGGTAACTACTGTTTTTTAAAAACAGCACAATTATTTTTCTTAAAAGTGCAATCATCCAATTAACAAATGTTCCACACTAATGCAAGGTGTTAGTGGTGGGTGGTGGATGAGAATCCTGTATGTTACACATGATCCTTCTGTAAATTCACAACTTCTCTAATTTAAAAATAATAATAAGATGCCACGTAGCTCACAGTATCTCCTAGGAGTTCCAAAGAACCAGTCTGAAGCTTTGCAGTCAGAACAACATCCCAAATGGAGCCATAATCCTGGAGCTCCCTTCAGGTGCAATCCATGATGGCCCCCTTGCTGCCAGGGCAGGGCACCTACGCTGTAGTTTATATTGCAGCTGCCAATGGTGCTGAACATCAGAATGTCTTCCACCCCTATCCTGTGAACTCCATTTCTGTGGCTGGATGGCTTCTGTGTGATCCCCGCCTTCTCCTGTCACAGGCTTCTACATAGAAGCTGGGCCACCTGACTGGCTGATGCCCAGATCCCAACTGCCAGGGAGACTGGAAAAGCACACGACAGATGGAAGTGAGCTCAGCCTGGAAAGTTGAGGTTCCTCAGACATGGGGTGCAGATGCCAAGCAGCCAAAACAATGACAGAAGACCACCACAAGAGGGAATCTCCAAAAAGAATTTAGTCTGATTATTCTGCCAGTGCAGCAGAATAGGAGTGCCGAGTCAGCAAGTAAGTTGAACTGTAGAAAACAGAGTTGTGCTGCACAGCTTAGTTTGTGGGCTAAAATTTATCCTCATTCCACCAGGATGGTGTATTGTTTTCAAAAGCTTGAGTCAACTATTTACCATTTTTGTGTTTATTATAATCAGACTGTCTAGTGACGTGGTTAAGAGCCCAGACTCTCAGTTCCTGGCTCTATCATCATCGACCAGGTGAGGTTTTATTAGAGTCTTAGCACCCTACCCATTAATTTCCTCACCTGTAAATTGGGATAAGAATTATAACTCACTTCACAGCTTTATTGTGAAGAAGAATGAGCTACATGGAGGAGGGCATGAATGGCCCCACTTCTCTACCCATCCCCGTATCTATACCTTTCACCATGTCACTTTGCAGTTTCTCTTATGGAAAAAGTCAAGCCCCTCATACTCAGGCTGACCTTGTGACTTGTTTTGGTCAGTAGAATGCACGGAAGCAATGGTGTGCCAGTTCCAAACCCAAGCCTCCAGGGGCCTTGTGTGCCCCTGCTGGGCCTGCTGCCACTGTCCTGGGAACAGGCCCAGGCAAGCCTGCCAGAGCCGAGAGGCAGGGGGGCAGAGGCAAGTCACCGTGTCATCCAGTGGCCCCGGCTGACAGCCAGCTGACACCCAGATATGTGAGAGGTCCGGACAAGGTCAGCAGGGCCACTTAGCTGGCCTCTCCCAAGCACACGCAGTAAATGCTTATGTTGTATGTCACTGGGGCCTCATAGCTGTTTGTTATGAGACAATAACTATTTTAAATGTGGTGGAATAGTAGAAAAAAAGTTCCTTAAACAAAAATTAAAATAAAACCAAGCATATTGTAACTCAATAAATGCTAGCAAGCATACAAAAAAAGAAAAAGGCATCTTATAAAATGCTAACCGTAATTTGACGCAGCAGGGGCTGACTTTCCATATACAATCATCAATGAGATTCGTCCGTCAATGGCACTGACCAGGCGTAGATATTCTCAATATCACAAATGGAAAATGTCAGCCTTCTCTCTAAAACATGGACCTGAGTGAAGTTTAAAAAATAAAAACCTTGCAGACCCCAGCTGTCTAGATTTGATGTCTACTAGAAGCTTATTTGGCCTTGCTGACTCAACATGTAAGTTACGTGAGATAAAATAGATCATTGCAGCTCAAAGACCTACTTAAGACCCAGATCGATGGTTTAACTCTCTTTGGTCAGGAGAGGTAGACACCTCTATAAGATGGAAACATTGTTTGGAAAAAAAATGACTTTTAGTGGTAAAAACCGAGACAACCACATCTGTTTTCACCAGTTTAAAGTCAAACCAACTCTTCAGAAGGTAAATTCTGGATGTGTGTGAGTATATTGTGGACGTAAACAGATGGTCTTTATTCTCTCTTACTGCATGTCCCATCTAAACCCAGTCCTTTCTTTTAAAACTTAAGTTTTCTAAAAATTCACCATAGTAATCACAAAACAGTTTTACTCTGAAAATTTAGTGAGATGTTCAAAAACCTGCCCCCAGTGTTTCTCAAGTAGGTTGGTATATAATGAATTCAAAAATTCAATAAATAGAGCTTGGTGGGCCTACTTTTTTCTCCTGACTCCTATGATTATCATAATTTGATTTTATAGTTTTCTGTCCTAAGCTAGCAGCCAGGGAGTAATCTTTACTGAGTCATGAACTTTCCCATCGTTAAATGTCTGCACCTATTTTCAACATATCAGAAGTGTCCAATAACTACATTTTATCTGCCTTGAATAAAATCGAGTTGAGACACTGGGGAGCATATGTATAATAAAGTTTCCTATATGCTTTAGCAAAGTACTTGTAGTTTTGAGTGCCAGCATTGTCTGTGACAACTTTTCCAGGACCATAAAGATTGCGTAGCACGTTTTCCATAGAGACCAGGACGTATGTTTACAAGGACAGAAATCTGAGTAATTTCCTACTGGTCCAAAGGGAATATTAAACTCTTCTGTCATTCTGTAGTATATTATTTATGGTTGCTTTTTTGTTGGGCTTTTTTTTTTCATTTGTGAGTTCAACTCCATGTCCTGATAGAAGGTGATAAAAGGCTCACTACGTTAAAAAATCTTATCACTAAATCAGGAACAAAACTATAAATTTTGGCCTTTGAAATCAAACTGACTGGTGAGGATCATTTTGCTCCTGAAATATTACAGTAGTGATCAATTTGCTGTAAAACTAAGCAGTTTAGCTCAGCAATCTATAGTTGGAAAGCAAGTTGTTCAAGGGGAAAGTTTATGCCCAGCACAAGGGATAAATTAAATTTTATGGGGAAAATATGCATTATTACATGCTTATCTGTTTAACATGTTATTCTTTCCCACACCAGTGTAATAAATATTTTTAATTGTAGTTTTTATCTCACATACATATAGTGATGTGGAAATTTTATTCTCAAACATTATCAATTAATCACAGAATAGAGAGGAGCTTTCAAATCTTTCTTTAAAATGTACTCTGATGTGCTTGGCAAATGTTCATCCCCAGTGAAGTAAGGTTGGTTGGTAATAAAAGAATAGTTCAAATTATCTTTCCTCAAAGGGTAAGCATCAACTGATCTAATTTACCCTTTCTCCTCATTTCAACCCCTGTTTACTTTACATCACAGTTTTTCAATTTAGGGACTTCAAATGAAAAATGCTTTGCCATACTTGATTCCATTCATAAGGAGTGATTTCACTTGGAAGATTTTGCCTCAGCTGTAAGAAATCAAGCCTAGAAAAGACTAATTCAAGTATAAGTAATAAGCCATAAGAGCTCACATTCGCTGAGCCCTCAACACTTGTCAAGGTGATTTGCATAATTCCATGTAATCCTCACAAAAATTCTATGGGTTGGCATTGTTCCTATTCGTATTTCAGAGATAAGGAAGCTGGCCTTCTAGGTGTTAGCTAGACCAGAGGAGAAAAGAAGACCTTGAGGAAGTTATTGCTACAATCCCCATGAGAGAAAGAAAATGGCCACTTGAAAGAAGATGGCAGCACTGGAGGTGAAGAAGAGGATAAATTGGAGAAATGTTTAGAAGATAAAATCTACAGGACTTGATGGATAGGTGCCTGGTGCCATTCCCAAAGAACTGAATTTTTAAATGTTTGCCAGTACATCCTATGAATTTTTGAGAATAACTTAATACAGAAAAACTCAGGCATGTTTCTACATTTTCTATTCATCCCATCTATCTTGCATGTAAATAAGTATAAGGAACTGTTACCTTATTTTGAATGTAGAAAGGTGGTTGATTTTAAACTCTTTCTAAAACATTAACAAGCTAACATCCCTGCATCTTGTTGACTGTTGGGTGGTAATTCTCATGGCATTTCCACATGCCTTGTGGCAACTTTTGTTCCAGACTTTCTTCTAAGGATACTGTTAGAGCAAACAACCTTGAAAATAGGAGTAGTACCTCCCTCTCAGCCAAAAGCAGATTTGTTTCCTGATGTGGATATTAAGGCAATTTCTCCCTCTGAGGCAAATGTTGGACAAGTTTTCCAGAAGTCCCTTTATAAAACTGGAGGTTTCTTAAGCCCAGGGGTCCTCAGGTGTGACACAAACCTACTGCGTGTAGCCTCTACCTGGGCCACTCCACACTGCCCCTGTGGGACTTGGGGGGCAGGGAAACAGATGTAAATGTAAAGTTCATACCGATCCCTGTATGTCATAACCTCTTTGTCTCTGACCCAGGAGTTTTGTGTCTTCTGCCTATTTCTAGGAAACTGTGGCAGCCTAACTTGTTTGCTTATAAGTAGGACAATCTTAGACCTTTCACAGTTCTTGACAAGTGACATTGTCCCTTGTCTAATGACTTTTTTTAATTAATTTATTTTTTTAACATTATTAGGAAGTTAACTAATACTCCTCCATCTCCTCCAAAGAATCTAGGACAGCCTGTGAATTTATATTGCTCAGACTCCACCATTTTGGACTTCTACTTCCTTTCCTTATTTATCAGTTGGTGAAATTACATGACAAATCAGTATTATCACAACCCATAAGCACTCCATTCATCAAAAAACATTTACTGAGAGCCTGCTGTGTGCCAGACACTGCACAGGTAATAGCAAGAAAGACAGACACAATTCCTGCCCCCAAGATTAGAGTCTAAGTAAGAATGTAGTTAATTGAATGACCAATTACAATAAAAGGGATGGTGGCTGCCAGGCACAGGGATGTAACTATAAGCTGATACCTTACCTACCTAGTGCATAGACACTGACCAGGTGAGAAAGATTGTGAGGCAGTGCCTTAACCTTTGGAAACAGTTTATGCAAAGCCCTACAGGTGAACAACAGGATACATTTATAGAATAGAAGTGTGGAGAGGAGAGATGAGGGAAAAGGTAGGCAAAAGATACACAGTGGAAATTTTTGTAATCATGGGTTACAATTCAGATTTTACCCTACAAGCAATGATAATGCAGTAAAGGGTTTTAAGCAAGAAAGTGACATGATCAGACCTACAATTTAGAAAATATAAATCACTTTGGCTCCTGGATGAAGGATCCACTGGAGGAAAGACCAGAGCAGAGTTTCTCAACCTTGGCATTATTTGGCCCAGATCATTCTTTGTTGTGGGTACTGTCCTGCACATTACAGTGTGTTTAACAGCATCCCTAGCCTCTACCCACTAAATGCCAGTAGCACACACACACACACACACACACACTCTAGGTGTGACCATCAAAACTGTCTTTTGACATTATCAAATGTCCCTGGGGGGCAAAATCAGCCACGGTTGGAACAAATGGACTAGAGAGAAGACCAATTTTGGAATCCATAAACAAGGACAGATAAAGGTAGCTTGGACTATAGGACTGAAGGAAAGGAAGTGGATTCAAGGGAAATGTAGAAGCACCATTGAAGCTTCACAGCCATCTGTTTATATGTCCCTGAGAAGGGGCTGCTGGAATGACCCACAGCTCGGCTTGGGTATGAAAATGGCTTTTACCACTTGCTTCTGCCTCTTACTCTAAGCAAAACCTACAATTGTGCTTGTCTGTCTCAACCCTGCTAAGTTGTATACTTTCATACATATGTATGCATACATTAAATTTTTGCAAGCATAATTTAGACTTTTCAAAATAGTGACACGGTAACAAAGAAAAATTGAGACATGCATGCGTTTTGAATATTGATTCCCAGTTTCTCACATAGTACCAAACATTTCCCTTGCTGCTTTCTTTCTATGCATTTGTTTGCTTTTCCATGTCTTGCCCAACTTTGAAGGAATCATTAGCTAGCAGACAATTAGACCCACCATTACCTATAAAATACAAGCATGATCCCAGGTCACAACCAGAAAAATCTGTTGGTTACTAAGGAGGGCTTTCATAGGCTAAGGGACTATTAGATCATCAACAATTTTCCTCAAATTTATTTTGGTAGAAATGGAAATTATGTTTACATTAATTGTTTATTAGATTTAACTACATGCTAGGAACTTTATAAAATATTATCTTGATAATGTCTTCCCAAGTTCTATAGGGTTACGTTTATTTATCCCCATTCTACATTTGCAAACTCTGATACTGAGAGTAGTCAGTAAAGAAATTTATCTAAGCTCACCCAACTAATAAGTTACAGGGCTGAAATAGAAAGGCAATAGGGAGAAGCAGACTTGGACCAATGGATAGGGTGTCCGCCTACCACATGGGAGGTCCAAGGTTCAAACCTCAGGCCTCCGTGACCCGTGTGGAGCTGGCCCTTGCGCAGTGCTGATGCGCGTAAGGAGTGCTGTACAGCGCAGGTGTGCCCCATAAGGAGAGCTGCCCAGCACAAAAGAAAGCGCAGCCTGCCCAAGAATAGCGCCGCACACACAGAGAGCTGACACAGCAAGATGATGCACAAAAAGAAACACAGATTCCAGGTGCCTCTTACAAGGATAGACGTGGTCACAGAAGAATGCACAGAGAATGGACACAGAGAGCAGACAACCGGGGGGGAGAGAAATAAATAAATCTTTAAAAATAAATAAATCTTTAATGAAATCTTTAATAAAAAATAAATCTTTAAAAAAAAAAGGAAAGGTAATAGGACTTTTCTGTAAGGGATCAGATAATAAGCATTTTTGGCTTTACCACCATATGATCTCTGCTGCAACTAATCACCTTCTCTGTGGTAGCACAAAAGCAGCCATAAACAATCTGTAAACAAATGGAGGGGCTGTGTTCCCATAAAACTTTAATTATTTACATGCCACAAAATGTGATTCTTCTTTTGGTTTTTTCCAACCACTTAGAAATGTAGAAACAATTCTTCTTAGCTCATGGCCCAACAAAAACAGGCAGCAGACTGAATTTGGCCCATGGGTCACAGTTTTCAGACCCCTGCAGTAGCATGTGGCTAAGAGCATGGAGTCTGGCAGTCCACCCCCTGGGATTGAATTCCTACTTCTTTTTTTTTTTTTAAGATTTATTTATTTTTGTTATTTTTATTTTTATTATTTTTATTTTTATTTTTCCCCCTCCCCCCCAATTGTCTGCTTTCTATGTCCATTCACTGTGTGGTCTTCTGTGTCCACCTGTATTCTTGTCGGCGGCACCCAGAATCCGGGTCTCATTTTGTTGCGTCATCTTGCTGCATCAGCTCTCCGTGTGTGTGGCGCCACTCCTGGGCAGGCTGCGCTTTTTTTTTGCATGGAGCAGCTCTCCTTATGGGGCACATTCCTAGCGTGGGGCTCCCCTATGCGGGGGACACCCCTGCGCGGCACGGCACTCCTTGCATGTATCAGCACTGTGCATGGACCAGCTCCACACGGGTCAAGGAAGTCCTGGGTGTTTGAACCCTGGACCTCCCACGTGGTAGGTGGATGCTCTATCCACTGGGCCAAATCCGCTCCCCTCCCACAACTTAACAGTGTAAACCTAGTGGGTTACTTAAGCAGAATCTCTGTGCCCCACTCTGTGTGTCCCTGGTTGGGTCCCCCAGAAACACACCCTGATACAGGATTTGAGTGTAAGTAGTTGAATTGATCCCAGGAATCTGTGGTGGGGAAAAGGGAAGGAACGCAGGGAAGGATAGGCAGCCAGTTGAGGGCACACTCTTGAAAGGGCCCTGCTGGGGACAGCCAGGCGATGGCACGGGGCATGCCTCAGCATTGCCCTGCCTAGCACAGAAGCTGGGACACTTGTAATCTCACTCCTATCTATTACTGGTTGAGTGCTGCGCCCAGGCACATTAGCACCCCAGCACTGCTCCCGCTCCCCTCTGTGGGCAGAGCAGTCTAGAAAAACTTTCGGACAGAGCGTCTCAGGGAATTATGAATGCCTAAGGGACGGCGTGGGGCACAGAAGGGTCAGTCACACTCAGTTTCCCCATCTGCAAAGCTGGCCTAATAATAATGCCTGCATCACGGATGGATTGCAAGATTAGACGAGATAATATGTAAAGTGCTTCCAGAGCCTGGACTATGAGGAAGG
This sequence comes from Dasypus novemcinctus, assembly GCF_030445035.2. Taxonomy (NCBI): domain Eukaryota; kingdom Metazoa; phylum Chordata; class Mammalia; order Cingulata; family Dasypodidae; genus Dasypus; species Dasypus novemcinctus. The sequence continues at coordinate 55,993,848 of NC_080696.1, read as the reverse complement.
TGAGCAGCTCCTCTCACTGCAGAACTTAAGGGGCTGCCAAATAGCTCAGAAATTAAGATAAATAATATTTAATGCAATATTTTGAAAAATCAGAATTAATGCAAAAGAAAATCCATGATTAAAAAAATGAAATTTTTAAATAAAAACAGGACCCTTTACACAACTGAGGCACAAGGAAAAATGTGGGTCCCTATACCCATGATTTCATGTAATTTTTAATTGTTAAATTTTTTCTCAAAGTAGATTTTGAAAATATTATTGATGAGTGGCCTTCCTTTAAAGCCAGACATGTAAAATTATGATGAATTCTGTTTGGGGCAAAAATGAAATACTTAAATGTAAAATAATATTGTGCATTTTGATACAACTACTTTTTTTTTTTAAGATTTATTTTATTTATTCATTTCTCCCTCCCCCTCATTGTTTGTGGTTGCTGTCTGCTCTCTGTGTCTGCCCATCTTCTTTTTTAGGAGGCACCAGGAACAGAACCAGGGACCTCCCATGTGGGAGGGAGGCACCCAATCACTTGAGCCACCTCCACTCCCTATTTGAAGTGTCTCTCACTGTGTTTCCTCATTGTCTCCTTGTTGTGTCAGCTTGTTGTATCAGCTTGCCATGCCAGCCTATCATGCCAGCTCACTGTCTTTCTCATCTTCTTTAGGACGCACTGGGAACCAAATCCAGGACCTCCCATGTAATAGGTGGGCACCCAAGTGCCTGAGCCAAATCTGCTTCCCACAACTACTTTATAACATTTCAATTTTTTTTTCAACTTCTTTAATGTTCTGGAAGAAGATTACTATTTTTTTCTAAACTAAAATATTTTTTTTCTAAAACAAAAATCCAGAATAAATAGACTAAACTTTTGTGTTAATTTTGATTTTTTAAAATATTTCATTAAAATATTTATTTTGATTACTGAGTTTGGGGCACCCTTTTAAATTTTTCACTTGAGGCAAGTTCCTCACTCACCACACCCTGGTCCTAGTCCAGTTAGTATCTCCAGCGTATGATAAACCAAGTACTTAATAAGTAGTCACTTTACTGTTCATCTTCATATCCACATGACCAACATTGCTGCAGGTATTCCTTTTGACAACCCCACACTGCTTCCTTGGTCCATCAGGATAACTACATGTTCATATCTAAACAGGAAACGAGACACCACAATAAATGTACTTTTTTTTTCTATCTTAACATGTAGGAGGAAAAGCAGCCTTTTATTGAATCTTTCTGAGGCATATGTGTTGATAACTACTCACATAACCTGTTATGGAGGGGGTGAATTTTAGCAAAGACAAGGCAATTATGGCTAGATAATTTGAAGGACCCACTTTTTCCTTGACAGCAAATTAATTGATGTTATAATGGGTATGTCACCCTGTCATCCATCAACATTTATTGAGTTCTGACAATGTGCTAGGTTAAACGTGAAACAGAACACACGCACATGCACACACATGCCAGAATTCCAACTTACTCCTTACCGTGTGTGATCCATGATGGTATGGTTTGACATGTATATTTTTTCTACGTAAAAGGGAAATACTATTGCCTGTAGCTCCTGATTCATCTTAGTCTGTCTCTCTGTATATGTCTTAACACAAATGCCTCTGATTGGCTTTGAAGATGAATTGTAATCAACTTCTGAAATGGAATAAAAAGAATTCTGATTTGTGGGAGGAAGTGGATTTGTCTGATAGATGCGTATTAATGACTTGTGTTTATTAATGACCCAAGGTTTGTAGAACCACATTATACACTTGACGCTGTAATAGACGGCTGGTTCAGTCTCTGGATGGGTCTCTAGAGAAGCGGTGAAGGGAGTCAACAGTAACTATCCAATCAACCACCCCTGTTCGCTCTCTGGGGCTAACAAGGAGATACTAGGGACTAGCAAGGAAAATAAACAATAGCTATGCTGCAGGTGTTCCAGGAGCAAACAACAACAACAACAAACTATGAGTCAAAAGAGGGGAAAAAAAACCCAAGTAATTAAGAAAGAAATTTCATCTCCAGTTGTGGAACAAGACATTAAAGAATTGCTGAAAGCAAAATGAAACAGAAAAGCAGCTACTTAATTTTTAAAGTTGTTCTTAGAAATTAAAAGGAAAGAATGCTTTGAGGTGTATTTATGACTTTGTCCAGAATTCCATGTGACCATTTCTTTTAATTGGTGTATATATATTTGCTTTTGGCAACACATTCCAGTATCAGATCAAGACCTACAGTAGTGAAATTTCATCCTTAAACCCCACATTTCCTTAATTCCAACAGCTCTGGTTACAACCTAATGTTATTTTAACAGTTTTTCTTTAATTTAATGATATTTAATTTGCATTCACTCAAGTGACATACAATAGATCATACTATTACCATGATTTATATCAGATGAACTGGCATAAATTCAACATTATAAATTGCGCCTGTAAATGAAACTATTATTTTACAGGAATTACTGTAGCAGAAAGGCTGAGGACCCTCCAGTCAACCTTAGTCAAACCCACTCTTTAGAGTTTTATATTTTATGCCTGCAATAAATGCTTTTGTGAAAGCCCATAACCCACAAAAAAGTCATTCGAAGTACATTAATTACGATAATACTATCCAAAAAGCTGCAAGGGCCTATTTTTGTGACATCATTCTCTGATTTCTTACTGCCTTAAATTATCCCTTTGATGGCTGCGGAGATTAACAGTCATACTTTTGTCATTAAATATAAGGCATTTTAAAGCTTAATCCACCTAAGTTCTAATTGATATTGCTTTCACTTGGCAGATAGCGACCTGATTTATAATTTAAATATGTGGCATTATATGCATCTCTTCAGGATAATGAAAAAGCAAAGTTCCTCTCATCTTTCTCAGCAATGTTAACATCAAGGAGAAGTCTTGTTCTTTTTTTCCTTTTATATCCTAAGCCTAATTGAAAACTGTTCATTGAATTTCAACATGATAGAAAAGTCTTTTTATCTCGCAATTTGTCCATTAGCCATTATAATTGAAGTATCTGCTACTCAGCTGAATTGATATTGTTCTTGCTTAAATTCTGAATTTTTCTAAATCTTTCAGAAGGCATCAAAAATACACACACACATACACACACACATCGGCATACAAGTTAGGCAATATCCGCTAAAGATACTGCTTAAATGGAGCATCTGATTAAGTAACTCTCCATGTGGATAAAGCCATACAAAGAAAGAAGTCGTCTAATTTTACTGAAGAACGTGTTGCATAATAATCTTACCAGCATGACCATAAGGTTTGCTAATTGCCACATCTGTTTAACAGCTGTCAGATGGTCCCCACATGCTACCATCAATATTGCAACAGAGTACATTACCAGGAGTTTTATTGTTTTCAACTGTTATTTATTTGACAGACATTACTACAGCTAATGATGCCTATTTATGTTATGCCACTAATTATTTTGGGGGGTGTTTTTTTTTTTTAGAAACCCTCTATTCAATCCGGTTTGCAGTTTGGTTTATGCCTTTCCTTCCAGCCTCCATCCTTTGGCCCCTAGCTTTGTGTCCCTCCCTTGACAACCCTTTCAAGTTGATGATACAAGTTTTTCTTCACCCACAGTCATAAATATCCTAACAGGGTTGTAGAATTTAAAAAGAAGAAGAAGAATCAAGTTTTCAAAATGTCTTCATTCCTTAATGGCACTGATGAATTCTTTCACTAATTCTCTAAGTTGAACCCCAGGTTAGCTGTGATAAATGTGCAAATCTATCACTGTATAGGGTGCCTCTGTGGAGGCAGAGTTAGTCTTGCTGGGTCTGTGTGTGTGTGTGTGTTTTGTAATTACTTGTGTATTTACCTGGTTCCTAACTACATTGCAATGTTTAAGCACAGGAAATCATATCTATTAAGTAGAAAGCAGAGACTGTCAAACTGCAGACTGAGCAAAATTCACATGACCTGATTTAAAATGAATTGATAGGTGTCGCTGATCTCTATTATACATAGAATATGTGAATTCCATATGATATATTATTTATCCATAGTAGACACCTTTTGTTTCATTAATAAACCTGTATATCACAGATATACAGTTCTGATGATTAGTTTGAGGCAGTACAAAATGGCATGGTATTTGCCTGCCATTGCTCAATTATTTTCCTCATTTTTTCCCTATGTCTCTGCATGAATTATTAAGACCTGGGCTGTTTATTTAAGAATCTAATTTTAGTGCATGTGTCCAGCTGAATTCTGTTTTCTCCTCTAACAAAAGGAAAATAGTGTGAGAATTTCCCATCTTGGTCTTGAATTTTAGATTTACAATGCACCCATGCAAGTTGTAAAGGTCACTCTGCTTTTGAACCACACAGCGTAGGCATCTGATGAGCCTAAAAATCCATTTTGGTTATGCATCACATCGTGCCAACAAATTAAAGTACAGCTGCTTGGTTAAGTCAAGCACAATTTGCACGTGCTTACAGAGAAATAGATTAAAGGAGCAAGGATCTGATATGAGCAAGCCTACAGGAAATATTTTATCCAAAATGAAGGGAGTTGATTGGAGACAACATCTGGAAGTTACCATGAGTGACCATCATTATGTCATGGTGTTTAACCTTGCCTACCCTAATCACTCTACTTGGATGTCCCTGGTTTTCATGTCTGGTAATACATATTCATTTATAATCAAATAATGCTGCAACCTACACAGAATGCTTTGAAAAGGCTTATTGAGATAATGGAGAGACAAGAAATTATACATAAAATTTACTTTGCTTTTCTTAATAAGGACTGAAGGGTAATGTTTTGTTATGGAGTAAAAGTGATTTAGGACAGTATATAGATGTATGATTTGGGGATTTTCTTAGTTTTTTTTTTAAAAGATAGATCTAAGACCAAGATTCTTTAAGTCCTGATTAAAGACCTGGGAGAAGAAAAATGATAAATTTTTCAACATCCACATTGCTTTGAGAGAATAGTTAGTGCCATGGGGTCTGATAAGAAATCTCAGATGCTATAAATCTAGCAGTATCTGGAATACATCCGGATCAGCAACAACCACATTTAAATTAACTGGGGAAATAGTGGGAAATGCAGCATGGAAAAACGAAAAAGTCACAGCACAATTCTAAGAGAACTTTTTCAGAGACAGTCACCCTCGTTCACAGCTAGTGGGAGTGTAAATAGGTCCAAACTATTTTTGGAGCAATTTGGCAACAGCTTTCAAAATGTAAAATGCCATTCCATTTGACCCCAATATCCTACTTGTAGGTATGTGGGGGTATATGTGTGTATATATTTATATATATATATAATACAAATATTCTTGCACGTAAGTACAAATCTCAATGCATACCATAAATTTTGCAGAGTTGTTTGTATGAGAAAAAAAAGAAATAAAAGATCAGAAGCATTTAAAAGTCTATCAACAGGGGGATGTTTGATCCATCCTGCAAACTCCATGCAGCTATTAAAAAGGTACACTGCTTGTAATAGCAGAAATGTGGGCTCAGAAACAATCTAAATGATCATTACTAGGACAACAGATAAATTCATATATATTAATATAATGAAATGCCATAAAACCATTAAAAAGAATAAAGGAGAGCTATAGGTACTAACATGGAAAGATGTTCTAGATGCTAAGTTTACACAACTCTATGTGTAGTATGGCCAGCGATTGTGGGGGCCAGGGTATTTGTGGGTGTGGAATGTGCTTGTGTTGAATGATTAAAGCTTCATATGTCTACTAAGATGTAAGTTTCCATGTGGGAAGAGATATGGCCTGTTTCGTTCACCAGCATATTGCCAGTCCCTATATCGGTGCCTGGCACATTATAGGGACTTTAAAAAATATGTGCTGAACAAACGAATGAATGAACAACATGTTAGTACATACATAGTAAAAGAGGTACAGAAGGACACACCAAACCCAGAAGGGTTAGAGAGAGACACTAGGCAAGTTTATGTTGATCCTCAGCACTGTTGGGAAATTTTAGAATGAATATTTTCAAAAGGATTTATTTGAAATTTAAAATGAAAAGCCTTTCAAAATATAATGAAATCCCATTTGCAATGTTTGAAAATTGTAGAATCGCTCATGAAGATCTTTTATCTTGCCCTACCCCCCATCCCTGCTCCCATAAGGAAAGAAACCGAGTAATGAAATGATAGGTAGCAGTTATGCAGACAAGCTGCTTTTCTAAAGCTAGTGCCATTGTGCACTTGGGGGGCTGCCCAAGGTGCTCATGAATTCTGTCCTTGTGAAATGCTCAACTGGAAAAGACAGGATGAAAATCGTCAAGGACAGCTCAATCAAGATTTGTGACCAATCTGGAACAGCAGTTAAGAGAGATGTGGGGTGAATGGACACATTAAAAATGAATAGAGATTATATTGAAAGCATAGAGAGATCGAGAGGTGATGAGTTTTTGTTTTTGTTTTTTTTTTATTATTACTATTAATGGAATAATGAATATGCTCTAGTAATGATTGAAATATCGAATGCACAACGATGTGATTATACCAAGTATCATTATTTGTACACTTTGGATGGATTTATTATGCTTTATAAGTATCAATAAAATTGATTTGTTAAAAAAATGAATAGAGAATATATTAAAGGACTTCTGATTAAAATGGCAGGTCAAATTCACCATTTATCTTCTTTCTCAAAACTCTACTAAAGTAACAGTAACAGAATTAAAAAGTTATGAACTCAGAAAGACAAAGAGAACAGGAGAATAGACAATGGCAGGAAAGAATTTTAGAAAGATGGAAGGTAAGTGAGGAAGGGGTAAGGGACTCAAGAGGCTCCATCTTTTTTCCCACAACTGAGAACTTGCAGCTGTGGGATGCCAACGAGAAGTCAGTTTAAGCCCCAGGCCCGCGAAAAGCTTGTAGACTAGAAGGCCCAAGTTACTTCTGGAGGGAGGGGTGCAGAAGGGGGCTGAAATCAGGAAGACTCTAAGGACTTCCCTACACGCACACATACCTTCCTCCAACAGAAAAGAGAGTTATGATCAGCTTGAGTTAACCAGAGAGCCTGTGGGTTAGAGGATATCAGGCTCCACTGAGGGTGAGAGCAAGAGACCTTTCCAATACAAGGCATGTAAGATAAAAGTCCACTCACTGACCATGACGGTCTCGCCCTCTCTTCCCTGGGCAGATCCCAGTTCTGGCTACTGGCTCATACCACTTCCCTTCCACACAGAAGAGTCACTGTGTCCTCTCTTTAAAAACAAACAAACAAACAAACAAACAAAAACTGTCCTGTTCAAGGGGCAAAAAACCTACAAATGCTGACAATTTGGGGTATCTCAATAAAACAATAAAGTCCTCCTTCCCAGTCAGAATCCCACCTGTTAACAAGATCTATCTGAAACATAAAATGTTGAGTCTTCTTTTAAGCGCCTCTCTTTGAAATACAAATGGATGTCCAAGCATCACCACATATTCAAGCAAAACCTCTAAAATGAAACTCAGATATGAAAACAAACAGGGAAAAAAGGAACTCTGAGGAAACAAAGACTGTAGCAAGCAAGAAAACAAATATCAAAAATACTGAAATATCTGCAATGAGATATAACATCCATGAATAAAATGCATAAAAAGGAACACTCAGAGAATAATAAATAGTTTTGGGAGAACTAAAGATATAATGCAGCAATTTAAAAATTCATAAGATAGCTTGGAAAATAGTGGTGAGAATGGTCCCATAAAGTAGAACAAAAGGAAAAAGAGGTGGGCCATGTAAAAGAAAATATTAAGAAGAAAATTAACATCCAAATAGTATAAATTTTAGAAAAACAAAAACAAAAATAAAAAAGTGAAGAGGAGGAAATAACCTAAAAAATTATTCAAGAAAATTTCACAAAACAGAAGAACATGAGTTTCAAGAATCTACCAGGAAGAGAATGTGACTCAGGCAACAGAGCTTTCACCTACCACATGGGAGGTCCGTGGTTCAGTTCCAGGTGCCTCATAAAGAAGAGAGCAAGCTGGCATGATGGGCAGTTGCAGCAAGCTGACACAACAAGATGATGCAATAAGAAACACAAAAAAGAAAAACATAATGAGAAACACAACAAAGCAGGGAACAGAGGTGACTAAGTGATTAGGTGCCCCTCCCACATCAGAGGTCCCAGGTATAGTTCCCAGTGCCTCCTAAAGACACAGCACACAGCAGGTACAAACAACAAGGGGATGGGAAGAAACAATAAATAAATCTTTTTTTAAAAAATCTACCAATTACCTAGCCCAATAAATGAGAAAAGATCCATACCAAGTCTTATCATCATAAAATTTCACATCCTTAATACTTTCCAGAGAAAGAGGGCAAGGGGTATTTAGAGTAGCATCATAACTGCCATGCCGAAAACTGGAAAATGACAAATAAATTCCTCCAAAATGCTAACACAAAAGTATTTCTTTCCAAATAAGAATTCCATGGTCAGCCAAATTATTGTTCTATTGTGAAGGGTAGAATAAACATATTTTCATACCTGCAACATCTCCAATAATTTTTTCTTCTCAAACTCTTTTTTTTTTTTCTGGAAAAAAGAGGAGACTTTTTCTTTTTTCTTTTTCTCCAGGTTGGGGGAATGAAGCCAACATAGAGGAAAAGAGAAAGGCCAGGGGTTGGAGGAGATAAAGTCCTGACATATTTGTGCCCTGGATCCAGAAGTTAGAGACACGTGGACCTAGAATCTGCCCTGGAGTCTTTGATTCTCTCTGGCAATTACAACCTCTACTATTTAAAGCCCATCTCCTATTCCACTTCTTTCATGAAGTCTTCTTGAACTACGTCAACCAATATTGGCATCCTTCCTTCCTGGCCACCAATTATTTAAGCCTGTGATACGAAATAAGAGGCATTTGTATTTCTAATCCCTTGCTTCTTTTGCATGTAGGTTTTAAGTTCCCCTCGCATGTGTAAGCCTTGTCCTTCCCAATAGGCTAAAGCTACTCCTGGACCAGAACAGCAAGAGTCCTCCAGGATGACTGCTCTCTCACACCCAGTCAGCTGCCATATTGATTCTGTTCCACGTACATGCTCCCCTCCTTCTCTCACCTGGATTCCTACCGATCCCCTTACTTCCAATTTCCTTCCTCTAGAATCAATTCTCCACTCAGCTACCCTAGAGCTCATTCTAAAATACCAATCTGATAATGACCCTTCCCTCTGCTTGAAACACTAATCATTCTGTCATTGCCAGCAGGATAAAATCCAACGCCCTTAACACATCATGCAAGATTCAATGCCAAACTAACTCCCTCACCTCATGTCTCCCTTCTTCGTGCCCCTGATTCTTTCCCTCCATCACACCACATATCATATAGTTTACTACCTCTCATTATATGTCAGCCTTCTGTGTCCCAAAATTGAGGAAAGGCCTGTCCTTGATAGATATTCAATAAATATTTGGTGAAGGATCAATGAACTCTCCTCTAGAACTCTTTTAGTCCCTAGCACTCTTGTGGGAAGATATTTACCAAAATAAACTAAAGCATCCTTATATTCCATAGAAGGGATCTCTTGGTTGGTTAACCCCACATCTATGCCCTGTTATACCAATGCTGGTGCCAGAATGATGACGTATTTGGAGCAACCACCTCCCTCTGGTCTCAGCCAGTGGTGTGCTAAAGCCAGCTCTTGATTACTCGCGAGAGCCAATTTTTCCATTTCCAGGAATTTTTTAAGTCATTTGACACTATATGGGATATATATACACACACACATACATATATATACACAATCATCTGTGTGTGTGTGTGTGTGTATGTATGTATACACAGGCATGGTGGGAGTATTTACATGGGAAATTGGCAAATGGTAAAAGCCAGGGCTCCTCACCTCCCAGCATACCCATGATCTTAGCCCCTGTGCTTGGACAGGGATTGGCCCCACCCACAGCCCCAGGGGACCCATTTGGCTCCAGCCTGGCCGATCAGTGTGGTCCAAGCCCCCAGGACCATAAAAACTTGGGCCTGACCAGTGAGAATCTCTCCCTGGACTATTGCTAAAACTACTAAGAGAAAGGGGGTGGTAGGGAGGGGTGAGGAAGGGTTTGATGATGATCTCTGAGGAAGACAGATAATCCCAGAATTGCTGGGGCAGCCAGGTGGAGAACCCTGTCTGAGAACGGATGCAACACAGAAGAAAGACTAGAGAGAGGGAAGAGAGGAAGCGAGTAAAAATCCTGAAATCATTTGAGCCCTGGATCCAGCAATCACTCAGACTGGTTCTCCTTGCTAGATTTTCCAGTTTTCAGAGCCAATAAAGCCCCTTTTTTGCTTGTCAGTTTGTGTTGCATTTTTGACAATTGCAGTTGAACGTATCCTATTTGATTTATAGCCCTTTTAAAATTTATGGGTGTTTTCCTGTAATGTGGAGAACACCTCTTCCGGTCATTACCATGCTCAAGTCAGTGACACTTCCCTGGGCCTGCCCCTAGGAACAGACCAGGCCCCAGCACTGGCTCTGCCTTCCATGACCGACCCTTCCTGGCCACAGCTGAACCTCTTCCTCCCCTACACTTGGAAGTTTCCCACATTATCGGGGGCACTGGAGAGAGAAGAGCTATAAACCTCGGTAAGTCCCGAGCTGTACTGTGGCTGCTTTGCCCAAAGCTGCTTCCTTGGTTTTCTGAGAAGCCCTGATAAATTCCTTATTTGGACTAAGCTATTCAGATCTGCTTTCTGTTAACTGCACTAAAAGAATCATAACTCAGACTTTACCAAAGGGTGACACATGAGCTGGTAGAATGTAAGACAGTTTTAGGTAGTATAGAGATGATGTTTTATTTCTAATAATTATGTATTTATTTTCATGCATATTCAGAAAAATGATATAACCAATACATCAAAAGGGATACCATGGATATCATTGCTTAAGATGAAGCTAAAATAGGTATATTTTTTAACCTGCTGATTTCAAGAAAAACATCCCATAAACATACCTATCTGGTATTTTCTTTTTTTTTTTAATTTATTACTCTCTCCTCCCCTGCCCCACCCCCCCCACTCCAGTTGTTTGCTTTCTGTGTCCATTCGCTGTGTGTTCTTCTGTGTCCGCTTGTATTCTTGTCAGTGGCACCCGGAATCTGTGTCTCTTTTTGTTGCATCATCTTGCTGCATCAGCTCTGTGTGTGTGCGGCGCCACTCTTGGGCAGGCTGCACTTTTTTCATGCTGGGTGGCTCTCCTTATGAGGCACACTCCTTCTGTGTGGGGCTTCCCTATGCAGGGGACACCCCAGAGTAGTACAGCGCTCCTTGTGTGCATCAGCACTGTGCGTGGGCCAGCTCACCACACGGGTCAGGAGGCCCTGGGTTTGAATTCTGGCCTTCCCATGTGGTAGGTGGACATTCTATCTGTTGAGCCAAATCTGCTTTCCAATCTGGTATCTTGACTGCAAGCAACAGAAACCAACTCTGTTTAATTTAGAAGAAAAGGGATTTACTGTCATGAAATCAGGAAGTCTCCCAAATTGAGAGGAGGTTTAGAAAACAGGGCTGGAAAAATTAGCAAGAACCAAGGAAGCCATGTTGGAGGAGTCACACCAAGGTCACTTGAGAGGGACGTTCTCCTTAGGACACCACTCCTATGAGAACCCCTGCCCCTACCCTTACTGGACTTTGCTGTCATTGGGCTCACAACACTTCTCTAATGTCACTGCCACGAACCCTTTCTAAATCAAGTATCTCTATGACCACCAAGTTTAAAGCCCTCGGGCTGGAATGTGATAGGAACCAAGGCAAGCCAAGCCACCATGCCTCTACTCAGTGCAAAGAGACAGAGGGTAGTTACAGGGTGTCTCACATTTGCCCAGTGGAATCCCCTTCAAAACAACTTGATACCTGATCACACCCCAGTCATTCCAATTATATTCATCTGGAGTATAGCCTGGGTCTCAGGATTCTTTAAAGCTCTCTGGGGAATCTGTTGTGTGGCCAAGGTTGAGAACTCTAGGCCAGATCCTCTCTTCCTTAATGGACAATTTCATCCAGCGTCTCCATTGAAGGGAACTTGGCCTTAAATGAGCTTCTTTCCTGAATTCCACAATTGATTTCCTTGCTCTCTTCCTTATATGTTCTGGTGCGAACACTGTTTCCAGCTCTTTCAATTATGTGATTCCTTTATCTTTATACTATTGAGAATACCTTACAAGATTTCTTAAACATCAACTAAATTTATCTGCCTGTCATTTTGTTTTCATTATCCATGATAACAATCTCTTACATAGCTTATGAGAACATACTGAGTGATAGGTTTTAAACAAACGAACAAAAATCCATCCAGTCAACATTTGTCCCCAGGAGCACAGGATGCTTGTTGTTTTGGTGGCACTTGATCTGCATCCAATTCAGGCATATGCTCTGGTCCATAAAGACTTTCCTAGAGGCTATGGATGGTTGTTCTTATCAACTGTTCCCTCCTTATCACAAATAACGGTGGGCTGTGTTTCCAGGTTGTGAACCTGTTGCCCAAGTTTCACTCCACAATGAAAGCAATAATTCTGAAAGCTTGCCAAAGGAATAAAGATGCATGGCAATTGTCAAAAGTTCTTTTTCAACGTGAATAGGCATTTGCTCATCGTGGTTGACAGTTGATGGCTCTTAGCTGTAGAATGTCTGTAAAAATAACAAGAATTTTAACAACCTAACTTCTGTCTTTCTTTTGGATGAGCTTATCAACAAAGGCGGCCTGGATCCATGTAACTCACGAGGAGATCAAACTCAATTCCATGTTGAACCATACCTGTGACTCCAACTGAGAAACCCATTTGGCAACCTAGGCATAGCATTCATGCTTTTCCATATCCACCTGCCCTAGAGTCAAATTCCAGTGGTCCAGTTGGCTGGCCTTCACTTTATTTCCTCTAACCCAGGGTTTCTCAACCTTGGCACTACTGATGTTTTGGGCCAGATCATTCTCTTCATCATGTGTTTTATGCAATTAGGATGTTGAACAGCATCCCTGGTTTCTGCCCACCAGATGCCATCAGCACCTACCCAGGTTGTGACAAACAAAACTATCTCCAGACATTGCCAAATATTCCCTTTGGAAGAAACCCACTCCTGTTGAAAAACCACTGTTCCAGCCCTTGCTACACATTAGAATCCCCTGGAGACCTCAAATGCCTTGGCCACAGCCCAGACCAATTGAATGAGGCTCTGTACATGGAGCCCAGGACTCAGAATTGTAAAGCTGCCCAGGAATTCTCAAGTGCAGCCAGGGTTGAGAGCCTCCATCCTAAAGCAATTGCTAGGAAGCTTCTTAAACTCCTTCTCAAATATTTTTATAATTGGGCCCTCTCCTTTGCAACATGAGCAATTACTATTTAAAAGCATTATTGGCTATTATGTCACATACTGTCTTTTTTAGGGAGTTTGCAATTTAATGAGGTCTTGAGGGTGCAAGGGAAATAAATTATTTTTCATACGTGAGTACATACGGCAAAATACCTAGAAAGGACATCTAAGAATAGAAGAAAACAAGTACTGATCTGCCAAAGAGGGGCAAGTGAAGTGAGTGGAGGGCTTGGAACCTGGGAGGCTCATCAGGTGCCCAAGTTCTCTGCAAGGCCAGGAGAGCCCTGGGGCACTTTGTGTTTTTTTTGAAGCCCCTGGGATATTTTTAAAGTGTAAAAGATTACAAAAATTGTGGTGTATTTTTAGCATTTATTCTTTCTAATAACAGTATATTAAGATATATTCAGGGAAGTGGATTTGGCTCAACTGATAGAGCATCTGCCTACCACATGGGAGGTCCAGGGTTCAAACCCAGAGCCTCCTGACCCATGTGGAGCTGGCCCAAGCACAGTGCTGATGCGCACAAGGAGTGCCATGCCACGTAGGGGTGTCCCCTGCATAGGGGAGCCCCATGTGCAAGGAGTGCACCCCGTAAGGAGAGTCGCCCTGCATGAAAAATGCACAGCCTGCCCAGGAGTGGCGCCACACACACACAGAGCTGACGCAGCAAGATGATGCAACAAAAAGAGACACAGATTCCCGGTGCTGCTGACAAGAATGCAAGCAGACACAGAAGAATGTGCAGCAAATGGACACAGAGAGCAGACAACGGGGGGAGGGGAAGAGGAGAGAAATAAAAATAAATAAATCTTTAAAAAAAGACATATTCATATATCATAAAACACACCATTTCAAAATGGACAATTCCATAATTCTAGTATATTCACAGGGCTATCACCATCTATGCTATCAGCCATCACCACTCTAATTTCAGAATATTTTCATCATCTCCAAAAGAAACCCTATATCGACTAGCAGTAACTCCCCTTTTCCCTCAACTTCCAACTCCCTGGCAACCAGTAATCCACTTTCTTTCTCTGTAGATTTGCCTATTCTTGACATTTCATATAAATGGAATCATATGATATGTGACTTTTTATGACTAACTTCTTTCACTTGCCATAATTTTTAATGTTCATCCATGTTGTAGCATGTATCAGTACTTCATGCCTTTGTGTTGCCAAAGCCTGTTCCACTGTATGGATAGACCACATTTTGTTTATCCATCCATCAGCTGATGGACATTTGAGTTCTTCCCAATTTTTGACTACTGTAAATAATGCTGCTATGAATTATCGTGTACACGTTTTTATGAGGACAAATGGGTATATAACTAGGAGTGGATTAGCATTTACTTCTAAAGATACTTTTAATCCACACAAGTAGGTGTGAATATGTGTGGATGTATAAACTCATTTAGAAATGATGTCAAAATTCTAATTTGAGGTTCTTAAAAATAGGAAGTCTGGGCTAAATGGCCATATTAGGCCCTGCATTTTAATTTGCCAAATAATCACAATTGCTTGGTCTTATCAGAAATGCTTCCATTTACAGAAATCTCTGGAAGAAAATATTTAATTCTAAGCCATTGGTTCTCAGTTTTGATCCTTTAATCATCTTAGGAGCACAATTGAACCAGACTTTCTTGGGAAGGATCTCAGGTGCTGGTATTTATTTAAAGCCCTCCAGGTAATTCCAGTGTAGAACTAGATTTGGAACCACTGCTTCAAGCATTCCCAGCATCTCTAACGAAGTAGTTGAGAGTCTACCCACTGAAATTCTGGAAGGCACTGTATATGGTTTGTGACTTACAGATTCTATCTTCATCTCCCCATTGTTATTCTTACAATGGCTTCTCTCACTACATGTCAGGTACTGCACTGAATACAATTAACATGTTTGGACCCTAACAGCAATCCTATGAGATAGGTAAGTTATTTTAATTCCCATTTTTCAGTCAAGGGAAGCAAGGCTCAGAGAAGCTGGGTGCAAGCTTGTGTTTGCACAGCTGCTAATTGGAGAAACCAGAATTTAAACCCAGGTCTTTCCATCACCAGAGGCCATCCTTTTCACCATTAGTTTCCAGGGAAGGATGGCCCAATGTAATTGGAAACTGGAGCCTAATTCACATTCCCCAGACCTCAGCGCTGAGGCCAAGAGGATAAAAAATTCTTGAGAAAATCCACTCAACCTTAGTACTCTGAACACATCCATCTCTCTGCCCGATTAGAAGAGGCTCCGCCAGCAGCATCGGCAAGCGGGATCAATGGTACCTCTCCTTCAAAGTTAGAATCACCCCAGTATTTCCCCTTTCCAGATTCCAGGAGTCTCTACGAGGAATTTCATCTGCTTTTCAGCCTGCCCAGCATGTAGTCCAGCTTCTTCCTGAGGAACTACCCTGATTTCTTTTTGAGGACTTCTCTCCCTCATACTGTGCGCAACCCTGATGTGAACTCCAATCCAGGGGTCCATCCTCCTATGGCTCAGTGAGAGTACGACTGAAGATTATTAATCCTGTAGAGCTGCTCCTTTTTCCTTTGATTCTGTGAACTACCCCATATCCTTCCAAAATCCCCCCCCCTTATTTTTTCATTAAGTGGGTCACAATTTGTTTCAGTCTGTTATAACCAAAGAACCCTAATTCACACAGACCGAGCCTCAAGATCAGATTCTAGTCCAGACATATTGCAGCACAAAGGTCTTTGCTATCTAGAAAGCATCTAAAAACAAAAACAAAATGAAATAAAATGAAAGCAAGCAAAATCTTTGTCACCAAAAGCAATGAAGCCTGGTGCCTAAGAAATAGATTTTGGCAGGAAAACAAAACTCAGATTGAAAACTCCTGCCCCTTATCTGTTGGATCTTGGGCAGACACTGTTGGTTCACTACCCAGCAGCATTCCCAACACCCTTCTTTCTTGCCCAACTCTTACCCTAGGGACTAGCAAAGCCAACTATGCAAAACTAGTCCTCCAGTTTCACCAAAGAGTAATGGAATGTCTCAGACAGCTCCTAGGAAAGATTAAAGAGATGTGTTTGAAGAAAATGCTCTGCCTGTTGTCCCTGCCCCTTCCTTCCTCTGAAGAATGTCTGAAGGTAGATAGGTTGAGTAAGTGGCCACCAAATTGTAACCCCCAAGGAAAGGATGGGAGAATCACAGAAAGCCATCGCAGTACCAGCATCTGCCTTCTCATAGGTTGGTGTGGCAGTTTGAGGTTATTCACAAGTTCCCAAAAAAGAGATTATGTTTGTAAACTGGTCTGTTCCTCAGGGCATGATCTCCTTTGATTGTATTAGATTCACTTGAGATGTCTTTGATTAAATTATGTTAAGATTAGGGCTTTAATTCAACCATGTCAGTAGGGTGTAACTCAGTTTAAGTCCCCACCCCCTCAATGGGCTATATAAATGGACACTCACTCAAGAAGACACACAGAAGACTTGGTTATTTTGGTCCTGCCATGTGACAGAAAGGAGAAGGCTCAAACAGCTAAAGCCCTGGGAAGACAGACAAGCCCTATGCCAGACTACAGCTGAGAGAGAAGGAAGGAGAGACCAGGCAGGGGTCACCCACCATCAGCATGTGGCAACGGACTTTGGTGAGGAAGTAACTGCCCAAACCAGCGGGGGCGGATTCAAGGGACCTGTGGGAAGAAGTGAGGGCAGGGGTACGAGAAGAATGGAGGCAAGACAGGATTCTGATCAA
This sequence comes from Dasypus novemcinctus, assembly GCF_030445035.2. Taxonomy (NCBI): domain Eukaryota; kingdom Metazoa; phylum Chordata; class Mammalia; order Cingulata; family Dasypodidae; genus Dasypus; species Dasypus novemcinctus. Next base: position 55,976,860 of record NC_080696.1, on the reverse strand, counting down.
GCCTCGTTTATTGGGGGTAGAACAAGGGGATTTATACTGAGGGGAGGGAATGTGTCCACAGGTGGTAGGCTGGTCTTGCGGGTGGCAGACGTCCAAGGAGGGGATTGGCTGAAAGTTCGTGCCGGGTCTGCAGAGTTTCGCGCCTTGCGCATGCATGCTTGCTGTGGTCACCAGAGTTGTGGTGGGAAGGGGAGAACAAAGAAACAAGGAGAAAGAAGAAGGAAATGGAGGGGCAGGGCTGAGGTAGTTGTGAAATCCGCCCATGTTGTTGGAGGCTGTAAATAGATTTCACAGCGGGTGGCTCCCCACAAGTAACTTTGAGTTGAACTCTTTAGGGCCTTGTAACTATAAGCTTTACCCTAAATAAATACCCCATACAAAAGCCAACAGATTTCTGGAACCTTACATCAGCACTCCTTTGGCTGCCTGATGCAGTTGGTATGCAAGAAGAAAAAGCCCTTGTATGTCTAAGCTATATTACTTGGGTTTCTGTTTTACTTGAAGCATAAAGTTTTCCTGAGACAGACAGTTATTTAACTTCCGTGCACCAGCTCAAGTTTTGTGTATAGCCCCCTTACCTATGAGCCAAGAACCCTTTCCATCTGTTGAACATAGAGGTCACAGTTTCTTTTCTTTTGGGTGCAGTTTTGTGGGGCTTGTGTCTTACTCTCCCTTAGTCAAAACATGGGCTGGTTAGCTATGCTACACCAATCAGAAATCCCTCCCTGGAATTTGAATACTGACATGCAAAGTCATTGGCACTCCTTCCTTCCAGGGTGTTTGGGGCATGGGGGTAGGGTGGGGGCACGATTAGACTGTTCCTACAACAGTCCTGTTCCTAAATTCATCTGTGAATGCATCTATCCATTCTCTTAAAAAATATTTATGAGTATCTAATACATGCCAGTGTGAAGACATGGAATTGAAATAAACAAAGTCAAGGAGCTTATATCCTAGGGGAGTAAGTCAGACAATAAACCAACAAGTGTCTTATATAACAACAGATGGTGATGAGGACTACGAAGAAAAATAGAATAAGGGGGATAAATTGTGATGGGAATGGGGGAATAGTGACATCTATTTCAGAGTGTGGTCAGAGAAGGCCTCTCAAAGGAAAGAATATTTGAACAGAGAAGTTCTAGCAAGCACTTTCCAGGCAGTGGACCAAGAAAGTGCAAAGGGCCTGAGGCAGGAACAGGTATATTTCAGGAACAACAATGAAGTCAGCATGGCTAGAGCAGAAGGACAGAGGAGAATGAGTATGAGCTCTATGAGGAGTATGAGAAAAAACAGAAGAGCCAAGGATAGTTTTGACATGTTGGCCTGAGGAAGTGAGTAAACGTAGGTGCTATTTGCCAAGGTGGGAAACTGACACTAGGGTACGATTTTTGGTAGTCGGGTGAGGCACAAATCAATAAAGCGGCCATTAGCTAGCTCCTGCTTTGCATCACTCAGGAGCTGCCTCTTGTAAAGGCTGGTTCTTTAGCCCTCCTTCTGACTCAGAGTTCCCAATATCCTTCCAGAACCTTCTCTTTGGCTTAAATTAACCAGAGTTAGCTTCTATCACTTGCAACCAAACCCCTTCATTGGTAAAATGGGATACAATGGCTTTTACATGTCAGCACAGAACACTAAATACTATTCTTACCATTGTTTACATGAGATAATGTGTTCTGAGCAATCAATTTGCAAATGAACTTTGGACCACCGCCCATTTCTCTTTTGGGGATGACTATTCCTCAGATGGCGTCTCTCCTCAGAGAGACAGTTTCTGCCAGTACAAGGTGGGGAAGTGTCAAATACTATTAAAACTTGATTGCTAATTCAAATGCTATTGTTCTTGATAAGCTTGTCATGTAAAAGTGCACAATGTAACTTAATAAAATCAATAGAATTCCCTCTGAAGATATTTTTGTTACAGAGGCACTCAGTAAAACTGTTTCCCTCAGGTTCTTCTGCCTCTTCCATATTTTGTTGGTGACATATTTTCTTGACCTAGTCCAGGGCCTAGCAAAGTATGTTTTGCAAAGAATGGTTGGGGGAGGTAGAATCTCCAGATTTTCTTTTTTATTTCTTGTAATTAGTAAAACCTCTACCAACTGCCTAATGATGCAGTTCATGTGGGTCACTGGGAAACCAAATCAAAGCTATTTTTCATCAGAGTCAGCTGTGATCAAATAAATAACCCACAGAGGTTGCTATAACTAACTCAAAAGTAGCTAATTATGCATACCAAATGCAAAAAGTAATCTTCCAAGGAAATGTTACTTTTCTTCTTGCCAAAATCTAACAAGCACATTCAGCATGGGACCCAAGAGAATCTCAGATTTACATTCACTAAAAAGGAAGGTAGTGGAGCTTGGTGTCCCAGGTCTGAACACAGCCAGCATGGAAAGAAGCTGGGGAGTGATTTCTCAGTGATAAATGATTGAAGACATTAGCCTTGAAGTGATACTGACCTGAGTTCAAATCTGTGTGGTCATGGTAAAATTATACCATCCTAGTGCTTTAGTCTCATATCTATAAAATGGGGGAAATACTGCTGTGAGAAGTAAGACTTTTTTCATTTTAAGGGACAGAAAATCCTATTTAAACTGACAAGAAAAAAAGGAGATTGTCTCAAATATTTGAAAATAGCAAAGATAGAGCTGGATCAAAATGATAGAATGAGATGCTTCACAAAGAAAATATCAGCAGAGAGATGGAAATTATGAAAAGAAACCAGAATTGACTACCACAATAACAGAAATTAAAAATTCCCTAGAGGGCTTCAATAGCAGATTGGATCCGGTAGAAGAAAAACTCAGTGAACTTGAAGATAAGACAATTGAAATCATCCAGTCTGGGATGCAGAAAGACAAAACATGAAGAAAAGTGAACAGAGGGAAGCAGATGTGGCTCAACTGATAGAGCATCCGTCTACCATATGGAGGGTCCAGGGTTCGATCCTCAGGGCCTCCTGAGTAGTAGTAAGCTGGCCCACATGCAGTGCTGCCTCACACAAGGAGCACCATGCCACACAGGGGTGCCCCCACGTAGGGGGGCCCCACGCGCAAGGAGTGCACCCCACAAGGAGAGCTGCCCCATGTGAAAAAAGCACAGCCAACCCAGGAGTGGTGCCACACTCACGGAGAGCTGATGCAGCAAAATAACGCAACAAAAAAGAGATGCAGTTTCCCAGTGCCACCTGATAATGCAAGCAGATGCAGAAGAACACACAGTGAATGGATACAGAGAGCAGACAAGGGTGGTAGGGGAGAGAAATAAATAAAATAAATCTTTAAAAAAAATTTTTAAAGTGAACAGAACCTAAGGAACCTGTGAGACAACATCCAGTGTACTGATAAACCCAGTGTGAGAGCCCCAGAGGAGAAGATGAGAAAGGGAAGGGAGAATACTAGAGAAATAATGACTGAAAAATTCCCAAATTTAGCATAAGACATGAATATACACATCCAAGATGTTCAGCAAACTACAAATAGGATAAACCCAAATAAACCTACACCACATCATGTTATAACCAAACTGTCAAATGCCAAAGATAAAGAAAAAATTCTGAAAGCCAAGTGAGAGAAGCAATGCATAACATACAAGGGAACCTCAATAAGATTAAATGCCAATTTCTCATCAGAAACCATGGAGGCAAGATGGCAGAACAATGACATATTTACAGTGCTGAAAGCAAATAATTGTCAACCAAGAATTCTGTATCCAGCAAAACTGTCTTTCAAAAATGAGGAAGGAATTATGACATTCCCAGAAAACTGAGAAACTTTGTTATCACTAGACTGGTCCTACAAGAAATGCTAAGAGAGAGCTGCAGCTTGAATGGAAGGGATGCTAGGAAATTGACTGAAGACACATAAAGAAATAAAGATCTCCAGTAAATTTTTTTTTGTAACTCCAGTTTTCACTTCCTATGGATCTAAAAGGAAAATGTACAAAAAACGTAGTGATAAATCAATAGTTTTGGACTCATTATACATAAAAAAGTATTTTATGATATGAATTACATATCAGTGGAGGAACAGAAGGATATAAAAATAAAATTTATTTCTGTTATTGAAGTTGTTAAATTGTTATCTAAGCAAACAAAACTGTTATAGATTTAGGGTGTTAAATTTAAGCCTCATGGTAACCACAAAGAAAATATCAGAAAATATGCAAAGGCAGGGACAGGAAGTATGGTACAAGTTACCAGGGGTAAGGAGAAGGGACAATGGGAAGTTAATGCAAAACAAATGTAGGATTTCTGTTTGGAGTGAAAGGAATGCTCTAGTAATAGATGGTGGTGAGGGTATTACAACCTGCAAGTGAGATTAATCACACTGAATGGTATACTTGGGTGGGGTTGAGATGGGAAAATTGATGTTGTATATATGTTTCCACAATTAGGAAGGAAGGAAAGGAGGGAGGGTGGGAGGGGAAGAGGAATTAAAGAGATAAATGATTATTAAATGCAATATATGATACTGGGTGGAATCAAAGAATGGAGGAGTAAAGTCTCAAAGGGCACTGTTGGGGCATAAGAATATGAAATGTAAGATTTAAATCAATGTTAAATCCTTTCTTGAACTTGTTAATTACATTTAAGGTGATTACATAAGTGAATTGTTTGTAGGAAATGTACATGGAAGTATTATGTGTTCAAGGAATATGATGTGGGCAACCTGCTCTTGAATGTTCAGAAAGAAAGAAAGAAAGAAAGATGGATGGATGGATCGATCGATAGATAGATAGGTAGGTAGGTAGATAGAGATGGATAGATGGATGATAGATAAAATGATATGGCAAAGGTGGAAAAATGTTAAAAGTGATGGATCTGAGTATCTGGAGAGAGAGGGATATTCTGGAGTTCTCTTTGTGGGGTTTGTATTAATTTTTGCAACTGTCATGTAAGTTTGAAATTATTTCAAAATAAAAAGTTTTTTTTTTAAAAAAAGAGAGAGAGCTGTCTTCAGGAACAGCTAGATTGGAGGGGTCAAAAAATCTCACCAGGACCCGCAGCTCTGTTTCTTCACTCTGCTCTCACCCAGGTTAGCTTCACTCTCAGGCTGACCAGCTCCCCATAGTGGCAGGAAGGTGACCAGCACCTCCTGGATTATTTGTTTTTCCAGTGAAAAATAGAACACCCCTCCTCATCCATTCCAACATGGGCCCAAACTGTGCCCTGTGCCCATACTTAAACCCCTCCCTACGTCAGCGCTGCTCAGATTGTCCCCATGCCCATGATGGAGCCAGGGATGGCATCGTCGCTGTCACCTGCATGGATGTACTGTGGGGAAGACGTGGTTCCCCAGAAGGAAACTATGTGCTCTTGGCAAGACAAGGGAGAATGCACACCAGAAAGAAAAATGTCCAGTGCCAGTGTCCACTTCATAGGACTGTTGGAGGATTCCTAAAATAATGTTGGTCTCACACCTGTGTCAGTAAAGAAGACTTTTATTCTGGAGGTATGGAAATGTTCTGGAACTAAATAGAAGTGGCGGTTGTACAACTTGGTGAATACTTAATTTTATATAATATGAATTTCACCTCAAAACACACACACACAATCTCATGTGTTTCCACTGTACACTCAAGATACAATGGAAAAATGAAAACTGCGTTTTAAAAATAAAGAGGGCTTGAAAAGGAAATCCAAGGAAGAGCAAACCCTTGGTTTACATCCCAGTATTTAAAGGACACCAGAGAATGTGTGAAGAATCCCAGTAATTATTTTCAACATAAAAACTGTTTCTACTGATTTTCAAGGTTTAGCCAACTAATTGTAAGAGATCCTTACTGCATGATTAAATGTCATTTACATAAAATATGAATTATACCCAATATGTACAGAAACTTCATTTTTAATAGAAACACATGTTTTTTCTCATAAAAATAATTTCTTATTATTTCTGAAAGTCAAATAATAAAAACTTGAAAATCCCTCTCACAGTCCCATGCAACAGGGAAAACTACTTATTGCATATCCTTCTTTGGCTTATTTTTATATCTATTTATACAAACACACACATTGCATTTTTAATACACAAAAAATGGAATTGCACAATACTGCTAGGGGAGAGGAATGTTTATTCTCTTCTTCTCTTGTTTCCTTATAAAGGAGCCACAAGCAGAGTAACACTCCTGGACTCTTGCCCTGCCCCCATCACAGAGGTGTGAGTTAACTGATCGATGGGCGATAGCCCTGGGTTCACATTTCGCAAGTGGGTGGGGCTAAAATATTAAAAAGCCTGGTTGCAATTTGCTCCTTTTCCTCTCTGCCCCAGAACCATGCTCTCTTTGAGGCAGCAATCTTTGACAGGGTAACTTGCCATGGAGTGGGTTGCTCCAAACCCATGTGGGTACACCCTCAGCTATTTGCTCCAGTAATACTTTAATCAATAATAAAGCTGACATTTGTATTGCCATCTGTCTGGTTTTTGTGGCTATTTTTCAGTTGTTTCAGAACTTAGGTAATAAAGGGTATCATTTATTAGGCCCCCCTCAAGACCCAACAAACACATAATTGGTGGTCATTAACAACCTTTCCATAAAAAAAATATTTTGTTGACACATTTCCATGTCAGTATTTAAAGATCACTTATCCATTTGAATGGATGTTACTTAACTACATTGTACATTGTACAATAATTTATTTGGTCACTCCCCTATTGAATCATTGAGTGCTTTCAGTTTTTCACTAGTATATACAACACTGGAATGAACATCCTAAGACATACATCTTAATTATTTTTGTAGATGAATTCCTAGAAATCAACATCCTGGATCAAAGCACATGGACTACAGTATAAAATCGTAATAGTTATTGCCAGATTTCTCTGCAGAAAGTTTTTATTGGTAGAACCTCAAGCATCTACTTTCCCAAATCTTTACCAGCACTGTGCACTTTCTTTTAAATCATTACCACCTGTCTGATGAAGTAAAATAGCAAATAATTTTATTTTGCAATTTTGCTATTACCAAGACTGCATAAATTGTTCATATACTTGATACAGTCTTCTATGAGTCACCTGAGGAAATTAGTTTTCACTATTATAACCAAAGTCCTTACAGACGTTCATTTAGTGTCCAATCAAGCAACACGTTGCAAATGGCTCCTTCAGCTTGGCACTTAGACTCTTTCTCCAAACAATTTCATGAGCAGCTCCTCCCACCGCTCCTCAAAAGCACCCATCCTAAAGTCAGGATTTAGAACTGCAAACAGTAGAAACATCTCAAACATGGCTAATTTGGGTGGGAAGAAATTTAATAAAGAATACTTTGCTGTCAAAGAATCTCTATGAGGGACAGAGAACCATACTTGGAGGTGGCTCAACCAGAAACAATGTCCGATTCGTAATGCAGAACTGCCCAAGTGTAACCCCACAGCCCGGCTCGAGACTCAGCCTCTGCAGCTTGCACCACGACATTGCTGGACAGGCTCTGACTAAAGCCCTTGCAGCTTCTGGTCCCAGAACCTGGATGAAATGCCCATGCCTGGTCCATCTCATTAGTTTCAGATTCAGGATCTGTCATGAGGTACCTGTCTTTGAGTGCCCTAGCTGCAAGGCAGACTGGAAAACGGAGCCTCTGCCTTCTATGGTGGATGACAGGGACTCAAAACATGGAGAATTTCCCCAGCCTAGGAAGGATGTGAAAAGCATTTGAGCAGCCAAACAGAATGGCAAGGGTCCTTCACACTTCTTGAGACCCAGATCTGTGTCAACAACACTTTTAGATCTTTAGCAGCTTCCGTCTATTCCATCCAAGCCAGACAATTTAGAGTCCCTCCCATACACAATATATACCTGTTGTCTCACCTCCATGCAGACTGCTACCTTTCTCTAAGACACCATGTAACAGTTTGATATGGTTATGAATTCCAAAAATAGATATTGGATTATGTTTGTAATCTGGTCTGTACCTGGGCATGATTAAGTTATGACTAGGGCTTTGACTGGTCCACATCATTAGGGCGTTGAGTCACAACACCTTGGTGGGTGGGAACTCACAGATAAAAGGCATGGCAAAGGACAGAGTTGAGAGCTTTTGAGGTTGGAGTTTTGATGTTGGAGTTTGATGCTGAAGCCTTAAGCTGGAGCCCTGGGAAGTAAGCTCACAGAGGAAAGAGAAGCCAGCCCAGGAAGAGAGGAACCGTGAGCCCAGGAAGAACCTGGGAAAAGAGGACCCCTGAACTCAGAGAGAATCAAGACCCTGGGAGGGAGAAACCCAGGAAGCCTGAACCCTCACCGCCGTCGGCAGCCATCTTGCTCCAACACATGAAAATAGCCTTTGGTGAAGGAAGTAACTTATGCTTTATGGTATCTGTAAGCTCCTACCCCAAATAAATACCCTTTATAAAAACCAACCAATTTCTGGTATTTTGCATCAGCACCCCTTTAGCTGACTAATACACACTGTCTTTCTCCTCCACCTGTCAAAATCCTGCTTGCTCATACTACACTCCATTGAAAACTATATTTAAAAGACAGTGCAGAGTCTGAAGTTCCAAAGTGTCTTTGATAAGAAAAAAAAATTACCTTATTTTCTGCTTTTTTCTTGCTACATCCAGAAGGTGTCATTTGGCTCATTCTTATTGGGAAGGATTACTTTCCCCAAGATGAACTGCAAACATCTTAAGACAGACATGGTCCCTGGTGCTTGCAACATGAAAAAGAAAAAAAAGTTTGTTTAATAAATGAGGAGGAAGTGCTTCCATAACCTGATATTCTACCAGCCATCCTTTCCCATCATTCCTGCACTGGAATGGTTGAGCCATGGGGAGAGAAATCCCCCAATGGCATTGATTGGCATCCTGCTGGGTAAGTGCAGAAGGAAATGAACATGTTTTGATATGTCCTTTCAGCCTGTTTGATTTTCTCTTTGCTGCATTGGAAGAGGCCTCCCTGACGTAGTGGTCAGGCTGTGTGCACCTGTCCCAACAGACTGAGCTTTCCCTGCCCTTGAGGAAGGACGATCTCATGTTAGCAATTGGAGCTCCTTTCCAACAGGAAATCAGGCCCTTCCCCAAGAGCTCTCAAGGGTGGTCGGGAAAGGCGTCTGCACCCACTCATTTCAACTGAACTAGTCAAGTGGACCCTGCTATAGCCGTGGTTACCTTTGGGAGAGCAAATTAATGGTAATTTTTTCAGTTTTTTATATGTTGTGAATTTTCTATTATATGCATGGATTTCTTTTTTATGTAATAGTTCCATCTTCCAAGACTGCACCTCTTCCTCCCTTCCTTCTTCATCTCTGGTGACAGGTCTGTCCCTCTTGCCACACCTATCAGGGACACCAGCTCTTTCATGGAGGCTTTTCTATGCCTCCACTGCTGGGTGAGCTCTCACCCGCATGGTTTCACTCTCTCTTGATCTCTCATTCTCACTCTAGCTCTTGCTCTCTCCCTTGCTCGCGCGCTCTCTCTCTCTCTCTCACCCCCCACTCCTTCTCTGCCCTCCCCCAGCTCCCTCTCTACTTCCGCTTCTCTGTTGTAATGCAGAAGACCTCTGAGCAGCTCTATTATCTCTTGCTTATCTGACCTGGGATTCGACTTAATCGTGTCCTCTTATCCCCCTGAAGTCCTGCTGCCCATCTTGTGGGCACAGACTCCATTTAATTTATTATTTATTTTATGCCTAAGCCATGATGGACACAGTAGCTTACACAGATTAGTTACTCAGCAAATGTGCACTGAAGAGAATTCTCATTTTTCTTTAACCTAGGAAGGTTCACCTTATCAGAAGAATGGTGTCAAATGCCACTGTCTTTAAGAAATGGACTCCACCTGGACCTCACCTTCTCCGTGAGTAACTGGGGTTTTTCATGAGACCCACAAGGGGAGGCTAGGAAGCTTTCCCATCTTCTCGCAAGCTTGGGTAGATCCTTTCAGAAACTTCTGTGACCATCTCCCAGGTCAGAGTTTTGGTGATTCCTGGCGGCAAGATGTGGGGGAATATGATTTTGAGGGGAGAATTACTGATGATTTTTTAAAAATGTAAACTTACCCTGTGACCTAGAAACTCCCCTGGAGCTCATTCTCCAGACCACAGGCACCCAAAACAAGGCTGGCTTCTGCAGGGTTGTTCAAAATTTTTTTAAATGGAATTCAACCTCAATGTCTGGTTAAATAAAAGAAGACACATCCATATAGACTTTGCAATACATTTCTGCAGTTGTTAAAGAATGAATTCGATGTACATGTAGTGAAATGGAACAATCTCCAAGACACAGCTAACTAAAAAAAGCAATATATCAATTATCAAAAGCATAATTCTATTAGGTAAAAGTAATAAAAATTAAAGGGTTTTTTTTTTAATTACACATAAGCATAGGAAATGCCTGACATATACATGTTTAAATTTGAACAGGGACTACTTCCAGGGGAAAATGAGATTTGCAGGAAGGATGAAGATGGACTATAATTTTTATCTTTACCTTAAAAATTATATTAAGAAATGCTTATTGCTGGAATTTTATGATAAGCATGTGTTTGTGTATTATATGTATAATTATAAAACTAGAAAAGAATGGTCAGAATACCCAAACAGGTTTAGATGAATGCTTTTGCTTTGAAATAACTAAATTTTACATGTTAGTGTTATATCAAAATCACAGCAAACTATAGACTTATGAAGGCAAACTGTAACAGTTTAAGAAAATTATAATGGAGTAAAATAACTTAAATTGAGAAAAATCCTACTACTAATTTAGATTTCTCTTCTGAAAATTGAGAGGTAAGTCATTTCAAAAGGTGGCATAATTTGGTGTGGTTTTGAGAATGCAGAATCTCATAAAGCATGGCTGGAGAAGCCCAAGTCTAAAAGAAAAGCCAAAGAACCTAGAGGAGCTAGAATCAAAGAAAAGGAAAGTAGACCATGAATAGCATGGAGGTAAGGCAATCTAAACTTAACAGGCCAAAACTCTGAAAACCAAATTGAAATAAAGTCCTGCAAATTGTTTTTTGGCTTTTTTGTTGTTTTGTTTTGTTTTTTAGCTTTCTCAGTACTCAATTTCATTACATGTCAAATATTTTCATTCTTTCACTTTCGATTTCCTATTTGACCCATTGGTCATTTAGGAGTATGATCTGTTATTTCCAAATATTTGTAATTTCCTAATTTTTAAAATTGATTACTGTTCCCATTCTATTTTAGTCAGAGAACATATTTTATATTTTCCTATCCCATTAAATGCATTGTTTTCGTTTGTTTTATTCCTAGCATATGGACTATCCTGGACAATGTTTCAGGTGCACAGTAGAAGAATGTATATTGTTATAGTTCTATAGAGTTATCTCTAGTTGTCTATTAAGTCTCATTGTTTTAAGATATTCTTCAAGTCTTCCATTTCTTTCTTGATCTGCTTTCTAGTTGTTCTATCCATTATTGAAATATAGGTAATAATGTCTCACCAAATATTTTTTAATTGCTTAATTCTTTCATTTCTTTAAGTTATTTTTATTTATTTTTAAAGAGGCTTTAGATTACAAAAATGTTAAATTGAAAATATAGGGGATTCTCATATACCTCACCCCTCCCCCTCCACACTTTTCCCCACTAACATCTTTCATTAATGTGGTACATTTCTTACAATGGATGAACATATATTGAACTACTGGTAATAACCACGGCCTATAGTTTACATTATGATTTACACTTTTTTTTTTAGATTTATTTTATTTTTTCCTCTCCCTTCCCCCCCCCCCCCCCCCCTTTGTCTGCTATGTCCATTTGCTGTGTGTTCTTCAGCATCAGCTTGCATTATCCGGTGGCACTGGGAAACTGCGTCTCTTTTTCGTTGCGTCATCTTGCTGTGTCAGCTCTCTATGTACGTAGTGCCACTCCTGGGTGGGCTGTGCTTTTTTCATGCAGGGTGGCTCTCCTTGTGGGGCACACTCCTTGCGCGTGGGGGATCCCTACGCAGGGACGCCCTGCGTGGCACAGCACTCCTGGCGTGCGGCAGCAGCACAACCCACGGGCCAGCTCACCACACTAGTCAGGAGGCCCTGGAGATCGATCCCCGGAGCCTCCATATAGTAGACTGATGCTCTACCAGTTGAGCCACATCCACTTCCCTGGTTTACACTTTTTATTGCACAATTTTATACGTTTTGACAGAATGTATAATGGCCTGTATCCATCACTGCAATGTCATGTAGGACAATTCCAATGTCCCAAAAATATCCCATGTTCCACCTATTCTTCCTTCTCCCTCCCCTAAGAAGTTCTGGTGACCACTGCCTTTATATCAATGCTACAAGTTCTTCCATTACTAAAATAATAAGTCTTCTTTAGTCCATAATTGCATTCTCCCCCTAAGTTTGTTCATTCCTCAATCTTGGGGATTTGGGGACTGTGATGCCCACTCTGCTTCAGCTTGAGAGGGGGCTTAGATCCCATGGAGCAGATGAGTGGAACTGTCTTGCTTGCAGTTGTAGATACTCTGGTTTTTTTGGGATGGGCATTGTCCATCATCACCCTTTTGTGAGTTGTCCTGGGCGAGTCCAATGAACTGGAAGGTGGTCATCGGCCACAACTCTACTGAGATTCAGGGCTCAACCGGTATATGAAGAGACTGAAGATTAAGTCTCTGGTACATATATTTAACAAGTATAGTGCTAATTATAGTTTCAAATAAAAGGGGCAGAAGAGCCATGGGTAGGAAAATTATACATGAGTCTAACTCTGATACATTGGGGGGATCTGTTACTATATATTCCAAGGTAAGGGCCACTGACAGGGTGCCAAATTCCTGGGTTGTCTGCCCTGCCTAGTGTCCAGATGTCTCTAGAGCCCTCAGGAACTGCCCCCTCACCCTTACAAATTGTTTTAGGTAACAGAGTCGCTCTTTGGAAAAACTGGCACACTCACCCACCTAGACCACACTGTCTCTCTTTGTCTTTTCACAAAAGATCTAAGCAGACAGTATTAATATTTCCAATAAATTTTCTTTGTGCAATAACATACATATAGAAACAATAGTCAAAAGACTCATGGGATTACAATAATTTAAACCTATATCTTCTGCTCCTATCATACCGTAATACCATTGGAATTTAATACATATTGAAAGATTCAGGGTCATGTTATACCTCTTAAAATGGAATTTCACATATATAAGCTGAAAATAAAACAATGTCTAGAAGGAAATTTCATAACATGCTCGACAAGTATCATATCAGAATTCATAGCCCTATAGTCATTTTTTTTATTATTTTTATTAAAAAAGAATGCTGAATATACAACTAAATGGCACCCTCTAGTGGGATATAGTGTTTATACAAAATACTTAGAATTTGACCTATTTCCAGAAAATGTTAATCTAAGATTTGCTATGGATAAAAAAGATTATGCTTAGGATATATTGCTTTAAAGCATAGCATTCTTTGTTGAAGTCATTGCATTTTTTTAAAGCTTTCTTCTTTTCAATTGTTAAATTAAATGCAATTGGTTAGTCTTTAAAATACCTTTCTCTTCTCAAAGCACATCAAGGCTTCAAACTACAATCACTTTTCTTGTTAAAACACCCTCCTTTGTTTAGAAATACTTGAATGCAAACCTGTCTCCAGATGGATCTAAGATAAGGATACATTCATACATTTACCCTCTTAAACACTCCTCTTCTTTCAGCTTCAGCACAAATCTGCTGATGTCGGCTTGTGACCTGACACAGATGATGATAACGACCAAATTAAAATCCCTCTTTCGGCAGAATTGAGAGGTGCCAAAGAAGTCTGCTGCCATGGCATATTTCAGAAAAGTGCCCGGGACCGGCGATATTTATGTAACCATGAATCATAGTTTGTCCTTGTTTGAACACACCACACATGGGAAGGGGAAAGATCTTAAAACCTAGTGTCCGGAAGGCTGAATGCAGGTCAACAAAAGGTCAGCAGCTGGGAGTTTCACCGGAACAATAAGGTTCTCAAAGAAACACAGTATACGTATATCCCATTTTGAACAAGGAGCGCGTTTAGAGGTTGCCTTATACCCTGTATTGGCCATTCTCACTCCCAGTCTCACCTCCTCAATGCTTTTGTGATTTCTAATTTTCCTGGGATCACATCCAAAATCATCTATTTGTGCTCAAATCTGTATCCCAGCATCTTCTTCAGGGGAAACTTAAATTAAGACAATTAAATAACAGATAACCTGAGGAGACCCAGTTTTCCTACCTCCAAGTCCAGAGTTTCATGTTGTTTTGTTCTGTATTTCTTCCTTGTCATGGCTACTTTGTCCCAGCTCTTTGGACTAACCAGGCCATCTCTAAATAGAGGGTGGCTTAAAACAATAAGTGCGCCAGCTATAGGGTGCCCAAACATCCCAGTTTGTCCAGGACTAAGTAGGGGCTTCCCCAAAGGTGGGAATTCCATTGCTAATTCTAGGAAAGTCCTGGACTAACAGGGATGAATGGTCACTCTAGCCAGCTACCTACAACCTACCTCCCCTCTGTCGAGAGGGTCATATAGTTCTAAGATTAGAGACCTCAAACTACCGTGTTTAACAAATAGGTACATTCCATAAAACATTTCAGTAGATAAATGTTTAGGGTTGCCCAAAGTCTGGCACTTGTTCAAGTGGCATATAGGATGATTCTACTAGTTATATGTTTATTTCATTGTGCTGGGAAAAATTTAGCAGACCAAATCTGTGATTTTTGTAGACATTCTAATTAAGAAGGATTAATGTTAAGGTGGACTTGAGTTTAATCACAGGCATTTAGGGTTTTTTTTTTTTTTTGAGCTAACTTAATGAAAAAATAAATTACACATTTTGCATATATATGGCAAAAAAATCGTGAAAACTTTAGAAAACTGGGCTATACAGATAGTACTAATCATCATATATTTGTAACTTTCTTAGGTCAGTTAAATTTGGTTGTTTAATATGTAAGGTATAATAGATATCTAACTGACCATATCCTTGAATAACCATTCCTCTCCACCTGTTAAAAGTATATAAGTTCCTATTTGTCAGAACCACAGATGAACGAATCCAGTAATATCAAATGGCATATAACAAAGAGCCCATTTCAGCTGTCCTATTTATTGAGTCCTTGCTATATGGGGATGGAAAGATTAAATTGCTAAGTGACTGTTGGGTGCCAGAGCTTGAGCCAAGCCTCGAACATGGTGGCATTCAGAAAATAGGTATTGAACACCTGTGCCCTTGTGCCAAGCACTCGGCCTGTCCTTTATTCAACAGAGAGAAAAACAAACACAGCCAGCCCTTGTGGAGTTTACATTCAAGTAAGCAAGATAGACATAAATTGCATAATTACACAAATAAGTGTGCAATTATTGTAATAGAGTTAAAAAGTATTTAACATGCTACATTTAGATGTGCAGGGGGACAATATATCCTTGTTTCCTAGAACTGATCTAATCCAGCTCTCAGACCCATAGGTCAGAGGGGGGAGGGAATGGTTAGGAAAGATGTGCAGAAATTAAAATGTAAACTTGCTAATTAAGGTGCCTCAGTCTCTTCTGGTTTAAGTATAGCTTCTTTGAGTTGAACCTAGTATCTTTCAAATAAACTTTTATCTCTTTCGGCCAAGCATTGCATTTTTCCGTACCACCACCACCTGCTGCTGACAATTAGCTTTCTTCTCTGAAAAGAGGTTTGGTTCTTTCAAAACTGAATAATCCAGGGATGGGCCCTAATGGTCATTCCCAATGACTCTTCCATCCATGAAGCTGGGGGGCGGCCCTCGTCCTCCTTGGATTGCCTTTTCTGCCCCAGTCCCATGTTCCTTGCCTCCAGATCTGCTGTACATATCTCACAGAGAGCCTCAGAAATGGGGGCTGCCACACCACATGGGTTGAAAGTTCACTAATCTAGACTCTTCTTTGTTTTCTCTCTAACTACCTTTTCTTGCTCTAGAGCTTAGCTTCCAATGCAGTAGCCATGAGCCACAGTGACTATTTCTATTTCTATTCAAATTAAAGCACATTTCAAGTGCTCAAAAGCCTCTTGTGGCTACCAGGTTGGACCGCACAGATAGAGAATGTTTTCATCATCACAGAAAGTTCTGCTGGACAACCCAGGTTTGCAGCCCACAGTAGAGAAAAGTGAACTTGTCCATTAAGATTTTGCAGTCTCTTCTAGTTTTAAGACTGTGTCTTCCAGATTAAAATAAACTTATGGGAAAACTCTGTCTCCCCAGGTTTCTCCTCATTCTTGCCCATCTGACGGTGTCTGGATTCAAGTCTTCCACAGACTCATGTGAATACTGAAGGGGGCGTTGGCTGACCACAACCCTGGAAATAGGGGAACTGAGACAAAAGTTTATCCAGATCTCCTGGGACAAAGAAGACCCTGAATGACCACAGGGGCATGTCCATTTTATAGGTGACCAAATTGTGACTCAGAAGTTGAAACTCCTTGCCCAGTCTCAAGCCAGTTATGGCAAAGCCAGAAGTCAAGCAAACTCCCCACCTTTGAGACCTCAGCTCTCTCCATTCTGTTCCACTGCCTCATATTCTTTACAGGGCGATAAACCTCCTTGCCATAGGACATAACCCAACTGAGTTGGATTGACCATTCCAAAAATCTTCATGGGGGACACCTCTGCACCTCACAGGGTAGGGAGATGTGCATCCCCAGTGGCTCATGAGGGGACTGGGGTCAACAAGAGATGGATCAGAAGCAGGCAGCTAGTGTAGGAACAGGCCTGGAAAACTGATCACATGGTTTTATGACAACTAGCACCTGGTACCTGGTTAACCCCATCTAGGACTGGTGCTCTGAAGGTTCTGTCCCATTCCACCAACTTTCCTCCTGCTAAGGATCTTAAGTGTGTTAGACTTGCTCATACAACAGCCAGAGACACTGAACGTGATCTTGTAACACCTCATATCAGAATTACATTTCTTAAACACACATTGCAAACCAAGTGTGGCAGTTAGTGCTTTCCAAGATCTTATTTAACTCACGTGGTCCTCACTACAGTTCTTTGTGTTAGAGTCTATTATTAATATTGTTAATAGTATCACCAGGGAAGTAGACTTGGCCCAGTGGATAGGGCATCCACCTACCACATGGGAGGTCCACGGGGTTCAAACCCCGGGCCTCCTTGACCCGTGTGGAGCTGGCCCATGCGCAGTGTTGATGCGCACAAGGAGTGCCGTGCCACGCCAGGGTGTCCCCCGCATAGGGGAGCCCCACGCACAAGGAGCGCACCCCAAAAGGAGAGCCGCCCAACGCGAAAGAAAATGCAGGCTGTCCAAAAATGGCACTACACACATGGAGAGCTGACACAACAAGATGATGCAACAAAAAGAAACACAGATTCCCGTGCTGCTGACAATAGAAGCAGACAAAAAGAAGAACATGCAGCAAATGGACACAGAGAACAGACAACTGGGGCAGGGGTATGGGGGAAGGGGAGAGAAATTAAAAAAAAAAAAATAGTATCACCTGCCATAGATGAGGGAATAAGGCTCAGAGCATTTCAGTCATTTGCCAAAATGCAAACACGAGTCTGTATGATGTTTAAGTCATGTTTTGTCACTTATAAAAACTAAAGAAAATCAACATGACCTTTGAAGATGTAGCTCTGAAACAAGGTCAAAACTGGGGGAATTGGCTATGTCATTTACTTGCTGTGTGACTTTGGGCAAATCATTTAGCCTGTCTGAATTCATAGTTCCCTATCTGTAAAATGGACATGGTGATACCTGCTCACCACTCCATTTGGGTAAATGAGAATG
Source organism: Dasypus novemcinctus (assembly GCF_030445035.2). Classification (NCBI taxonomy): domain Eukaryota; kingdom Metazoa; phylum Chordata; class Mammalia; order Cingulata; family Dasypodidae; genus Dasypus; species Dasypus novemcinctus. The sequence continues at coordinate 55,959,162 of NC_080696.1, read as the reverse complement.
ACAAATGAGAATACATAGAGTTCTTTGATGACAAGTAACATAAACTGGTATTGCTCAGCAAAAGTTGAATTCATTAGAAGGATATCTGGGAGCTTACAGAATTTACAGGAAGTCTGTAAAATCAGGCAAGGACAAAGGTCAGGAATCAAGGCAGTAATTGATACAGCCACCAGGATCTGTTGCCCTTGGACCATTTCTCCATCTCTGAATCTCCCCACTCAAGATTCAAAGTGCTGGGTGAGAAAGTCTAATTCACTGAGTTTAGCTCATTTTCCCAGCCTTGTCTGCATTAGGATGATAGAAAGAACATTTGGGGAGGGATGCCTTTGGCCTCTAAAGTGGAAAATCAGAACAGTTTGGTTGGCTGTTCTCATGGAGGAAAGATAATTTCTGAAAAAGAAGTCAGGATATTGTTAGAAGAAGAAAAAGAATGTTGGGAGAGGGAAAGAAATGCTGACTAAAGTATGTAAATAAATAGCAACTTTGTGCAACTTGTCTCTTCTTATCCTTAGCAGAGTTCAAATAATGAGAAACAGTATAGCAGAGGTTCAGGCATTGATAGATCAGACTTTCTGGGTTCAAATGCTGAGCTTACTACTTACTAGCTGGGTTAACTAGGCAGACACTTAATCTCTCTGTGGCCAGTTCCCACAGCTATGAACTAGCCAGAATGATGACAATAGCAGTTCCTATCTCCTAGGCGTCATGAGGATTAAATAAGTTACTACATGGGAAGTTCTCAGAACAGTGCGAAGCACACAGCAAGCACCAGGACCGTCTTTAGACATGGGCAAGTGAAGGCCCTGCTCCAGGTCTGGTCCTTAGAGTACCTGCCTTGAAGGGTTCTCAGTGCCCTCCTGGGCTGCGGATGGGGAGAGGACCAAGGTCTGCAGTAGCATCGAGGTGGGGTGCCTAAGACCAACCAGGATCACAAAGACTCCCTCATGGTTTTTCCCCTTTGGGGTGCTCTCTGGCCATTTACACCCCCATATGGTATCAACCAGATGCCTCAGGAGCTCTGAAACCCATGCATGAGGTGGCCATGTGATGGGGCGAGCTGGGCTGCCGGTGTGGTGCCAACATGCTGATGCTGGCTGACTCTTGGTCATGGTGGACACAGGACAAGTTCAGAGCTCTGGGCTTGGATGCCACCACAAACCCTTGGCCTTGAGCCATGCAGGGTGTGCCCATCACAATGCCACCTTCAGCAGCCCATGGGCAGTGGGGAGAGCAGTAGATCTACTTTATCCTGGGCCTCCCCCCACTCCACCCCACCTCCACCCCATCACCTTATGTGGTCACCTCCTCCCTCTGTGGGCTCCATGCCACATGTCAGGCAGTCCTCTGGGGTGTCCAACCTATCTCCTCCAGGGCTTTTCAGACCATTGCTCCCTACCCAACTGATGTGCAAAGGGAAACACTCTTCTCACTGCCCATGACCTCTCCCCTGTCCCATGAATGGCAGTGTGTGGAAGGCAGGGGCAAGGTCACCTTCTAGAAATGCAGGGACTATGGCCTAAAGAGTCCAAGAGTAGACACGGCTGGAAGATGTGTTGTTCTGCCGGCATGCTCCAAAATTCCAAATGATGAAACTCAATGAGACTGGAAAATGGATGATAGTTCATGACTTCCTGCAGACACTGGGCAAGACTTGTGTTTGTGTTCAGCATCAAGGAAGCCCAGCCACGAGCTGGAGAGAATCATTCATGGAAGGTCCAATAGAGGATGCAGCTTCAGACATGATGATGTCCCCAGCATCAGGCGAATGGCTTTGGGGTGCGGCAGAGGCAAGTAGGCCAACATTGTTTCAACACAACAGGTCCCGAAGAGCCATGGCATGGTGAGGAATTAACAGCCTTGTTTTCATGGAGGGAGATAGGAAATTAGCCAGGAACAGTATATTGAACTATGAAGAATATACGGAATATACAGAGGGTGAGAATTTTCTTGAAGAATTTTGTTTGTTTATCTATTTTTGTTTATTATTATTGAAATAATGAAAATGCTCTAATAATGATTGAAGTGATGAATACACAACTATGTGATTATACCAAATACCATTTATGTGCACTTTGGATAAATTGTATGCTTTGTTAATATGTATGAATAAAATTGATTTAAAAAAAACAAGAATTCCCACCAAAAAAAAAAGGATTTGCAGAGATGGTTCCTGGACCTGAATAGGAAGCTTGAGTTCCCAGGCACTGTGAGGAATCTTCATATGCTCTGACTGGACAATAAACAAATGCTTAAAGGCCTCTTCTCTATCCATTATTCTAAATCGTCATTGATAAATCACCACACCTCACACAGGCCCAGGAGTTTTATAATATATTTTTATCAGATTATTTATATAGACAAGGGCCCAGGACCAGGCACACTGGAGGGGTGGCCGTGAGAAATGGTTGCCAACATGTCTGAAGAAGTTGAAAGGCAGGGAAAAATGCTCGAAAGGTTGCCATTATAACTTAAAGATAGCAAAATGGGCATAGTGACTTCAAAAAAACACCCCCTCCATTTCCTCAATTTCTAATTTTTACCCTTTCTCTTGCCACACCCCATACTAGACACCAGTGATTCGCAAACCAGGCTGATTATCAGAAGCATTCAGAGTTTTCTGTTTTGTTTTGCTTTGTGTTGTTTGATGATGTCTCCAGATCTCTACCCCAAATCATATTCTTGGGGGAGGGGGGACCCCAATACTGTATTTTTAAGAGGTACCTAGGTAGTTCTGGTGACCAGCTGGACACATTTCGAGTAGAAAGAAACAGCATCCACTTCCCTGGAGATATTTTACACTGTTTTTGTTTCCAGCATTATATGAAAAAAAAAAATTGATTGCCAACTTAGGCTTTAATTTTCAATTTATGCTGAATCCAAAGTCTTCGGCAAAAATTATAAACCATATCTAGCAAAAATAAATAAAATAAATAGTGTATTTTGGGGGTGAAGAAGTCTGAGGGCTTCTTGACTCCTGTATGACATTACTGATGACAAAGAAACATAAGCAGATGATTATGCCTTTTTAAGACTGAAAGATCATGTGGTCAGGATAAACAGCCATTTAGTAGTGAAAGGAAATGTTCCTCTTTAGGTTCAAAATGGCATTAGTCGTAGCCTGAAAATCCAAAAAATAAATTCTTACTCTCATCATTTACAATGAAAGCTAGGTCATTATGTAAAGCACATAGGTAGTTCTTTTTAAAAATTACTCAAACACCGTGAAGATAATAATGTTTCAAAGTTTTTAAAATGTAGCCAAGAACATAAGAGGTATATACATATACTTGACTTTCTTTAAAGATATAAAAATAAAAAGCCATTCCAGGAAAAAAATGTCATCTCTTTGGCACAAATATAAAGGCTAAGAAATATTAATGGATTATTTGTATATGCTGGTTTGCTTTCTCTACAAAAAAAAAAAAAAAGATGTAGAACAAATAAAATTTTCTAATATAATTCAAATTAAATATTGAGATATGCTCCAAAGAAAATTTGAAAAATGAGCAGACAATAAAATCAATGTGAGAAGTCCTCCTACTTCTGCAGGAGGAAGTGGAGGAGGTGGAAGAGGAGGAGAAGGGAGAGAAGGAGAAGAAGGAGAAGAAGGAGAGGGAATCATCAAACTTGTAATGTAATAAAAACTGTTTTAAAAGGTCAGCAATTTATACTTGGTTATATTGTAAATATTAAAACCAAAATGTAGTACATTACCACTGAGAAATTTTTTAAATGTTTGACTGACAATTTTTGAACAATCCATTAAAACATCAGTTGAATTTCAAAATGAGTCAGCATTGCGTGAAGCAAACCTGTAAGATGGACTTGCCATTTTAAATTATATGATATGTTACTAGCAATGTAAGTGTATCCAACACATATGTCGAATTTTCGCCTACGCAGCTGAAAAATAATAAGTAGCGAAGGCTTTTAAGAAATACAATTTGTATAAGTTCCATTTTCTTTTCTCATTATCTATTGATACTATATCTCATGTTCTAATAACAGAGGTTGTTTTGAACATGAACACAATTACACACAAACTCACTATTTTCCCTCAATCTTACCTGTCATTCAAATTCCAAAATAAAGAAAAATTTCCTCTAAATGAAAACTTCCTTCCCCTTCTGTTTATGTAAAAAGAAGCATTAGGAACCTGACAAGAGAAAAATATTGTCTAAGCATTTCATGGTATTTGCAAATACATGTTAGTGAAAACAGTCACACAGTACTGTTTTTTAAGTCTTGATCAATAAACATCACCTAGTGTAAAAACTGCACCATCTTATCTATAATGCTTAGACTTGAGAAACTATCATAAGATTTGTAGAGTAAAATCTCCATGAAGAATATTACTCTGAGTAAGATTTAGTGTGCATGAGTTAATAAATTTTTTGTCTGGCTGGCCCTTAGGATTACTATTCTGTCTGAATTTTGGTATTGTTTTCCCTCTGTCTCTCCCTCATGGATTTGAACCTGGAAATAGCATCACTCTTGAGCTCGTTAGTTTGATAAACTGGCCTAAGTGTGCTGCGACAATGGGTACCTCCAGCACAGAAGCATTTATGAGTCTTCAGGGGATTCTGAAAAACACTAGGAAGTGTTTAGGTACTGAATCACAGCCAAGAATTCCGAACCTTTAATTTTTTTTTTCTATGAGGATGTCAGCATTAAAATATAAAACATGCTTTTCCCACTTGGTGTCTATTACTTGTAAAGCATTCAAGAGCTTCTAGGCTAGAATTACCTTCATACCAGGCAAGAGAGCAGGCAAAAAACTCCAAGGAGCAGTAACAGTTCTGCTGGGCTTCTTTTGCATTTTCAACCCAACCATATAATAAACATGACTAAATACTAAACGTGAGCCTCATGATTCTAAATCTATCATATTTGTAATCATATTTGCTCATGCATTTCTCACCGTTGCTGGTTTAGATAATGCACATGGACAAAATTTCAGAAGATTACTAGTTTGCATTTGGATATGGCATTCCATCATCCAAATAACCAGGCAAGTAGGATATAGCAAATGTTCAGAATAAATGATTTGTTTAAAGGTGGTTAGGACCATTCTGGAGAACAGTATGGCGGTTTCTCAAAAAACTAGCCATAGATTTGCCATATGACCCAGCAATACCACTGCTGGGAATATACCCAGCAGAACTGAAAACAAGAACACAAACCAATATATGTACACCAATGTTCATAGCAGCATTGTTCACTATTGCCAAAAGTTGGAATCAACCCAAATGCCCATCAACAGACGAGTGGATCAATAAAATGTGGTATATACACACAATGGAATACTACTCGGCTGTAAGAACAAACACACTACAAACACATGTAATAACATGGATGAATCTTGAGAACCTTATGTTGAGTGAAGCAACCCAGACATTGAAGGACAAATACTACATGACCTCAATGATATGAAATAAACAAGCTGCCCTAGATAGCAAGAGACTGAACGATAGGCTTGCAGGAAATCGGAGGGTGGAGGAAGGATATGAGCCGATGTCTGCAGGGGTGGAATTTAAGACGAGATGGTGGTAAGTATGAACACAAAGAAGAGATAAAAGGGGGGCAAGGGGTTGCCTTTGCTTGGGGCTTTGCGGGTTTGAGGGTGGCTGGGGAGGGACGGGTGGGTAACGTTGCCCAAAAGTGGGGGGAGGGAGGGGTAGCATACGAACCAGGAGAGGGTCAGGTGTTGGTGGAGAGTAAAATGCCGAGAAAATCATATCAAAATATAATAAAGAGGGTTACCTGTTTAGAATGCTCGGAGGGGAGGGTCTGATGCAGGACGGGCTCCTGGGGAATGTCTAAATGCTCATTCTGCCAGAGTGGGTGACACCATGGGGTAGAAACCCAAGTAGTGAGAGTGGGGGTGGACCCACATCCTGGGGAGGACTAATGCCATCCAATAGAGGGAACTGTATCCCTCGAGAGAAAGGGTGGCTCCCAGGGCATTGGGGCAGTTGAGCAAGTTAGGCCCTGAACACTATTCCATCTATCTCTGGAAGTGGCTCCTCAGGAAACGGAGGTTGGCTATCACTGAGGGCACCAAGGTGGAAGGGAAAATGGACGTTAAATGTGTGGAACCAAAGTAAATGGGGGGTAAGAGAGGAGTTTCTTGAGAGTTCACAAGGATGGATATAAAACATGTAATATTACACCATAACATATAGGAGATGACAGACTGATAATGTAAACCATAATGTAAAACATAGGATAACTAAAAATGTAAAGAACTGTGTATCCTAAAGTATGCACCATAATGTAAATACAGATGTCACCTTGTTAGAAAGCTAATGTCTCAGACTCTGTACATCACTTTAAGTAAATATGATATGAATAGGGCGTAAGAGTATCACTGTGGAAGGGAAAAGGTTTTCTGGTGGATGTGTGGGAGTGCTGTATATTATATATATACATTGCTGTGGTCTAGGACTCCTGTGAAGAAAAGCTGAATAATTAGGGGGGGGGGGGAAAAAAAAAAAAAAAAATAGGATGTGGAATTTTTTCAAGTCAACATTCTTTATCTAAGTTCTTTATCTAACTTTATCCAAGTTCTTTATCTATCCTTTAAACTCATCGCTATATGCCATTCCCTAGTAAGGGACCATGACATTATATTGGGCTTCAAATTTCGGGGAGTTCTGGATCACAGAGTGTTTCAACAATGGCAATGGAGGGATACTAGTATGGGATACCAATGACAGATGATATATGACTGACAGGGAGCTGTACAGAACATATGTCCAGGGTGCATGGTAATGTTTGGATATACTCATAGTGGCAACAATTAAAAACCACAGTAGGGGGGGTACTGGGTTCCTGGCCAGTGGTGCTCTGTCGTGGTCCCTAGGGGAGCAGCGACAGTCTCCCAGGTACAGTGGTGGGGACCGGGAGGGAGTGAGGGTTCAACAGTGAGCCCCTGATACTAATGACTATGCTTGTGAGCTGATAAACCCAAAATAATAACAAGGCCTAGAGTAACTTTGTGCCTGGGAATTTCCTTCTGTCAGCCTTCATGTTACTCAAATGTGGCCAGTCTCGAAGCCAAACTCAGCATGTAAATGCAATGCCTTCCCCCCAGCGTGGGACATGACACCCGGGGATGAGCCTCCCTGGCAACGAGGGACCACTATCAACTACCAACGGATGATGCAACTGGAAAATGACCTTATACGGAAGGTTCAATGCGGATCAGCAGAATATCCATGTCTACATAAAATACCATGACTTTAAAATGCTGTTTGACCTAAAGTAAGGGGGAAATGGAAAGGAGAAATGAGTTTATATGGCTACGAGTTTCTAAAAAAGAGTCTGGAGGCTGGCAGAAGGTTTGCCCTCATGCACAACTGAGCAGAGTCAGAGAGACAGATAAAGCAGATACAACCCCCAGATATTGGTTCCTTTGAGGGCTAAAGAGACCCATGGGAGTTATGGTCATGGCCGATGGGGTTAACTACCAGGGCAGATGGCCCCTCTTTGGAAATGGTGTTTATGTGTGATGAATCTGGACTCAGATGGGATCTCCCTTCATAAGACTTTCATGCTAATGTGCTGGAGGTGCAGTTAATGTTGGGGTTTAAGATATATTTAGGGGATTTGAATCTCTGGACTGACAATGTGATAGCCAGATCCTGAGCCTCAACAGACTCCAGCACCTACAATCTGATTTATTGGACTTACCACACTCAGCTAAGATGGAGGTGAAGAAGGACAACCACCACACCATGGAGCCTAGAGTGATTACAACTGAAAATGGGAGGATTGCATCCAGCATCCAGGTGGAATCTGAGCCTCCTCTTGACATAAAGGTGCAATGGACACAACCAATCCAGTGTCCACATAGAAGAGGTGGCATTGGATTGGGAAAAGTGGACATAATGGACAAAGGGTATGGGGAAAGGCAGGAAGAGATGAGAGGTGGAGGCGTCTTCGGGACATGGAGCTGCCCTGGATGGTGCTTCAGAGGTAATCACCGGACATTGTAAATCCTCACAGGGCCTACATGATGGAATAGAGGAGAGTATGGGCCATGATGTGAACCAATGTATATGAGGTGCAGAGGTGCCCAAAGATGTACTTACCAAATCCAATGGATGTGTCATGATGATGGGAACGAGTGTTGTTGGGGGGGGGGAGAGGGGGGGTGGGGGGGTGGGGTTGAATGGGACCTCACATATATATTTTTAATGTAATATTATTACAAAGTCAATAAAAAATAAAAAAATTAATAAAAAAAAAAAAATAAAGGTGGTTAGGATTACAGTTAAAAAACTAAAGTTCACAGCAAAGGCAGGGGAAAAAAACAAGAAACAATTCATGTTTGTAAATAAAAATTTGAAACTGAAATTTGGGTGGGGCAGCATTTTTGGTTAATCAATTTTTGTTTACAATTAAGCATATTTATTATTTATACTGGCATACCTCAGACATCCTCTAAGAGAGATAAAGAGAGATAAATATATTCTCTCAAATCTTAATTTTAGCTATCTTTGTTTACTGACTGCAACAGTGTTTGTAAAATAATAACCCCAACAATTCCATATTCAGATACTTATCTGCATATAACTAATCAAAAATATAGGTACAAAAATGTTGAAAGCACCAAATATTGAATATTAACAAATTGGAGATAATTGTCTATCAATGATACACTAATACATTTTGATCAGAGTCATATAAGCAACATATAGAATGCTTTGCAGCCATTTTTTTAAAAAATCAAGTTGATCAATGTATACTGACGTACAAAAAGCATTTTTCATTCAGTAAATATAGTAAGATAAATATTCATAGTTATGTCTGAACATTACATTTTTTATATCAAGAGCACATATTATCATTTTTAAAGGGTTCTGTTAAGAGTCTAGAAGGATAGCAAACAACTGTTAATGGTTATTGTGGTAAGCAAGATGTGAGAGAAAGAATATTCACTTTTACTTAACCCATTTACTTTTATTGTTTTGTTTTGTTTGGAGGTACTGGGGATTAAACCTAGGACCTCATACTTGGGAAGCAGGCCCTCAACCACTTGAGCTACATCTGTTCCCCTACTTCTATTCTTTTTAAACTAATGATCCCATATTACTTTAAATGATTTTCATTTTGTCTATACATTAGTTCAGCAAAGAATGAAGAAATGTCACTTGCATCAGATACAGGAGCATAATAGTAAAATAAGTGTGAATATTGGGGGCTAGGAGTGGAAAAAGACACAAACATCCAGCAAAATAAAAGTAAAATAATAACATTGATATTAATAATAATAATGCCATCTAATTGGCAAAAGGTGTTTAAAATATTTCAGCTGGTGGTAATAACAGAAATTGATAAAACCTTTCTAGCAAGTGCAGCTGGCTTAAATATCATGAGCCTTACAAATATTTGTCTTCTGGTGTCCTATATTTCCAATAAATTACAAGAATTTAGCTTAAGAAAATAAAGATAAAGATTGATGTGCATGACATATAATCTCACAGTGCTACTTTAGAAATCAAAAAGTGGGAAACAACCTAAATACCTAGTCAGAGAAGATTAGGTAATTAAATTGTCATCATCCTCATCCTCGTCATCATCATCAATATCATCATTATTAATCTTCTGTAGCTCTTATTGATTATTTACAATATGCCAGGGATTGATGTGGACTCATTCATGAACTTATCACAACAACACTATGAAGTCTGTTCTCTTACTTTCCACCTTTTAAAGGTAAGGGAACAGAAACATGGGTCATTTAGATAACTTGCCCCAAATCTGCTGCTGGTAAAGCGTGGAGCAGGAGTCAGACCCAAGCAATCAGGCCTCAAAGGCTGCATTCTTTACCAAGTCTACATTCACCTTGGGAATTAAAGATCTTGGACTATTTCTGAGATGGCAAAATATGCATGATTTCATGTTACATAAAAATATAGATTACAGCATAGCATATATAGTAGGATACTTTGGCAGTACAGACTCACACACACTCACACACAAACAAAGAAGAAAATGTGGAAGAAAATATACCAAAATATCAGCAGCAATTATTCCTGTAGAGTGGAATGAATAGTCATACTTACGTTTTTCTGAATTATCTGTTTTGTTCTAAAATTAACATGCATTCACTTTATACTCAGAGCTAAAAGTTATTTTTAATCATATTATGAATGTTTCATGGCATAATATAGTGACCAAAAAATGGAAGAATGAAAATTGTATAGTACATAAAATATGATCCTAAATTTTGAGATCCCAAATCTCCATGCCAGTAGGCCTTTCCAATCAATGCCCTGTCTTGCTTCTGACTGACATGGTCTCACACACACACACACACAAACACACATACACATGCACACAAAGGCATGAATTTCCCTAACATGTATTGACCAACAAGTACTGGCCCTGCCAAAAAGGAAACTCCCAAGAAATACATTTTAGAAGAAAAGTAAACATCCCTTCAGAGGATGAACCTCAGCTCTGAGAATATACTTAATATTTTCTGCACATTTTCCCAAAATTAATAATTATACATATTAGAAAGGAAGCAGACAAATTACTATTTTGACATTTATTCATTGTTGTAAAATTATTGTTGACACATAGTCATACTTTAATGTGCACATGTCAATAAGTCAGGCCAAGGATGGGGATTTTAAATAGTTTCAAAAAGGAGCACAATTAATTTTTATGATTGTTGCATAAACATTGTATTAAGTGTCAAAGTAACACATTGGAGGAATTCAAATGGCTTCATAAAATCTGAGGGAAAGAAAATCATAATTATACATACCAGAGAATGATTGACTATTCTTTTACCAGAATTCCTTTGCTGAAGATTAATGAACCTTAGTGTTTGCCAGAGTTCTCCAAAATGTGTGCTATGTGTGGGACAGGAGGTAAATATGATTCTATTATAGTAATAGTTAAGTGTTTATTTTAATGTGGCCTAGAAATATATACTCCTAGCATACCAAACCCAAGGTGCCACCAATATCATTGCTTACAATGACTCTTTGCTTAATTTTTTTAAAGTTCATATAAATAATATAACTGAGTCATGGTACAAGTGTCATGTGGATTATAACAGACAATGTCAGTACACCACCATATTCCCTTGGACGCCTTTCCCATTTCCCTACACACACCAACCCTGTGTGTTTCTGCTCCCAACAGCCAGCACTGGCAGCTGTGTGGCAACGCTCCACTGTCTGATGAAGACAGTTTTTCTTGGGGTCAGGGAGAGCTAGAAATGCCTTAACCAAGGCCCCTCAGTAGCGACCAAGAGAGGCACAGGTGTAAAAACCATAATGCTATCCATCTGCGTAACTTAAAATTTTCTGATAGCCAGATTTTCTTTGAAAATTAAAAAAAAATGTGGAAAAGTTTTGATTATATATTATTTAACTCATTATATTAAAAAATAATCAAGTAATATTAAAAATGACTAAAGAAAGTATTTTGTTTTCTTTTTTTGTGGGTTTTTTTTAAATTTCTTATTCAAAATCTGGTGTGTATTTGACACAGCACATCTCTGTTAGGACAAGGCACATTTCATTTCACGGGCTCAATGGCAGCATTTGGCTAATGGCAGCTACATTGTTTCCTGACAGCTGAGCGAGACGTCCAGGATCTGCAGAGCTCCCCTGGCGTGTTGAACCAGAGTTACCTTCCATGGGACTTTGCTGGATGCTTCCGGCTCGTTTGGCCTCCTGTCACAAATCCCCACTCCTCACCAGTTTCCCTGGGATCCTGTCCTAGTAAATCACGCTCACATATCCTTTGTCTCAGACTCTGCTTCAGAAGAACTCAATCTAAGATGTGGATATAGCAAAAATGGTGAAATAAGCAAGTGACAAAATATTAGGAGCACAAGTTTCTGTGATCTTTTATCCATACCTGTGGATCCAAAGGTGCCCTAAAAATTATCTTGGCATTTATTGTGTTGGCATCTCATCAATATATTTCATCATGTTTTTCTTTGACAATCACATACAGTCAGAATTACTAGTTCAGGCCCTGCCCCTAAAATAGTCATATGAACTTGGAGAAGTAACTTTCCTTGCCCCTCATAATTCTTATAAATAAATCTACAGACTTGCTGCTCTGTGTGCTCCAAGAATCCACAACATTAGCATCACCTGTGAACTTGATAGAAATTACAGGACCCCAAAACTACTGAATTAGAATCTTTAATTTGATCCCCAAATGACTCGAATTCTCAGAAAAGTTGCAAAGCAATTCATCTATAGCACTCACTTATCATCTTTATTTCATTTTTAAAGGATTTATTGAAGTATGTAATTCAAACATGAACATACATAAACAATAAGTATATATTAAAAGTGTGAACTTAAAAAACAAACATAACATCATACATCACCCCACCACCAATATCTTGCATTGTTGTGAAACTTCACAAATATGAAAGAACATTGTCAAAATATTACTAAATATATTCCATATCTTACATTTGTTGTATTTTCCCCCAACCCTCCCATTATTTTTGTTGTTGTTGTTCATAAACCATACTGTTTATCTGAAGGGTGTAATCAATGACATTTGGTATAATCACAGAGTGGTGCAATCATCAATATTAGAGATTTTTATTACTCAAAAAAAGAAAAAACAACCAAAAGCAAACCAGTACCATATCCATATATTAGTGCTACTAATTACAAATCATATGATGTGCTTTCACCATTTCTATTCATTTCCAAACATTTACAAGTGTTTTACCAATTCTGTACGGATTAAAACCCCAGCTTTATAGTCTCTAACCACATTCTATTCTCTGGTGACTTATATTCTAGCTCTTCACTCCATGAATTTGTTCATTATATTTAGTTCATAATAGTGAAATCATACAGTATCTGTTCTTTTATGCCTGGCTTGCTTTGTTCAGCATAATGTCCTCAAGTTCATATATGCTGTCATATGCTTCACAACTTCATTTCTTCTTACAGCTGAGGAATATTCCACCAAGTGTATATAGCATAGCTTGTTTATCCATTCATCAGTTGATGGACACTGGGTTGTTCCATCATTTGGCAATTATGAATAATGATACTGTGAACATCAGTATGTGGGTGTCTGTGTACCTGCTCTCTGATCTTCTGGGTATATATCTAGTAGTGGTATTTCTGGGTCACATGGCAGATCTATATCTAACTTTTTTAGGAACCATTAGACAAACTTCCACTGTGGCTCTACCATTCTACATTCCCACCAACAGTGAATAAGCATTCTTATCTCTCCATATCCTATCCAACACTTGTAGTTTTCTGTTTCATTAATAGTGGTCATTCTAGTCGGTTTGGAATGATATCTCATTCTTTGAGATAGCTCATACTTTGATTTGCATTTCCCCATTAACCTGTGGTGTTGAACATTTTTTTCATGTGTTTTTTGGCATTTGAATTTTCTTCTTTAGAAAAATGTGTATTCAGGGTTTTTGACCCTTGTTGGATGTGCGATTTCCAAATATTTTCTCACATTGAGTAGACTACCTTTTAACCCTCCTTTGAGGTGCAGAAATGTTTAATTTTGAGGAGGTCCCATTTATCTATTTTTTTTCTTTTGTTGCTTGAGCTTTGGGTGTAAGGTTTAAGAGTTCCCACCTACTACAAGGTCTTGTAGATGTACCCTTACATATCTTCTAGGAATTTTATTGTCCTGACTTTTCTTTTTAAGTCTCTCATCCATTTTGAGTTGATTCTTGTATAGGGAGTGAGAAAGGGGTCCTCTTCCAATCTTTTGGTTATGAATATCTAGTTCTCCCAGCACCATTTTTTGAAGACACTATTCTGTCCCAGAAAAGTGGACTTGGAGGTTGTTCATGTGGGAGGAGTGGAAGGGTGGGAAGTGGGATATGTGGGAACCTCTTATATTTTTTTTTTAAAGATTTATTTATTTATTTATTTCTCTCCCTTCCCCCCGCCCCACCCCGGTTGTCTGTTCTCTGTGTCTATTTGCTGCATCTTCTTTGTCCACTTCTGTTGTCAGTGGCACGGGAATCTGCGTCATCTTGTTGTGTCAGCTCTCCCTGTGTGCGGCGCCATTCTTGGGCAAGCTGCACTTTCTTTCACGCTGGGCGGCTCTCCTTACGGGGCACACTCCTTGCGCGTGGGGCTTCCCTACGCGGGGGACACCCCTGCATGAAATGGCACTCCTTGCGCGCATCAGCACTGCGCATGGGCCAGCTCCACACAGATCAAGGTGGTCCGGGTTTGAACCGTGGACCTCCCATGTGGTAGACGACGCCCTAACCACTGGGCCAAGTCTGCCGCCTTACATTTTTTTAATGTAACATTTTTTGTGATTTATGTACCTTTTTTAAAAAAGACAATTTATTATTAAAAATAAATACATACTACATACATACATACATACATACATACATACATACAAAAAGTGGACTTGGTAGGTTTATCAAAAATTGCCTGACCGTAAAGGTGCAGGTCTATTTCTGAATTCTCAATTCAGTTCCATTGATCAATGTGCCTATTTTTATACCAAAATCATGCTGTTTTTACCACTGTAGCTTTCTAATACACTTCAAGGTCAGGAAGCATGAGTCCTCCAACTTTGCATTTCTTTTTTAGGATGTGTTTTGCTATTCTGAGCCCCTTTCCCTTCCAAACAAATTTGGTAATTTACTTTTCTATTTCTGCAGAGTAAAGCTGTTGGCATTTTGATTGGGATTGCACTGAATCTATAAATCAGTTTGGGTAGAACTGACATCTTCATGATGTTTAATCTTCTAATCCATGAACATGCAACCCCCTTCCATTTGTTTAGATTTTCTTTGATTTCTTTTAGCAGTGTTTTGTAGTTTTCTGAATATAGATCATTACTGGCTAAATTCCTAGATATTTGAGTCTTTTTGTTACTATTGTAAATGGAATTTTTTTCTTGATTTTGTCCTCAGCTTGCTCATTACTAATGCATAGAAGCACTACTGATTTTTGCATGTTGATCTTGTATCCTGCCACTTTGTTGAACTAATTTATTAGCTCTAATAGCTTATTTGTAGATATTTCAGAGTTGTCTAAATATCAAATCATGTCATCTGTGAATAGTGAGAGTTTTACTTCCTGTCTTCCAATTTGGATAATTTTTATTTCTTTTTCTTGCCTAATTTGTTCTAGCTAGAACTTCTAGCACAATGTTGAATAACAGTGGTAATAATGAGCATCCTTGTCTTGTTCCTGATCTTAGGGGGAAAGTTTTCAACTTCTCTCCTTGAGTATGATGCTGACTGCAGGATTTTCATATATGGCCTTTATTATGTTGAGGAACTTCTCTTGTATACCTATCTTTCAAATTGTTTTTATCAAGAAAGGATGCTGTATTTTGTCAAATGTCTTTTCTGCATCTGTTGAGATGATCATGTGGCTTTTTTTCTTCAATTTGTAAATGTGATCTATTATGTTAATTGATTTTCTTATGTTGATCCACCATTGCATACTAGGAATAAAACCCACTTTATCCTGGCGTGTTATTCTTTTAATATGCTGTTGGATTCTATTTGCAAGTATTTTGTTGAGAATTTTTGCATCTATGTTCATTAGAGAGATTGGTGTATTATTTTCTTTTCTTGTAGTATCTTTATCTGGTTTTGATATTAGGGTGATGGTGGCTTCATAAAATATGTTGGGTAATTTTCCCTCCTTTTCAATTTTTTGGAAGAGTTTAAAAAAGATTGGCAGAATTCACCTGTGAAGCCATCTGGTCCTGGACTTCTCTTTGTTGGAAGGTTTTTGATAACTGATTCAATCCCTTTATTGTGATTGGTTTGTTGAGTTCCTATATTTCTTGTAGACTTGATGTAGATTGTTTCTGCATTTCTAGGAATTTGTCCCTTTCGTCTAGGTTGTCTAATTTGTTGGTAAACAGTTACTCATATTATCCTCTTATGATCCTTTTTATTTCTGTAGGGTCAGTCATAATGCCCCCTCCCCTTCACTCCTGATTTTATTTATTCAAATCTTCTCTATTTTTTTCTTTGTTAGTCTAGCCAAGTGTTCATTGATTTTATTAATCTTCTCAAAGAACTAGCTTTTGGTTTTATCAATTTTCTCTATTGTTTTTATCATTGTTGCTGTTTTCAATTTCATTTATTTCTACTCTTATCTTTGTTATTTCTTTCTTTCTGTTTGCTTTGGGATTGCTCTTTTTCCAGTTTCTCCCGGTGTTCAATTAGGTCTTTGTCGCTTTTTCTTTTCTGTTTTTTTTTTTAGATTTATTTTATTTACTTATCCTCTTCTCGCCCCCCCCCCCACTGTTTGAGATTGCTATCTATTCTTTGTGCCCATTTGCTCTGCTCTCTGTGTCCATTTGCTGTGTGTTCTCTGTGTCTGCTCATCTTCTCTTAGGGGGCAGCAGGATCCAAACCTGGGGCCTCCCATGTAGTGGTGGATGCCCAAGTGGTTGAGGCACATCCACTTCCCTATCTGTGAATATTTTAAACTCAGTGCCATATTTGAAGGACAGTTTTACCAGATGAAAAATTCTTGGCTGGCAGTTTTTCTCTTTCAGTTCCTTAATTATATCATACTACCACCTTCTTGCCTCCATGGTTTCTGAAGAGAAATCTGCACTAAGTCTTACTGGATGTTCCTTGTATGTGATGTTTTGCTTCTCCCTTGCTGTTTTTCAGAATTTTCTCTATCTTTGGCATTTGGCATTCTGAATATTATATGTCTTGTGGTAGGTCTATTTGGATTTATTCTAATTTAAGTACTCTGTGCTTCCTGGACACATATATTCATGTCTTTCACAACAGCTGGGAAATTTTCAGCCATTATTTCCTCAAATATTCTTTCTTCCCCTTTTTCCTTCTCTTCTCTTTTTGGAACTCCCATAACACATGTGCTGATGCACTTCACACAATCATACAACTTCCTAATATTCTGCTCAATTTTTTCTATTCTTTTCTTTCTCTGTTTTTCTCTTTTCAATTCCAGTGGCTCTGTCCTCTACATTGATGATTCTTTCTCCCATGATTTCAAATCTGCTGTTGTATGCCTCTATTATATTTTTTTATTTCCCCCCCCTTGTGACTTTTTGCATGCTGTCTGCTCTCTATGTCCATTTTGCTGTATGTTCTTCTGTGTCTGTATTTATTTCTTTTTCCCCTCCCCCCTTGTGGCTTTGCTTGCTGTCTGCTCTCTGTGTTAATTTGCTGCCAGCTTTTCTGTGTTCTTTCTTATCTCCCTTCTTTTTGTTGCATCCCCTTTGCTGAGTCAACTCTCCGTGGCATCTGTGGGCTGCTCCATGTTGCCTGTGGGCTGATGGTGCTCCATGGTGCCTGCGGGCCAGGCGGTGCTCCATGGTGACTGTGGGCCAGGCAGTGCTCCACAGCATGTGGGCAAGCCTGCCTTCACAAGGAGGCCCAGGACACTAACCAAGGGCCTCCCATAAGGTAGATGGGAGCTCATCTGATTGAGTCACAGCTGCTTTCCCCTCTATTGTATTTTCAATCTCACTTATTGTCTTTCATCCCCATGAGCTCTGCTATTTTTCTATCCAAGCTTTCAAGATTTCTTTGTGCACACCAGTGTCCTCTTAATGTCTCTTTTCTTTAACCATGTTTTCCTTCAATTCCATGGTTTGATTTAGGATATTTGTATGAACATCAGTGAATAGTTGTTTCAAGTCCTGAGTCTCAGGGAGCTTTGATTTGTTCCTTTGCCTAAGTCATATCTTCCTTTTTTCTTAGCATGACTTGTAATTTTTTGCTGATGCCTAGGCATCAGATTATGATGCCAAGTTTACACTGTTGTTGTTTCTTTCTCTTGCCAAGGGATTGACTGTTAAATAGTAAACAATAAAAGAGCAAGCAATCCAAATTTTTAAAAATGGGTTATATCAAAAACACAGAAAACTGCAAGTGCTGGAGAGGATGTGGAGAAATAGGAACATTCCTTCACTGTTGGTGGGATTTTAAAATGGTATATCCCCGAAAGGGATGTTTTCTGCTTGCCCAATGACTGTGGACCAGCTCTGGAATGAATGACCCAGCAAATTTCTCTGCCATCCAGTGGCCTGCAACCACATCTTTTCCAAAGTGGTCTGAATCCCAGTCTTGGGGAGGGATCCTCTGTGGTGGCTTGGAATTCTGTACCACAGAAAAACATGTTCTTAATCCACATCTGTTCTTGGGGTTATGAACCCACAATAATAGGCACTTTCGAAGATGTTATTTTTAGTTAAGGTGTAGCCAACTGAATCAAGATGGGTCTTAGTCCTATATGACTAGGGTCTTATAGAGAAGGTGAATGGGGGAAAAAAGCCACTGAAGAAGCAAGGAGCTGGAAATCAACAGAAACCAGAAGAGAAAGGAGAAGATTTTACCATGTGCACTGCCTTGTGAAGGAAAAGCCAAGGAACCCCAAGATTGCCAACTAACCAGAAGTACCACCCTGAGAGGAAGCAAGCCTTCTAGCTCTGAAGCCATGACCCAATAAAACCCCATTGTTAAAGCCAACCCATTGGATGCTATTTGTTTCAGCAGCAAGGAAACTAAAACTTTTTTGGTACTGGAAAGCGGTGTGCTGCTATTGCAAATATCTAAACTGTGGAAACAGCTTTCAAAGTGGGTAATGATGAGAGACTGAAAGAATTGTGAGATGCTTGATAGTAAAAGCCTAGATTGCTTTGAAGAAACTGTCAGTAGACACATGGATGTTAAAGGTACTACCAATGAGTCCTGAGAAGGAAATGATGAACGTGTTATTGGAAATTGGAAGAAAGATGATCCTCGTTATAAAGGGGCAGAGAACTTGGCAAAATTGTGTTCTGATGTCAGATTGAAAGTGGAACTTGTAAAAGACAAACTTGGGTATTTAGCTGAGGAGCTGTCCAAGCTAAGTGAGGCTGGTGCAACCTGGCTTTTTCTTGCAGCTTAGAGTGAAATGTGAGAGGAAAGGGATATGCTGAGAACTGAACTCTTAAACACAAAGAAACTAGAAATTGACGATTTGGGAAATACTCAGCCTATCTAGAGTGTATGCTCTGAGACTAAGGCCAGAAGTGGTTTTATCAGTCCTCCCTGAGATTTCAGAAAGCGACTCTCCAGAATACAGTGCTGCACACGGAAGGGTTTAACTGAACATGGAACCAGCCGGCCATTTCAGTGAAAAGCCAGGACTGGAAATGCAGTTCTCAAGACAGGATCTGTGGATGGTTTGGACTTCCTGTAATTGCATGCAAGGCCAACAAGGATTTTTGCAAAATTTTTACGAACAGAAGCAATGCCTGAAAGGCACAGAGAAGGAACCAGCTGAAGAAAGAATAGTTTCAAGGGCAGAACGATGGAACTGAGGGCTGGACCAAAGAAATTTTGGACCAAGAGAATGGGCCCACCCATGAATGGAAAGGGCAGGTCCACTCCTGTGCTTAGAGGGGACAGGCCTTGTTCCTTGTGTTCCATTGTTCAGGGAGAGGGCAGCCATTTCAATGCTCAGAGAGGGTGGGGTCTGTGCCCTGCATTCCCAGAAAGCCTGCCACCATTCCAATGCACAGAAAGAATGAGGCTTCACCCCAGTGTTCAGGTGTTCCAACAAGCACTTGGAAGGATGGGATTGCCACTCCATCAGGCCCAGAGGATAAAACACCGATCCATGGTTGACACTCAGACCTTAGAATCTAATAGAGTTTGCCCTGCTGTGTTTTGGACTTGTTTGGTGGCTGTGATCTATGTTTTCCTTTCAATTTCTCTCTTCTGGAATAGGTTTATCTTATATCTGTCCTACCATTGTATATGGGAAGCAAATAACTTGTTTCCATGGTTTCCCAGGTCCACAGAGAGGAATTTTGCCCCAGGATGGCCACACCCATAACTGATTTTGATGAGACTTTGGAATTAGCATTGTTCTAATATGGCTTAAGTCTTTGGGGATGTTGTGATGGAATGAAGTATTTTGTATATGGGACAAACATATCTTTATGGGGTCCTGATAGCAGACTGTGGTGGCTTGAAATTATATTCCCCAGAAAAATATGTTCTCAGTGTAAGTCCATTCGTGTATGAACCCACTGTAAATCGGACCTGTTGTTATTTTTTAGTTAAGATGTGACCAACTAAATCAGGATGAGTCTTAGTCCTATTACTGAAGGCCTTACAGAGAAGGCCATAGGAAAAAACCCAGTGGAGAAGCAAGAAGCTGGAAGTCAATGGAACCCAGAAGAAAAAATGTGCATAGCCATGTGACAAAAAAGCCAAGACACCCTAAAGATTGCCACTCGACCAGAATAAACCACCCTAGGAGGAAGCAAGTCTTCTAGCCTCTCAAACTGTAAACCAATAATCCCCACTGTCTAAGACAACCCATTGTATGGTATTTATTTTAGCAACTAGGAAAAACCCTCTTCCAAAATCTGCCTTTCCCTCTACCCTAGGGTATTCTTTAGAATTCTGTTTGTACCTTCATAGTCATTCCCTGTTGTAGTTAATAATTCTTTATATTACACTTTCCTTGTTTAAATTACTGTGCAGTTTCTAACTCTTGAGTGGACCATTGGACCCTGACTGATATACTAGGTAGCAGAAATGATTTGACAGACTTCTGAAAGCTCTGCCCCTGGAATAAATGAGTTCCACCCTTGGACTCCAGTGGGGCACAGGGAGAGAATGGGCATCCAATCAGCCTCTTGACTTGGGGTTGGAAGTTCCTCTTGACTGTTAGTCCTACCAAGACAGCCCCCAATAAAGGAGGCATAATTTTTCTGAAGAAGAAATAGGTATCATTACCATTAAAATGTAGAATATATTCTGCACACAGAAAATCATAAATATTCTCCACAAATGCATACCTTCTCTCCCAAGATTTTGATAAAACTTTCCCAAATGTGTGCCTCCCCCAGTTAAATGTCCCTGTTCAAAATGATCCCTAAGTTTCCTTTAAGCTTTACAATTATTTATTTTTATTTATATTTATATTTGTATCCTTAGTAACTGGGGCATTTTTTTTTTCATGAATTCGGGAGGGAGTGTTTGAGAGAAGGTCAGTGGGTATATTCTGCTTTGTTTTGCTTGGTTCTTTCATTAAAGCTTCCATTTCCATTCCATTCCATTTTAGAATATAATTTGAGACACTATGGAAAGTCACTAAAGGAATAGATAAGTCCTCAGTAGCAAACTATCTCAGCTTTTTTCAAATTTACCAAGAAGCTCAAAACTTTTTCTTTTTATTTGTATCTCTTTTATTTCTTATTTTACCAGAAACATTTTAAGAGGGTCTGGCCAGCTGGACAGATAGTAGGGTGTCAATCTGGCACAGGAACTCAGACTGACTGGCAATGTGGGGTGGGGAGAAGACCCCTCTCAGAGACTCTGCTTCTTCCTGGAAGGGGAGCTTTCATAGGGGACTTGGGGTGGGAAGTAGGGAGTCTTGGTGCCCTCCATCAATAAGTCACTCTACAGTCATAACCCACCCTCTCCTCCCCCAGCCTTGTGACCCCATCCAATAAGATGCTAGGAGAACTTCAAAAAAAAGAATGGTTTTTTCTTTCCCAATAAAATGAGAGAGACTTATGGGGATATTTCTCCCCTACTTATCCACCTCCCAGCTTCCCATCTATGAACACAATATTAGGAGGAATTAATGGTATTAGCTTGGGCCATTTGGAAAGAAACAAAACAACAAACCTAAAGGGGAAAAGCCTATGTGCAGAGAAAGTTGAAATAGAAACATGGGAGAAAACTGGATTCTGCTGACTTTAAGGGCAGAAGCCCTAGGACAGCATACCTGTGCCCAGACGTCTTTTTTGTCTAATCAAACACAAATATCTTTAAGTCTGAATCCACCATTAATCAGGTTTTCTGCTACTTGTAGCCAATGGAAACCCCAAGGGGCTAAAGGGATTTGAATAGTTTCAGAGAGACTGGCTGCTGCTACTAGCCTCTCAATAAACCTTTGACAATATTTAAAGACGGTTGGTTTGAAAGGACACCAAATCCTCAGCCGCCCCTGTGGTCCATCTTATCTCAATTTGGCCATGAGTTTTGCTGACCATACTGACAGAGACTGGAATTTTTTTCTCCAAAATCCAAATTTCTTGAATGGAACTTTTCTTGAATGGAACTCCCAAATTTTAATTGTATATGGTCTACTTAGAATAAAGACTGGGAAGCAGATGTGGCTCAACTGATAGAGTGCCTGTCTATCATATAGAAGGTCCAGTGTTCAAACCCAGGGCTTCCTGGCCCCTGTCATGAGCTGGCAACCGTGCAGTGCTGCGCTCAAGGAGTGCCATGGCACACAGGGGTGTCCCCGCATAAGGGAACCCTACGCACAAGGAGCGCACCCCTCAAGGAAAGTCGCCCTGTGCGAAAAGCGCAGCCCACCCAGGAGTGGCGCCACACGCATAGAGAGCTGATGCAGCAAGATGACGCAACAAAAAAGAAACACAGATTCCCTGCGCTCCCAAGAATGCAAGCAGACACGGAAAAGCACATAGTGAATGGACACAAGAGAGAAGACAACAGCCAGGGTGGGGGAAGGGGAGAAAAATAAATAAAATAAAATAAATCTTAAAAAAAAAAAAGAATAAAGACTACACTTTCCATATTCCTTTGCAGTTAAATTTGCCATGTGACTAATTTTTGTCCAGTGAAATTTATTCTAAGTGATACAATTCAAGGAAGGCAAGGAGTTCCTTTCCTCCTTTCCCCTACTCCCTAGCAGGAATTCTAATGTCCTATCGGTCCAAAGTGGAACACACAGACAGGATAAAACCATGAGATAATAAAGACAAGATTGGTGAGGCAGGGCAGGATGGCGTCCGAGTAAATACACCATTGTCATCTCTCCTGTAAAGACCGGCTGTGTGGTGACGGAATTCTGCCGGAGCAGGCTGTTTCAGGAACCTACAGGGCAGGAGGTATCTGGGTGTTGATCTGGAAAGACTGCAGCAAGATTGGTGCTTGCTGGGGGTAGACCTGCGGGTTTCTGGCACTGAGCTCAGAAGTCATGGGAGGTAAATCCCTCCCCCCTAGGGCTGAGACTGTGGTGCGCCTGGAGAGCTGCCAGTCGTGGGGCAGCGTTCCCAGGTCCCATGTTCCCTGGACCCCCACAGCCCACATTTTGCGGACCTGCATGCCCTGAGTCCACATTCTCCCGGAGCTCTGTTTCCTGAGCCCAGCTCTCCCGGAAATCCGGCATTGCCCTACCCCTCTGGTCAAGGGCTAACTTCAGGAGTAGGAGGGTTTAGGTGGGAGGTGCAGAGGGGCCCAAGGAGTCCAGGTTCACTTTTCTGAACCCCCCCTTTTATTGAGTTTGGAGGAGCATATCAGCTGACTTGGGGAGAGAATAGGAAGAGAGGAGAGGCGAATGCGATGAGAGAGCTCGATTTACCTAAACACCCTGGGATAAGAAACTCGGCCTGGGAGAAGGTGGAGTCAGGAAATTAACTAGCCCCCCTGTAGCACACCTAAGGGAGAGGGACAGTAGGACGTGCTTTGCAGGTTTCCAATAGCATATTTAGGGTTCCTGGCAAGGAGTGGGTGCTCTCTCTCAAGAAATTAAGAGACATTATTTTCTGAGATGAATTGGTTCACCAGGGACCCATTTGAATTTCCTACAGGATCCCTCACACAGCCTTCCTGCTGCCCTGGGAGAGAGGGAAGTGAGGAAGGAAGAAAGGGGGAAGGTCAGACTCCTAAGCAGTTTATTCAATTGCAAAGAGGATTCCTTGCCTGAGGCCTTATGTTGTCTTTTTTGTTAGTTTGTTTTCTTGTTTTTCTTTCCTCTTTATCTCCCCCACAGCCCCCTTTTTCTTTCTTTCTTTCTTTCTTTCTCTTTTTCTTGCTTACTTTTTATTAATTGTTTTTCCTTTTTTTCTTCTTCTTCTTCTTCTTCTTCTTTCTTTTTTTATATTAGGTGCTTCAGGCAACATTTCTTATTTGCTATGCTTCCTCATCCTCAATTTCCTCTTTTCTGTGTGTACTGATTTTGGCTACCAATGCTATCCACTTTCCTTTATATCATTCTATCCTCCATTGTTTATTGTTTCTCTTACATTCCACCTCTCTTTGTTTAGCCCCAATATTGCTGACTTTTTATCTCTAATACCTCTGATCTCTTTTCTATCTTTTATTCACTGTTTATATTACTATCCTTTCTTTTCTCTTTCCCTCTCTCCTAACCACACTGGCCTTTTAATTCATACTATATTCCTCCCCATATTCAGTTTACTATCTCATTATAAGTACTCCACTTTTTTACAGTTATAACTATACATGGCTTACATGAGTTCAATATCCATTCTCCTGGATTTCACATGGTTCCTCTGCTAACACTCACTATCAATACTACTATTACATTTTCTTTTCTTACCCTTTTTGCTTTCTCCGGCCCTAATATTTTCCTTCAAGGGAACTTAGCAAACAACAAGGAAATAGAATAAGAAGAAAAAGTGACAAAGAGAAGACTTAACATGCACACGAAAACAACAACTAATTAAACTCCAAGACAAAGAAGCTAATCAACTGAATAAACCCAATAAGATAAAATGATGACCAGACAGCGACAAAAACTACATACCACACCAATAATCAGGAAAACATGGCCCAGTCCAATGAACAAACTAAAAACCACGAAGAGAAGTGGAACACTGGACAACTAATTAAAGCTCCCAAAACATGTATCATGGACCAATTCCATGAAGTGAAGGAAGAGATTAAGCATATTAAGAAAACACTTGGAGAGCATACAGAAGAAATTGCATTCATGCACAAAAAGATAACGGATATGATGGGGATCAACAGCACAATCCAAGAACTCAAAATTATAGTCTCAGCAAATAACAGCAGATTTGAAGAGGCAGAGGAAAGAATTAGTGACGTGGAAGACAGTACATCTGAAATCAAACAGATAGTAGAATTGATTGATAAAAAGATAGAAAAAATCCAGCAGGGACTTAGGAACCGGAATGACAACACAAAATGCAAAAACATACACATCATAGGTATCCCAGAAGGAGAAGAGAAGGGAAAGGGGACAGAAGGGGTGTTGGAGGAAATAATGGCTGAAAACTTCCCAAATCTACTGAAGGAGATGGATGTACATGTCCAGGAAGCACAACACACCCCAAACAGCATAAATCCCAACAGGCCTACCCCAAGACATAGACTTGCCAAATTATCCAATGCACAAGACAAAGAGAAAATACTAAAAGCAAGAGAAAAGAAAACCATCACATACAAGGAAGGCTCCATACGATTAAGTGCTGATTTCTCATCTGAAACCATAGAGGCAAGAAAGCAGTGGTATGACATAGTCAAGGTACTAAAAGAAAAGAATTTCCAACCAAGAATACTCTATCCAGCAAAGCTAGCCTTCAAAAATGATGGAGAATTCAAAATGTTCACAAATAAACAGAAACTAAGAGCATATGCCAACAAGAAACCTGCCCTTCAGTAAATACTAAAGGTAGTTCTTCAGGACAAAAGAAAAAAACAGGAGAGACAGAGTTGGAGGAGAGTGTAAGATTAACTAACATGACAAAAAGAGAAAAAAAACAACATATGACAAACACAAATCCAAAGAAAATATGGCTAATATAAGTAATTCCATGAAAGTAATAACACTGAATGTCAATAGATTAAACTCACCAATAAGAGACACAGACTGGAAGATTGGTTAAGGAAATATGAGCCATCTATATGCTGTCTACAAGAAACACATATTAGACCCAGGGATTCAAGGAGATTGAAAGTGAATGGCTGGACAACAATCTTACAGGCAAACAATAACCAAAAAAGGACAGTTGTGGCTGTATTATATCAGACAAAATAGACTTTAAATGCAAAACTGTTGTGAGAGACAAAGATATTAGTGAAAGGGATAATCCTTCAAAAAGAAAGAACAATCATAAGCATTTACACCCCTAACAAGGGCACCTCCAAATATGTGAGGCAAACACTGGAGAAATTAAGTGAAAGAATAGATGCCTCTACAATTACAGTGGGGGACTAAAAACACACCACTATCACCATTGGTGAGAACATCTCAAAAGAGAATCCATAAAGAAACAAAGACTTTGAATAATATGTTAGAGGATCTGAACCTAATAGACAAATACAGAACATTACACCCAAATACAGCAGGATACACATTCTTCTCAAGTGCACATGGATCATTCTCCTAGATAGACCACATGCTAGGCCACAAAGAAAGTCTCAATGAATTCAGAAAGATTGAAATCATACAAAGTAATTTCTCTGACCACAGTGGAATGAAGCTGGAAATCTGCAAGGGCCAGAGACACAGATTTGGCACCAAGATATGGAAGCTAAACAACACACTCTTAGAGAAACAGTGAGTCAAGGAGGTAATCTCAACAGAAATTAATAACTACCTTGAAGCTAATGAAAATGATAACACAACACATCAAAACTTATGGGATGCAGCAAAAGCTGTACTGAGAGGGAAATTCATAGCCATAAACTCGTACATCAAAAAAGAAGAGCTAAAATTGAAGAACTAACTGCAAAATAGGAGGAATTGGTAAAAGAAAAGAAAAGAAAAAAAAAAAAAAAGAACTAACCCCAAAGAAAGAAATAATAAAGATCAGAGCAGAACTAAATGAAATAGAAAATAAGAAAGCACTCAAAAAAATAACCAAAACAAGAGCTGGTTCTTTGAGAAGATCAATAAAACTGACAAACCCTTAGCTAGACTAACAAACAAAATAAGAGAGAAGATGCAAATACACAAAATAAAAAATGAGAAATGGGATGTCACCACTTACCCAATGAAATAAAGACTATCATAAGAGGATACTTGAAAAACTATATATTCCAACAAGACAGACAATTTAGAGGAAATGGACAAATTCCTAGAAACACATAAGCAGCCTACATTGATGAAAGAAGAAATCAATGACCTCAACAAACCAATCACAAGTAAAAAGAATCAGCCATTAAAAACCTCCCAACTAAGAAGAACCCTGGGCCAGATGGCTTCACAGGTGAATTCTACCAAACATTCCAAAAGAACTAATACCAATCTTGCTTAAACTCTTTCAAAAAATCGAAATAGAAGGAACATTGCCTAAGTCATTTTATCATGTGCCAACGTTACCCTAATACCAATGTCAAACAAAGACACCACAAGAAAGGAAAATTACAGACCAATCTCTCTAATGAATCTAGATGTGACAATCCTCAACAAAATACTTGCTAATCATATTCAACAACACATTAAATGAATTGTACACCACAACCAAGTGGGTTTCATTGCTGGTATGCAAGGATAGTTCAACATAAGAAAATCAATTAATGTAATACACCAAATAAACAGATTGAAGGAAAAAATCACATGATCATATCTATAGATGCAGAAAAAGCATTTGAGAAAACCCAACACCCTTTCTTGATAAAAACACTGCAAAAGATCGGAATAGAAGGAAACATTTTCAACATGATAAAGGGTATATATGAAAAACCCACAGCTAACAACATTTACAATGGTGATATCCTAAAATCTTTCCTTCTAAGATCAGGAACAAGGCAAGCATGCCCACTATCACCCCTTCTAATTAACATTGTGTTAGAAGTACTTGCTCAAGCATTGAGGCAAGACTGAGATATAAAAGGGATCCAAATAGGAAAAGAAGAAGTCAAAATTTCACTATTTGTGGATGATGTGATACTGTACATAGAAAACCCTGAGAAGTCTACAACAAAGCTTCTAGAACTTAAAAATGAGTTCAGAAAGTCACAGAGTGTAAGATTAATGCACAAAAATCAGTAGCATTTCTGTACACCAATAATGAGCACTCTGAGGAGGAAATCAAGAAACAAATACCATTTATGATAGTAAATAAAAAAATCAAATATCTAGGAACAAATTAACTAAAAATGTAAAGACCTATACACAGAAAACTACACAACACTGTTGAAGAAAATCAAAGAAGACCTAAATAAATGGAAGGATATTACCTTTTAATGGATAGGAAGACTAAATAGTATTAAGATGTCTATCCTACCAAAACTGATCTACACATTCAATGCAATCCCAATAAAAATCAACACAGCATTTTTTTAATGAACTAGAAAAACTAACTATGAAATTTATTTGGAAAGGAAAGTGACCCTGAATAACCAAAGACATAATGAAAAAGAAAAATGAAATCTGAGGAATCACACTATCTGACTTCAAAACGTACTACAAAGCTACTGTAGTGAAAACAGCATGGTATTGGCACAAAGATAGACACAATAACCAATGGAACCGAATTGAGAGTTCTGATATAGATCCTTGCATATACAGTCCTCTGATATTTGACAAGGCAACCAAGCCCACTCAACTGGGAGAGAATGGCCTCTTCAACAAATGGTGCCTAGAGCGAAATTGGATATCCATATGCAAAAGAAGGAAAGAGGATTACCATCTCACACTTTATAGAAAAATCAACTAAAGATGGAGCAAAGACCTAAATGTAAGAGCCAAGACCATAAAGACCTTGGAAAATAATGTAGGAAAGCATCTACAGGACCTTGTAATAGGAAATGGCTTCATGAACTTCACACCCAAAGCATGAGCAGCAAAAGAACAGATAGATAAATGGGACCTCCTCAAAATTAAAGCCCTTTGTACCTCAAAGGAATTTGTCAAGAAAGTGAAAAGAGAGCCTACCCAATGGGAGAAAATATTTGATAACAATATATCTGATAGGAGCCTTACACCCTGCATATATAAAGAATTCCTATATCTCAAAAATAAAAAGACAACCCATTTAAAAAATGGGAAAATGATTTGAACAGATGCTTCTCCAAAATACAAATGGCTAAAAAGCACATGAAAAAATGTTCAAAATCACTAGCTATTAGGGAAATGCAAATCAAAACTATAATGAGATACCATCTTACTCCCATAAGATTGACAGCTATCAAAAAAACAGCAGACTACAAGTGCTGAACAGGATGTGGAGGAATGGGAACACTCATCCACTGCTGGTGGGAAGGCAGAAGGATCCAGCCATTCTGGAGGACAGTTTGGCAGTTTCTCAAAAAGTTAGCTATAGATTTGCCATATGACCCAGCAATTCCACTGCTGGATATATACCCAGAAGAACTGAAAATAAGGACACCAATGTTCACAGCAGCACTATTCACTCTTGTCAAAAGTTGGAATCAACCTAAATGCCCATCAACAGATGAATGGATAAATAAAGTGTAGAATACACATACAATGGAATACTACTCAGCTATAAGAAGGAATACAGTTCAAGCACATGTGATGACATGGATGAATCTTGAGGACCTTATGTTGAGTGAAGTAGGTCAGGCACTGAAGGACAAATACTACATGACCTCTCTGAAATGAAACAAGCAAACCGAGCTGTCTCAGAGAGCTAGAGACTGGAAGACAGGCTTAAAGGAATTTGGGGGGGCAGAGGAAGGTTGCGAGCTGATGCCTACACGGGTGAAATCTATGATAAGCTGGAGGTAAGTATTTGTACAGGGAAGGGATAAGATGGGGGCATAGCAATACCTTTGGGTGGGGCTTTGTGCCCTTGAGGGAGGCTAGGGTTGGTAGGATGGGTCAGATGGTCCAAGGAATTGGGGGGACGGTTGGGGGGAACCATTGAATATGGGAGAATGTCAGGCATATGGATGAAACTATAATGTTGAGAAAACTCTTTAGAAAATATAATAAGAAGGATTACGTGTTTAAGGTGCTTAAGGGGGGACATCTAGTACAGGGGCAAGCTTCTAGGGAGTGTGTGAGTGCTCATTTTGTCATAGTGTGTTTTATCATTGGGTGGAGATTCATACAATGAGTGTGAAGGTGTACCCACATCCTGGGGAGACCTGATATTCCCAAATAGAGGAAATTGTGTCTCTTGAGAGAATCAGTGGCTCCCAATTAGTTAGGGCAGTCTAGTATATCAAGCCCTCAGCATTGTTACAGTATCTGTAAATCTGGTCCCTCAAGTAGTGAAGATTGATTGTCACTGTGGGCCCTGAGGAGAGGGGGAGAGAGGTACAGTATAGATGGAAGCAGAGCAATGAGGGGGCAATAGAAGTGCTCCACAAGATAATGCAATGATGGATATAGGACATGTTAACTTACACCAACAGTGTATAAAAGTCTATAAGCTAAAATGTAAACCATAATGTAAAACATAAGGAAGCTAAAAATTTAGAAATTTGTATAGTCTAAAATATAAACCATAATGTAAACCAAAATGGAGCCATGTTTGATAGCTATGTTTCAAAATCTGTACTTCAGCTGCAGCAAATATAACATGAACACGTAAAAAGATCATTGCTGGGGAAAGGAGAAAAGGGTTTGATGTTGGATATATGGGAGTCCCCTATATTGTGTATGTGAATTACTGTGATCTAAAATATTTTTGAAGACAAAATTAAAAATTAGAAAGAAAAAAAAAAAAAGGTTGTAGACAGTGAAGAAGAAATGAAAGAAAGTCTCTTGCCGCTGTACATACAAGGCAACACCTATTACAGTGAAGAAAGGCAAAATGTTTGAAACAAAGCTTTATAATATTTTTCATTTTATTAATACACCAATTCATTTTTACTTTATTTTAGTATTTCTAAATTATTATGTATTCTATTTCTAAACTTTAAATCCATCACTATATTTCAGTTTCCTATTTGAATTTGGCAATATATTAGGCTTCATTGTTAAAGAAGTTTTGGACCACAGAAGGTTCAACTGTGGCAGGGGAGGAACACTGGTGTGGGGTGTTATTGATGAGGGGGCACGTGAGTTGGGGGGAGTTCTCCATGACATATATATAGAGGACATAAAAATGTTCTGATATATATTGGGTATTTTTATAGAAGTTACAATTACAAATGTCAACTGAAGGAGTGCTGAGTTCCTACCCAGGGGAGCTCTGTCACATTCCCCAATGGAACAACAATAATCCCCCAAGTGCAATGACAAAGACCAACGAGAAAGGATGGTCCAATAATGAGCCCTTGATACTGATGACTATGCTTATGAGTCTGTGTGCCTGAGCCTAGGCCTAGAGCTGCAGGGTGCCTAAGAGTTACCTCCTGAGAGCTTCCATGTTGCTCAAATGTGGCTACTCTCCTCAGCATGTAAATGCATTACCTTCCCCCCAATGTGGGACATGACTCCTGGGGATGAGCCTCCCTGGCTCCAAGAGATTACTACCAATCACTAACTGGTGATGCAACTAGAAAGAGACCTTGAATAAAAGAGTCAACTCAGACAAGCAGAATATCTCAGCCTGTATGTTGGATCAAGTATTAAAAACTACTTTTTGACCTTGAATAAAAGGGGGAAATGGCAAAGACAAATGAATTTATATGGCTAAGAGTCTTCCAAAAAGTCAGGAAGTCATCAGAGGGGTCATGCTTACACACACCTCAGCAGGATCCCAGAGAGAGCCAAAGTAGATACAACCTTAGGTGCTGATTCTCCTGAAGGCTACAGAGATCCACAGGGTATATGGTCATGGCAGATGGATTTGGAGTTCTGTGCCAAGTCAGAGGGCCCTACTTCGGAATTTGTGCTCCTGAGTGTAATGGAGCTGGACTCAGTTGTGACCTTCCTATACATGCCTCTTCTGTCACTTTTATAGACCCTGTGGTTGGCACTAGGGTTGGTGCATACTCAGGGAACTTGAATCTCTGGACTGTCCATGTGCCAGCTGGGCCCTGAGCCTCAACAGATTTCCAACTCCTACTCTTTGTTTTATTGGACTTACCCAGCTAACAGGGAGGTGAAGATGGTCAACCACCACACCAGAGAATCAAGAGTGCCAACAAGTCAAGCAGAGGAATTGCATCCAACATCCATGTGGAATCTAAGCCCCCTCTTTTTTTTTTTTTTGTCTTTATTTATTTTTGTTTGTTGAATGTTACATTAAAAAAATATGAGGTCCCCATATACCCCACACCCCCCTCACCCCACTCCTCCCCTCATAACAACAACCTCCTCCATCATCATGAGACATTCATTGCACTTTGTGAATACATCTCTGAGCACCGCTGCACCTCATGGTCAATGGTCCACACTATAGCTCACACTCTCCCACAGTCCACCCAGTGGGCCATGGGAGGACATACAATGTCCGGTAACTGTCCCTGCAACACCACCCAGGACAACTCCAACTCCTGAAAATGCTCCCACATCACATCTCTTCCTCCCATTCCTTACCCCCAGCAGCCACCATGGCCACTTTCTCCACACCAATACCACATTTTCTTCGATTACTAATCACAATAGTTCATGAATAAAATATCAGTAAGTCCACTCTAATCCATACTCTATTCCTCCATCCTGTGGACCTTGGAATGGTTGTGTCCACTCCACATCTGTATCAAGAGGGGGCTTAGATTTCATATGGATGCTGAGATGCAATTCTCCTGCTTTCAGCTGTAGGCACTCTTGGCTCCCTGGTGTGGTGGTTGACCTTCTTTACCTCCATGTTAGCTGAGTGAGGTAAGTCCAATAAACCACCAGAGTGTAGGAGTTGCAAGTCTGTTGAGGCTCAGGGCCTGGCTATCCATAGAGGTGGAGGGGACATCGCCATCCCAGGGCCCACAGAATGGAGGAATATAATATAGACTAGAGTGGACTTACTGATATTCTACTATAAAACTATTGTGACTAGTAATAGAAGAAATTTTAGCATCAAGGTGGAGAATGTGGCCACAGCAGTTGCTGAGGGCAGAGAGAGGGAAGAAGAGATGTGATGTAGGGGCCATTTTGGGACTTTGGAGTTGTCCTAAATGATATTACAGGGTCAGATGCTGGACTTTATATATCCTCCTATAACCCACTGAATGCACTGGGGGAGAGTGTGAACTACAGGGTAAACTATTATCTATGTGGTGCAGCAGTGCTCCAAAATGTGTTCAAGTGCGATGAGTGTGCCACAATGATGAGAGAGGTTGTTGGTGTGGGAGGAGTGGGGTGGGGGTTGGGGGGTGTATGGGAACCTCTTATATTTTTTAATGTGACTTTTTTTGTGATGTATGTATTTTCCAAAAAATGCAATTTACAAAAATGATGGAGTCAGGGAATGGGGAGTGGGGTATATGGGAACCTCTTATGTTTTTTGTTTTTTAATGTAACATTCTTTATGATCTATTAACTTTAATAAAAAAGTGTAAAAAAGAAAGAAAAATAATACTTGTTAAAAATTAATTAAAAAAAAAAAAAGAAGACGACTAGATTGAAGGAGTCAGGGCCTCTGAAACACAGAAGAGGCTACAACAACCCATCTGCTTATGACCACACTCGACGTGAGAGAGAAATGAATATCTCTTTATTCAACTGCTATAACTCTGGGTCTTTGTCACAGCAACCAAACTTATGTCCTTACCAATACTCCCTCTTAATCTGCAGGGCATTAAGAGGAAAAAGAAAACAGAACGCTTTTTAACACTCCCACCCTAATTTTTGTGAGACTTCCAAAGTAAACATAATTCCCAACAAGTATTTCTCCCTCACACCTAAGGTCAAGGGAAGGAGGGACCTCGTTTTCCTAGTTCCTGGTCTCTCCAGAGCCATGCAATTTAATGGGTAAAAACAGTTACCCGCCCAAGTGTTCAGGTTACTATTTCTGCATAACAAATTACCCTAAAACTCAGTGGCTTAAAACAACAACAATCATAACATTTTATTTTCTCTGATGGTTACTTCAGGAAGGGCTCAGCAGGACAGTGCCAGCTTTAGGATCTTGCTGTTGGGTTGGGTTTAGGCAGATGGTTACTGGAGCTACTGGCCTGGCATCTCTCTCTCTCTCTCTCTCTCTCTCTCTCTCTCTCTCTCTCTCTCTGTCTCTCTCTCTCTCTCTCTCTCTCTCCATATACTCTAAGGCCTCTCCAAATGGTCTCTTCCCATGGGCTCATTTGAGTCTCCTCCATCATAGCGACCTCAGGCAGTCTCACAACTTGCTTGGTGTCCAAAAGCTTCCAGATCGAGTATTGTGTGAGCAAGGCAAAGCTGAATTGCTTATTATCACCTAACCTAGATGTCACATCATGCCACTTCTCCTATCTCTATTGATCAAAACAGCCCACCTAATTTCAAAGAGAGGAAACATGGACCCCACCCTTGATGTGTTAAAGAATTTGCAGGCATATATTTAAATATATCATTTTCATGTCTTTAAATCTGGCTATTTACTAATTATATGGCCTAGAGTAAATTACTCATTCTTTCTGTGCCTAAGTTTTTCATCTGTAAAATGAGAATAACAATAATAGTAACTGTGTCATGGTTTGAGGATTAAATGAGGGTAATATGGAAAGTCTTAGAATAGCACCTGCTGAACAATACTATTTTGTCAAGTGGGTGAATCCCAGGCAAGAAAATTTTTTCTGCAATAAGTCAGAGCCCTTAGAGATGGGGAAAAAAAAAAAAAAAAGTCTTAATGTCCCTCTTCAATCATGAGTGGAATCACCTTAGTGGATTTTCCCACCCAAACATCACCCAAGGAGACTCAGCAATGCCTGCTGAGTTAGGGCCTGCCTGTTAATAACTGTAAGTCATCTGCAAAGTCTATTTGAGTCTAAATCAGCATTTCAGACAGGGGACCAGCAGAATTAATGCCCAAGTGACAGAACCATATCCAATTAATATTTCTAGAATCTGGGAGAGAATACAAATTTTCCAGAACAAAAACATTTGGCTTCACACAAAACTCATCCTTCCAGTCTGGCCTAATCTCTAACCCTCATTCTTCTCCAAATCATCTCCCATGCCTTCCTGTTTCATTGTACCTGTGTCAGAATCTCCTGGGGCATCTATTTAAAAGGTAGACTTCTAGGCCCCATTCTTTTTTTTTTTTCTTCAAAGATATATTTATTTATTTCTCTCCCCTTCCCCCGCCCACCCGCCCCCATTGTCTGTTCTCTGTGTCTATTCGCTGTGTCTTCTTCTTTGTCCGCTTCTGTTGTTGTCCGCGGCACAGGAATCTGTGTTTCTTTTTGTTGCGTCATCTTGTTGTGTCAGCTTTCCGTGTGTGCGGTGCCATTCTTGGGCAGGCTGCACTTTCTTTCGAGCTGGGCGGCTCTCCTTATGGGGCACACTCTTGGTGCGTGGGGCTCCCTGACGCGTGGGACACCCCTGCGTGGCAGGGCACTCCTTGCGCGCATCATCACTGCGCGTAGGCCAGCTGCACACGGGTCAAGGAGGTCAGGGGTTTGAACCGCGGACCTCCCATGTGGTAGACGGACACCCTAACCACTGGGCCAAGTCCGCTTCCTTCTAGGGCCCATTCTGATGACCTTCATCAGAATTTGGTGTTTTTTTTGTTTTTGTTTTTTAAATATTTATTTATTTATTTCCCCTCCCCCCACCCCGGTTGTCTGTTCTCTGTGTCTGTTCGCTGTGTCTTCTTCTTTGTCCGCTTCTGTTGTTGTCAGTGGCACGGGAATCTGTGTTTCTTTTTGTTGTGTCATCTTGTTGTGTCAGCTCTTCATGTGTTTGGCACCATTCCTGGGCAGGCTGCACTTTCTTTCACACTGGGCGGCTCTCCTTACAGGGCGCACTCCTTGTGCGTGGGGCTCCCCTATGCGGGGACACCCCTGCGTGGCATGGCACTCCTTGTGTGCATCCGCACTGCGCGTGGGCCAGCTGCACAAGGGTCAAGGAGGCCCGGGGTTTGAACCACGGACCTCCCGTGTGGTAGATGGACGCCCTAACCACTGGGCCAAATCCACTTCCCCTTCATCAGAATTTGGACAGGCAGGAAACCTGACTCAAGTGGGCTATGGGAAATATATATACATTTTTATTGCATTTTATTTTATTTTATTTATTTCTCTCCCCTTTCCCCCTATTGTCTGCTCTGCGTGTTCTTCTGTGTCCACTTTCATTCTTGTCAGTGGCACTGGGAATCTCTGTCTCTTTTTTGTTGAGTCATCTTGCTGTGTCAGCTCTCCATGTGCGTGGCACCATTCCTGGGCAGGCTGCGCTTTTTTTGGTGCAGGGAAGCTCTTGTTGCAGGGCACTTTCCTTGCACATGGGGGACCCCTAAACGGGGGACACCCCTGCTTGGCACAGCACTCCTTGCACGTGGCAGCACTGTTCATGGGCCAGCTCACCACGTGGGACAGAAGGCCCTGGGTACTGAACCCTGGACCCTCCATATGGTAGGCGGATGCACTATCAGTCGAACCACAACCGCTTCCCTATATATATTTTAATTTAATTTAATTTTCCTTTTTTTTTTTTTGAGGTACCAGGGCTGGGGATTGAACCCAGGATCTCTTAAATGGTAGGCCAGCACTCAACCACTGAGCCACATCGGCTCCCCTGAGTTGGGTTTTTTCATTTGGTTGCTTGTTGTTTGTTTTTGTTTTGCTTTTAAGAGGCATTTTGAACTGAACCTGGGACATCCCATGTGGAAAACAGGCACTCAAACCTTTGAGCCACGTTTGCTCCCAGAAACACATATCTAGCCAGGAATGATTCTATGTGTTGCTCTGAACAGATTTGAAGGCATGCTACAACTTCCTAGCTCAGATTTGGGGGAAAGGTCATCTGTATTTCTACTGGGTGGGGCCATTTATTCTTGCGTCATCACCACCACCACCATCATCATCATCATTAGACATGGGTAAGATATCCATTCTATTCTTGCAAAAAGAGTATACAGGTGCATTGACTTATAGAAACTAGCAGGATCTGGTTTGCCTTCCTGGAACATGAGAATTTCTGTTTTAAAACTGGGATACCCTACTAAGCTTTGTTAATATAGTTTCTGGCATCAAAGTTAAAGGTCCACTCCTGTGTCAAGTACGAGAGTAGAAAAAGTATAGAGTTGTCATTAAGAAAGAGCACTCAAGGCAAACAACCCCTAAGTTTCAATCCCAGTTAAATATTGTTTAGACACTCCAAAAATAATATAATAACAACAACTAACACTTAATATGTCCTTACTTTGATTCAGGCTCTGCTCAACACTTTGCATATGCTATCTCTTTTAACCACCACCCAAAGTTTGTAAGGGAGGCACCATCATTTTCCTCATTTTACAGCAGATCAGAGAGGTTGAACTGCTTACCAAAAGTCCCCCAGCAAGCAGGTAAGAGGTCATAGAGAGGAGGTATTGTACATACCCTGAACTTTGAGGTCCAACTTATCAGCTATATATTCAAAGTGATTATTTTGGAGCCTGACATTTAGCCAAGAACATAGCTGTAATTATTATTGGCTGCTATTTGTGCAAGCATTTAGCAGCTCGAGCTGAAACACCTCTGTGACTACTTTTAGCATTGCCAACTTGGAAGTATAATTGTGACCCAGTTCTTCTTTAATAAACCTAGAGACCAGAAACAGCCACGTGCAGTTTCCAATTTTCTAAAGCAGTACATCCTATACCTAGGATACATCAGAGTCACCTAAGAAATTTGGTGAAAATACTTATTGTGGGGTCCCACCCTCACATATTCTGATTCAGTATTCTGTGCCCAGAAATCTGCATTTTTACCATATTGCCCCCACCTGAGATGATTCTGAGGCAGGCTGTCTGAGCCACGCAGAAGTGGATCTTGTTCTCAGCATGCAAGTGTGGTCCCCCATGGGCCTCTGTGTGGCCCAGGGGAGAAGCACAGAGAACCCAAGTCTGCCGATTGCCTAGAGTAGAGATCAATGTCAGGGGAAAGTACAGAATGTGAGACTGTTGCTTCGGAAATAAGTATTTCACAATGAGTGGTCAGCAACCGGGAGTGCTGTGTCAAAAGGACTGGTACAAGGTTAATTACACTCTGTGCTTTTGGTGACACCTCCGTCATTTCAGTGGGTCAAAGATTCCTAAACCCTAAACCAGTGGTTCTCTACTGGAGGGCAGGGGACAATTCGCCTATCCCCAAGGGGATATTTGTCAATGGCTGGAGTACTTTTTGTTGTCACTACCGGGTGGGTACAACTGGCATCTAGTGGGTGAAGGCCAGGGATGATCTTAAACATCCTACAATAACAGGACAATCCCCCTTTATAAAAAATGATCCAGCCCCAAACGCCAATAGTGCTGAGGTTGAGAAACGCTGCCCGAAAGTAAATTATTTGTGTGTCTCTTCAGACATCTCCCACTTAGGAGACTGTCTTAGTTTCCAGGCTGGGATAACCAATACCGCACAACGTGTTAGCACAAACAATGAGAATTTATTGGCTCGCAGTTTCAGTGGCTGGAAGGCTTCCTTCTTCTCAGGGCGGGCAGCCTTCTGGCTAGCCAGCAGTCCTTGGGTTCTTTGGCTTTCCCACTGCATGGCAAACATTTCTTTTTCTTCTGGGTTCCGTTGACTTGCAGCTTCCTGCTTCCAATTTCCTTTGTTGAGAAGGTCTTCGGCCATATTGGATTGGGGCCCGCTCTCATTCAGTGTGGGCTCACCTTAATTAATAACATCTGCAAAGGTCCTAGTAACATATGGGACCAGGACCAGGGGTTAGGACCCAAACATGCCTTTTGTGGGGACATGATTCAATCCCCAACAGAAGCCTTTAAAGAAAAAATAAGAAAGACATGTTGGAAACTTGTACCTGGAATCGGCTAGCTATTGTGAGACCGTATTGGAATCTTCTACTGGTCAATTCTCTTCATTTTTCTTTTTCCCCTTTTCACTCTAGGTCTGGCCAGCCAACTTCAAGGGCCAAAGTCATCTTTTTCCTTTTTTTTTTTAAACTTGAGCTAAATACGCTAGGACACAGGACTAAAGAGTAATGACACCATGAAATGCTGAACAAGGTTTTTGGGGGAAAAAAATATGTCACATATCTGCCAATAAAAAATGAAGTGAACACAAAGTCTCTGGTAAAAATAAAAAAGAGTTGGTTGTGATGTTTCAACCATAAAGTCATCTTTGTAATGTGGGAAGAGATTAGTCAGTAACTTTCACTGTGGAACTTTGACGCCTCCTGGACGCGATCTCATTAGCACCATCTTTATTTCCTACGTCTACAAGAGGGTTTATGTCTGACTTTATGAACTACAGTCAGACATAAATGCTGACCCAACAGGATCTTTGTTTCTCACACCTTTAGTTGAACTTCTGTTACATTAATAGGAGTTTGGGGACTTGAATACATTTTGAAAGCCATGTAAGTGATCCTGATGTAGTAAAAGTGTACTTTAATCCAGGCTGCAGGCGTCCCTTTGAGTTATTCATTAAGTTAGTGAGTTATTCAAACACTTCTACACACCAACCTTTTTAGGTCAGGCCCTGCTACTAAAATCTCCTTTGTGTCCCAACACAGAAAGGAGGCGAATTAGTTTCTGATTGTTGCTGTGACAAATTAGTACAAACTTAGTGGCTTAAAGCAAAGCAAATTTATTATCTGACAGCTCTAGAGGCCAGAAGTCCAAACACCTGTCACACTAGGCTGAATTCCATGTGTTGGCTGGTGCCTCCTGGAGCCTCTGAGAGAAGAATCCATTTCCTTGCCTTTTCCAACTTCTAGAGGTCACCTGCATTCCTTGGTTTGTGGCCCCTTCCTCTAACTTCAAAGCCAACAGCAGAGTATCTTCTCTCCTTTCTGACCTCCGTTTCCATCGACATTTCTCCTTCCCTGCCTCTGACCCTCCTGTCTCCATCTTATCAGGATCTTTGTGACTATACTGGACCCCCCAGGTGATCCAGGATAATCTTCCCATTTCAAGATCCTTCACTTAACCGCACCTGCAACATCCCTTTCACCATATAAGGAAATATATTCACAGGCTTCAGGAATTAGGACACAGATATCTTTGGGGAGGCCAATACTGAGCCTACATCAGGAGGAGAGTTGGAAAATATGGAACCAACTGGCCTTTAATGCAGTGTTGGTGAAGGATATATTCATCCACCTCCTTTAAAATGCACTTGTCCTCCTATGACCCCCAAATCTCAACACCACAGAGCCCAGAGCTTGAAGTTCAGAAGAGACCCATTTTTCCATGAGTTAACGTCAGACTTTAACGACATGTGTCTTATGTTGGTTTTCTTAGAAGCAGAACTAATATGGGGATTCTGGTGGAAGTGATTTATTAAGGAGGGCTGTCAAGAGAACGGGATGATGCCACAGGCTGAAACAGAATGCAATAAGGCTGAACACTTATTGTATTCTGATCCCTCAAGGAATTCCAAAACACAAATTGGCCCCAGAGCTATTTCTACCTCAAGGCAACTGCACAACTGTGTAATTGGCTGAAGGCTGGAAGGGTTAGAGGGGGTGGGGGGGAAGACTGTGGAGCTGGGAGGGTCCCATCCTCCAGAGAAGGATGCTGTAAACTGTTTGTCAGCAGCAGCCAGGAGATGAACACACCAGCCTGGTGGAAGGGATTTGGGGAAAAGGACCAGTAGTACCCATTACAGCAGTGGATCTCAAACTCTTGGGTGCATCTGAACACCTGGAAAGTTTGTAAAACCCAGGTTGCAGGCCCTATCCCCAGAGTATCTGACTTGGTAGATCTGAAGGGGAGCCTGAGAATTTGCTTTTCTAACAAGCTGGGGACCACACTTTGAGAACAACAGAGCTATAAGCATGACTGATTGAATGGTAGATTTTCTCCTTCCCTATATTCCCATAATCAAAGAAATCTTAATATCTGGGGAGTCAAGGCCCTATTAAGAATCTGAACAAGCTGTGTTTGACACCCTCTCTTCTGCCTGTCCAGTTTCCCTTCATCCTTCTTCTAGTACCAGGGTCACCCTACTTAGGGGTCTCTCCTTCCTTCAGCCCTGTGGCTGCCCCTATATGGAAGTGGGCACAGGTCCCGGGCTGGCCAGTTAAGGACCCTAGCAAAGAGACCTAGGTAGGTTATGTGGATCCTTGGGAACTCACTGGAGGTGTGAGGGAGGAGAAGGCAAATTCTTGTTTTGTGAAATTGCTAGTTCTAAGGAAAAGATTAAGGTAGAGTAATGGGTGGACATTTGGGTGAACTTGTGGAGAAAGCTCAGCTAAGAAGAAAGCCAACATTGAGGAAAGCAGAGCTGAGAGAAGCACACATGCAGCTATTATCACTTCCTTTTTCTCTGAACTCCACCCAACAGCAGAAACAGTCTTTTGTAGGGCATAAACTCACTAAGAAACAGAAAATGGGAGAAGGAGCAATAGCAATAAAATTTTGAAATATTGTCTAGGAAGAAATCTGTACTTCAAGGAAATCACATGATTTGATTCTGATTCTGTGGGCACTCTCTACACCTCTGTAAGTTGTAGAGCTGATAGCAAAGCAGAATAATTCTTAATTATAGACTTGCAAATAAATTCTGTCAAGTGAAGGGATAATCCTTCCTCATCCTTCCCAACCCATTTGTGGAAGAACCAGTTTTGCCTCCTATGGGAGTGAGAAAAATGAGGTCCACATCCTAATCTCTTGTGAATCTGCTACTTTACGTAGCTATGTAGCAAAACGGAATTTGCAGATGTGATTACATTAAGGATCTTGAGTTGGGAAAATCATCCTGGACTGTCTGGGTGAACTCCATGTAACCACAAGGGTCCTTATAAGAGCAAGGCTGGAGGGGCAGGGGCAGGCGAGATGTGA
The DNA here is from genome assembly GCF_030445035.2 of Dasypus novemcinctus. NCBI lineage: Eukaryota > Metazoa > Chordata > Mammalia > Cingulata > Dasypodidae > Dasypus > Dasypus novemcinctus. Next base: position 55,917,681 of record NC_080696.1, on the reverse strand, counting down.
TGACAAAAGCAGAGGTCAGAGAGAGAAAGATTTGAAGATGCTCTGCTGCTGACTTTGAAGAAAGGGCCATGAACCAAGGAATACAGGAGGCCTCTAGAAACTGGGAATGGCAAGGAAGGGATTCTTCCCTCAGAGCTTTCAGAGGGAGCATGGCCCTGCCAACACCTTGCTTTCAGGACTTCTGACCTCCAGAACTGTAAGCCAATAGGCCTCTTAATATTTTAGGTCACTAATTTTGTGGTCATTTGTTACAGCAGCACTAGGAAACTAATACACCTCCATTTGCACATTCATGTCAATATTCCTGAGCTATTAAGGTGTCTATTCTTTAGATTCTCCTTTGTGCAGGTTCTACCATCTCACCGGTGTCCTTACTGAGTTAAATAAAATCTTTAACGTGTTTATTTTCTCTTGTATGAGAGTCATGATATCACCTTTTTAAAAAAAATTTACCTTTAATGCTGGAAACCAGACGAGCAAGTGGTAACTGAATTAGCAGACCTGGAAAGCTGAATGCTAAGCCAGAGTGGGAAAGGTCAAAAGGAGCCTGTGTGTCCTGCAGAGCCCTGGAAACACTCAGGAATCAGTGGGACCTGCTACCTCTTCATGATAGAGGTGAAGTGAGGCAAAAAAGAGAGAAAGAGCAATTGCAAATCTAAGCAGTTAGACCTCCAGATTGCCTCTCCTGTGCCACATGGTGACATCTGATTCTCGCCTACCCTGCTCAGAAGACCTGACTTCATTCATTTGAGAGGATACAAGAGAGAGTCTCTGGACTAGATAGCATTAGGCCCAGGTGAGGTCTGCCGACTAAACTGAAAAGAGGGAGCTAGAGGAGGGTTTATAAAATGATTGCTGAGACCCTTTATCTCCCTTGTCCACCAAGTTCCAAGAGCAAGGAAAAAGGATTATATCCTCTAGGTGGACAAGTAGCCCAGTGTTCCCTGGGAAATTTGCCCAGTTTAGAAACAAGAAACCTAAGGACACTGATATGGGGACAGGGGTGGGGGGTTAAGAACACAGCCCAGCCAGTCACCCTGCAGTGACGCCCCTGCTTGACAAGCACCACCACCCCCATGCTCTCAGTACTGACAGTCAGCTCTTTCGAGCCTCCTTCGAGGGTGTGATTGGGCAGCCAAGGCATTTGAGGAAACTGAAAGTCAAAGGCAAGACCACCAAGTACAAAAAAGGCAGGTCATGCAGAGACCAAAACTATGCAGTTGGAAAAAAGTTCCATCCCCTAAACATTCACATCCCGAGATGTAAAGCACTGCAGCCACAAATACGAAGAACGATTTTATTTACACATATTAATAAAGCATATAATTTATCCAAAGTGTACAATCAATCACATAGTTGGGCATCCATCTGTCATTATTAGAGCATCTTCATTATTTCAACAATAATAATAATAATACAAAAAACAAACAAGAAAATTCTTTACCTCTCAACCTCTCTATGCTTCCCCTTGTGTACCTAGCTGCTATTTCTTTTGCACATTTATTTATTTATTTATTTAGCAGTTTTAATGAGATACATTCACATACCATAAGATCTATCCAAAGCGTGTAATCAATGGCTTTTAGTATAATCACAATGTTGTGCATTCAATACCACAAAAAAGTTTAGAACAAATTCACTTAACAAAAATGAACTCTTTATTCTATTGAATAAAGAGTTCAGGGAAATTAAAAATATGAGAACAGAAAGGAAAAACTAAATAGAAAGGATGAAAGATACAGTTGAGGAAATATCCCAGAAAGTAGGGCAAAAGGACAAAGACATGGAAATTGAAAATAAATGACAAGAAAATGAGAGAGCCAGAGCAGGTGTTTCAATTCTAAATAACAGGAGTTTAAGAAAGACAAAACAGAAAAGACAGAAGGGAAGAAAAGTTATTCAATAAAACGCTCCAGAACTAGAGAAGATGAGTTAAGTAGGGGGTCATCTGAGTGCCCCGGACAAGGGGTGGAAGTAGACCACACTGATAAATATTACCTCACAGTTCAGATTATTAAAAGACAAGGAAAAGTTCCTGAAAGCTGGCAAAAAAAAAAAAAAAAAAAAAAAAAACAGAGTTCCCTAAAGCATCAATGATCAGAAAGGCAGCGCTTATAATCAGCAACATGGGAAATCCAAGGACCATGGAATCATGCCTTCAAATTTCTGAGGGACAATTACTTCTTAGAATTTATTTTATCTTTAATTTAAAATATAGCTATCTTGATTTTTTTTCTTCTTTCAGTATACAATTCCATGGGTTTTAATGCATGTATAGATTTGGGTAACTGCTACCACTCTCAGGATACAAAACAGTTCCATCATCCCAAAACCCTCCTTTGTGCTGCCCCTTTGTGGTCACACCCTCCCCACCATAACCTCGGCAATCACTGGTCTGTTGACCATCACTACAGTTTTATCTTTTCAAGAACGTCATATAAATGGAATTGTACAGTATGACTTTTTGAGATTGGCTTCTCTCATTCACACAGTATCTCTGAGATTTATCCAAGTTTGTTTACTTTTCATTTTTTATTTTTATTTTTTGAAGTACTGGGGCTGGGGATTGAACCTGGGACCTTGTATGTGGGAAGCCAGTGCTCAACCACTGAACCATACCGGCTTCCCTGAGTTGGTTTTTTCACTTACTTACTGGAACTGAACCCGGGACCTCCCATGTGGGAAGTAGGTGCTTTACCACTTGAGCCACATCGGCTCCAGTTTCTTTTTTATTACTGAGTAGATTCCACTTACCCTAGAATTTTAAACATAGTCAAAAACCAACAAAATTTGAGTGTAGAATAGGTATGTTCAGACCTGTAGAAATTCTATTTTAGCAAATTATTCTATGGATGTACTTTCTCATGTGCATATAGCAAGACAGATACAGATCTTAACATTCATTGCAGCTGCATTTGTAGTAACAAAAACCTGGAAACAGACTCAATGTCCATTAACAGGGGCTGCTTAAATAAATTTGCTCATGTCTACTTACAGTGAAAAACTGATATCTTCCTAAAGCAATGAGACAAATCTATCATATAGATGTACTTACAAGCAAGGCTTTCTAAGACACATTGTAAAAAAAAGGAGGGAGGGAAGAGAAGAAAGGAAGAAAGAAAGGGAGGAAAGGAGGAAGGAAAAAGAGAATGAGAAAGAAAGAAAAGGAAAGGAAAGGAAAAGAAAGGGAAGGAATGCTTTTTGCACTGTAGTAAAATTTGGTAAAAATTAAGGGATGAATATACATATGCCTTTTTTGTATATATTTAGGAACGTTCTGAAGAACACCGAAGAAACGGGTAACACGGTTGCTTCTTAGAATGGAAACTGGGGGGCCGGGGAAGATGAAGGGACACTCACTTTTCACTGTTTATTTTTTGTACTATTCCTTCATTATCTCATAAAATAATGAAAAAATCAGGCCAGTGCATGTTCACACATGAAATTATATAAGTGAGTAAACTATTAAAACACAAGCGTGCCACCTTGGGTGCCAGGCGAGACTCAAAGCCAGCTCTCATCAAAATAATTGGCTGTGTAGTCACCACTTAACACCCAACAGGTCTAGTCTTGATCAGTCATATTATAGAGGGGTTCCCGCCTCTTTTAAGTTTCAGGTGTTCCTTCTCTGTGTGCATGTGTGTAAAGGAAGGCAGGTGGTTGTTAAATATTGTTAGTGAATCTATTTGGGGGGCGGGGATTCCCACTGATCCCCTTCCAAGCACTCAGGAGGCACCGGTTGAGTCGCCAAGGCCTGTCTACCCTTGGGGCATGCCTGGACTGCAACCCCAAGATCGTGTTCCAGGGGAGCTGGGTGGTGCCCGCGCATGTGCATCCCTAACAAGTTCCCGCAGGAGGTCCTGGGGCACTGCCGTTAAGAGTCCTCTTAACTGGAGTTAAGAAAAAGCAGGAATAAAATTCTAAGTCCCATATCCTTTAATCCAGCTATGTCAGTCAGGGTCCAGCCAGAAAAAGAGAAGCGACTCTGAGAATGTAAGTAAATGTACTGCAGGGCATTTGATACGCAGGTGATGAAAGAGTTGAACAGCCAAATGGGAATGGGTAAGCAGCCCAGAGATGTTTAACAGCTGGAAGCCACGAGCCCCTCTCCCCCAGTGGTGGGGGCGGGGGGGGGGGGGTGCTTCCAGGGACCAGAGTCACCCCGCCTGGCAGAATCGGAGGCCACAGCAGGCCCATCCGACGGGTTCTGGAGCAATGGAGGAAACACCAGGGCAGGCTGGGAGTAGGCGGAACACCTGGCTTCTCCCACCCACCCCTTGGCAAACCCGGCAGGGAGCTATAGGCCCTGGGAGGTGGAAAATGCAGCCAACAGTGTTCAGCCCGCTGTCGTGTGGAGGACGGAGGGCAAGGAAGGGTCAGAGGGCTACAGACCTAGGACTGACCCAGGAGCCTGGGTTAAATGTAGAGTTCGAAACCTGAGACTACAATTTTCTGTGGTTCTTATGAGCAACTTTGAGTGGAAAGTCTTTTGACGAAAGTGCTTTGGAGACTGCAAAGCCCTGGGTTAGCTACTCTTAGATTTTGTTTTGAAAAATAAGGGAGGTTTCAAAATATTTGCATATCGGTTACCATAAAATTGAAAAGAAATTATACTGTTTTCTGGATTTCATCATCATAACACATTTGGGTGCCTGTTTATTACAAGGGAAAAAATGCTTTCCTGTGATAGTCAACAGTTTAACAGTTATCGTCCAAAGCAACTCTTCATTCATCCATCCATCCACCCATCCATCCATCCAGCTCTTTCTAAACACTGCTTTAGCTGCCTGGTATACAAGGCACGACAAAAAGTTTGGGCCTGAGAACTTCTACAGGAAACTGTGTTTGTTAAAATGTTTACTACAGAGAAACTTTTGGCCACTTGAAATTGTAAACTATTCTGTTAAGAGAAGGATTTCTTGGCTCACAAAATTTATGATAATTAACCTACTATGACTTCTTTATTCGCGTGATTAGTTTCCAGAATTTTTTAAAACGTGTATATTCTCTTAAAATTTAAGAATGTACCTAAAGACCTCCTGCCCGAAATTATCTAAGCAAAGGAGAAATTCTAACAGATTGATTTAGAAACACTATGCAAATCTCTTTCATTTACAGTTTCTGATGTTAGCACTCAAAGATTCTTAACTGACAGAGTCCTTTACTGGCCATATGATGGCAGAAATTTAACTTACTGCTGTGAGACTCAATTTCCTTTTCTATATAATAGCGAAAATGGTTTTTACCCATCATTCCTGTTTTGAGAATTAAGTGACATAGTGTCGTTAAAGTAGGTAATACCTTGATAGAGATTTTTAATCAATAGATGTATTTAAACCATGGGATGGAAAAATCCATTTTTTATTAAATATATACAGGAAACGTTGGAAAAATTCAAATATATGAAGCACAAGGGCAAAGATATACTCAGCCTTGATTGAAGGCGTAATTGGGAGGGGTGTGGTCTGGGGTAAACTGGAAAGTTTGGACTCCATTCAAAGAAGGACTGATTTTTCAGGTTCAGTCAAGTGTTACCATACGACAATACAGTCCAGGTTTCCCAGATCGTTCCATGTGTTTCAAAGAAACAAAAAAATCTATAAAATCCCAATTTTTATGAGAAATCCATCAACTTTTAAGCATTGGCAAGAAAGGCAAATTTAATTTAGATCCTAGATTTACAGCATGGAGTAGGATCACCAATATATCAACATCCCACCAGAAGTTGGCAATTTCTATAATATATTTTATCTATTAAATGAGAAGTGATCAGAAACTTGAAAAGAAACCATGAGTATTCTACTCAAGCGAAGGCTGTTGACATTTCAAGATATGTAACCTTACTGAGAAATAGATCTAGAAGGAAATCATCTTGTGAAAATATCAGAAAAGGAGAAGGAAGAAAAAGTCTTCCAAATGGTATTGAAACAAGATACCCAGGCAGCTACATGTAGGAGGGTTGTACATAGAGGCATAATGGAATCACATGAGCCAATAAAAAAGCTACTGCAGTACATTACTTAGAATATCCAAAAAGAGCAAACATCCAGTAGCACAGCAAATAAATTATGATGTAACCCCATAATGAAATATTATACAACCATTAAAAGTAATGGCGGGGAGCAGAGGTTTTTAAACACAGGGTACATCAGGGAGTTTGTCAAAAGTAGAGATGCCCAGACCTCACCCCATCATTCTAAAGCTGTCTCCGAAAGTGGGATTGGGACATCTGCATATTTAACAACTTCCAAGGTTGATTCTAATGGATCCACTAAATTGTGGAAACTCTTCAAAATGAAAAAGTCAATTATGAAATAGTAGCATAGTATCGTATTTAATATGTGAATTTAGGGGAAGTCGATGTGGCTCAAGCGATTGAGCTCCTGCCTACCACATGGGAGGTCCCAGGTTTGGTTCCTGGTGCCTCCCGAAAAGAAGACGAACAGACAGCAAGCACAAACAACCAGGGGGTGGGGAGAAATAAATAAATTTTTGAAAAAAATTCTTAAGTAAAACTGGTTTGTTTATAAATAAATATGTGAATTTAATTCAGCTGCACGTGAAGGAAACCCCCAAAGAACAGTAGTTTAAATAAGGCAAAATTGTATTTCTTATGTGAATGAAGACCTGTAGTAGGCAGTTCAGTTGGCAGTTCCACAAAGAAGTTAGGGACCTGGGCTACTTCCTGCTCACCACTCCACCACACCTAGGGTGTAGTTTCCTTCTCCTAGTCCAAAACGGCAGCTAGAACCCATCCCAAATAACAAAGGATAAAGAAGGAGCAAAGGATCTATGTCATCAGTACTTTTTAGGAGATATCCCAGAAGTTGTAATATTCCATTTGCATTGGAATAACAACATTCCATGTATACTTCCAGAATTTAGTCACACTGTCAGACCTAGCTGCAAAGCATGCTGGAAAGTGTCTTTGCAGGAGGCCATGTGCCAACAGAAAATCAGGAATTGTATTCTAAAAAACATGGGGAAAACAGGTGTTGGGTATACAAACAGCACTCTCTTCCAGAAGGATAATATCAAGTGGGAATATATGTTACGTTGAACCATAAGAAACTATCACCTTTAAGTACAAATAAATATCAGTAATTTATATAGTTCATTCTATTATATTTCTAAAGAAAAAGTCTAGAAAAATACACAGTACATAATGATGTAAATACTTGTTATCTCTGGTTGGTGGGATCTCTCAAGTATTATTTGTATTATCTGTATAGTTTTAAAAATCATGATCAGGGAAACAATGTGGCTCAAGCAGTTGAGCTCCTGTCTACCATATAGGAGGTCCAGGGTTCGATACCCAGGGCCTCCTGGTAAAGGCAAGCTGGCCCACATGGACTGCCGGCCCACACAGAATGCCACCCCACACAGGAGTGCTGACCCACATGGAGAGCTGATGCAGCAAGATGATGCAACAAAAAGAGACACAGAGGAGAGACAATAAGTGATGCAACACACCAGGGAGCTGAGGTGGTGCAAGAGAATGATCACCTCTCTCCCACTCTGGAAGGTCCCCGGATCAGTTCCTGAAGCTGCCTAATGAGAATACAAGCAGACACCGAAGAACACACAGTGAATGGACACAGAGAACAGACAACGGAGGGGGAGAGAATAAATAAATAAAAATGAAAAAAAAAAATCATAATCATAGTATGTTCATAAAAAATGAGGTTAAAGCAGCACGTAGGCAACAGATGTGGCTTAAGCAGTTAAGTACCTGCTTTCCACATGGGAAGGTCCTGGATTTTGTTCCCAGTGCCCCCTAAAAAAACAAAAAAACAAAGCAAACAGGCAAAACAAAAAAATCAACTCAGGGAAGCCGATGTGGCTCAGTGGCTGAGTGCTGGCTTCCCACGTACAAGGTCCCAGGTTCATTCCTTGGCCCCAGTACTTAAAAAAAAAAGCAAGCAAATTATGACATTTTGGTAAAATATATAAATACTATTTGTGTGAGAGATTGTGTGTGCATGCATATACATGTACATACATATGGGTACACACACAAAGAAAAAAATCAAAATGTTATTACTGGGTAGTAGATTGTGAGTTTTTATTTTTTTCCTTATATTTTTCTGGTTTTTTTTCCCCTAATTTCTAACCAAGAACTTACAATACTCTTGTAATAAAAACAATTACAGATATTTTTTAAAAACCAAGAAACGAAAAAGAGGACAGTTTAAAATAAGTAATTGCAATGATCCATGTGTGCAAAAAAGACAGTCTGACTGGGCATGGCAGCAAAGGGTTAAAATGCAGCTGATGGTACAATTTGTGATTTCATTCAACAAAAAAAATGTACTGGGGGCCCCTGTGTGCTAGGTCCTGCTTAGTGCCCAAGCATACAGGGTGAATAAAATTGAGGGGCTCTGTGCTTTCTAGAGCCTAATCTGGTGAGGAGACAGATAATAACCAAGTGTAAATAAAAATGGTAATAGCTAAGATTTGTTGTGCAGTTATATGAGCCAGGCACTATTCTGAGCGCTTTATGCATATTGACTCATTTCCTCTGCAAAAGAACCTAACGAAGTAGATACCACTCACCTCCAATTTGCAGGAAACTGAGACCGAAGGGTGGACCCTACTGAAGTATAGTAGCACCAAGTTTTGTCTGGCTGTGGAATGGCCTGACTCCAGGACCCATGCACTTGACCACTAAGCCATTAATGCTCAGACTTACATCATGATAAGAATTATACTAGGGGCATTTGTGAAATACATGCAAATTTCCAAGGCTTACCCCAGGAGATTGTATGCAATAAATCGGGGTTGGGACTCAAGCATCTGTTCTTTAGCAAGCCCTGTGGGTGCTGCCTTCTCCTCAGGCAGATAGGAAAAATACTGCCAGCACCACAAAGGCTGAAAGAAGTCAGTAAGTGGTTAATTAACCTGCAGGGTGGGGGAGCAAGACGAGCCTAGATCGAGCCTAGATCGGGTAGGTGTTTGAGGGAGCCAGCAGGGTGCTGGAAATGTTCTGTGTCTTGATCTGGGAGAAGAGTTAACCAGGTATACACATATGTAAACATTCATCGGGCAATAAAAAAAAAACATTGCCCTAAACTGCAGTTCCTTTCTGGATCACATCAGCTGGGGATATGTATAAGAAAGGTGATGTGGTAGAGAGGGTGAGGGAGAAGGTGCTTTAAATAGGTGACAGAAAAGGTCTCTCTGGGAATTTGACCCTGGATGGCCTGAGAGCAATTCAGGCAGAGGGAGGGGCAGTTGCAAAGCCTCTGGAGCAGGAAGAGCTGAGCATGTTTGAGGAACAGCAAGGAGGGAAGGAGTATAGCAATGCAGGTGGCAAGTGGTAAGACTTGCAGTGGGACTGGTGAGCAAAAGACCAGTTCACCTCTAGCTCCTTCCTGCCTCAGGGTTCTCACTGCCCTTTCCCCTCCCCTCCTCTCCAACCCCTCCTTCCCTCTTCCCCTCCTTTTCACTCCTCCTCACAGGGCCTACGCCTTCCCAGCTCTCTTTCAAATATTACCTACTTAGAGGCCTTCCTTGCCTACTCCGGCCAGTCCCTACCCCATCCCTGTTTTATGGTCTTGCAGATATCATTCCCATCAGAAATCACACCGCTGATTTGATCCCCACACTTGGCGAAATTCTATTAGAGCGCAAGCCCCGCCTTCCTAACTGATAGGACTAGCACTGGAGTATTTAACGTCATAAATAGTTGCTCAGTGAAAAGATAAGACCCTAAGCAGCAGGGAAATTTCCATTAGTCACACAAGCATTATTTCCTGAGAGCCTACTATGTGTCAGGCACAGTGGTAGTTGCTGAGGATACAGCTATGAAACTGACTTTTAAAAATTCTAGCTTTTATGACTTTAATTATGAATGTAAGGGAGAGAAGTGTGGGGGAAAACTGACAATATACCAGATAGAGACATGCATGTCGATGTTTAAGTTAGATGTGGTAAATTCGAAGAAGGATAAGGCAGGCAGGAGGGAGGTAAGTAGGGGGGCAGCGGGAGCTGCAGGGTTAAAACAGGCCTGCAGGCGTTGGGGGGGGGGGGGAGGGGGGGCGGAGGGGTATCTGGGAAGTGGGAATAGTAAGCCCAAAAGCCTGGGGGCCAGAACGTGCTGGAGGGTCGCCACAGAGGCAGAGACCCCAGGGCTGAAGCCGGAGGGAGGGGGCGAGCAGTAAGAGATGACCGGGAAAGTGGACAGCCCAGAGAGGCAGCGTGGACACCGACCAGAATCAGGGACATCGCCTGGGAACTCAGCAATTCAAATTCCTGGGCCCAACCCCTCCTGCCTCAGATCTACCGAGTTAGACACTCAGGGTGGGTCCAGCGGTCCGGGCTGTCGCAGGCCTCCAGGGAATCCTGGTGCACAATAAAGCTTGACAAACCCGGGAGCGGGCGGCCCTCGGCCCTGACGGCCACGGCGGTGAGCCTCATCACCCGCATCATCACAGTCCCCTTCCCTGCACTCCCCGGGCCGGGGGCCCGCCCAGCGCTGACGCTCGGCAGGGGCTCTCTCCCAGGCCCGCGGCGCCCACTCGCGTCCCCCGCGCAACTGCAGCGGTTCTCTCCCCGCAGCCCCCGGGCGCGCTCCCACAGCCACGCGGCACGGCGTCGGGGGCCGGGGCGCGCAGGCGGCAGGTGCAGAGGCGCCCCGAGACGGGAGGCCGGAGGCGGCCGCGAAGCGCGGGGGCGGCGGCGGCGCGTCCCCGGCCGCCCGTGGCCCCCCACGGCCGCCGGGCCGCGGGTCCCCTGCCCGGCTCCCCCGGGAGGGCCTGCGGGCCCGAAGCCGCGCGGCCGGGGCCTCGGGGTTTCCCCGCAGCCTCCCCGGGGAGCCGCGGCGGCGGACGCAGGTCGGGGCCGCCGCGCCGGGCCAGCGCCCTCTAGGCAGCGGAAGTGGAGCTTGCTTTACATCCGTCCTCCCCGCCGCGCAGAGTTGGGAGAAGGAAGGTTGGGGGGGCGGGGGTGTGGAAAAATAAAAAGGAAAAGTCCGTGCACCATGTAAACCCGCGCCCCCCACCCCGGCTCCGCGGCCGCCCGGGGACCCCCGAGGCCGCGGCCATGAACGCCACCAGCGAGGGCGAGAGCTTCCCGGGCTCGGTGCAAAGTAAGTGCTTTTCCGGGCGCAGCGCGCGCTCCGGGGCCCAGTGCGCGCTCCGGGGCCCGGGCCCAAGCGCGTCGGCGACGCAGCGAGCAGGCCCGGGGCCCCGAAATCGGGGTGACGGGCGCGAGCGGGCGTCTCGGGGACCGCGGCGGGTGAGCGGAGCCGGCGGCGCCGGGGCGGGCTGGGGGTTGGGGGGGCGCAGGCAGCAGGCTCCGAGCGGGAGGCGCCCTCCGGCTGGGCGAGACCCCGCGGAGGGGAGCGGCGGGGACAGGCACGCCGCCGACACAATCGCCACCCCCTCGGCGCATTCCCCGCGCCCCGGGCGGAGTGAGGGGGCATTGGAGGCCCTGCTGATGGGAAAACTTCTGCCTCGGTGGCTCGAAATCCCTGGAGCCTGGGATCGGTGGCTTTTGTAAGGTTTGGCTACCCGGGCTTGCGGCTTCCTCGCAAACCTTTTCTACCTTCCAGGTGGGAGCTCTGCATTGGAAACGGGGCCGTGGTCGCTTTGAGTTCGGGGTTCATTTTTATTTCCCGTTAAGGGCGGCAGCCTTTTTCAAGTTCTGGGTTTCGCCCGGTGCATTGTTTCCCAAAACGTGATCCAGGGACGGAGCGCAAACCAGCCACCTGGGAGCGCGAGCGCTCATTAAAAGAAAAGGGAAAAAAAGCTTTCCTGAGCCCCACCCATCAGCTCCCTGGGGGTGGGGCCGGGACCTGGTGTCCTTGCCTCGCGGCCTGGGCGATTCAGAGTCACACAATAAAGTGTTAGAAGCCCTGGCCGGGGGATCTGCCGACACCTGGTACGTAGTTAGCGCTCGGTTCCTTAGCTATTGCTGTGAACAACTTTGGAGACACTGGCTCACAAACGTAGCTGGGTGCTACGCGCGCAACCTGTGAAAAGCACAGGATCCCCCCAGCCCTACTTCCCTGCTCCACACCTGGCACCCATTGGGAGCCAGTCTCCTAGGTGGGGCTCAGATACCTCCACTCACGCCCCCGCCCCCGGCCTGCCCTGGTCGCGCTGACGCTGAGGCAGGTTTGGAGAACCTTCTGAAGGAAAAAGACTTGTGGAGCCCATGCCTGTGCTCACTGCCTTTGATTTGGTCTCGGTTAATTCTCACTACAAGCCCACGAAGTAGGTATGTTTATTACTCCAAATTTCAACCGCGGGATTCTTTCCAATTCCAATAGGGTAGGTACCTTAGGAATCGCCGGGTGAGGTGACATGCAGTGTGTGTGTGTGGGGGGGAGTCCGGTGGCTTTTACAAGCACCACCTCATGTACTCCTTACAGCAGTCCCACGACTGCTCAAGGACAGTGAGGAGCCCCAAGCTGCCGAGGGTCGAGTCCAGCGCAGGTGTAGTCAGTACTTTTTCACTTTCTGTGACACTGTTAATTGTTAGTCCTGGTGAGAAATGAGGCCTGGCTATCTGTCCTGTTCCATCATTTAGGAATTCTCGCAGGTGCGAGTCATATCCTCTCTCGGTCCCTGATTTTGCTTTCCTCTGGGTACCCTGTAGGGAGGCAGTGCTCCAGAGAAGAAAAGTCTTCATTCCTTCAAGCTGTTGAGTTCAAAGCACTTAAGTGCACAGGCTGCTGCAGGATGGCTTGTAAAACATGCCCCAAGTATCTCCCCTTAGGAAGCCAACCAAATTGTACTTGCACATAGATTTCTTGTCTTAGGTAGACCTAGGGAATATTGGATATAATGTAAATACCTTATAATTGTTCAGAAAATGATGCACGAATACCACCCACTTATGCACAAAAATAGTTAACCAAGGCCAAATAAAAGGCAGAATTAGTTAGACTTGAGGAAGATTGGAAATAATGTAAAATACTGTATGCTCAGAAGGTTAGTGACACATGGATACCATGGAATAATGTATTATCATTAAGTGTATTTGTAAAGCTTTTCGTGATATAGAACAATGTTATATATTATGTAGAAAAATTAATTTTACCGTGCATTATGACTTTATGCCATCTTTTTAAGTGTAAGGAAACTGATGAATGGAAGAAAATATTTCTTCATGTTCATGGTAGATATGGGTGGAAAGGTTGTGAGTGATTTTTCCTCCTGCTTTTTTTTTTTTTTAAGATTTATTTTTTATTTCTCTCCCCGCCCCCCTCCCCAGTTGTCTGTTCTCTGTGTCTATTGCTGTGTGTTTTTCTTTGTCTGCTTCTGTTGCTGTCAGCGGCATGGGAATCTGTGTTTCTTTTTGTTGCATCATCTTGTGTCAGCTCTCCGTGTGTGCAGCGCCATTCCTGGCAGGCTGCTCTTTCTTTCAAGCTGGGCGGCTCTCCTTACGGGGTGCACTCCTTGCGCATGGGGCTCCCCTATGCAGGGGACACCCCTGTGTGGCACGGAACTCCTTGCACGCATCAGCACTGTGCTGGGCCAGCTCCACACAGGTCAAGGAGGTCCGGGATTTGAACTGCAGACCTCCCATATGGTAGACAGTCGCCCCTATCCATTGGGCCAAGTCCGCTTCCCCGCTCCTGCTTTTTTATGTTTCTTTTTTCAGATATTCTGTTATAAGTGTGGGTTATCTTATAATAAGACAAAGAAAACTTTTTAAAAATTTAAATGAAGGTAGTCACCTTGCCTAGAAATTTATTAATTACATTTATTTAACAAACATGTATATAGCATTTTCTAGTATAGTGTCAGGCTGTGTTAAAAGCTTTACAAATGGTAACACAGTATTAAATGTTGCTGACACTGCTAAAAGGGAATAAGGTCCCTATCAGGAATGATTTTTGGCTGCAAGTAACAGAAACCCCATTTTTACTGGTCTAGCAAGAAGTCTGGAGGTAAATGGTTCCAGGGTTGGTTCAGGGGATCAGTGAAATCAGGGCTAGCATCTGTAGGGGATCTTAGCATTTTCCGCATACTTACAAGATGACTGCAAAAGCCCCTGGCATTACATCTGCATTCAAGGCCAGAATAAGGGAACAGGAGATAGTGCCAACCTTGTGTTATCATGAAAGCCAACTTTTCCCAGAAACTCTTCCCGCAGTGTGCTGCAGGAGTTCCCAAGTATTTAGGGGACCAAGATTATTTTGACTTGGTTCCAGTGGGGGAGTTGTTTGGAAGTGTGGGGGAACTGGTTTTCACGATAACTGGGAGGTAGGTACACCTGGCTTTTAGTTGGGGTAGGAGACAGCTGCTCATCCTGCAAATGCACCAAAGAACTTTTTTGCCCAAAATGCCACGAGCACCCCATCGAGCTACCACAATGCGTCCCCTGGTCTGAGCACACTGCCGCTAGGATGGAATTGGGATTCTGTTTGCAAGGAAGAAGGGGGGAGCAGAGTGGATATTGGCCAGGTCTTCCACCATGCCCTTCTTTGTATCGTGGAATCTGGTTTTCACTGTAATATGAAGTTGGTTGCCGTTGAGCCGTGACTTTCCTTTCGTCCCATGGAGTTGCAGGTGGCACCACGGTGCTGGTGGAGCTGACGCCCGACATCCACATCTGCGGCCTGTGCAAGCAGCAGTTTAACAACCTGGATGCCTTCGTCGCTCACAAGCAGAGCGGCTGCCAGCTGACCAGCACGCCTGGGGCGGCCCCCAGCACGGTCCAGTTTGTGTCGGAGGAAACGGTCCCAGCCACCCAGACTCAGGCCGCCACCAGAACCATCACCTCCGAGACCCAGACGATCACAGGTACGGGCGGGGGCGGGGCCTCGCTTACAGCTGGCCTGGCTGTGCCCCAGATGCCTCTGCGGAACTTGTTAAAAATATCGATTCCCAGGGCCCACCCCTCACAGTTGCCGATTCATTATTTTTAATAAGCCCCACTGGGAAGCCAGCTGCCCAGCCAGGTTTGGGAACGGCTGGGTGAAAACATTAGCTGTGAGCAGTTATAAAGTGTTGTCACACATTAAACAAAACAGAAAACAAGAACCTTTATGCTGAGGGGGAAAACGCTTGCAGGAAATATGTCGCAATGAGAAAGGGGGTGGTTTGGGATGATGGGAGGATGTATGTGACCCCGTGTTGACATGCGTTGTGTAAAGGGACAAAGAGGCAGTGTCTGAAAATTTAGAAACAGCTCTCAGCCTTAGCACCATTGCTTTAGAAACCTTGGCGCCCTGAGAGCCAAGGGGAGGAAGAAGCAGCTGTGCAGGCTGAAGCACGAAAAACACACGGGGCAGAGGTCCAGGTACCAAATCTACAAACAGGCGTCCATACCTCCCGCCTTAGTTTCCTCGGGCTGCATAACAAATGACCGCAAATGGGGTGGCTTAAAACAGCAGCACTTGATTCGCCCGTGGTCCTGGAGGCTGGAGGTCAGCAAGGCCATGGTCGGGCAGGGGCTCTGCGGTATACCCCCTCCCTTGCCTCTCGCAGCTTCTGGTGGCTGCAGGCGTTCCTTGGCTTGTGGCGGCATCGCTCAGCCTCCTGCCTCCACCTTCACAGGGCCGCCTTCTCCCTGTGTGTGTGTCTGTGTCCAAATTTCCGTCTTACAAGGACACCAGTTATATTGGATTTAGGGCCCACACAGATCTAGGCTGACCATATCTTAACTCAGTTTACATCTTCAAAGACCATATTTCCAAATAAGGTGCGTTCCCAGATTCCAGGTAGGCATGAATTGGGGGAGGAGGGGGGCAGACTGTTCAACCCAGTGTCCCCCGTTCCCCTATGCTGCTGACCAGGAAAGCAGAAAAGCCTCCCCCTACTCTCCGTTGTCTCTGCTCGCCCCAACACAAGTAAACTACAGATAGATCGAAAATTAGATGGACAAAATGAAACCGTAAATGTTCCAGAGTTAATGTTGTACGTGCACACATGTACATCTCATCTGTCTTAAGGAACTGGACAGGTAAGTTTAAAAGTTTGAAGGTAGTTTAGTACAGAAAGTATTGGGGCCTGCAGACAAATGGAGAATGCATGCCTTACGCTAAAGGTATTCAGTTTTTTTAAAATTAAAAAATATATATATTTATTTTCCTATCCAGGAAGACAGGTTTGTAGCCCTGCCCTTTGGCCCCCCATAAAGGAAGGGAATTGTAAATGTGGTTACAAATAAAGTTACAATTTTTCCAAAGTAAAAAACAAAGTATAAGCAAAGTCAATAGAAACAACTTGGAAAAATTTTTGTAGCATATGTGACTGAAGCTTAATATCCCTCATATACAAAGAATTCCTAAAATCATTGAAGCTCGAGAATAAGAGCCAAGTGGGAAAGTTGGCAAAAGGGCAGCAGATGATATGCAAAAGGGTCACTGAACATAAAAGGAGGCTCCATTGCCTTAGTAATTAAAGAAATCATAATATGGCTAGGGAAAGGCTACTGCTTTCATTTTCTGACAGTATAAATTTGTATAATATATTTGGAAGGCAATTTTATGATACCTTTCAAATGTTAAAATGAATATAAAAATGTTTAATAAGTCCACTTCTAAGTATTTATCCTATAGAACTTCATAAACAAATATACAAGAATATTGGTTTAAATATGATACAGAAAAAGTAGAACGTTTATGTTTGCCAAAAGAACGTTGGCTCAATAAATGTCAGATTCAGACAATGGAATATAATTTATCCTTGAAAAGGGAAGCTAAAAGATTCTCAGAGTAAATGTAAAAAAATACATATGCATATATATTACAAGGTATTATATGCAAGAAAAGCTTCTAGAACAGGTGTGATGCAGGTAATAAGAGACATAGACTGTGCATAAGGCATTAAGGAGTGGTGGGGACTATGGTGAAACTGAGAAAGCAGGTGCGTTTGTTCTTCAAACCAACCAGTTAAATATTTGCGTTTTTCAGGAAAGATGGAAAATGTGAAATGTCCCATTTTTTAAAACTTTGTTGACCAAAGTACATCTATGAGTCTGGTTGAGCCTACATGCTTCTGCTTTACTCTCAAAGACTGTTTACCAAATAGTTAAACTTGAGCTGGAATGTGGGGAGCCGCTGAGTGGGGAAGCCGACTTCCACCTTATGAATTGTATATTGGTGCAACATTTGACTGTTTGGGCAATAAGCAACTTGTGGTTGTTTTCTTAATCCACCCAAAATAATATTTCTGTGAGGTTTTAAAACTTAATCAAATAAACTGATCACCTCACAAAGCTTAATCAAAGTTGCTCTAGGCCTTCCCACTTTCTCCTGAGTTTATTTCAGTTCTCATCTCAAAGGAAGTCACTGAGAAAATATAAAACTAGAAAACATCATTGAGATGGGCCTGGCACAATGCACTTATTTTACAGCCGGGCACACTGAGGCTGCAAATGGGGAAGGGGTATGGCCAGCGTCCTACTACATGCTCAGGACTTCTGTGTTTGGGCCCTTACCCTGGTTGGTTTCTCCCAGAAGCCTTAGTGTTTGATGCCCTGTCCCCCAAAAACAAACTCCTGGTAACCCCACACACTGAATGTGAAGCGTCAAAAACAGGTGTCTAGCAGCCTTAGGAGGCCCATGCTTTATTTGTGGCTGTTGCATCTGTCTGGGTTCTGAGACTTTCCTTATGCTGTTCACTCTGCCTGGAATTCCTCTCCTGCCTTTGCCTGGTTGAGGCTACTCAGCCTCAAGACTTAAGGCTCATCACCATTTACACACAAAGGACCCGGCTTCAGCTTGCCACCTTCTCCTCCTGCATATCCAGCAGCCCTTGACGAGCTCCCTCCTGTTTTCAGAACGAGTGGCCCTTAGCCTTGGAATCTTTACACTGCATGGAACTGACTTAGTTCTTCTGTAGACACCTGAGCTCTGCTTGAAGGCATTTCCTCCAAAAGCACTTCTTTGATGCCACCCCACACCCTGACCAGGCCAGGGGTCTGTACTGAAAGGATTATTTGTGGAACAAGCTTCAGGTCTGCCCCAATCCCTGAACCGGAAGCAGCCCGAGGTCAGGGCTGCACTCCTCTTGTTCACCACTGGATCCCCGGTGCCTCGCCTGCCGCTTAGCTCAGGGGCACCCAGTACCTGCTGAGAAAACAAACACCCGCGAGATCGCTCATCTGTCAGGGAAGCTGAGTCCTCCCCCACATCACTGCTCCTCCTCTTCTCCCCCTGACTCTTTGTTCAAAGAAGAGGCCTGAGTCCTCTTTGTGGCCAGCTCATGGTGGCTCTCCCAGCACAGCGTTGCATGTAGGATGCAGGTAGATTGCTTCCTAACGTATCCCCAACAGCCCTGGACTCTGGGCAAGGCACTTGCTCTCTCTCGTTTAATTTTCCTTGTGCGTAAAAAGGAGTGATAATAGTAGCTGCGTCATTGGGTTATGGCGAGGATTCTGTGATAAGCCACGGAGCGGCCTGGGATGCAGCGGCGCTTGCTAAGTGATCCCTTTTATTAATTAGATGGTGCTGAATGGATGGCGAGCAAATTACAGGTTTGCAGTGTGTTCCAGCTCGGCCTGACTCCCCTCCTCCTGCCTGCCCCTGCTCCTATGCCAGCAAAAAGCAGAAACCTGCTGTTGTTTTTGGATTTTGTGGGTTGTTTTAAATTGTGGGCCCAGCGTCCCCTCGTTTGAGCTTCAGTTTCAGCTAGCTGGCAGTCTCCAGGCCTGCCTGTGGACCAGCACCCCTGTGGAGCTTATTAAAGATTCTGGTGCCTGGGCCCCAGTCCTCAGGCCCAATCTCTGGGGCCGAGACTCGGGCATCTGTATTTTTAACAAGCTCCCTGGGGACTCCAGGTCTCAGCCAGGTTGGAGAAGCACTCACTGCCCGAGGCCACAGCGCAAACCCCCAAGACCAGCCGTCTTCTCCAGAGACCCTCACCCCAACATTTTCCTGAACTTCTTTGTCCCCTCCACAGTCCTTGATGAAACCAAACCCTTGCTTCTCTTTCTTCTCACACAGCACTTAGGCCCCCTGTCTGTCCACCCATACCTGGGTGTAAAGTAAATTTATTCTCTGCCCAACAGCTTTGAAAGCTGCCTCTTGTTTGGCATTGGATTTAAGAACGTTCACATAGGAACAGTGAAAGCAGGTGTGGATGCTGGGGGAAGGTAAGTATCCTACATGGGTTTTCTCAGCTCAGGGATTAAAGTCATGGGGCTTTGGAGTCAGGCCCCTGAGTTGAATCTGAGCTACACAGAGCTATGTGACCATGGGCAAATCACATGACCTCTGGGTGTCTCATTTTAAAGTGGGAACAAGAATAAATTGAGAGGCGGCAAGAGTCTGGGGTCCAGCAGAGTAGGTGTAGCTCAGTGGTTGAGTGCCTGCTTTGCAGGTACAAGGTCCCAGGTTCAATCCCCAGTACCTCCTCGGGGAAAAAAATATATATATACACACACACACTTATATATATATAACTGGGGAGCAGATGTAGTTCAAGTGGTTGAGCGCCTGCTTCCCATGTGCAAGGTCCCAGGTTTAATACCTGGTACCTCCTTTAAAAAAAAAAAAGGAATCTGGGGTCCAGAGTCAGCCTGCCTGTGTTCAACTCCTGACACACCATTGCTAACTGTGTGACCTGGGCAGGTCACTTACGGTCTTGGTGGTCCCACGTCCCCATCTGCAGTATGGGAGTCATAACACTTCTCACCTTAGAGGGGTGTAGTACAGGTTCAGTGGGTTCCTACACTTAGAGCTCTTCAGTGTCAGCCGTTGGTACTTACCAAATCAGGGGACTGCAGAAATTAAATAAAACTGCACAAGCCACAACCAGTGTTAGCTGAGTTGATGGAAATCCTGGAATGATCTTTCCTGTCTCTTCTGGTTAATTCCTGCTCTTCAGGTTGCAGGTTAAAAGTCACCTCCAATAATCATAATAATAATAACAACAACAAAAGTTACCTCCACCTAGAAGTTGGCCCTGCTTGCCCCGTCACCCCCACTGCCTAGGTGAGGTTTCTCAGTTAATTACAACTTATCACAGTTGTAATTTGGTGACAATCTTTAATTAGCCAGAGCAGTGAATTCAGATGCTTTCAGGGCTCAGCGTGTGCAGCAGCAGATACCCAGTGGAGACTGGGAGGGCTGGCGGCCACCTAAGCGAGTAAGAGCAAAGCAGCCGCTGACAGCGCAGAACCATCACCAGCTGGCCTGGGTGTCGCTGGGAGCTGCTCAGCGCTCAGAGCTAAGCCCTGCTGTTCTCCCACTGAAAGAAAACACATTAGCGGCAGACAGGGCCCACCCTGTGATCATGGTGGACCAAGGCAAACGCAAGACCATTCTGTAATCATGTCTGCACACAAACGAAAGCATGAACTTTGTCCTACCACTGAAAGAAAACACATTAGCGCAGACAGGGCCCACCCTGTGATCATGGTGGACCAAGGCAAACGCAAGACCATTCTGTAATCATGTCTGCACACAAACGAAAGCATGAACTTTGTCCAAGCCACAAAGTACCAAAGAGCCTCCTCTCCCAGCTAATCCAAGTGTCAGCTGCTGCTTTACTCATCACAGCTTTAGCGTTGCTCTAGTCTCCTGTCCTTGGTAATATTTATTAAGATACCAAATCACAGAATTATTCCCCCTTTCTGACATCATCCCATCCAGGCTTTCTTGAACCCTCACCAAAATCATCTAACATGAGCCCCAAACCTATAAAGGCCCTTTCTCACAACCCCTGTATGAGTCAGAGGTCTCTAGGGAAGCAGAGCCAATGGGCTATCTGTAAATATTACGAGATTTTTCTTAAGTATTGTCTTACGCAACTGTGGGGCTGTGCAAGTCCAAAGTCCATAGGGCCGGCTGCAAGTTGAGAACTCCAATGGAAGTTTTCAGTGGATTGGCCAGGAGAAGCTAGCTGACTGAAGTAGAGGTGGAAATTCTGCTGAAATCATCAGGTCTGCTTTTAAAGCCTCCAACTGATAGCCTGAGACTTCTCTCATTGCTGAAGGTAGTCACCTCTTGGTTATAGATGTCATCGGTCATAGATGCAATCACCTGCCTGATGATTTAAGTCCACGAAATGTCCTCACAGTAATCAGGCCAGTGCTTGCTTCATCAAAAAACTGGGCACCATCACCAGGTCAAGTTGACCCAAGAGTATAACCATCACATGCTCTTCCTCAAACACTCCGGAGTTCCCACGGTATGAGGTTCCCTCCTTGCAATGAGCAGTAACCCAACTTGTTCAACTGCTGATGTGTTCCTGGTGGTCTTTGGCCAGAGACATTGACGTATGGAAGATCCACCCCACCTAATGGATTTTGAAAGACTTGCAGAAGAATCTGATGCCTCCATTGGCCTGTGGATGTCATTTTTAGTTTCCTGGATTGTAAGTCTTCCTGTGAGCAGGGACCCAGTCAACCTCCTGTCATCTAGCACTGGCACATCATAGGCATGCAGTAAAACATCTGTTGAACAAGGGAGTGAGTGAAAGGGTAGATGGAAGGATTAAATGAGCAGTGGTCACAAGGCGCTTGGCAGGGTATCTGCTCCATCATGAGGGTTCAGTGAGGGCGGCTTTGGAGACTTATGTGCCAGATGGTGGAGTCACCTGATAGAGAGATACTCACCCTTGGAGAATGCAGAGCCTCTGGGGAGGGGAGGAGGATTTAGCCGTAAGACCCACAAGGCCAGCTGTCTGTGACAAACGCAACCTTAAAGGTACAAAGAGTTAAGGGAGTAGGTTGATTCCAACTGGGAAAGCTAGGGAGGGAGGGAATTGCGAATGAGATAAATTGAAAGACACATCTGCCTTTGGGAGGAAGATGACAGAAAGAGGACATTTCTTTCTTAACAATGGTTTGGAGATAGGGAAGCTCAGGGCAGGATCTGAAAACACTGGCAGGGAATGTACAATATGAGCCATGTTTCAGCTCCAGTCTTCTGAAGGAAGTGGGGAGCCATTGAAGATTGTTGAGCATGTGAATGATTTAGTAAGACAAACTATGTAGTGATTTGCCGAAAGGATCTGATAGTAATAATAATAATGATGATAGCGGATTGGTATATAGTGTTTCCTCTGTGTCATGTACTTTTCTTAGTACTTTGTATGAATTAGTTTTTCACAACCATAAGTTAGGTACTAATAATTATTGTCCCCTTTTTGCCTATAAGGAAACTGAGTTTCAGAGAGGTTAAATAACATCTCCAAGAAGATGGAACCAGAAAGAGGCAAAACTAGAACTCATACCCAGCCGTCTGGCTCAAGTCTGTGCTCTTGACTGCTAAACAGACTGCCTCTTGGTAAAGTCCTCATTGTACTGTTTCTCAAACTTTTATGTGTAAGAGCCACCTGAAGCTTCTGTTAAAAAATGCAAATACCCAGGCCCCTCCCTCTAGGGATAGCATCTCCGTGGATCTAGGGTCCTGGGAATTTGAACCAGCCATGAGTGGTTGGGTCAGTGCGATGCTTTCCTCTGTGCTTAACTCCACCAAACTGAGAGCAAGCTGAGCAGTAAGCCATTCCCTGTCTCTAGACTAGAGAAGCCAAGGGACAGCAGGGCGGATCCAAGGTCAGGTCTGCCGCTCTTGCTGTCCTCGCAGGGAGGCTTATCCTTTGGCTTTGCCCCTTGTGGCCACAAGATGGCGGCCACTGTTTTAGACCTTGTCTTCAGTCAGCCATGTCTGGAGACTCGAAGAGGGGAAGAGAAAGCCCTCAGCTCTCATTGGTTAGCAAGAGACAAGGAGGAGGGACCAGCAGTAGAATCCAATCCCAAAGGGCCCCTGTGCAGAGCCAACAGGCCTGCCAGTGCCCAATTAGAATGGACAGGCCAGTGGGGAATCCACAAACTCTGACGTGCAAGAGAGTGACCTGGAAAACTTGTTCAAATGCAGCTAGAACACTATCCAGACTTTACCCCAGATCTCTGCATCAGAATCTCTGATACATGATCAAGTTTGAGAACCCCTCAGCCAGGAGAAGGGAAAAAAAAGGACAAACTCATTGGAAGCAGTTTCTGGCAATAGTAGATGCTCCATAGTGAATCCATGAAGCACAAAATGAAAGAATTACTAGTGGGAAAGAAACTCTGTTCCACTAGTGGGTTTTGCTTTTTGATCTTTGGTTTCTTTCCTGTTCAATGAATTCCCAGAATAGTGCAGGCTGATTTTCTCTTCCTGAGAACAGTTTCAGCTAAAGAGAAGACTTTATTTCTAGAAATATAGGAAATAAATCAGACTTACAGGGCAAGGATGCAGCTAGAGCTCAGAAAGAGACTGAAACCAGAGCTAGAAAAACTGCAGGGCTCTCTAAACCCCTGTAGCTCCCAGGGCGGCCCGAGACCATTGCCACCACCTGGGAGCCTGCTGGAAGGGCACAGGCTCAGGCCCACCCCAAACTGCTGAAAGGGAATCTGCGTTTTAGTGAGATCCCACGTGGTCTGTGTGCACCAGACAGTTTGAGAAGCGCTGCTGTAGACGTCTCCTCTGCGGGACAGCTCTCTCTGCTTAGTGCATGTGACTGTCCTCAAGTTTTATGGTTGCTTTTCTTAGTCCACACCAAACCGGAACATCTTTGTCCCAAATCCTCATTCTGGAGCAAGAGAATCTGATGGCCCGGCTTTGTCAGGTATCTGCCCCTGGTCTAATGAGCTGTGGCAGAACGAAGGGGCGGGGTCAAGGATTCAAGTGTGGCACAGAGGCTCCCTGCCTTCGGGGAGGACATCAGTTTGGCTAATTAAGACCAGGGCCAGATGTATAATACAAAGTGTAAAATTAGTTGGAAAGCACATAAGAAGCCTCTACGAGAAAAGGGGGTGGGTTTTCTCCCCGAGAGTGAACTCTTTACCTTCATCCCATTCGCCAATAATAATGTTTGCAGATGCAATGCATGCCTGAAGATCAAATACCCTAAATGTGGATCCTAAGCATAAAGCTTTGGAAAAAATCACAGAAGGAAAGATCAGTAGATTTGAACGTACAACAATTAACTAATATCCTTAGTCTGTAAAGGGTATTTACAAATCAGTGAGAAAAAAGAAAATTCCAATAGAGAAATGGGCTCATAGCATAAACAGTTCACAAAAGAAGATGCGTGAGTGGACAAGAAATGTTCACAAGGTATTTGTCCTTGCTAATTGTGAAAGCAATGGAAACCAAACTAAAATGAGTTAAGTTTTCTGGGAGGGCCTTATAATTTAGAGCCATCAACCAATAAACTGTCCATACTATTTTGACCCAATTCTTCAACTTAGAAGAATTTATGTAAAGATACTAAAATAGATGTTATTTTTTAAAGTAAATGCCTAAAGGGTAGCAGATGTGGTTCAAGCAGTGGGGCATTTGTCTCCACATGGAGGTCCTGGGTTCAGTTCCTGGTGCCTCCTAAAAAGATGAGCAGACAAATGAGGGAGCCATCTTAGAGGGAAGGATTTAAAAATTTTTTAGAAAAAGAAAGTAAATGCCCTTAATGTTCAAGAAAGAGAATTAGTTTATTAAATTATGCTATAACCAAAATGAAGGAATTTTGTGTAGATATTGGAAATTGTGTTTTGATAAATAACATTGCAAAATGCTCATCATTTAGTAGTAAAAAGAGAATATAAAATTATTTAAACCATGGTCCCAGTTTTATACTTCTTAAATCTGTATGCAGAGGACACATTAGCCTTTTAATCAGCTAAGTCAGTGAGTTTTTGTTGTCATTGAATTGTCAAAAATTAATGGAGAAAGACAATGTCTGTCTTCAAATAGAGAAGAGGATGGCCATTAAATAATTTCTCAAATAATTATTTCATCACAGTAGAGATGAGATCTTTGGAGAAAAGCACAGAATATAATGAGCGTATAACACTTGTATACATGTAGTGACATTGTTGGGCAGTTTTTATTTTCTTTACACTTTTTCTATATTTTTCAGGTTTTCTACAATTAACATTTATTTGTATTTTGAAAAAAATAATTTTTTTAATTGAAAAAAAGAATAGCAATGGAGTTTTTAAAATGAAGAAGAGAAGGATTGGGGCAAAGTGAAAGCCATCTTCTGATATTGGAAAGGGGATTTTTTTTTTTTTTTGTGGTACTAGGGCTGGAGATTGAAACCGGGACCTCGTATGTGAGAAGCCAGTGCTCAACTACTGAACCACATCGGCTCCCCTGAGCTGGTTTTTTTCGTTTGTTTTTTCTTTTTTTTAGGAGGCATCAGAAACGAACCCTGGACCTCCCGTGTGGGAGGCAGGCGCTCAATTCCTCGAGCCACGTGTGCTCCCTGAAGCGAAATTTTTTAGACAAGCCTTAAGTAGTTCGTATAAGCCTAAAAGGTAGAAACTTCAGAGAAAAGATTTAGGTTCTCTGTGAAATTTATGTAGCAATCTTACATTTTAAGCAATTTCATGAACTAATGAAGAACTTGAAGACCTAAGACCTTCCTGCCGCAAACCAGGATTAAATCCAAAACCCAGCCTCTCGGTCACACTCGTGAATGCGCCCAGGAAAGCCAGGGAAATCCCCAGGGGCCAGACGACAAAACCGAAAGCTGGCAGCGAGCGCGTGGGGCCAGGAGCTGTGGAGGGGTGGGGGAGGTGGGGGGCGCTTGGTCTGTCTCAGTAGGCAGCGTGGCTTCGTCAGCCACGCCAGGGCAGGAGTTGAAGCCCAGGGTCTTGCGGTGTTGGAATTAAGACCCCACATAAAGCAGTGACAGGAGGGACTAGAGAAGGTCCTTACACGGGAGCAGGTCTGCTCAGCGCGCTGCCCACGCCAGGCTCTGAGACTCCACCTCAGCACAGCTGGGGTGCTTGGGGTGGTCCCTGCTGCTTTCACTTCTGTTGGGCACTCTGAGATTCCCAGGGCCACTGTCACCCACACCAGATCTGAGTGCAGACCATTGAATAATGTCCCACTGCTTGTAGAGTCACAACAATATCAGCTGACGGTTATCAAGCACTTGCAGTGTGCCCAGCCCTCGGTGTGCCTTAACCCCTCAGATCTTTACTAAAACAATGTCCTGAGGTCACTGCCATCAGCCCCACTTTACCAGCAGAAGTGAAGAGCAGAGAAGTGAGGGGACTTGGTCACGGTCCTTCAGCTAGTGAGTGGTGTGAATGAGTAACAACCCCAGCAGCAACTAACACATAAACCACCAGGTAACCGAAGGGGCAAGGGAGGCTGCTGGTGACAGTGATCAAGGCCACCCGCAGGCTGGTCTTGCAGGTCCCGCCGAGTACAGGGAATCCTGGAAAGAATCCAAGTGGAGGAAGGGACGGGAGGGGTGACACTGTTAAAGCCAGCAGAAGCCTCCAGCACAGGCTGGGTGCCTGCATGAGATGCCCTGTCACTCAGTGCCCCTTTGGTTCTGTTGAGTTCCAGACATCTGCAACAGAATACCAGTACTGTAACCATTGTGTGCTTCCGTGTCTTAGATTCACATGTCGCCTTACTGGGGCCTTCGTGGACCACCTTCCTTAAAGTGCCAAGTTCCCAGCACTCCCTATACCCCTTACCTGCTTTGTTGTTCTCCATAGCACTCAGTGCCCCCTAATTAACCACAAATTTAAATTATTTATTATATCTACAAGCCCCCATCCCCACCCCCCAGCTAAAATGTCACCTCAAAAGGGAATTTTTCTTCCTTTGGCTCATTGCTCTGTTTCCAGCACATAGAACAGTGCCTGGCACATACAGGTGCTCAAGAAATAATTGCTGAACAAATTGGTGAATAGTGACTACAGCAAGAATAGTTTTCCATGTCTGATCTTTAATTCTTACAGTAGCCCTGGAAGATAACAATGGAAATTGTCCCCTTTTCCAGGTGAGGAGAGGTAAGACTTCAGAGCCCCAAGCTCTTGAGCAAATTCTGGTCTAACAGCCATCTATCAAACTTTGGGGTGACTCATGTTGCCTGTGGTTAGCCCTACCCCCAAAATGAGCCCTGCAGTTGTGTGCCTGACTCCCTGTGCTGTGTTTAACTTGTCCACACACAATAATTCCCGCTGCTTTCCCAAGACCCCCTCTGGGGACTGGGATGCCCCTGTGTTACCCCCTGCTGTGACTTGCCAGTAAAGGGGTGCTAAGGATGGGGGCGGTAGGCAGTTAGGAGAGGAAGCCCAGGCTTTGTCCTGGGAGGGCAAGAAGTCATAGGCTCAAGAGGACCCTGTTCCCAGCACTGACCTTCCGAAAGGATTATAAGGACATGAGCTGACCTGTAGAGAGGACCTGGCCCCGGGCAGGCTTCCTGCTGCTGCTCCCACACTCACCCCACTGAGCGCTTCCTTGGAGTTGCAGAGCAGAGGTTGGAAGGTCGTGATGGCGACACCAACCGTCCTAGTTTTAGCATGGAAGTCCTGGGTGCACCAGGATGGTTGGTCACCCGAGATCATGACCATTCCAGTTGAGAACTTGGGAGGTGGTGCCTAGTTCGAGTCAATGGCAGTAGATAGTATTCATTGAGACTTGAGTATGGAACGTCCTGTACTACAGAATTATCTCATTAAGCTTCACAACCACCTGAAGAAGTAGGCACTGCACATATCCCTGTAGACTAGTGAGTTCACTGAAGCTCAAAGAGGTGATCTAACTTGCCTTAGGTCACCCACATAGTAAGTGGCTGAACCTGGATTCACATCAACTGGAAGACACCTTTTAACATATCTGAAATAGAGATGCATCTTAGAGTCTATCAAACTACTATCGACCAAAGGGCAGTCAAAATGAAATTGTCTTCGTGTGCATGTCTTGATAAAAATCAATCACATTTTTGTCGCTTCATTAGAGTCGTGTCTGTTTCTGGAACTGCATTATTGAGTGTAGTTGCAGTTTAAAACATCTTCAAAGATATTGCATGATTCAGCTTTAAGATGTGAAGTAACTGTGTACTCAGAAATTCCGAGAAAAGTAACAGAGGTTCAACTGGTTATTAATGAAGCAAATGTTTGTTGTTGGAAGAATGACTGTAGCTCCATATGGGCTTGCAAATTAGCCAGCAAGAATAGCTGATTCCTTCAGTTAGACAAAGCTGGGTTAACTTTTATTGCTGTGCTACTTGGGAAAGAATTATCTAGGCCAGTGGTACTTGACTGTGTATCAGAATTACCTGTAAGGCTTGTTAGAACACAGATTGCTGGGCCCCATCCCCAGAGTTTCTAGTCTTGGTGGAGCCCAAGAATTTGCCTTGTGACAAGCTCCCAGGTCATGCTGGTACTGCTGGGTTGGGGACTGCTCTTTGAGAACCCATCAGTGCAAGTGAAAGCCGAAGCAATAACCAGATCCCCCGGAGGAGGAGAAAACATAGCAGCACGGGGCAGGTGTGGTCGATTCATGCTGACTTTAAATAAAAGCCACTTAACTGCCTGAGATGCATTTCAATTGAGAAAAATAGAAGCCATGAGTTTACCCAGATACCAAGGGCTGTTAAAACCCAGGTATTCTTTGACATGAATCAGAATTATCCTGTCATTGTGAAAGAGATGGTGATCAGGAGCCTGAGGAGCCTGAGTTTCATGTCAAATGTCCCAAGAAGTCTGAAAGATCACATTTAATTAATATAAAATATCTAAGGAATATTAAAGCATTGTGTCATAATGTGTCTAATTAGCAGTTAAAAAAATTAACAGCACTTAAAATAATGGTATATCTTAGAATCTATAACATCTTAGATCCAAAGAAATATGGTATTTGTTTTAGTGTGTAAGACAGAATGTAACTAGCACCTCAGTCCTATGGCATGGGAGCAGTTGCTTTGAGCAAAGCTAAAATA
Organism: Dasypus novemcinctus; assembly: GCF_030445035.2. Lineage (NCBI taxonomy): Eukaryota > Metazoa > Chordata > Mammalia > Cingulata > Dasypodidae > Dasypus > Dasypus novemcinctus. The sequence continues at coordinate 55,889,044 of NC_080696.1, read as the reverse complement.
GATAGTGATGTTAGGCCTGCATTGAGTTACATAAATATAATCAGTAAGTAAAATGGCAAAGGTGGTACCTCAGAAATGAAGTTTGGGAAACAAAATGTGACAGTGGCTTTCAAAATTATCATCAGGTCCTCTCAGCCTGAGAAGGTAACCCAATGAACAAACTCCATTTGATCATGTTTACTCCTCACTTTCAGCCAAATCTCCATGTGACAAATTTTACATTGTAATAAAGGAAGAAAGAAAATACTTCAAGTTTCAAACCATAGACTAAGTTTAGTTAGCAAAGTAGTCACAAAATTCTTTTATAAGCAGAAAAAAAAGAACCAAAGAAATTTGGGGCTCCCTAGCAGACATTCTCTAGTGCACATTGGCCAGAACTGGGTCACATGATCACTTGTAAACCACAAAGGAACCTGGGAAATAAGTCTAGCATGTTAATCGTCTACAGAGGGAGGGTAGCAAAGTTAATAATTGTTGTCTTTTAGTTTCAGCTCCAGAATTTGTTTTTGAACATGGTTATCAAACCTACCTGCCCACGGAAAGCAATGAAAACCAGACAGCCACTGTGATCTCTCTCCCTGCCAAGTCACGTACCAAAAAGCCTGCCACCCCACCTGCTCAAAAAAGGCTCACCTGTTGCTATCCAGGTAAAGACAGCATTACAGCTTCATTGTGTAGAGGATGCGACATTTAGCCAGGTTCCAGTTCTCTTCCTTTAAATGCCATGATGACTAGACATTGATGTGCTCCAAAACGCCATCCCTAGCTTAAAAATCACAGCGCTCCATGCCATTTACTAGGGCACAACTAACTGATCTCTCACTTTCATTAATCATCATGCATGTGGACTGTCAGACTTTTGTAGACAGGGGCTTTGAAATGGGACTTGTGAAATTCAAATTGCTGTGAATTTTTCTTCCTGTCTTATAGCTTAGGAAGACATCCAGAAAGATTGCTTACTTTTTTTTTTTTTTTTAATTTTATTTTGAAATAATTTCAAACTTAGAGAAAAGGGCACAAAAAAATCATTTTTAGTAATTCCAGTATCCCCTTATATAAATTCCCCAAATATTAACATTTTACCACATTTGCTATGTCACTCTCTCCGTATATACGTATTTTTTCCCAAGCCATCTGAGATTAAATACTAAAATACCTCAGTGTGTATTGCCTAAAAATAGACATCCATCTCCATAACCACAGCACAATCATCAAAATCAAGAAATTAACATGTATATATATTATTATCAAATCTATGAACCTTATTCAAATTTCATCAGTTGTCTCACTGATATCCTTTGTATCAGAAGACAAACATGTTTTATCCTGGTCAGAATCCACTCCAGTATCACACAATGCATTTCGTTTTCATGTGACTTTGGCTTCCTTTAATCAGCACCAATTCCTCAGCTTTTGTCTTTCATGACCTTGACTTTTTTTCTTTTTTTTGAAAGAACAGGTCAGCTATTTTGTAGAATATGCTCGTGCTTAAGATTTAGTTCATGCAGTTTGGGCAGGAGTCACAGCAGTGATGTGGTCCTCCTTGAGCCTGGTATCAGGAGACTCAGGATACCTGTTGACCCATTACTGTCATGTTAACTTTGATTACTTGGTTAAAGTGGTTTCTGCCAGTTTTCTTTACTCTGAAGTTCCTAGGTTTCCCTTTGCAATGAACCTTTCCTCGTGTTTTTTAGGTTGCCAATTCAAGACTGCCTATGGCATGAAGGACATGGAGCGTCATTTAAAAATTCACACAGGTAAGTCACATTTGTTTCACATATGTGCCCTCCATACCTGCTCTGTGCTAGGAGTTAGATGCTGATATAATGCTGACCTGACTGGTTGTCAGGAAAATGCAAATACAGGTTAAATAAAAATAAGGTACCCATTTTTGTATAAAGGTAATTATTTCTGATGACTTTAATTTTCTTTAATATATTATTTTAATGTTTCTCAGATTTTCTGCATGAAAAAGGACTTACTTTTAGACTATTTTAGCAATCATTAAATGTCATGCTTCAAGCAGCATAGACATGTATAAATTCAGAGTATAAATCTACATAAAGTAGAGAAACTCTGAAGTTGGCTTTGGCTTCACTAATTGCCCAAAATCTTCTATTTAGCTTCAGCCTGTGGAAGGTGAAATAAATGACAGTTATTTCTTATATTCCTTGGCCATGATCAGGGATTGCCTTATGCAGTGGGGCCACTATTGTATCTAATCAGCATCACGGCATTTGTAATTATCCAAATGTTAGATTTCAGGTATTGGTGAGCATGTAAAGAGCAGTGAAAGTCTCCTTGTGGGTTCTGTATGTTGCAGTTCTATCAGTCATGTTTTTGAAAAAGAGGAAGCGCTGTAATTATTAATACTGATTGGGGAAGCTTTATAAACATTTAAGTGAGAGCAATGACCTCAAGTCTGTTCCTGTGATTCTTCAGAAAGCATCTTCTATACAGTTAGCCAAGTTTCCAGGGTAGTTTCCATACACCTGCAGCATCTCCATGGACATCCTCCAGTCTGAAAGCTGATAAGGTGTCTTTACCTTAGTTACTTTCAGAGAGGAGGAGGTATTTAATCTCCCATGCGGATGGGGGATGGGGTGGGTGGGAAGCGACAACAGCAGAGCTCTCTACAGGCAGAGCTAGCCAGAAAAAGTCAGCTCTGCCACCTTCAAGCATCTGCTCAGTGTTGCAAATAGACAGTACAGTGACCACAGGGGTGATTTAGCAGCTGGTTGCACTGCTGAGAAATTACCATTTTTGGATTTTAAAATTTGATTACTGGGGAGTGGATGTTCAAGTGGTTGAGTGCCTTCTTCCTGTGTACAAGGTCCTGGGTTCAATCCCCAGTACCTCCTAAAAACAAACAAAAACAACCAACTCTCATCGGGGAGTGGATGTAGCTCAGCATTTGAGTTCCTGCTTCCCATGTACAAGGCCCTGGGTTCAATCCCCAGTACCACCTTTAAAAAAAAAATTGATTACTCAGATTTAAATAATAACATTATAATTTTCAGAAGTTAAGTCCCAGATGTTCATTCTGTGATATTCATGATCAGCTTTGGCTGACCCTTGACTCTTTAGCATTTGGCCAAAATACATATTTGATGCGTGTGAGATACAAAGTAAAAAGGGAAAATCCTGACCCATAGCCCACCTTCTTATCCCATACCCCAAAAGTCACCAGCCTTAGTCATTTAGTATGTATCATTCCAAAAATTTTGCATGCCTATACCAAACCTAAAAACACACAATTTTTTCCATCTCTTACTAAGTTGTTACTATATATGCTATCATTGCAACTTGCTTTTTTCATTGATACTGGACATCTTTCCATGCCAGTCAGTACCTGTCCATGTCTTTCTTTTTAATAACCAAGTAGGGAATTGGTTCAGTAATTTATGGCACATCCATACGGTGAAATGGCATCAGCCTTAAAAATCGTGTTTTGGATATTTAATGAGATGAAAAGAATGACTGAAATTATTTAAGTACAAGAAAGTTGGGAAGCGAATATGCCTTAAGTGATAGAGCTTCTGTCTACCATATGGGAGGACCTGGGTTCGATCCCTGGGACTTCCTGGTAAAAAAGAAGAAAAAGCATTCCCACACGGTGAGCCAGTGCCCACACAAGTGATTCCAGCAGCAAGATAATGATACATCAAAGAGAGACAAGGGGAGAGTCAAGGTGAAGCACAGCAGATACCAGGAACTGCTGTGGCGCAGCTGATAGGGAACCTCTCTCCCCATCCAGGGTCTCCAGGATTGAATCCTGGTGAATCCTAAAGGAGAGAAAATGAGAAGAGAAGACACAGACAGCTAAAACAGCAGGGTGGGAGGAGGGAAAGAGGTGGAAATAAATACATCTTTAAAAAAAAAAAAGAAAGTAGTCAATGGGGCTCTATTGTAAAAAGGAAGGAGAGAATGCATACAAGGGCCAATTGGCAGTGTTTTATTTAACTTAGTTTTAAGTTTTTATTTTAGCTGCCTTCTATTTTTTATCAATAAGGAATTCAAATCATTGTAGAGCAATCAGAAAATACCAATGAGCACAATAGAAGAAGAAAAGCCTGTAGTCCTAAAACATTAGTCCTTTGCCAGGCATCATTCCAAGTTTTCTGAATATTCTATGGTAATTGTGTTATGACTTTATTTTCAAAAAAGGTGGGGTATAACCCCCTTTTTAAAAAATCTTATTTCCTGACGCTGTCTGTGTGTTTGAAGGAGACAAACCCCACAAGTGTGAGGTCTGTGGCAAGTGCTTTAGCCGGAAGGACAAGCTGAAGACGCACATGCGGTGCCACACTGGCGTGAAGCCCTACAAGTGTAAAACGTGTGACTATGCCGCGGCCGACAGCAGCAGCCTGAACAAGCACCTGCGCATACACTCTGACGAGCGCCCCTTCAAATGCCAGATCTGCCCCTATGCCAGCCGGAACTCCAGCCAGCTCACCGTCCACCTCCGATCCCACACGGGTAAGTGACCAATGGTGCTTTCTCCCTTTGCTCCTAACTTCCTTGAGCTTCAGTCATCAGCATTTTAAAGCATCTTAAGGAACCTAGATCATAACTTAAGTAAATGATGTAGGCGTGTCTTGGCAAGCCCATTGCTTGTAGTGTTGCTTGTCATCTGCCCATAAGAAACTTTTTCAGAAGTAAAATAGGGAGGAAAAAAAATCAAATGTGTGACTTCATGTATGTCTTTATGTAACTTTATAACTTAGTCACTAGAAAGAATGTAATTGAGGAGGTAAAGGAAATAGAAATATAAACAATGCATCTGTCTTAATGAATTTCTATATACTGTATATTTAGTTAGGCATTTCAGTCATTTTATTAAGTCTTCTTGACTAGTTCAGCATGGGATACTAAACTGAAAAATACATTAGCAAACTTGGCAAGAGTAGGTAACTCAACAAGTCATGTGCATTTTCCTTTGGCGAGTATATCAATTAGCTTTTAATGATACTGTGTAACAACAACCACAAAATCTCACTGGCAGATAATAGTAAGCATTTTTTACTCTTATTCCTGAGGACAGGTGAGGGTTAGCTAGACAATTCTGTCATTCTTGGTTGGGCTTGATCACTTGTGTGGAGTGGGCTAGGTGACCCCTAATCTTCACTGGGGCTATCTGCTCTCCTCATATCCTTATCCTTATCCCAGGCCTAGTGGACTAGCCCCAATTAGTCCTTCTCCAAGCAATGACAGTGGTACAAACAGGCAAGCTCCATTATGTAAGCCCATATCAAGCCTTTGCTTACATGAAGTTTGCAAGCCTCCCATTGGCTACAGCAAGCCATATGTTTGGTCCTGGTGTCAAGAGGTGGGGCTGAACTCACCCACAGTGGGCACCGCAAGGCAAAGGTCAGAAAAGTGAGAGGGAGTAAAGAATTGGGGCCAATTTTTCAAACAACTACAGTCTGCCTTCATGCCCACCACCGTTCACATCTCTCCACATGCAAATGCACTCCCTCCCTCCCAAGACCTCCACGAGTCTCATCCAGTCATAGGGTTGGGCCTGAAGACCAGTGTCTTGTGATCTTCATCAGGGCAGAATATGGCTCCTCTCAATCTAGGGGCCTTTGAAGTAAAAAAGACAAATCGTCTACTCCTACCCCCAACATACAATGGTAAAATAATTATGGTAATTATGATAATCCTGTCATTCAAGAGGGAAAGAATGGAGGTGTTTGGCAGTCACTGGTCCGTAGCATTTCTGAAATCCCTCTGGACAAATGTTCCCGGTCTCCTCACCCTGGAGACAGACACTGTTTCTTTAGTAGGTCTTGACTCAGCTCTTGGCTTTTAACTCCACCATTGGAATGAACTTTCTATCACCTTTCTTAGCCATTTCTGAATAGGATTGGAAACTGAGTACTTTGAGAAACTTTCTCAGACTGCTTCCTGCCTACTAAAAACCAGGTCCTTTTTGCACTTAGTTTTAGTCTTGGCTGATAACAATTTTGCCCTTAGAGCTGTCTTTAAAACTTAGTGAGTTTCTGGGTATCCATTAGCCAGAAATCACTACCCATAAGTCTTTTGGAGACTTGCCTCTTTCTCTAAACTCAATTATGGGCAATTTCAGCATATCAGACTTTGTGGGTGGAGTTCCTTGAGATTTCTAAGAGTGCTTTTGTCCAGGTTAGAGAGCCTGCTTGACACTAACTGGGCTTTGACAGGAGTCTTACAGTCACAGTTCTCATTTGGTCTTTATTCTGTGGTCAATTCCTTGGATACCTTTGTCTGCAGACTTTACCTTACTTTGAACATCTTTTGCTAGTTGGAGAGGCTGGAGATGAGAAACTTTATATATCCCAGCAGCTCTGAGACTTTCTATATTTCCTCTAAATTCTGCTTAGAAAATGACTGGGACTTTTTGGGGCTTGTCTCTTTGTTATGGTACCTTGTCACATGCAGCTTGTAAGTCACTTTCACTGTTCTGCCTGAATTTAATCTCTTTGCTCAAGTTCAAATGTTTATTAGGTTACGTGTATTTTCTACCAAGTTACCACAGGTGACAGTTGACCAAATGTTTTGCCATTAAATAGTATGATTTGCTATTTTTCCAGCCCCCATATGCTACCCAATTACAAAGCCAACGCTACATATTTGGAATTCTCCTGTAGCTTAAGTAAGCATCCCGTTTCTAGGTCCTAATATTGTATCAGTTATCTATTGTCACAATAATGCAGCATAACAAAAACAAAAACACAAAAACACAGTGACATACAATGATAAGCCTTTTTTGTTTACTCATTGGAGATCAGCTGGGTGTCAGCTAGGCAGTTTTGCTGATCTTGGCCGGGCTCACGTATATATCTGGGGATCTGGTGGCTGTGGGTTGGCTGTCCACCGACCTTAACTGGGGCAGTCTGTCTCTGTTCTGTGTCTGTCCTCTTCCTGGGACCAGTAGGCCAGGCCAGGCTTGACCTTCTCATGGCAGTGATAGAAATGTAAGTGAGCAAGCCCCAATGTGCAAGCCCATTTCAAGCTATTACATTCATTACTTAGCATCCTATTGACCAAATCAAATGACATGGTTGGGCCTATTGTCAGGAATCATGGCAAACCATCCTGCCCCTGGTGGGAGAGTATACATAATTATATGGCAGAGATCATGGCTACAGGGAGGATGGGGGAGAATTTGGGAGCCATTTTTGTAGCTACCACAAGTGAAGATATTAGCATTACAGATATTCTGCCCAACCGATTTTCTTCAGAAATCTCCCCAGCCTAAGTTAGAGGGACTGAATGATTCACTTATGATTCAGAATCATTTTGACTTATAAAGATGAACTTGTCTTTTATAGTATCATAATTAAGTTGGGCTAGAAAAGATGCGTTTTCTAAAAATTTTAATGTGGGCCATTTTATTTACTATCGCCAGGAAATGTTCACTTTCTTTTTTATTCATCTCTGGCACTTGTAAAATTTTAAATGAATAGGATTTTTTTTCCCCTTCCATTGATTTGATCAGCTCCATGTTCATTCATCATGGTTACAACCTAAACTCAAGAAAGATTTCTGAGCTTAAATATATCAGTCACTTATTCATTCAACAAACATTCATTGTACCAGACACTGTGAGGATCAGATAGTAGAAGGAATGAACATAATCATTCGCTTCAGAGAATTTACAGTCCAGTGAGAATATTTCTTGATCTGTATGGCTTATTTAAGAAACAAATCAATGGTTTAAAAAAGAAGAAGAAAAAGGCACGTCAAACCTCATATTCTTATCAAAAAGTTAGGAAGTGCAACTCAGCTGTGAGATTTGGTTGTCTGGTTTCTCAGGAGCTCACCTCTGCAGATTCCAAGGAATGAAGAGATCAACACTCTAATTTAGGCGGAGACATAGCTGGAAAACTTAGTAGAACATCCTGGAGCAGGGGTTCTTCATCTGGGTCCACAGACCCCTCTTCCCGGGGGTCCATGAATAAAGTTTAGCAGGTTCATGTACTTGGATGGGAAAAACATTCCTTCTTCATTTTCACTAACCTCTACTGAAATTTGGTGTGTCCTTCAATTATGAAAGTAGGCAAAAAATCTCCTAACTGCATGTGACCTTGTCATGAGCAGAAGTCGCAGACATATTCGTAATACATCACAGCCATTGTAGATAGATCAAAATGTCTTTTATGCTTTCCTCTAGAAACCATCATAGTTATCAGACCCATCATGAATGCTTATTATTTAATGTGTTAATAAAGAGCATATATTGCTGTCTCACAGATTTTTTCTTTTAATATTTTGATAACAATTTCACTATAATTGACTTATAGTCTTTTATTTTAGTGTATTTTGTGCATTAAATTTTCATTTTGGTTTATTTTGGCATTCTGAGAAAAGGGGTCCATGGACTTCCCTAAACTGCCAAAAGGGGCCATGGCATAAAAAAGGTTAAGCACAACATTCCAGAGCAAGGGTGGGCAAACGTTTTCTGTAAAGAGCCAGAATATCCCAACTACTCAGCTCTGCCATTGTAGCACAAAAGCAGCTAGAGACAACACCAAAACAAATGGCACAGCTGTGTTCCAATAAAACTTTATGTATAAAGTGGGCGGGATTCAGCCTGTGGCCCGTAGTTGACCAGTCCCTGTCCTAGAGGTTGGTGCACGTGGTCTTTGTGTTATTTTAGTCGTATGGAGCCTTATTTGAGTTTAGGTTTCTCAGTTTTCTAACAGCCTGCTAAATTTCTCCCTGCCATAGTTAATTGCATGTATTAAGCAGTTTATGGTGATGTTTTAGATCCTCTACCAAAAAGCTGGGCTACAATCCCTGCTCTTGAGCTTATGGCCTAAGAATGTCTATGTATAATTTACCTAGCAGTTAAGAACCGGGGGTGGGATCCAAGCTCTGTCATGTATTACTGGGTGACCAAGAACAAGTGATCTGGTCGTCTCATGGTCCAGTAGTGTAACCAATCATAAGAACCTGCCTTCCGGGGGTGTTTGGGAGCTTCAGATTGCAAAGGCTCAGCAGAATGTCTGGCATTCCAGAAGCAACGGAAGAATGTTAGCTGCTGTTATTTTACTTCCTTAAACAATATCCAGCTGGGCGGGCTCACCAATTTGCTTCAAATATCAGTGCCTTAGATAATCTGGGCTTGACATTCCTTGAGGAAATAAATTTGGAAGATCTTGTCCATTCAGAAGTTTGCAATTTCACTTTCCCTGCTCATCTTTAGGTGAAGATGAATTTAAAGGGGAAAAAAAACAAAAAACAAGCAGCTGGATTTTATAACTTCACAAGTAAAGAATGCAGCTGGCAAAGTGGGATAAGTAAATTTTGCGCAATAAACGTCTTTATTAATAAAAATCTGCATGACATAGAAGCTGGGTGTTTCAATCATTTTATAAAGGATACCCTCACGGTGCAGCACAGAGCTGACTGCTTTGAACATTGAATCAGTTACAACATATCACTCAACCAAAATCAACGGATTGTGCAAAATCCTACAACTATGAACCACTAACAACAGAGCGGGCACGTTAACTATGTGAACGATAGCCTGATTGTTTTTCAAGAATATCTAAATATACTGGCAAATCTCATTTGATTTGGGACAACTGAATAGCTCTTTTCAGTCTCCCGGCTTCCTTCGGGCTTTACAACTCTAGCCGTGGTTCAGGTTTGGGGAAAGACAGGAAGCCCTTGGCTGCGTTTTGTTTTCTCCCAGGGGCTGCTAGGAGCTGCAGTTAGAAGGCCTGCACCCGCCTGCCTTGGTATAAGCGGTTTTCTGGTGTGTGCTTCGGGGGGATCCGCTGTGGTTGTTGCCTGCCTGTTCTTATCGAAACTCACCTTGTGTTGACAGGGGATGCCCCCTTCCAGTGCTGGCTCTGTAGCGCCAAGTTCAAAATCAGCTCGGACTTGAAAAGGCACATGCGTGTGCACTCGGGGGAGAAGCCTTTCAAGTGCGAGTTCTGCAACGTCCGCTGCACCATGAAGGGGAACCTCAAGTCGCACATCCGCATCAAGCACAGCGGGAATAACTTCAAGTGTCCGCACTGCGACTTCCTGGGCGATAGCAAAGCCACGCTGCGGAAGCACAGCCGGGTGCACCAGTCGGAGCACCCCGAGAAGTGCTCCGAGTGCAGCTACTCCTGCTCCAGCAAGGCCGCCCTGCGCATCCACGAGCGCATCCACTGCACCGACCGTCCCTTCAAGTGCGGTTACTGCAGCTTTGACACCAAGCAGCCCAGCAACCTGAGCAAGCACATGAAGAAGTTCCACGGGGACTTGGTCAAGGCCGAGGTCTTGGAGAGGAAAGACACGGCCAGGCAGAGCGGCCGGCAGGTGGCCAGGCTGGACGCCAAGAAGACTTTTCACTGTGACGTCTGCGACGCCTCCTTCATGCGGGAGGACTCGCTCCGCAGCCACAAGAGGCAGCACAGTGAGTATAACGAGAACAAGAACACAGACGTGACCATCTTCCAGTTCCAGATCGACCCCAACAAGCAGCCCCCGGCACCCCTTGCTGTGGGGCATCTCCAGGTGCCCCTCCCGCCCGGCCAAGCGCCCCAGTTCGGGGAGGGGAGGGTCAAGATCATTGTGGGGCATCAAGTGCCCCAGACCAACGCCATCGTCCAGGCCGCCACCGCTGCCGCGGTCAATATCGTGCCGCCGGCCCTGGTGGCTCAGGGCACGGAGGAGCTCCCGGGGAATGGCCGCCTGCAGATCCTGCGCCAGGTCAGTCTGATGGCCCCTCCTCAGTCCTCAGGGTGTTCGAGCGAGGCGGGAGCCATGGCCCAGCCGGCTGTCCTGCTGACCGCTCACGGCCAGGGGGACGGAGCTGCCCTGCACCAGGCTCTGATCCCCTCGGCCCCGGGAGGCGCCCCGGAAGGCTCCGGCAGCCAGACTTTCATCACCAGCTCCGGCATCGCTTGCACTGACTTTGAAGGCCTTAACGCTCTGATTCAGGAGGGGGCGGCTGAAGTGACCGTGGTCAGTGACGGAGGCCAGAGCATCGCCGTGGCCACCACGGCTCCGCCCATATTCTCCTCCTCCTCGCAGCAAGAGCTCCCCAAGCAGACCTACTCCATCATTCAAGGAGGGACCCACTCGGCTTTGCTCTGTCCAGCAGATTCCATCCCTGATTAGTTCCTAAAAGTAAAAATGTAAAGAAGGAGGAAGGAAGAATAAGTGACCAAAAGAAAAGTCACAAGTAGAATTCTCTGAGAGGTTTGCTCATAATGGTTTTAAGGATTGATGTGGATTTCTGCCCCCTGCCCGGAAATAAGTTGTAATTTTTTATGCTTACTCTTAATTTTTTAATACCATAATGATTTTGAGAGCGCCTGTGAATTGCCGCGTTATAACTTGTAGGATCCGGTTAGGGGGGTTGAAAGATATTAAATGCATTAAGTAGTAGTGGATACATCCGTTTGTTTCCAACTTGATTTCCCCACTCTAATAAAGGTTTTTCCACGCCATTCCATTTGTGTAGTAGATGGTACTTCCCAGCCTCTCTTAAGTCCCCGACCAGAAGACGTTTGGGCATTAGTCGTTCAGTACACGGACACAGATCTATTGGCATGACATAATGTCCCATGGATACTTGACAAAAGAAAAATGCTAAATGCTGATAAGCAAAAAAAAAAGGAATGGTTTCCTAAGTAAATTGATATATGATTAAAATATACTGAATGTTAATGATTCTTTAGAGTCAAGGTGTGATTTAGACAGGAGGGGATGTGAGTCATCATCATAGAGTTAAAGCAAACCCAAAGAAGCAAAGGTTTTTAGTCCACTCTCATATATTTCACACAAACGTCTTATCTCCTATACAGTAAGATTAAATTGGTGCGGCACCTACAGTGACCCAATAACCCTTTTCATTTTGAGACCCCAGACTGACTATCCTGATATTTCTGTTTAGATGCAAATATAATGCAAGTTCCTATGAACATTGAGGACAGAATTTTCTAGGGCATCCTTTTTTTACATATTAATATCTGCAAATTCAGGGTCCAGATGAATAGGGTTGTAAAAGCCCCTGGGTTTTTCCAAAGCACAGACTATATTGAAAAAGGGAGGATTCAAATTTTATGGTTTTAAATTGAAGTGGTGCTTGATCAGTAGGTGGTGCCAGAGAGCATGCCAGAATTACCCTGGTTTATGTACTGCCTCTTAATATTTATGTACTATCTCCTTCATCTCTGATTTCTGGGCCTCTGGCATGATCTTCATCTCATGGTGAGCTCTTAATAAATGTTGAACGAATGAAGCATGCTCTTAGAGAAAGGACTGGTGAGGAAGGGAAGTTACTCCTGTGACAGAAGGTTATTTAAAATGTCTTGAGGTACTTCCATACATTTAGATACATTTTTACCAGTTGTCTGGGCTTTCATTCTTTCCTGCACGCATAAATTAATTTAATCAGAACTGCCAGGCAGATTATCTGACTTCTTGTACATGAAGATATGATTTTCACCTTTTGTGTGTCTGTGTATATGTGTGTGTGTGATAAAGTAGGGAAATATAAAATGGTGCTTTGGAAACCTTGAGGGTTTGCTCCCTGTCAATGGAAAATCAGCTTCCCTTAGGAAACAGCTATCGAGTTAGAGCTGGATTTTCTCTCCTTTCTTCCTTTCTTTTCATATTTAATATTTGAACACAATTCTGATGACTCCCTGTGTTTTCTTTGCCAGAATTTCTTTTATTTTCCTACCAGCAAAGGCAATTATGAATTATTAACCATGGTTTTGTTAAGAAATAGAAAAAGCTTGTAGCATAGTGTATTAATATTTGAATAATTTCATCACTTTGGCATGATTGTTTGAGTTCTTTAGAAAATTATTTGGCTACTGAATTTGACCTGGGAAGCTTCTACTCTCCCGAACCGGTTTTCTATATCTCTTTATCCCCAGAGTGCCTTTTAACTTTTAAAATGATCCTTTCCACATTAAAAATGTTAAATATATTCAGAGTAGAAATTTTGGGAAAAACAAAATTATTAAGAAAAAATTACTAATAACAGTCCACCCAGACTTAAAAATTGTAACCATTTGATGGCCGCCCTTCTAAACTTTTCTGTGTTAATTTATGCATGTTTTCCACTCGAATTATAAAGTTGAGGTTGAATTGGGCCTAATATTTTCTTATTACTATATTTCCTTTTTTATATCTTTATATCGCTACCTAGCTGTTGCTCTCCATAAATATATATGCATTTACAGGCACACATGCATTTTGGATGTTTTTTTTTTTTAACGAACTAGCAAACAGCAAAACTCATTCCTTGCACTAAACTATGTACAGACAAGGCAACAACCCCAAGCCCCCTCCCTAGCCTCACCCCACTCAAGATAAATAATGTTAGATTTTCTTTGTTTTCATACCAATATACCTAGACTCAAAAGATTGCATATGAAGGGATTTTTCCTCTTTTTGGCAATAATTGTATCACAGGATGTGCATTCCAACTTGGTGGGTTTTTTTTCATTTTTATATCTTTTTTGTTTAAAGATACATAAATCACACACAAAAAACTTGTTTTTCTTATTCCCTTTTAAGGTTCCTGTGGGTCAATACAAATCTCCCTAACTTTAAAAAAAAAAAAAAAATAGAATAAAAAGTCAGTTCTTTTTTTTAATTTGCTGTAAAATATTCCATAGTATGACCAACCCAGGCTTTATTCAAACATCTTCCTATCATGGACCTTTCAGTTTTGTTTTTGTTTTTGTTTTTGTTTTTGGCCCTTAACAAACTGTGGCAGTAAACATCCTATGGAATTCCTTATGTGCATTATCAGTTGCCTTTTCTTCTCTTCAGGTTAGATTTCCAAAAGTGACTTTCAGTGAGTTTGTATAGTTTGTACTTGCATAGATACACTCAGGTTACTTTTTCAGTGAAAGTGTCATCCGTGGTGTGGGCCCAAAGTCACCAACCCTGGATGTTCTGAATCTTTTGAACTCTTGTCAACTTAATGAGCGAAGTGGTTGTTTGGCCTCTGGGCAGCTCTCAGCTGGGGTTTTGATTGCTTTTCCGGGACATCTCAGCCTGGGTTTCTTTTCCATCTTTCCATCTTTCATCTGCCCTGGTTTTTCTCTGGGGGTTGGGGTGTTGTCTGGCAAATTTCACCCATTTATAGTCTGCTTTTGGCTTGCATGGTGGCACGTTACCTTGCAAAAGTAACTATCATTTTATGGAGTCAGCTTCTTCTGTTGCTTTATTTGTGGCTCCTGTGTTTTCTGTCTTCAGAAAGTCCTTCCTTCCTCTGAGATTGAATGGGTATTTTCTTCTAATGGTTTGTTTGTTGTTTTTAGTTAGCACCTCAATGCAGCCAGAATTCATATTTATAAATGTGTAAGGTGGAAATTGCTGGCCACCTGTGCCAGGACCGTTTGTTAAATAAAATATTCTTTTCCCCAGAACTGAAATTCTAATTTTGCCTTTTGTTCAGGTGAATTTCACAAGTACAGTTTCATCTATTTCTGGAATCTCTGTTCTGCCCTCTGATCTTTGTATTTTCTCTGGTTTGCCAATGTCACCTGTTCTGATTATATTAGCACTAAGGTAGCCTTAATATCTTTAAGACTTACAAAGCCTCCCTTGAGCTATTCTTTCCCAAAATTTTGTTAGCAATTCTTAGATATTCATTCTTCCAAATGAACTGTCATTTTATCCAGTCCTGTTCCACCTCACTTCCCCCACCAAAAAAAAAAAAAATTGAGATTTTGATTAGAATCATATCAATGTTAAATATGAACTTGTGAAAAGAATGACTTTTTAAACATTGTTAAATCTCCCACCCAAAGACCTTTATTTACTCTTCTTGTAAACATTGTTATAAAATCATATAGGTGGGAAGCGGATGTGGCTCTAGAGATCGGGCTCCTGTCTACCATATGGGAGGCCCTGGATTCGCTTCCTGGAGTCTCCTGGTAAAGGCAAGCTGGCCCACACCGCAGAGAGCTGGCAGCCCGGAGAGCTGGCGCAGCAAGGTGATGAAACAAAGGGAGACAAGCAAATACAGAAGAATGAGCAGCAAATGGACACGGAGAGCAGACAGCCAGCACAAGCAGCAAGGGGGGGGAATAAAGTAAATCTTAAATAAATTTTAAAAAATCATATAGGGAAGCAGATGTGGCTGAAGTGATAGAGCTTCTGCCTACCATATGGGAGGATCTGGGTTCAATCCCTGGGGCTTCCTGGTGATAAGAAGAGAAAGCATGCCTGCGCGGCAAGCCAGTGCCTGCGCGAGTGCCTATGTGGTGATCCAGTGCCCTGTGCAAATGAGTCACTCAGCAAGATGACACATCAAGGGAGAGACAAGGGGAGACTCAAGGTGAAGCACAGTAGAGGCCAAGAACTGAGGTGGCACAATTGACAGGGAACCTCTCTCCCCATCAGAGGTCTCCAGGCTCAAATCCCAGTGAATCCTAGAGAAGAGAAAATGAGAAGACAACACAGACAGCAAAAAAACAGCAGGGCAGGAGGACGGGAAGGGGGGAAAATAAAAAATAAATAAATTTTTGGAAAAAAATAGTAAATGTACATCAGGGCACATATCAGGGCAATCAAAATTTTTAAAAATCTTAATAGTTTTCTTCATATACAGTCTATTCTTTTTATATAAGGTCTATACGTTTCTTATAACTTTTGTTGTAATTATAAATAGGATTTTCTCCATTTTAAAATAACTTTCTTGCAAGCATAAAGAAAAGCTATTTTTGGTATATTTGTCTACATTGTGCTGCCTTAGCAAATATCTTACTAATAAATAAGTGTATTACAAAATCTTGGTCTCTGATAAATATGATTCGTGATAATCATATGAAATAGTTGCCTCATTTACAGATTACTTCATCTTTTCCCTTACATTCATACTGCTCATTTTGTTGTCTTGACCTATTGCAGTAGCCAGAACTTCCAAACAACACTAATTTAGTTAGTATCCCTATTTTATTCTATTTTTAACTTGAATTCCAATTTAACACACTGTTTCTTTGACATGATGGTTTTTGTATTTCACTTAGAGTTTTTTGGTTTTTTTGCTTTTGTTTTTTCATTAGGTACCGGGGACTGAACCCAGGACCTTGTATGTGGGAAGCCAGCGCTCAACAACTGAGCTACATAGGTTTCCCTGACTTGACTTGTTCTTTTATTTTGCTTGTTGTTTTGTTTTTGTTTTCAAGAGACACTGAGAATCGAACCTGGGATGTGGGGGGCAGGTGCTCAACCGCTTGAGCCACTTACTCCCACTTAGAATTTTTATCAAAGTGCATTGCTGAATTTTATGAAATGTCGTCTACATCTTTTTATATAAGTATTTGGGTTTTGCCTTTAAATATGTTGATGGAGTGAATTAGTGCAAGAGATATACTTGTGTTGAATCACCTTGCATTCCTGGAGCGAACCTTCTTGATCCTGTTGGGTTATTCTTCAGTACATTGCTGGATTTCCTTTCTAATATTTTATATGGAATTTTTACAATTATATGCACAAGTGAACTTGAACCCTAGTATTCTTTTTTTGTGGTAGCTCTATCTGATGTTTGTTTGCTTGCTTGTTGTACGTTTACTACTCTGAAAATAAATTGGAACTCTTTCCTTCTTTTTCAGTGACGTGGAATCAGGTTAGACAAAGCTCAGCAGCAAAATTATCTGGGCCTGATGCCCTTTTTCATTGTGCATTCTTAACAACTTTATCATTTTTTTTCTGTAATTACTGGTCTGTTCAGGTTTTCTATTTCATCTGGATCCATATTGATAGTTTATATTTTGCCCCAAAAAAATCATTCACTTTCCTCTCAATTTTCAAATCTATATAATTCTGTTTAACATTCTCTTAGAAGTTAATATCTTTGCGTTTTGGGTCTATTGGCTTTCTTATTAGATTATTATAGTGTATATTTTTGGTCTTCTTAGTTTGCCAAGGGCTTGTCTATTTTGTCATTTGTTTCCAAATGAAAATGCAGGTTTTGCTTTTATTTACTTGTTCTCTGCTCCCTCTCCCATTTTATTCATTTCAGCTTTTGTTTTTATTCTTTCTTACTGCTCTTTCAATTTTGTTATTCTAATTTTCCTATCTTAAGTTCTCTCTCTCTTTTTTTTAAAGATTTATTTATTTATTTATTCCCTCCCCTCGCCCCGCGCCGCGCCGGTTGTCTGTTCTCTGTGTCTATTTGCTGCGTCATCGTCTTTGTCCACTTCTGTTGTTGTCAGCGACATGGGAATCTGTGTTTCTTTTTGTTGTGTCATCTTGTTGTGTCAGCTCTCCGTGTGTGTGGCGCCATTCCTGGGCAGGCTGCACTTTATTTCGCGCTGGGCGGCTCTCCTTACCGGGCGCACTCCTTGCACGTGGGGCTCCCCTGTGCAGGGGACACCCCTGCGTGGCAGGGCACTCCTTGCGCACATCAGCACTGCGCATGGGCCAGCTGCACACAGGTCAAGGAGGCCCAGGGTTTGAACCGAGGACCTGCCATGTGGTAGGCGGATGCCCTAACCATTGGGCCAAGCCCACCTGTCTTAGGTTCTCTTGTTTTCAGTCTTTAATAATAAAAGCATTTGAAGGTTAAGTTTCCCGTTATGACTTCACTTATGCTTAAAGATAATTTTTTGAAGTTTTAATCATGACTGTCCTACAGATATAAAAAGACTGTCAAGATTTCATTTAATTACCAATAAATGAGGGAAAGAAGACTTCAATAAGTAGTAAACAATCAGGAATGCTAAAATCATTTTCAAGCAGAGAAAAAGCTGACCAGGATTCCTAGGGCAACAATCAATTGCATTCCACTAGACAAAATCTGTTTGCATTCCTAAGGATGAGTCATTTGCACTATTATACATTCCTACAATTTGCAAAATTGTGAAAGACATTGAAAGGCACTAACCTGCACAGAATCAGATAATCTGCTGGAGTGGGGATGAGGTGGCGGATGGGGGGTGGGGAATGTTTTTGAAAGTTTTTGAAAATATCTGTATTGCTACAGATTTTCTATATGAAGTTTCCTTTTATAAACTTCTAGATACTTTAATTTTAGAGTTGATTTGTTTATTTGAGAAGGAGGAGTGGGGCAGAATCCAGATATTATATTTCTTATTTTTCAAGTAATTACAGTTTGGGAAACAATATTTTGGTTTTTAGTTTCTGATGTTAATGGACTTAGGTCTGAGAATCTGACCAGTAAATACGTAGGTTTATTTTTATAATTTATTAAGGTTTTCTTTCTGGTCATGTACTTGACCAAATTTTATAAATGTTTTGTGAGTATCAGATAAGTTTTTCTATGAATCAAGCATGTTGATTTTGTCGTTTGACTTTTCCAATCCTCCCTTAATTTTTTGTCTTTTTTTTTCAGTTACTAGGGGTTTTTGCTTTATTATATTTTTCCCAAGTTGTTTAAGGCATAAAGGATCAAGACATTGTAAGTTCTTTGTCAATTTTACCTCTTGTTCTTATATTATCTCCCAGGTCTTTTCATTTAATAGCTTTTGGTCTTAAACTACACTTTATCTCATGTGAATATTCTTAGTCCTCTTTTATATTTTATTACATTTGCCTGGTTTATCTTTGCCCCTACTTTTATATTATGTCTTTCTTTATCAGATTCTCTAAGTCTTTATCTTTCATGGAAGACTTAAAATCTTTTGCTTATAAGTAGCAACATATATTTAGTATTATCACTTCCATCCTATTTATTTTTAAATTTGTATTTCTCTATTACTATAACTCAAATGAATATTAGCCATGCCCAAACCTTGCACTGATGAGAGGAGACCTTTGGACCTCAAATCTTTCAACCCCCTCTCCCCAAATCCTGAGTTTTGCTGAGATAGGGTGCATGTTTATTTCTAGGCTTTTCTTACATTTATGTCTCTTACATTCCCAGTCACTTTACCATCTTCCATTTAAACATTCATTGTTTGTTTTTTTTTTTATTTTCCCCTTTCCCGCCACCCTTTTTCCCCAACCCCCGCCCTGCTGTTTTTGCTGTCTGTGTCCATTTGCTGTGTGATCGTCTGTATTCCTGTCACTTATGCTACTTTAGTTCCTGGTTTCTGCTGCGCTTCACCGTGACTCTCCCCTTCATCTCTGTTTTGTTGCATCATCATCTTGCTGTGTGACTCACGCAGGCACTTGCCTCGCCACATGTGCACTCAGATCGCCATGAGGACATTCATGCAGGCACTCGGCTCGCCGTGCAGGTACTCGGTCCGCCATGCAGGCACTGGCTCACCGCGTAGGCACACTTTCTCTTTTTCCTTTTTACCAGGAGGCCCCAGGAATTGAGCCCAGGTCCTCCCATATGATAGGCAGAAGCCCTATCACTTGAGCCACATTCACTTCACTAAACATTCATAGTTCATCACAGTTTCTCCTTCTTCCCCTATCTTGAGATCTTCACTCTGATTTTGTTTTATTCCGTTATAGTACATTCCTCAGAAAAAGCACAGAGGTGGTGCTTCTTTTGTCCTGGCAGTTGATTGATATCTTTGGAAACAGGACTCTCTTCTCTTCCGTAGTCTTTAAATTCTGTTCCAGTGGAGATGAACAATTTGCTACCGATCTGATCCAGTTCTAGGATGCCACAGGCCATGTGGCCAAGCAACGCTGGGACAAAATGGCAGTGCCAGGCGCTCTTCTGGAAACTCGGGACATATCAATAAACAAAAATGATTCTTGCTCTTGCGGAGTCCACCTTCTAATGAGAGGAAACAGGCAATAAACGGGAAACAAAATACATAAGGCCATTATGTATATAGCACTTGGATGTCCTAAAAGGTGTAAATGCTGCTGGGAGAAAAAGAGAAAATTGTGTGTGGTGAGGGGAGTAAGGGGTGAGGAAGAGGGGTTGCAGTTTTAAATAGGGTGGTCACGGGAGGTCCCTCTGAGAAGTTAAAATTGGGACAAAGTCTGGAATGAGGTGAGGGAGAGAAAGAGTGTTCCAGGCAGATGGAGCAACCTATACGAAACCCTCAGACAGGACCATGCCTGGCCTGTCTGAGGCTAATGTGGCCAGAGAAGAGTGAGCAAGGGAACAAGGTGAGGGTAGGAAGTGGGATTGAAGGGAATATTATTTTCTATATTTTCAAATGCCTGGCAAATTTTATAATAATAACTACTACGAAAATAGCAGTTACATTCATCCAGCTAATAGTGGTTGCCCAAAGGGCATACAATAGTGATGAAACAGAAGAACTGGGATCCTTGCCCTCTGGAAACTTATGGTCCAGTACAGCAGCTAGGCAAATAAGCAGTTGTCACAGCACACAACTGCTCTAGTAAGGGGCACAGACATGACAGGGGAGGGCCCAAGGGAGGCTGCCTTGGAAAAGAATGAGTTGAGTCTAAATGACTGCAGAGGCAGAGGAATTGCAGATGAGCATTCTAAGATGGACTGGACATGTGAAGATCTGGGGGAAGCGAGATCATTTGTAACTGGGGCATTTTTCTAGGAGAGAAAAGGCAGATAAAAAGACTTCTCATGGAAAGTTAACTCCTGGGAAGGTAGTTCAAAAGAAGTATACCAAGGGCCAATATTTTAAATATACTACATTTGGCTCTTTTTCTACATTTTCATTCTCCTGAAACTCTACCAATTTTATTTTTGTCATTATTTCAAGCAGGGAAAGGGGCCTTGCTAAACAAGAAATGAAATCCATGCAACACATCTACAAGAAGGACACATCCACCCTCATGTCGATAAGCTTCATACACGTGAAAACTGGTCATCCAAATAGGTCATCTAAGGGGATTTCCTTGAGCATTGAGAGATGTCTCATCCAATCAGATGAAGGCATTCCATGGAGAAGTGATTTCAACAGTCAGGAGAGACACAATTGACATCAGTTGTTCAGCCAACCAGTTCCCCTGAGGGAATTCATCTTGGCCTTCATCAGAGTTCCTATTTTGCAGCCTGCCCTATGGAACTTGGACTTGTGCAACTCGATAGTTGCATGAGACAATCTTATAATATTTCATATTTATAGATATCTCCTGTCAGTTCTGTTTCCTTAGAGAACACCGACTAATAAACTCTAGGAAAGGTGAAAAAAAAAAAAAAATATATATATATATGATCATTTAGACCATGTATATAGCAACCTTTTAGCCCATC
The DNA here is from genome assembly GCF_030445035.2 of Dasypus novemcinctus. Classification (NCBI taxonomy): domain Eukaryota; kingdom Metazoa; phylum Chordata; class Mammalia; order Cingulata; family Dasypodidae; genus Dasypus; species Dasypus novemcinctus. Next base: position 55,867,971 of record NC_080696.1, on the reverse strand, counting down.
AGCTAAATTTGGGCACCTTTGAGAGGGAAGTGGTTACTATTGATAATTATAGAAGGATAGGTGTAAATCAGCCTCTGATTTGCCCTTATTAGTGATGGGAGGCCAAACCCAGAGCTGTAACATAATGACCAATGCTGCCCCTACTGGTAGAGTGCAGCAACCAACCCAGCTAGGCAAAGATTAGGTTCCTATGAGGTGGGTCAGTTTCATAAGAAAAACAATTCACATGACACAAAGTTTTCCACCTAAAGTTGTACATGTAAGCTTATTATTACTGTAATTATATCAGTCTTTATCAATCTGTTTATTAGCTGTGTGATTTTATTTATATTTTCAATACTAGTGGCAGTATAGATTGGACTACTGTTTCCTCATCTGTACCCTTTACCCCTCCCCATTAAACAATTATATTTACCCATTCTTGCCCATTGGCATCGTATCGGGTGGAATATGCTTCCCTGCTCCACCGAGTTTTGGACAAAGCCATGGGACTTGCTTTGGCTGGTGAAATATTAGTGGACCTGGAGGGAAGAGGGTCTTTAAAGGTGCTTTTAAGGTATGATTTGACTCTCAAGTGATCTGCCATGAGAAGAACATGCTCTGTGTAGCTGATGGCCCAAAGAGAAATGAGTAAACACATGGAACAGATCTGAACCCAGCTCACACCCTCTAGCCAAGCCCAACAGAGCCACAGTGAACCCCAGAACCATAAAGAAAGAAAACAAATATTCATGATGGGAAGCCCCTGAGATTTTGAGATGCAGCAAAACCTGACTAATACAGATGACTGTTAGCAAATATCCTCAACCTACCATCTCCTACTGAATTGCCGGAAACTGTTCAGTATTTATATGGATGAATGAAATGTTTGTCTTACAGTACTACTTTAAAGTAACTTTCAGCACAAGATGAGAAAAGTATTTGTCCTTGTAAAGTCTGGATGCAAATATAGCAAGGTCTCTTCTCATCTTGTCTTGCCTCCTTTTCCTTTCCTTCTTTTTTTAAAATTATTTCTGGAAAGCTCCTTTTCCACTAAAGGAAAACCTGCCCACAGGACTCTCTACCCAATCTAATCAAGCTGTGAGCCTCCATATGGGCATCTTTTGGTAAAGGCAGCATTTTCCCTGTTTGCTCCAAGACTCAGTGTCCCCAGGGAAAGATGTGCGAAAGTAATAAAGCGCTGGAAAGGCTTCAGCTTTTATGAGACTTAACACCTTCCTAGAGAGAATCCAGTTCATTTTGAGCTAAATCTGCATTTCCATGTGACTTCAGAAGGATAACTGGAGTTCAGGTTAATTTAAAAGATTGGTGTGTTGAAGGCCCAAGAAGAAATTTACCTTTTTCTTAGTATTATAATTTCTTGCAAGTAAGCAAACCAGCAGTCATCTTAAAGAGCACCTTTCAGCTTAATCCAAGTAGACACCCAAATTACCTTTAAGTAAATGCAGTCATTCTAAGGCTGGATTGTACAGAAGACACAGAGAGACCTGGAACATTTGGCAGTAGAGGATAGTCATTAAGAACAATGGAGGTCAGACAGAATTGGGTTCAAATCCCAGCTCCACATCTTCCCAGATATATGGCCCAGACAAGTGATGTAACCTCTCTGAACTTCAGTTTCTTCTTCTATAAAATGAGGATGATAACAACACCTACTTTACCATGTTGTAAGGAAAGATTGAACAAAGTAATACATGTTAAGTGCCTGGCACATAGTAAACAGGCAATTATTGTAGTTGAATACAGTGGCAGCTTTAATGATCTGCCCTCTCAGTGTTCAGCCATTGATAGTTTATAGTATTCATCTTTAAGGCTGCTCGGGATCCAACCCCTTCCTATGCAGAGGACATCTGTCATTGGGTCAGGCTTGGAGGAAGGCAGTGTCCTCTCCCTATCACACAAGCTGGAGGGCATCAGCTACACCCTCTCCTACCCCCCTAGCAGCTGGGGGACAGGCACATAACCTAGACTTAGCCAATTAGATGCTTCTGCCCAGGACTGAGCAAGTAGGGAGCGATTAAACATAGCGGGAATTAAAATTCGTTCACAGTCGCAGCCTCTTGGCTGAGGTGTAACAGTGTGGAATGGCAGCAGCAGTGGTTTGGGGGGCAGTGGGGCCCAGCTGTAGGGGTTGCCAGTGCATCAGTGCCAGAGATGCTCCCTGAGCATCTCAGCGGACGGTCCCCACAGGGTCCCACAGCCGTGGTTACCGCTGGCCGCCAGCCTCACTCCATCCATTCCTGAGCCTGGGCCTCCACTCCTCCCAGCGATTCCCTCAGCTCGTAGCCTACCAGTAACTTCCTGGTGCAATTGGCCAGCGTCAGTTTCTGTGGCTTATAATCAACAGACCCTAATTAGTACACTCCCAATGGGAGTGATGAATGCCGAGGGCTCCGGTTGTGCAGAACTGGGGGCCGTGCCAACCTTGGAGTCACTGCTTTAGAGCCAGCCTTGCCCTCGTCAAGGACACCAGCTTAGATGGCTTCACCTCTTAACAGTGCAAACCTCAGTGACTTTATGCAGAAAGAGCCCCACCGCCACCGCCACTGCCACTGCCGCCACCACCCTGGGTGCTTTCCTTCCTTCAGAGAGTCCGATGGGAAACAGCCATCAGCCTCAAGGCCGGTGGGGCCTTCAACTTCATCAAAAAAAGGGAACTTTTTAAAGTAAAAATCCCCCAATGCATTTTTTGTAAAACGTTTGAAAAATACAACAAAGTTGAAAGCATTTTTTAGTGAACACCCCTATTCGTTCCACTGAGAATCTATCATTACCATGTTGCGCTATTGCTTTATCACGTACCTATCCATTAGAGTAAATGTTTTCATTGCACAGAGTGAAAAAATTCAAACATTTCAACGTGGTAGAGAATGAAAAGTGATTCTCCTTCTCACACCAGATTTCCAACCCTCTTCCCCAAAAGCCATCACTTGAGGTGGTTTCTTTTGAATTATTTCAGAAATTTTCTATGCTTATATAGGCTATATACATTTTTTTGTGTTTTTTTTTCTTGATTCTTTTTAATGGGCTCTTGCTCTCTAAAATGTCCTGTAGTGTGCCTCTCTTTTTTCCTTTCATTTAACAAGCTATCTTTCATTCAGGAGTCATTCAGTAAACATTTACTGAGCACCTACTGTGTACTAGGCATCCCAAGAGGACAAAGACCCTCATGTGGCAGGTGGCAGGTGGCAGTTCCTCCTTGGCCCTTGGGCTGAGGCTTCCCTGCCAATCTCACTCCTGGGCCTCTCCAGTGGACAGTTTGCACAGGGCAGCTGGGAGAGCAAGCGAGGGCGAGCAAATGGGAGGCCAGTGTCTGTTCATAGTGTCATTTCAGAACTGACTTCCCCTCACTTTTCCCATATCCTGTTTGTTAGAAGCAAGTCACCAGGTCCAGCCCAGGCTCAAGGGGAAGGGACAGCACAGGATGTGAACACTGGGAGGTGGGCATCCTTAGGGGTCAGTGCAGAAGCTTCCCCATAAGAGAGAAGCTGCCAGGGAGGGAAGCAACACCCAGGCAGGGCGAGCTTGGAGTTGCTGAGAGAGGCCCAGCCGCGGAGTCGGCAGGCAAGCCCCTGGATCAAGCTGCCGCTGAAAGAAAAACGGCCTCCTGACCTTCAGTTCTTTGACCCAAATTCTTCTTTTTCCCTTGAGGCTGTTCTGGTTGAGTGATTTATTCCTTGCAGACATAAGAGACTCATTAAGATACTCTCTACTGCAGATACTGAGTCAAAGAGACTTTGAGTATCTTTAGTAATTCTTGGTTAAAAAAAAAGTCATTCTCATTGTCTCCTCCTTTGTATCAAGTCATGCCCCAAACTCTTTACAAACGTCATCTCACTGCAGCCTAATACAGCAGATAGTGTAAGAGTGTCCATTTTACAGATGAGAAAACCAAGGTTCCGAAACAATAAAGCATTTGTCCAGAATTATAGAGCTATGACTTGACCAGGTCTGTCCTACATCTGGGTCTATGTTTTTGAATATTCATTAGGCTGCACTACCCCTCCATAGGGCCTTTTTGGAGAAGAGACCATGCTTTCTATTTCTTTGTAGACTCTTATCAGAAGCCTGAAACTTAAGTACCTTTTCCAGGTATAGTTTTTGTTTTGTTTAGCAATCTAGGAGTAATCTTCAGACCTACAAATTTATAGAAGGTGAATTTTATTAGACCCTGCAGGGACGTTTGACTCTTACAACTTTGAGAGCAAGATAGGGTGGGTGTTGATTATGTCCACTTCTCAGATGATGAAACTGAGGCCCAGAGGACATGGATTCGGCACCAGCCCACTTTGCTCACTGCCAGCCAGCCATTGGCCCTACCAGAAAGCCACAAATTCATCGTCATGTTCAATTCCCCCATTCCATCTGCAGGCTTGGCCTTGTGCCCCTAACAGAGCAGTGTTAGAAGAGACGGGAGAGACTCAGGCATTGAAATGCAGTGCATGGATGCCAAACCAGCTGGCGCTTCTTTTTAGGACTAGAACCCCTGAGCTCTGTGTGGCATCTGTTATGAATAGTTCATACCTTAAAAATGTTAACTATCAAACTAACATAAGCTAGTGTACACTTTGAAGTCTCATTCCCACACCAAATTCCCTGCCTGTCCTCTTTGGGTAGCCATTTGGATTCATCTCTTTTGTCTTAGTTGGGTTTCCCCAGGAGCCGACTCTGAGAAAGGATTTGAGTGCAGGTTGTTTATTTGGGAGGGGAACACAAGGAGGGAGAGCAGCCACAACAGGGTGCGTTGTCCACGCAGTCACAGCTGTGGGCAACCAGAGCTTGAGCTGCCGGGGAACTCGGGGAGAGAGTGAGGCACGCGCCCTTTGCGTTCTCCCACCTGAGCAGCGAGAGATCTAGGGTATTTATACACTTCCTTCCATCAGTCGGAGATTAAGGCCTGTTTCCAAGGTGATGGTCAAGGGGACGGTGGTGAGGAGGAACAGCCAACATGCCCGGCCTGCTGCACAGGCCGGAAAGGTGGGTGCTGGCGACCAGAGAGGGCGCTCAGGCGAAGGAAGAAGGCGTTGGGCCAGGTCATCATTGCCAGAAAGGGAAGTCGGTCAGCGTGCTCCCAGGTGGTGACAGGGAGATGAGCGGCGCTATGCCAGCGTTTGCTACACTGTGTAGCCTTCCAGTGTTACTTCAGGAAACAGAAGCAAAAGTGAATGTGCCTTCTCACAATAGTCCCTTTCCCTTCGCACACTATCGGGCTGTATGTGCATACTCCATACACAGTTCCAGCCCTGGCCTTTCTCACTTAATGTGGTCAGAAGATCTTACCACACTTGTACATAAAGAGCTTCCTCGGTCCTTTTTTTTTTTTTTTACAGTTGCAGAATATTCTTTTGTGGTTTCGTCAATACGTGACCTTTAGAGAAACACTTGGGTTGTTTCCAGTCTTCTGCAGTTCCGAACAGTACTACAATGAGTAAGCCTGTAGGTGGGTCATTTTATGTGCATGCCAGTGTGTCAGTGGGGTCAATTTCCAGAAGTCCCCCTGCTTTTTAGGTGGGCACATTGCCACCCCACTGGAACCTACATCCCCAGGCCTCCTTGCCACTCTGAGTAGTCATGTGACTAAATTCTGGCCAAAGTGACATACACTGTTGGTCATACCTGCTTGGCCTGCTCTCCCCCTTTCCTCCTCCTCACAGGCCATGCCAGACTCAAAGAAAACACCCAAGGGGATAGTAGAGCAACAAGCGGGGAGAGGAGCCCCTGAATGAGCTCTTGGAACCAGGCCACCAACTCACTGTACTGCCTCTCAGTTTCTCAAGAAGGAAAAATGCACCTTCCAGTTGAAGTCACTTTTGCTTGTTCTGTTTTGTTTTGTTTTTAAGATTTATTTTATTTATTTATTTCTCCCCACCCCCCTCATTGTTTGCATTAACTGTGTCTGTTTGTTGTGTGCTGGTCTTCTTTTTTCTTAGAAGGCACCAGGAACTGAACCCAGGACCTCCCATGCGGGAGGGCAGCACCTAATCCTTTGAGCCACCTCCACTCCCTGCTTTGTTGTGTCTCGCATTGTGTTTTCTTCCTTGTGTGTCTTGTTGTGTCATCTTGTTGCATCAGCTTGCCACACCTGCCCATCATGTCAGCTCACTGTCCTGCTCATCTTCTTTAGGAGGCACCAAGAACGGAACCCGGGACCTCCCATGTAGTAGGCGGGAGCTCAATCACTTGAGCCACGTTCGCTTCCCCTTGCTCTCTGTTAAAGAACCAAAAGCAACATTCTAACTGTGTAGATGGACTCTCTTAGGGCCTTATCATATAGCCAAACACTTTTTCCAAACAAAGCCCCGTCTGTCTTTTTCACTCACATATCCCCAGCATGCTTCACATATTGTAGGTGCTCAATAAACTTCACAGTCATTCTGATTATGTTTTTAAATAGTTTTAAAATTAGAATAGTATCAAGGTCTTAGTTGACTGCCAAGAAGAATAATAACTGATATTCTTAGTTATTTACTGCTTGCCAATCCCTTTATATATATATATATATTACTCTCTTAATACCTAGAAAAACTATTCAAGGACGGTAGAATTATTATTCACATTTTTACAGGAAACTGAGGCTCAAGAAGGTTAAGAGACTTGTCCAAAATCACACATCTGTGAAGAGCAGGACTCTGGTGAGATCATATGCATAAAGTGTATTTTAAAACAGTTCTCCGCACAGAGTGAGGAATCTAAATATTCACCCTTTTCTTTGTCACAACTGCCACCACCACCACCATTGCTTTACAGCATTGTCACTTAGGCTAGGAGACATTGAGGGATCTTCCCCAAAAGCCTAGAATCTGGCTCTAGATATGTCTGGAGAGAAGGGGAAGGAGGGAGGAAAGATATCATAGGGAATCAGATGTGGCTCAAGTGATTGGGCTCCCATCTACCGGATAGGAGGTCCAGAGTTCGATTCCTGGGGCCTCCTGGTGAAGGCAAGCTGGCCAGCGCAGAGTGCTGGCCTGTATGGCGTGCTGGCCCACATGGCGTTTGCTGGCCTGCACAGGAGTGCTGACCTACACAGATTGCTGGCCTACCTAGAGAGCTGGCACAGCAAGATGATGCAATAAAAAGAGACAGAGAAGAGACAATAAGAGATGCAGCAGACCAGGAAGCTGAGGTGGCACAAGAGAACGAGCGTCTCTCTCCCACTCCAGAAGGTCCCAGGATCGGTTCCCAGTGCTGCCTAAAGAGAAGATAAGCAGACACAGAAGAACGTGTAGCAAATGGGGACAGAAAGCAGAGAGCAAGCACAAAGCAATTAGGGGGACAGGGAGAAATAAAGAAATCCTTAAAAAAAAAGATGTCATCACAGCCACCTGCATTCAAAGTCTTCTCATCCAGTCCCACCCACCTATCTGGCCTGTCTCCGGTACAACCCCCACCTCCAGCCAGTCAGAGTGCTTTCCCTTTATTGTCTGGTCTTTCACAACTTTCTGTCTTCTTTCTTTGCCCTGCAAAATCCTACTTACCCTAGAGTCTGGGGTTGCAAATCCACCTCTCCCAGGAGCTTTACCTGTCACCTGTGTGAACCTTTATCACACCGTCTTGTAGCGGCCTGATAGCCTGTGTATCCCCAAGTGCTCTGTGACTTCCTTAAAGGTTGTGCATTCCTGAGGTTAGCAGGGGCCAACAGATGAGGAATCGTGAGAAGAACATGGAAATGACCGTGAGTTCTGTGCCACTTCATCATTGCCAGAAAGGGCTGAGAAACACGTTTTGCTCAGGGCTGGGGAAGGCAGGAGACCACCGCACCCCGCCTGGCCTGCCCACCCCTGCCCCGTGTCCAGAAGGAGAATCCCTATTCCTGGAGAATGTTCCTTTACAGTTCAGGAGCTTCCAAACCTCGGAGGACGTTTGCTTTCTCTCTGAAGGCCCCACTGCTGCCTAAAACAGTACCTTTCTCGCAGCCAGTATTTCATTTCAGATCCTGATCCAAGACAGAGAGGGCCTGGGGCTCGAAAGCAGGGCCAAAAGAAAGGAGGACGCAGCTAGGGTTTTTTATTTTGTTTAAAGCAGATTTATTCACACGTCGTACAATCCATCCAAAGAGCAGCTAGGTCAGCACTGGTGGTGATTTCCATTTTCAACTAAGTCTAGGTGTCCTAGAGACTCTTCAACTAGTTTCTTTTTTTCTTTTTAGCTAAAAAATAATAATATATACTGATGGAAAGGTAAAGTGATATCACCACTTTGGAAAATACTTTGGCATTTTCTAGGGAAGTTTAGTATGAGCATATGCTCTGATTCAACCATTCCACACCCACCCCGCAGTTCTCAAACTTACTGTGCATAAAAATGACTCTGGGGGATCTTGTTAAAATGCAAATTCTGATTCCAGCCCTTCTCACGATTTAACATGCTGGCAGATCACCTGGAGACCTTGTTAAAAAGCAATTCTGATTTTCTGCTCAAATGTTAATACACAAAAGAATTACTCAGGTATTTGTTAAAATGCAGATTCTGGGCCTAGAAAAACAATTACCCATGTGAAACAGGAAACCTGTATAAAAATATTCATGGACACATTGCTCATACTTACTAAAAAGTGTGACGTGCAAAAGGAGGCAATAATAAACACATTATTTAGGTGGCAAAACTATTAAGTAACAATTACACGAAATTAGAGTGAGGCGCAGCAGAAGGAGGGAGAGGCTGGTGGGTAGGAGCACGTGAGGGATTTCTTAGGTGCCTAGCTGTTGGTGGGCACACGGGGGTTTGCGTTATTCCCTTAAATTGAACAAATAGGTTATAGACTTTTTTTTATGTAGTCCACATTTTATGATTTAAAATTAAAAAACATAAAAGATTGCCAAAAGGTACGTAGCAAAATGTAAGTCACTCAGCCAACCTGATCCCAAATACTCCTGCCTGTGTCCCCAGGGGCACTCCTGTCACCAGTCCTATAGACTCCTTTGCATTCACAACCTTTTGCCTCCAACTGTGTGTGTGTGATTTTTGTCAAAATTTATATATAGAGAGAAATGCTGCTATATGTGTACGTAGTCACATGCACACACACACCGGACAGTACACATACTTTGTATACTTTTCTGTCCTTTGGATATTTCAATTAATATGTTTTGAGGAATATTCCTTATCCATGCACACAGAACTACATTGTTCTTTTTTATGGTTGCATAGAACTTATTTCATGGTATGAAAGTACTGTGATTTACTGACTTACTTTAATTTTATTACTTCATAGTAAAGTAGCATATTAATACCTTCTGCTTGAAAAAAAGAAAAGGAAATGCCTCTAAGAAGGATAATGCTCTCTTGCACACAAACACGCACACACTTAAATCTAGGTTCGACAATCTTTCCTCTCCCAAACTACTCTCCCACCCACCCCTGCTGGCTTAGCCAGTGCGTATCCTTCCAGTATGTTTTCTCTGGACTTACAGTCATACATACATATTTTACCAGTGAAAAAGTATTTGGATTTGCATGCATGTTTAAATCTGTGGATCTTTTATGGGACTTTTTTTCTTTTATGCAAAATGTCTTGGAACTCTAGCCATGCTTGAACATATAAATTGCCTGATTATTTTTATCTGCTGTCTGGTATTCCATGGTACAGCTACACCTTACCTGAATCAAGCCATTCCCCTACTGTTGGACATTCTGGTTGTTTATTTTTATTTATTGTTCAACAACATCCTTGAACTTGCCACCTTGTACATGTATATAAGTCTTCTCTGGAATAGACTTGATGGATCACTTATGGGTGCATTTTTAAATTTATTGCCAAGTTGCCCTCCAAAGTGACTATAAACATTTATGCTCCCACTAGCAATGTGTTAGAAGACCAATTTCTCTGCATTCTTGCTAACAGTAGACATTCTTAGTTTGTATTGATCTGATAGGTAAGGAGAAAGAGGGAATTTATGGTTGTTTAATACTTATTCACTTATAATTAGTCAAGTTGAAAACCTCTTACATTTGCTGCCCATTTGTATATCCTTTACTTTGAATTGTCTTTTTAGATACTTTGACCATCCTTTCTATTAGATTTTGGGTGTTTTTTTTTTTTTTAATTGACTCGTGAGTTCTTTATATAAACTGGATTTTAATCCTTTGTTTTATGTGTTGCAAATATTTTCCTCCTGGTTTGCGTCTTATCTCTTAACCTTGTTTAGAGTTTTATTGTGCATTTTTGAGTCCTGACGTAATCAGAGTTATTAATCTTTTTCCATATGCCTTTTGCATTATCCTTTCCTCTACCAAGGTCATAAGTTATTCTTTTATATGTCCTTCCAACTCTTTATATTTTTGTTCATGTATTTGCATTTTGTTGTCATTGTTTAGGTCTTTAAAGCATCTGGTATTTTTTTGAATGATGTGAGGTAGGGATCAAATTTTTTTAATGGATATTGACTATAATTATTTATCTGGACCCCTAAAAAAAAGACTCTGAGGTTGTTTCCAATCTTTTATTATTTTATTAATGCTGGAATAACCATCTATACATATTTCTCCTTTTACCCAAGTTAGTATATCTGCAAATAAAATTCCAAAAATTAGGATTACTGGGCAAGAGAGTAGGTGCATTTACAATTTTGTTAGATGCTGCCAAAGAAGTTGCACCAATTTAACTCTTCCATCATGTCTGATAGCAACTGTTTCTATTATGTATTTGGGTTTTGTTGGTTTTTTTTTTGTCTTTTCTATTTGGACAGGTGAAAAACAGTATTTTAATTTATTTCAACTTGCATTTTTTTTAAATTATAAATGAACTTGAACATTTTTTCCAAGTTTCTACATGCCCTGTTTTTCTTTTTTTTTTTTTTTTTTGCCCTGTTTTTCTTTTCTGGAAATTACCTAATCTCTGACTCTCCATGTTTTGCCTTAAAACACCCACTTTCTCCTTTAGAGTCTTTGCAGTTGCTGTTCTCGGTAACAGGAAAGCTCTCTCTAGTTCTTCCCATGGCTGGCTACTACACTCAGGCTTTAGCTCAAAGGTTACTTCTAGCCAAACTCAAGTTTCCCCTTTACTAACCGCCCAGACATTTGATCACATCACCCCGTTTTATTCTGATCATAGCACCTAATGCTATCTGAAATGATCTTGTGTGTTCACTAATTGTTAGCTAGTAGTTTTGTACATCACTATATCCCCAAGACCTAGACCAGATTCAGACATTATAGCATAGGCTTTAAAAAATGTTATCAAATGAACAAATAAATGAATTCCTAACAAAGGTAATGGTGAGGAAATAAGATTTGCTTCTGGCTAGCTTTTACACTCCTTTTGGGAATCATTTGTACCTGCATAAAGATTTATTCATTCATTCATGTATTCATAGCAGAGTGGAAGTAGTTATGAAAGAAGTCAAATGAGGTGGTTTAGCAGAGCATGTCCCAAGCAGGGTGCTCACACCCACAGGAGGTCCAGGATATTTCCTTTGGGTTCAGGGAAACATTATAATTCAGTTTCATATACTTTCCTTTATAAAAATTAATTAAGCTTTATTCATTTAATATAATGCAATAAAACTGGTATGAAGCCTGGGAATTGCACAACTCAGAAGTATTGAGGAATGTTGCCATTTGCTTGTTTGCTTCCAGTTTATTTCCAGGTGAAACAATATTTGCCTAGTTAAGTGGAATGACTGATTACATGAATTTAGTGATTATTATAGAGATCTATATTCCATACCCTATTACCATAAAGAGCTAACACATAATACTGCCTATCTGCTAGACATTGCTCTGTATATGTTATTTACATTCATCCTCACAATCAGCTTTCCCATTTTATCGATGAGAAAACTGGGACAAAGAGCAGCTTTCTTGAGGTCACACAGCTCATGGCAGAACTAGGATCCTAACTCAAGCTGGCTCTAGTCTGTGCTTTTAGTTATTACACTCTACTCTACAGCCTCTTAAACTACATGAATCTTTATAATGCTCTGTAAAGAGATGAAGAGGGACCAGGAGAATCTTTGCATAATTCCGAGGTATACTGTTTATCTCTTGGCAGAATACTTAAGAGTTGCCCAAATTACAGTTTGTCACCACTTTTCCTTTATAAGATGGCAAAGGATGCAAATTTTATATAGACTTTCTGTGAAGACAAGGGACTACCTAACATCCATTTTTTAAAAATCAGGATAAATTTATAAAAAATGATTGGTAAAGAATGAAAAAGTAGAGAAATATCCTAGGAGAAAGCATTTTAAAATGTGTGTTTGACCATAATTCCCTTGTTATATTATTTTTGCTGAAAAGAATGAGAAGTTATCACCTTTGAAATTTCATATCTGCCTGTTTCAACTTTTCAACTGAATTTTCTAAACAGTTTAAATATCTCCCAAATAAAGAGCTTCAGTAGATTTGAAATCTATTTGTTAAAGAAATAGTGATGCACCCTCTTCATTTTAATTTGCAAAAGCCCCTGTTGATTATCAGAGAAAACTGAAATTTACTAACTGGATTTCAACAAAAAAATGTGGTCAATTTTTATCATTGGTGAATGGGATTGAAAATGGAGAATCATGGCTTAGGAAGCATAGCCAAAGAGTGGATGTAGCTCAAGCAGTTGAGCACCTGCTTCCCACATATAAGATCCCAGATTTGATCCCCAGTACCTCCTAAAAATAAAACAAACAACAAATGAAAAACCTAACTCAGGGGAGCTGATGTAGCTCAGTAGTTGAGCGCTGGCTTCCCACATATGAGGTCCCAGATTCAGGTTCAATCCACAGCCCTGGTACCTCAAAAAAATGAAAAAAAAAAAAAAATAGCTGATGATAACTTTCTTTCATTTAGATCAATTTATTCTTGTGAAATATTTTTTTCAGTTATGACCCTTAAAATCAGGCCATTAAAACCATACACGATAATAAACTAAATTTAGGACCAGAACTTGGAATGGATATACTGCAAAGTATTAAAACGCTTTAAAAAATGAGACAAAAATTTTTTTAGAAGATTCTAATGTGTTTTTATTAATTAGAATTATGTGTATAGTTGTAATCCTTCAATCATACACATACTATATGACAAATTTAATCAGTTGCTGCAATTAAAATATATTTAGGGAAAAAAGAATTTTCACTTTATTTTTATTATGAATGCATAGAGGAGATACAAATCAGCACCATAGAGATATCATTTTATATCTATCTGATTGGCAAAAATTAAGATGTTTGATGATAATACCAAGTGTTGGAAAGGAGGTAGCTCCTGGGTATCTCTTATACCTTGCTGGGGGGAGTATGAGTCAGTGTCAGTGCAACCACTCCACTCTAGCATTCTCTCTTAAACATTTACAAACAGTCCACGTCACAGTGTACACGTGCTCATGGAAATGCTGACACTTAAAAGAAAGATCACAGCAGCTCTGTTCACTATAGCAAAGACTGGAAACAGCTCAAGTGTCCAGCAGAAGAGTAGGTGAAAAAAACTGTATTTTCACGCTATGGAATATTACACACCAGTTAAAATGGATGAATTACTGTGGCAGCAGTTTGGATGATCTCAGCAAAATAATATTAAGTGAACAAAAATAATTCCAAGAAGACTACATACCTTTATATATTTTTTAAAATTAGAATTGTATACTTTTTTCAGGAATACATGTAACTGTAATAAAATCTGCTAAAAAGAAAAAGGAAAGGAATGAAGTATGCAGGTTTGGGTTGAGAGATATCAAATGAGGGGAGAAGATAGGGGCATATGATGAGATGTGAGATGTAGATTGTGAATGGGGTCCCAGTTTGGGGTGATGGGTACTTGCAATGACAAGGAGCAAGCAAGCAAACAACCAAATTAGGCCATTGATGGATCAGTGATGACAATGGGTCATGTAGCAAAGACTGACTAATCTAATTGTGTGACCTGAGGGAAAGAAGTAATATATACTTGACAAATACAAATACACATTCCCCAAGCAGTCTAAAGGGGTAGAGTACAGGATGCCTCCCATCTCCTACCTGAGTGACATCCATCCCACCCCTCACCACACTTTGGCTTCCCTCCAGGCACTCACTGTTCCCAGTTAATCCAGTATCCTTCTAAGATATTCTTAAAACGAGACACGATAAACACAACTACATGCACACAAATACAAATTTTCAAATGTCTTTGAATATATATATATATATGCATTCCAAAGAAAATTCCAAAGGTTGTACAAAAAAAATTAACCTCGAGTGACTTCACCTGGTATTACACAGCCATCTCTAAAGTCAACTCAGGAGTTGAAAATCAAGGGGAAAATAGCTCAGCTTTAGAGAAATATAAAATCGAGTAAAAATCTCTTCTCGAAGGACCGCCCTTGCAACCTCACAGAAGGCAAATTACAGGACACTGCCAAAGTTCACAGGGTCAGAGCAGGTGGTGTTTCTGGAAATAGCCCTATCTTATAAGGTGTCCGCCAGGCTGGTTAAATATGCATGTCCCCAGGCCCCGCCCCCAGCCTGCGGATTCGGAGCTGAACCCGGATCTTTTTAAAACGAGTGCCCCACGTGATTCTCAGGTTTGGGCAAGCTCGGGGCACAGCCCTACCTTGAGTCCCCGATTTGAAGAAAGTAAACACCCGAGGGATGAAGGCAGCTTCCTTGCTCCCTGTTGGATGTCAGCACATCTGGTGCAAGGAGGGGGCCCCCTTGGGTCTCCCCAAGGTCCCAGCCAGTCTGAGCACGAACTCTAATTAGCTCACCTCCCCGAGGACCGCGCCTCAGTCACCTGCTGGGCGGGGCCCAAGCGCCCCCGTCGGCCCCAGAGGCGTCTCCTGTGTGGTCCTAGACCCAGTGCGGCAGTCCCGGGGGTGGGGGGGGGGGGTGTATAAAAATGCAGATTCCTGGCCCCTGAATCCAAACTTTCGGACTCTGCATTTTTAACTGGTTCCTCCGGGAAGTGGTTCGCCCTGAAGTTGGAGACACTCCGGCCTCATTTAAATGTCAAATTTGAATATGCAGCCAAGTTGAGAACCACGAGTGGAGGTCGTGCTGCCTATCCGAATCACCCGGGGGGCTTTAAAAAAGAAAAAAAGCCCACGTCTCAGTCCAGACCAATTAAATCAGATCTAAAAGCCCGGCCCGTTGCTGCTTCACCTGGGAGCTTGTTAGAAATACAGACGCTCGGGCCCCAGCTCAGACCCACTGAGTCAGAATCTGCATTTTAACGAGATCCCGGGTGATTCGCGTGCACATTAAAGTTGGAGGAGCGCCGTGCTTCTGAAATTTTAATGGGCACACGAATCACCTGGGGATCTCGTTAAAATGCAGACACGGCATCTCAAACTTTAATGTGCACGCGAATCACTAGGGATCTCGTTAAAATGCAGATTCTGATTCAGCAGGTCTGGGGCGGAGCCCGAGAGTCTGCATTTCTAACGAGCTCCCAGGTGGTGCCGAGGCGGCCGGCGCGCGACCGCACTTCCCCCGGACCCCGGCGGCCTTGGCTCCCGGCCATCCCGCAGCAGGACTGTGGTTAAATCGCCCCGCGCCGCCGAGGAGCCGAATTGCCTGGGACATGCGTGGCTCGGCCAGCTGTTGGGGGGAGTAGTTCCCCAACTCCGGGGATCCGTTGTCGAGCCTCTCGCGGAGTCTCCGGGAGCCCGGAGCCTCAGGCCATGTCGCGGCGTAAGCAGGCCAAGCCCCAGCACCTGAACTCCGCCGAGCCGCAGCCCGAGCGCCGGGAGCCCGCGGCCGCGGCGGGGGAGGTGGCGGCGCCGCGGCGGGGTGAGTAGCGCGGGCGCGGGGCCGGGGCCGCCGCCTGGATGTGCCCGGGGGCCCGCGCGGGCGCCAGCTCTGGGCAGGGGGCATGGAAGGGCGGGCGAAGCTTGGCTCCGGCTTGGGCGCGCCCCCAGCCCCCGCCCGCGTAGTTCAACCCCCCACCCCTGTAAGTTACCCCCTCCCGGCGTGGGTCCCTCCGACCGGTCCCCCAGGCGCTAGTGGACGTGGGCTCACTCGCAGACACCCTGGAAGGAGTCTTGCGACCACCCCGGAGCTTGTCTTCGGGGTGCTCATTCACGCGGGTCCCCGACTTCCTTGGCGCCAGGCTGGGGCCGCGCGCCCCGGGCGTCCTTGTCAAGGGGGGCGGGGGAGTAGAAAGCTGGAAAACGTCCCCGATGCTCGGCAGTGGGGGCCGTCCGTGAGCAGGGACAAGACTCCGGCCTCCTGGAGCTTTGGGTCCAGGCGGGACGACGACAGACCGGTCACACACGCGCTGAAGTCGGTGAAACGTGGAGGGTCAGGGGCGGCTACTGGGGAGACACAGAAGGCTGGACGTGAGGCCTGGGGGTGGGGGGAGTTCACTGAGAAAGGGATCTTCGAGTAAAGGCGTGAAGAACCGGAGGCGGCGAGCGGTGGGGACAGCGGGGTGAGAGCCCGCAGGCAGAGGGACCCGCGGGCGCGGCGCCGGGGGGGTGGGCACAGATCGCGGCGCGCCCCGCGCGCCCCTCGAAGAACTTCGCCTTTGACTCTGGGCGAGGTGGGAGCCGGGCGAGGGTTTTGAGCCAGGGAGGCGACAAGGTGGGACTTCGTAGGCTCGCCCAGGCTGCTAGTGGAGGAGAGCCGGAGGGGGTGGGGACCGCAGCCGAGGACCCTCCGCCACCCTCAGCCCCCGGGCGCCCCTCCTCAGCCTGGGGTCGTGGATCCCTGTCTTCGCAAGAGGCTGCGGGCGCCGCGGGGCTTTTCCCACTCAAAGGAGCAGAATTTCTCTGCGTCTCAGGGGGTGGGGCCCGGGAATCTGCATTTCTAAGGCGCTTCGCCTTCTGAATACTTTGCGCGGGAGACCGAGACCTTTTAGGTTCCTACTTTCTCCGCCCAACCGGGTCCTTTTTTTCTTAGCTAAGGGACGGAGAGGGGACTCTGACTGGACTTTCTCCTGCCTCGCCCCGCCTTGTCCTGGCGCTGCAAGGCGCAGGGTCCCTTCTCGGGTGAGGCTCAGACCGCCAGGGACGCGGGCTCCGGTTTCTTCCCGACCAACTTCCAGAACTGTCGGGTGAGCTCTGACCACAGCCTCCGGGATAGGTGGAGGGGAGTGGCTTCATGCGGCACCTCCTAAGCTAGTAGTTTGTATTTAAAAATAATAGTAAAGCTGATTGGATGGAATGCCCATAACCAGAGTTATTAGCGGGCCGCCCTGCGCTCACCGCTAGGCCCCCGGCCTGAAGTAGGGCTGGGTAGGCTGGAGCTAGAGGGCCTTTCGGGGATTGGGGGGCTGGGGGGAGAGACAGGGTGCAGATTTGGGAAGGTGTTGGTATTGAGAATGCTGAATCTTTGGGGGAAAGTGATAATAAAAGATATTTCCTGAATAACCCCGAGCTAGAGGTGAAAGTCAATGTCAGGCTGGTGAGAATTTGGGACCACTTTTTAATTCCTGAAAACAGCGTGGTGCAGCGCCTCGAGCCTCGCCCCGTGTTCGGGGCGTCGCGGGGTGGGGGGCTGTGTGTCGTGTAGTATTCGAGGTGTTGCCCCCTGTGGGAGCCGGACGCCATCAATGCCCGCCCAGTAGTGTGTGAGCATCAACCGGAGAAATTCTTCAAGAGCTTTACATTCTTCTGGAATGTCTAAGACGTTCTGAAGAACACCAACTCCTCTAGGAAAAAAAAAAAAAAGCAGTCTGCCAACTGATGTATTTTGTCCCTGTTTTGGGTCTGTGACACAGGAGAAAGTCCAAGAGGCCCAGCTGTCTCTTAATCTTAGAAGGTCCAGCCACTCCTAATTTGCAACTGCTTTGCAACTCAAATAGCTTTTGGAGGAAAATGTAATGAAACAGGTCAGTTAGTAGACTTCCAATCAAGTCAGCTGAAAAAAAAAAAAAGGGTCAGGAAGAAAACCTGCTGGAAGAAACCAGTAGTTTCTCAAAGGGTTAAAGCACCCACAGTTCTCAACTGGACCCCCATTTTGAAGGGTCTGCCCTGCCACACATTCTCAGGGTCTGGGGTTTTGATATTCCTGGTGAAGCATTAGACTGCACATTTTTCTCCCATCTGTCTAATTTCAAGTTTGCATTGCAAAATGCTTTTCCCTCCACTTGAGAACCCAGTAGCTTATATGTATATACATCAAGGAATAAAACTAATATTTATAAAGTGCTGGTTTTTTATGTGCAAGGCTCTTTTACGTATATTAAAGAGTTTAATCTTCATCCAAGTCTACGAGATAGACCATAATCTCCCTTTTGCAGATGAAGGAACTGAGGAACAGAGAAGTTGAATAATTTATCTGGGGTCACACAGCTAATAAGTGATAGAATCAGAAATTGACACTAACTGATTCCCAGTCAGTTCCCTAAACCACTGTGCTTTACATTCTCTCATTTAGCTTTCAGTCTTACTTAGCTTTTGGGGGACAAAACACCCTCAGGAGTTTGACAGTTTTCTAATAGGTGAGATGCTAAGTGGTTGTAAGGTTTTGTTTGTGTGTTCCCTTGAGGGGTGTAATGATGGACTTTGGGTCTGGCAGGTGTGGGTTCTAATCCAGCTTTAAAACTTCTAGCCCTGCAGTCTTGAGGGCCTCCTCTAACCTCATTTCCTTTCACGTAGAACAGAGGGTCTTAACATGTGATCCCCTAGCAGTATCAGCGTCACCTGGGAACTCGTTAAGAGTGAAAGCCAGGAGCTCTGGGGCCCTACTGGTGATTCTGTTGCACACTCAAGTCTGAGAGCCCTTGGTTTTGAGTTGTGCTTCTCATTTTAATGTGCATACAGATCACCTGGGCATCTTAAAGGGCAGATTGATTCCGTAGGTCTCTCTGGAGCCCGGATGCTGCATTTTTAACAAACTTTCAGGTGGTGCTGATGTGGCTGGTCTGGAACAATCCTTTGAATAGTGGGGGCTTAGAAAAGCATGACAGAATCGACAGAAGGTGCTATGAAATGCAGATTCCTGGGCTCTAGCCCCACGCATCAAACTCAGGATTTAGGTGATTCTGTCCTAAGGGGTCTCAGGGTGGCACTGGGAAAAAATATCAATGGGACTAGCACAGGGTGGCTCAACCTCGGCTCCGTTGATGTTTGGGGCCAGATACTGTTGCCAGCAGCTACACACACACACAGGTGACAACCAGAACTGTCTCCAGACATTCTCAAATGTCTGCCCCCAGTTGAGACCCAGTGGACTAGATCACTTGTTCAGACTGTTGTGAAGGGGCAGCACACCTTGGATGTATGACCTCTAGTTATTTTCTACCTGGAGCCCCATCATAGAGAGCACTAGCTCCTCAACACGGGATGGGCACTGTGCTGGTAATTTACTTTTTTTTTTTTAAGATTATATATATTTTTAAAGATTTATTTATTTATTTCTCTCCCCTTCCCCCGCCCCCACCCGGGTGTCTGTTCTCTGTGTCTATTTGCTGTGTCTTCTTTGTCCGCTTCTGTTGTTGTCAGCGGCACGGGAATCTATGTTTCTTTTTGTTGCGTCACCTTGTTGTGTCAGCTCTCCGTGTGTGCAGCACCATTCCTGGGCAGGCTGCACTTTCTTTCGCGCTGGGCCGCTCTCCTGATGGGGCACACTCCTTGAGCGTGGGGCTCCCCTAGGCGCGGGACACCCCAGCATGGCACAGCAAGGCACTCCTTGCGCGCATTAACACTGCGCATGGGCCAGCTCCACACGAGTCAAGGAGGCCCAGGGTTTGAACTGCGGACCTCCCATGTGGTAGACGGGCGCCCTAACCACTGGGCCAAGTCTGCCACCAATTTACGTTTTTTATCTCGTTTAATGCTATACCTCTAAGGCAGGTAAGTTAGCTCATTTTATAGATAAGTAAGCAGGCTGAGAAATGCTAGTAACTTACCAGTGGTCACACAACTGGCAGGTAGCTGAGCAACTCTATGCCTCTGATTCTAGAGCTGAAGCCCTCACCAATGTCCTCTGTAGCTTCTGGGTGTAAGAATCCTTTACCCTGACAAACATCTCAATGAAGATGGAATTTGCTTTCGATCATAATCTGGGACCAAAAAACCCCAGACCTTATCTGATAATTCCTAAAATAGTCAATGTATTAGGTTTTTTAAGTCAAGTCTTCAGACATTGACAGTGCCTTTATTATTTTTTAAAAATCTGTTTGAAGAGAAGTCAATTTAGAATCTCTTGGGAGTATTTAGTCAATGTTAAAAAAAATTTTTTTTCATCTGTATTAGATTGAACCAAATGAAATTATTGCTCTTTGACCATTTTGGCCACAAAATGTGGTGCTCTCACATGGTTCAACTTTACTAAAAGGAGAGAAATTGATACAGTGAACTTCCAGCCAGCCAGCACTTGGCACCAACAATTAACTACAGGTGGCCACTGATTCTTCTGTGCCCTAACTATTCCCCTTCCTCAGAGTATTTTGAGCCAAATCGGACAAACTCAAATATTTCAACATGTATCCTTAAAATATAAGGATGCTTTAAAAAGCTACAGCTTCATTTTCATACCAAAAGTCTTTAAACCAAACTTGTAAGTTTTCACATTTCTGACTGTCTGAATTGATTTTTACAGTGTGTTTGAATCAGGTTCCACGTAAGGTCCTGGCATTGCAAATTGTCCTCAAGACTTCTGTTCTCTGACTTTCTCTCCTTCAACTTTCTTCTTTTACTTATTTGTTGAAACAACTGCATTTTGTCCTGTCGGAGCTGTGATACTTGAAGTGTGGTCTCTGACTCTGTATTTACCTGAGGCAAAACCAGCTCAGAAATCAGGAGTAACCACTTAAAAAGAGCAGCTTGACCTTGCCCTGGCATCCAGCTTTCTGTTGTGAGAGGACTGTGTATAAGACTTAACTGTACTTGGCTTTCATCTAAGAGTTTTTGGAGAGATGGTAGAGGGAGGGGCAAAAAGACCAAGCCTGCTACATTGTAATAAGACATGGTGGTTGTGTTTGAGAAAATAAGTAACTTCATTTCTTCATTTCAGCTCTGGAACTGGATAATGATGTTCCAAAATCAGCCTGCCTTTCCCCAGAAAGCAGTGACGCTCAGAACGCTCCTGTCGTCTCCCTTCCCTCGGAGTCAAAGGAACAAACCGGCACCCTTGGGGAGAGGACATTCAACTGTTGCTATCCAGGTAAAGAACAGAACACTGTCCACTGAGGCCCTTCTCTGGGCCGAGTATGTTGTGCGGGAAGTCACTTGCTGGACCCTGGCGTGTCCATGTGTGGCCCTTCCCTACAGATGCTAAGAGTCCCTTGGCGCCCAGTGAGCTCAGTGGGAGCCTCACCAGGACTTCAGATTCACCGCGCTTCCTTCTGGAGGTGATATAGTAAGAGGAGCTGAACCTTCTTTTCTCTCTGCTCTTCTAGGATGCCACTTCAAAACCGTTCACGGCATGAAAGATTTGGACCGCCACCTGAGAATCCACACAGGTAGGTAGCCGTCTCTTTGACACTTTAGTAAAGAAACAGGTAAATGGATGTGAACTACGTGCTGCATGTTTCGTGGCGATCAAGATGGAGGTGGCCTCTGCCTCCTGAAATGGCGCGGGCAGTGACCAGTCAAGTCACAAACCAAGACAGAAATGCAGTCGTGGCAGGGACTAAGGGAAAGGGCTTTGATCCAGGCCGGTCAGGAAAGACTTCCTGAAGAAAGGACCCTTCACTAGAAGTGTAAAAGATGGGTAAGTAACTGGAGAAGGAAGGATATTCCAGGCAGAAGGGATGAGAGGCAACGGAGGCTTGGGGGAGATAGGAAAAAAGGTATGCGAGATGTCGTGGGGGAAGTTGGCAGAGAATGGGCCACCCAGAGGCCTCGTGGTCTTAGTAATCTTAGATGAGAGCAGAAAGATTGGGTGCCTTGTTTTGGGCAATTCCATGCTACCGGCTGAGAATACAGGAGAATAAGTTATGTGGAAGCAAAGGAATACCATTGTTACAGGAGGGGTCTGCAAACTGTGGCCTGCAAGCCAAGCCTGGCCCACTGTCACGCCCATTTGTGTATGTATTGTGTCTGGCTGCTTTCATGCTACAACAGCAGAGTGGAGTGGTTGTGACACACGAGACCAGATGGTGCACAGAACCTAGCATGTTTACTATCTGGTCCTCCACAAAAATTTTTGCCAACCCTGGCCTGTATTATAGACTCTACATTAGGCTGTATGAGTTAGGATATTGGCTTGCTTGCTCTTACAGAAACCAATATAAGTGACTTAAACAAGATAATCGAGTTAAGTCTCAAGTGGCAGTAATCACATAGTCCACAGCTGGTAGAATGGTTCTGCCATCCTTAATACAAGACTTTCCTCTCTGGGTCCACAGCAGCTGCTCTCGCTCCCCAAATCTCTTAGGTGGAAAATAGAGGAGGGATCTGGGAGCTCACAAACATGTCTCCCTGGGGCATGACCCAGAAGTAGCACCACTTGCAACTAGTAGAAGAGTGAGACCCAAACTCAGGATGGCTTTAAGCCAAAGTTTATTTCTGTCTGACAGTCCAGGTGTAAGTAGTCCAGGCTCTTATGGTGGCTTGTCCCATGACTTCAGTTTCCCTGCCACCCCAAGGGTGTCGCTCTCACTGGCAATACATCACGGGCACATTACAGCCAGCAGGCACCACTCCTTTAAAGGCACGTCCTAGAAGATAAGCTTGTCGCTTGGGCTC
Source organism: Dasypus novemcinctus (assembly GCF_030445035.2). NCBI lineage: Eukaryota > Metazoa > Chordata > Mammalia > Cingulata > Dasypodidae > Dasypus > Dasypus novemcinctus. Next base: position 55,845,431 of record NC_080696.1, on the reverse strand, counting down.
ATGGTTGGCCAGCACTTAGGCACATGGACCCTCCTAGTTGGAAGGGTGGCTGGGAAATGTCTCAATTCTGGGTGATCATGTGCCCAGCTCCAGATAGGAGGTTCTGTTACCATGGGGGGGAAAGGGAGAACTGAGAGACTCCTGAGACATACAGGGTCTCTGACACAGCTGTAAGTGGGAGGCATGGTGGGAATACTTGCTTCTGTGATCCTTTAAGGCCTGAGCTGGAACATTGTCAAATGGGTAGAACAGTGGTTCTCAAACTCTTTGGTATTTGGACCCTTTTACACTTAACAATGGAGTTTTTGTTTATAAATATTCCACCTAGCTATAGTTACTGTGTTAGAAATTAAAACTAAAAATTCAAAATATTCACTGAACAATAACAGTATGCCCATTGCATATTAACATAAATAACATTTTAATGAAAATTTAACTGTTTTCCAAAACAAAGGTTTTCATGAGAATGTGGCATTGTTTATACTCTCACAAATCTTTTATGTCTGCCTTAATAATCAACTGAATTCTCCTATCTGTTTCAATATGCAGTGTTCTGTGATGTATTGTTTTGGTTGAGTATATGAAGCCTCTCATACATGCTTAGAAATGGGTGGTATTTTAATATCCTTTTCAGAATAATTGTTGATATTTTTCTTTAATACTATACAAAAACACAACAAATGTTCATTTCTTAAATGAAAGTTAATTACAAAATAAAATCTGAACCTATATCAATGAACATTTTGTCCTGTTGAAACCTATGGGTCAGTTTTGTGCTTTGGCTGGGTCTTACTCCTGCTAGATTTTTATAACCTCGTGCACTAGTCATTCGGAATATACTCGCTCTTCACTTACGTAATTCTTGTGAATATTCATCCGCATCAGTACACTATAGGGGGAAAAATCACTTAATATCATCAGTCTCATCAGAAAAATCTCAGTATTATGAAGCTTCAAGCTTGGGATAAAGGATACTTTATTTCAAAATTTTTAACCTTTACTTGAGTATTTGGATGTCATTGGCAACAAATGCTGTCAGTAACTTTCTTGAAATGGCAGACTCACTTCATTTATTTTTAAGAAAATGGCTACCAAACATCACACCTGAAAACCATACCTTGTCAGATATCCTTCCAAGTGAAAATGTGTTCCCTGGAAAGAGTGGCTAGTTTGGTTTGCAGTGCAAGCCGTCACTTAAGAGCTAGGTGCTTTTTCTCACATCAACCATCATATGTCAGTATGTAGCAGAAGTACCTTATGCTTACTTCCCATTTCAACGCAGAGAATATTAAAAAGACTTGTTTGAGGCTAGAGATCTAATAAACTAATAGTTTCTACTGCCTCACCAGGGATATTCCTATGTGAACTAGCTCTTTACCAGGAGCATGTGGCAGGGAAGAAGGCAATGACTCTTGGTACAGATGGTGCATGGCCTTGACTCATGCAAAGGTGCCCTTGCTCCTACATCATCAGTGCAAATGCTGACAATGGAGAGACCATGTTTTAGAATTACTGTGGCAACAGTTTTGACCATATGCTCACCAGTAGCTGGAGTCCCCAGCTATTTGCAGACTGCACTTTGAGAATCGTGGAGGTAGAGCTTGACTGGCCAATGCAGGAGATACAGAAATGGTGCTGGGCAGGTAGGTACAGAGACAGGCAAAAGTGCCTGCGTGCCTGGAATGCAGGCTTCCTGAGGCCTTATCTGGGGAGAACAAATTAAGAAGGAGGCTGTGATCACATTGGTAGGGTCTTGCAACACCAGGCTGGGAACTTGGCTCTGATAGTGCTTATCTTTATTACACTTATTCTAATGTTATGTTTGGTTTTTAATATTTTCAATACTAGTTCTTTCCAGAGGAAATGAGCTAAATTTTCAAATACACAATAGAAAAGGGCAGAAGGTGGAGGAGTGGGGGAAGAACAGGATAAAAAATGTTTTATTCCCATTTTTTTCCCATGTAAAATCTTAAATGTAGGGGGGAAAATCAACATTAACAGTAACTAGTTTTGGATCGAGGATGGAAGAATAGCTTTTTTTTTAATTTAAAAAAAGACAGCTTATGTACAGATATTTGCTAGCAGGATAAAAAGCTTACATTTTTAAAATTTTCTACATTGAGTATATATTGCTTTTTTTTTTTTTTTAGGAGGTACCGGGAATTGAACCCAGGACCTCGTACCTCATACAAGGGTAGCAAGTGCTCATCTACTGAGCTGCATCCACTCCCCAATGAGAGTTGTTTTTTTCATTTGTTTGTTTTGTTTTTAGGAGATACTGGGGCTCAAACCTGGTACCTCATACACAGGAAGCAGGCTTTCAACCACCTGAGTTACATCTTCTCCAAATTTTTAAAATTCATTCCAGCAAAAGAATAAACTATATTATTGGAAAGTTTACAGTGGCAAGATGAATTCTTAATCCTATATTTCCATACCACTATCCCACCTACTTTCTGGGTAGTAAAACTTCTCTGAAGGAGAAAAGGCACAGAAGTAACCAAAAGGTCTTAGAGAACAAAAATGATGGGAGTCTTGCAATTTCAAATTAAAATGCCATAAAGATATAATTTAAGCCGTGTGATATTAGAACAGAATAGAATATGGAGACTCATGTGCCTGTACAAACTCAGTACCTGATAAGAGGGCATTCTAAGACAATGGATGGTTGAATGACCTCTGATGTGGTACTATAACAATAGGTATCTTATTAGGAAAAAGGTTATAGCCCCTCACCTCACCATTTACAAATTTTAGATAGATTAAATTAAGATTAAGTTTAATCATTAAAGTCTGCAAGTGTAGTAGGAAACATTGGAGGATGAATATTTATCATAGGCACATGACCAAATAATAAATCAGCAAAGACCACAAAGAGGAAGATGGATTAAATATGACTAAATCAAAGTGAAGGATAAGAAGGCCCCATGAGAAAAAAATAGACAGATGACCCATAAGAAGACACTTGCAACACAAGACAGAATTAATATTCAGAACACACAAAAGAACTCCTACAAATCAAAGACAACATACCCTGAAAGAAAAGGACATGAACATGCAATTCACCTAAGTATAAGTTCTCAAGTTCACGTGAAAATCCCATAAACAGCGAAGTATAAATTAATCACTGTATCTTCCTCATCAGTCTGGCTTAAAAAATACTGTATTAAAATAGAGACTCAGCGGTCACCATATGTCACCTGGCACTTAATTTAACCATCCCCATACCTGCCCTCCCCATCTCTCTATTCAAAGAAAAATGTGGTTCTCTTTAGGGAGAAGATCCAGGAGCAAGGGGGATATAATACAGTAGAGTGTTTTGAGGGAGTAAAGCTATTTTAAGGTGAGTTTTGTGTGTTGACATTTTCTCTTGGCCCCTTGTTGTCCTCTCATTTATTCTAAGTTCAAGTTGATTATTTTGGATTTTGAGGTAGACAGACTATCATATGCAAATAATGTTTTCTCCTTCCCTCTCTACTTGATCTCCACTAGTCAGAGCAGGGGCTTATGGAGGTCAGGATTGATGGAGTTTTAGCTCAGGTCCATCTCAGTGGGTCCAGTGCATCCCCAGACCCATTCTATGGTTATTTCCCCAGTTTCCGAATGCATAATTGGAATAGATATATTCAGTAACCAGCAGAATCCCCACATGGGATCCCTGACTTGTGGACTGAGGGCTATTATGGTAGGAAAGGTCAAGTGGAAGTCATTAGAACTCCCCCTACCTAGCAAAATAGTAAATCAAAAGCAATACCAGATTCCTGGAGGGATTGTAGAGATCAGTGTCACCATCAAAGATTTGAAGGATGCAGGGTAGTGATTCCTACCACATTCAACACTCATATTAAATATTTGGCCTGTGCAGAGAAAGGATGGATCCTGGAGGATGACAGTATATTATTGTAAATTTAACCAAGTAGTAGCTCCAATTGCAGCTGCCGTCCCAGATGTGGTATCATTGCTTGAGCAAATCAACACTTCCCCTGGTAGCTGGTATGCAGTATTAACCTGGCAAATGCTTTTTCCTCAGTTGTCATTAGTAAGGACCACCAGAAACAGTTTGTTTTCAGCTGGTAAGGCCAGCAATATACCTTCACTGTCCTGCCTCAGGGGTATATCAACTCTCCAGTCCTATGTTATAATATTGTCCACAGGGAACTTAATCAAGACGTCTTCAACAAGACATCACACTGGTCCACATGTTGACTGGACCTAGTGAGCAAGACGTAGCAACTACTCTAGACTTATCGGTAAGGCATTTGTGTATGAGAGGATGGGAGATGAATCCAACAAAAACACAGGGCCCTTCCACCTCCGTGAAATTTTTAGGTGTCCAGTAGTATGGGGCATGTCGAGATATCTCTTCTAAAGTGAAGGATAAGCTGTTGCATCTGGCACCTCCAATGACCAAAAAAGAGGCACAACCCTTAGTTAGTCTCTTTGGATTTTGGAGAGAACACATTCCTCCTTTAGGTGTGATGCTCTAGCCCATTTACCAAGTAACCAGAAAAGCTGTTAGTTTTGTTTGGGGACTGGAACAAAAGGAGACTCTGTGACAAGTCCAGGCCTACTGCTTAGGCCATATGATCCAGCAGAGCCAATGGTGCTGAAAGTGTCAGTGGCAAATAGAGATGTATCTGGAGTCTTTGGCAGGCCCCTATAGGAGAATCACAATGCAGACCCTTAGGATTTTGGAGCAAGGCCCTGCCATCCTCTGCAGATAACTACTCTCCTTTTGAGAAGCTGCTTTTGGTCTCCTACTGGGCCTTAGTAGAGACTGAATGCTTAACCATGGGCCACCAAGTTACCATGAGACCTGAGTTGCCTGTCATGAGCTGGTTATTGTCTGACCCACCAAGCCATAAAGTTGGGTGTGCACAGCATCTCCCCATAAGAAAGTGGAAGTGGAATATATGAGACAGGGCTCAAGCGAGTTCTGAAGGCATAAGTAAGTTACATGAGGAAGTAGCCCAAATGCCCAAGGTCACTACCTCTGCCATGTTACCTTCTCTCTCCCAGCCCACAGCTGTGACCTCCTGAGGAGTTCCTTATAATCAGTTGACTGAGGAAGAAAAAACTTGAGCCTGATTTACAGATGGTTCTGCATGATATGCCAGTACCACCCAAAAGCGGGCAGCTGCAGCATAGCAGCCCCTTTCTGGGACATTCCTGAAGGACAGTAGTGAGGGCAAATCCTCCCATGGGCAGAACTTTGAACAGTGTACTTGGTTGTTCATTTTACTTGGAAGAGGAAATGGCCAGAGGTGTGTTTGTACGCTGATTCATGGCCTGTTGCCAATGGTTTGTTGGATGTTTAAGAATTTAGAAGCAACATGATTGGAAAATTAGTGACAAAGAGGTCTGAGAAAGAGGTATGTGGATATACCTTTCTGACTGGGCAAAAAACATGAAAATATTTGTGTCCCACGTGAATGCTCATCAGAAGGTGACTTCAGCAGAGGAAGATATTAATCAAGTGGATAAGCCGCTTTGTGGCTAATGCTCAGCCTCTTTCCCCAGCCACTCCTGTCTTTGCCCAGTGGACTCATGAACAAAGTGGCCATGAAGTTTATGCATTGGCTCAGCAACATGGACTTCCCTCACCAAGGCTGACTTGCCTGCTGAATGCCCAGTCTGCCAGCAGCAGAGACCCATATTCAGCCTGCGATGTGGCACCATTCCCCAAGGTGATCAGCTTGCTACCTGGTGGCAGGTTGATTACATTGGACCACTTCCATCATGGAAGGGGCAGTAATTTGTTTTAACTGGAATAGACATTCTCTGGATGTGGGTTTGCCTTCCCTGCACACAATGCTTCTTCCAAAACTACCATCTGTGGACTTATTGAATGTCTTATCCACTGCCGTGGCATTCCACGCAGCATTGCTTCTGATCACAGCAAATGATGTGCGGCAATGGCATATGCCCACAGAATTCAATGGTCTTACCATGTTCCCCATTATCCTGAAGCAGTTAGATTGATAGAACAGTGGAATGGCCTTTTGAAAACTCAATTACGGCACCAACTAGGTGGCAATACCTCGCAGGGCTAGGGCAGTGTTCTCCAGGAGGCTTTTAAGAGCTGTTTGCTTTAAATCAGCATCCACTCTATGGTGCTGTTTCTCCCGTAGCTGGGATTCACAGGTACAGGAATCAAGTTGTGGAAATGGGAGTGGTATCACTCACTGTTAACCCTAGTAATCTAGGAAAATTTTTGCTTCCTATACCTGCAGTCTTAAGTTCTGTTGTTCTACAGGTCTTAGTTCCAAAAAGAGGAGTGCTTCTACCAGGGAATGGGACAATAATTCCATTGAACTGAAAGTTAAGACTGCCACAGTATGGCACAGAGACCAGAAATAGGAATGTTAGAAATGCAGATTAAAACTACTGAAAAAGAATCTGCATTTTAATGAAACCAATCACCCCAGGTATTCAGCATGCACAGTAGTACTGAGAAGCTCAAGTTTACTGTTAGGATCTAGCATCAGGTCTATTAACCCAGGTGTGAAGCAGTGATACGCATTGATGCTACTTTGAGAACCTCAGCAGATGTAATAATGGAATGAACGTTTCTCATGTCTACTGACGAGGGTCTCAGGTACCAGCATTGTTAGTGTGATTTGTTGCCTGCTTTCATAATTGAAGGAAATGCTAGAATGCAGTTAGAGGTAGTGAAATTAAAAACATGATCTTCCCCAAACCAGTTCTTGGACCCCCGAATTTTGTCCATAGACTCCAGATTACGAATGCTTCAAGTTATCTTGGGCAAGTGGAATGAGTCTGGCAAACCATGCACTTGTTCTTAAAAAAACATTTGCCTAGTAATAGTGACACTTGTCACTTTCAGTCATATTTTTTTTGGCCAGAACAAGTCTCATGCCCAAGCCTAAATGGAAGCATGATTCTCCCTGGAAGAAGGAGAGTAAATACTTGAGAATACCAAACAATTTGCCATATGGGTAGATCTTTGACGTAGTAATGTTTGGTTTTTTTGTTTTGTTTTTTGTTATTGATCTGTTTTTCTATTTCTTGATTCAGTCTTTGCAATTTTTCATTTTCCTGGAACATCCATTTTACCAAATTGTCTAATTTTACTGGGGTAAAGTTCTACTTGCTAGTCACAATTAAATTTCTCTATCTATAGGCTCCTTTCTCTTTTCCAATGTCTATTTTAGTGGTGCTCAGCTGGGGATGATCCTGCCTCCCAGGCAAAGTCTGGAGGAATTTTGGGTTGACACAGCTGGGAGTGCTACTGGTGTCTAACAAGTGCAGTCAAGCATCCTCCAATGCATGGGACAGCCCCCCAGCAAAAGAATTAGTCAGCCCAAGTGTTGATAGGACAGAGGTTGCGGACCCTCATCTATTGGTATCGTCTCTTTTTTAGGAAACCTCACAAATGTATACCTATTCATTGTCTTTTTAAACCAGCACTTTTAGTTTTTATTGATCAAGTACTATAATGTATTCCATCTTATTACTTTCTAGTTTCTTGAGTTGCATGGTAAATAAGTTAACTTACTTTCAGCCTTTTGTTAAGAGTAAACTTCAGTCTACAAATTTTCTTCTGAAAACCATTACAAGTTGTAACTTACAAGTTTTGATATATGGAGGTCTCAATGTCCATTTCCAGGGAGTTGGTAATCAGACTTGATTCTTGAACACAAGTAATTTTAGAAGACGTTTTAAAATTTCCAAAAAAGAATTTTTTTGAAAATTCATTTGTAAAGTCAGGTTAGAGTCATAAAAGTTTGACTCCTTTCTATTTGGTGAGTTTTCTCTCCTTTTCAGCATGAAATTTTTAATGGCTTTTGCCATGATTTCTCTTTTGCCTTATGTTAAAATTGATGTCCCTGCTTTCTTTTAGCATTGCTACTAGAATTTTTTTTCTATCGCTTATTTGCCACTTCTGTCATTTTTATTTAGGTATCTCAAGAGCATTTATCTGGCTTAATTTTTTTTTCCTTGATGACGTTTAAATCTTTATTTAATCCCCTTATGTTTATTGTGTTTACTGACATTTAGTTGTTTTTTGTTTGTTTTATTTCTCTCCCCTTCCCTGTGCCCCCACTCCAGTTGTCTGCTCTCTTGTGTCCATTCTCTATGTGTTCTTCTGTGTCTGTTTGTATTCTTGTCAGTGGCACCACGAATCTGTGTCTCTTTTTGTTGCATCAGCTCTCCGTGTGTGCGGCACCATTCCTGGGCAGGCTGCACTTTTTTCACGCTGGGTGGTTCTCCTTACGGGGTGCACTCCTTGCACATGGGGCTCCCCTACGCAGGGGACACCCCTGTGTGGCAGGGCACTCCTTGCACTCATCAGCACTGCGCATGGGCCAGCTCCACACGGTCAGGAGGCCCTGGGTTTGAATCCTGGACTTCCCATGTGGTAGGCAGATGCTCTATCCGTTGAACCAATCCGCTTCCCTTGACATTTAGTTTTATTTTTTATCTTATTTAGTGTTCTGTGCTTCATGGTTTTTTGTGGGTTTTTTTAAACTTTTTATTGTAGTAACATATATGACTCAACTTCCCATTCTTTTGGATAAATAAATATGGTTATAATAGAATGGACTATTATTCATCCATAAAAAGAATGAAAAGTCCTGGGACATATGACAACATCAATGAATCTTGACGACATATTGAGTGAAATAAGCTAAACACAAAAGGACAAATATTGTATGATCTCACTGTTTTGAAACAATTAGAATAAGCAAACTCAGAGTCAGAATCTAGACTGTACATTACCAGGGGGCAGGGTAGGAATAGGGAATGGGAAGTCAGGCTTAAAATGTACAAGGCTTCATTTGGAATGATGGAAATGTTTTAGTAATGGATGGTGGTGATGATAGCACAACATTGTGAATACAATTAACAGCACTGAAATATATCTGAATATGATTAAAAGGGGATATGTTAGACTGTATGTATGGTAACAGAATAAAAATTTTTTAAAACCTGTGGAACTGCACTACCCAAACTGTAAACCCTAAATTAAACCATGGACTTTAGGTAATAGTACAATTATAGAAATGTGCTATCATCACTTGTAACAAATGTTCTGCACCAATGCAAGTTGTGGTGGTAGGGTGGTGTATGGGAATCCTGTATTTTATGTATGATCTGTAAACCTACAACTTCTCTAATAAAAAAAATCCCTTTCTTTCAAGTGTCTATTCAGTGTTATTAATTATATTCACAATATTGTGTTAGCATCGTGGTCTGTGTTTTCTGATGGTTTTGTTTCTCTAATGGAAATGGAAGCTATGCCTTCCATTTTCTAACTTTCTTAAATTCCACATCTTAATTTCCATTTTGGGGGGGTGTATGTGGTTCAAGTGTGATATCCTGAGTCATCTGTCAAACTGCCTTTATTTTCCCTTCCCACTGAATGCTAGCTCAACTGTAGAATTCTGTTAAAATAATTTCGTAGAGCTTTTTTTAAAAATTTATTATATATTTTTTTAGATACATGGATCACACAAAATGTTACATTTTAAATGTTTACAACAGCTAAAATATGTGTGTATATGAATATTATCAGGATTAAAACTAACAAGAAATGGAAAGAAAAGTATATGTAGAAAGTTATAAAAGTTTACTGCATGACATTTTTTTTCACCAATAGCACTTACTTTTATTTATTCATGTTAAGTCACCTGAAATGATCTGGTACATTTAAATGTTCATTAATGTAAAGGACTGAACAAATCCATTTTATTTTATTTTTTTTATTTATTTAACTCCCCTCCCCTCCCCTCCCCTCCCCTCCCCTCCCCTCCCCTCCCCTCCCCTCCCCTCCCCTCCCCTCCCCTTCTCTGGTTGTCTGTTTTCTGTGTCTTTTTGCTGCGTCTTGTTTCTCTGTCCGCTTCTGTTGTCTTCAGCGGCACGGGAAGTGTGGGCGGCGCCATTCCTCGGCAGGCTGCTCCCTCCTTCGCGCTGGGCGGCTCTCCTTATGGGTGCACTCCTTGCGCGTGGGGCTCCCCTCTGCGGGGGACACCCCTGTGTGGCAGGGCACTCTTTGCGCGCATCAGCACTGCACATGGGCCAGCTCCACACGGGTCAGGGAGGCCGGGGTTTGAACCGTGGACCTCCCATGTGGTAGACAGACGCCCTAACCACTGGGCCAAAGTCCGTTTTCCCAGAACAAATCCATTTTAAAGGATACTCATATCTCACATAGTAAGTCACTTCAACACAGCTTCATGACAACTCCCACACTAAAACAGTACTTTATTTTGTAAAATTTGACCCATTATTACTCCCATGTTATGGTTGTATCATTTGTTAAGTGTAAAATGTGAAGAAATATTTTAAACAGGTTGCACCTGGAAAATAAATTTCTTAAACCACCCCCCCCCCAAAAAAAAAAAATCTGTAGAGCTTTGAACGTATTGTTCCCATCTTGCTAGCATCTAGTATTGTCCAAGGAGTTTTGTGCTGATCTGAGCACATCTCTATTTTCCCTATTGTCCTTTTGGGAGCCCTCTGGGAGATTCTTTAGTTCTATCTTCCACTTTTAAATTTTTTTTTTTTAAACTTTTTAAATTTTTTCTTTATTTATCCCCACCTCCCCCAGATTGTTCTCTTATCTGTCTGCTCACTGCCTGCTCACCTTCTCCAGGAGGCACCGGGAACCAAACCTGGGCCCTCCCACATGAGAGGCCAGTGCCCAGTGGCCTGAGCCACGTCCATTCCCCGCAGGCTACAGTGTCTCCTGGCTCGTGGGCAGGGGCAGCGTCTAGCTCACTGTGGCCGGGAAAGTGTTGGCTCATCTTCCTCTAGGAGGCACCAGAACCCAAACCCAGGACCTCCCATGTTGTAGGCAAGCACCCAGCTGGTTGAAACACATCCACTTCCCGTAAATCATTTTCAACATCCTTTCTGCAAGTCAACTTACTGGAAGTTTTATTGTGATGATAGTTATTTTTCTTTTCATAGTAATTTCAGTTTTGTTTGCTTCAATACCTTTTCTCAAGCTCTTGAGTTGGGCATGTTTTTCTGGTTCTGACTTTCTCCAAGCATTTGGTTACGGGGTAGATTCATTTTTATATGGACATGGTCATCCTGGGATTGTTGTAGCAGAGGTATAGAACTTGGTGGCAGGTGGAAATGTTCTGGGCATGGATCTTTCTATTTTCCAGGACAACTCTGGCTACAGGGGGCCCTCGCCTCATTTCTCTGACCCATTCACCCTCACATACCAGAAGCAGATGCCACTGCTGCTTGCTGTTTGGTACAAAGTGAAGGAAGGGGTCAATCTGGCCATTCTTTCTGTGGCTCATCAACTAGTGTGCCAGAAAGTTGTTCCCAGATCCCTATACCCACCACCTCTGATCTTGAATCTTTCTATAACCACTCCCATTTTCCCAAACAGGATTTGGCTTATGGTTTTCTCCATCAATCTAATTTATCTCATGAGTTTCTTAAGGAGTCTTCAAAACTTCTGCTCCATCAGTGGCACCCCTTCTTGTTTCACATTGCATAGAAGTGAGCTTCAGTGTCTTCCCATCTCTGGGTATGTGGCCAGAAGGAGGAGGTAGACCCATATGCTGGGCTCCCATCTTGGTTAAATCTTTTGTCTAGTCATCCTGATAAAGAAACCTTTTCATCCTTGATTCCTTCTTATGTGTTCTAAGGAGACAAACCACACAAGTGTGAGTTCTGCGACAAGTGTTTCAGCCGGAAGGACAACCTGACCATGCACATGCGCTGCCACACTAGTGTGAAGCCCCACAAGTGCCACCTCTGTGACTATGCTGCCGTGGACAGCAGCAGCCTCAAGAAGCACCTGCGGATACACTCTGATGAGCGGCCCTACAAATGCCAGCTCTGCCCCTATGCTAGCCGCAACTCCAGCCAACTCACTGTCCACCTCCGATCCCACACAGGTAAGTCCCTGACCTGAAAACCTCTGACCTTTCTTTTCCTCTCATTTCTAGACTTTCATTTACTCAAAACACAAGCAACTTAAATAACTGTGGTACAAGAAAAGGAATTTGGAATTTTTGCGGTGATTATGAAGCTTGTGGTTTTTCTTTTGCCCGGACAATAGCTTTCAGTAAAACAAAAGTCTGGCAGTTGAGTATTATAACTTCGTAGAATGCAACTGGGGATGTGTACCCAATTCAGTAGTCAAGATGCAGAAAAAAGCTAGATGTAGCAGTAATTTAACCAATACTCTTGTATGGCTTCATTCAGAAACATGGAGCAAAAATCAGTTGAATGTAATTACAAATCTGAGTTCTAGAAGTTAAACTTTGCAAAGAGCTTTTCCCTCCCTACTTCGGGAGATCCCGACTGAAATAACAGTAAATAACAGGCACAAGAAGAAACCGACCCATCATGCACAGAAAAATGGGGAATAGGAGATTGATAAGCAGATGAGAACTTTCAGTGGTTTTGTGGAAGATGGCAAGCAGATGGGAGTATGCTCATATTTGGAATTGAGTAAAGGAAGCTGGGGCTGACGCATAGGAGAGGTGGCCACCGAGTAGGAGCCAGCCTTTGCAGCCAGTGTCTGACTGCCCAAAGAGCTCTGGGCTTGGAAGTAGCAGTTAGAACAGCAAGACCGCAGAGCTCAAGGGAAAAGTCTATTGGCAAAACAGCCTGACCTGTCTAGTAGCAGGGGAAACCCATGGCACCTATGTTTAATCACTAAAACTCAGTCTGCTCTTGCTAAATATAAATAGCCAGCCAACCAAGGAGTGAGTCATTTGAGGGAACTTGGTAGCGTAAAATTGGCCAAGTCTAACAACTAATCCTGGAAGTAACCGATTATCTGGATAACAGATAAGAGTTCTTACATTCTAATTGGTACCTTTCCACTGGCAGAAATGTTGCATCCAAAAAAGGTTCTATGAAAAGGTAGTGAGAACAGAGATATTGAATTAAAACTAGAGTTGCTGGAATATAAAGTAAAAGAAATTTCCCAAAATTCAGAGCAAAAAAATTAGGGTTGGAGATCTGGGAAAGAGTAAGAAGCGGGAGGTCTGGCTTCTGACTGGATCTAGAACAAATAAAATAGAAGTGAGAAAAATCAAATGAGAAATAAAGAATTGAACAATTCTAAAGGGCCATGTGTCCTCAGAGAAAGATGCTCACCAGATGGCAAGCAAGACAAAGAATGTCAGGGAGATTCATACCTAGACACACTTCTCTGTGATATTGGCCCCAAGGATACAATCTAACAGTACCCTCAAAGTGGGGAAATGATTTTGAACTTAGAATTCTATACCCAACCAAACTTTCTCGAGTATGAGAAATCCAGATATCCAAGAATAGACAGTATGCAAGAACTCAAGACTTTGTTCCCAACTACCATTCCAGTGGAAGTTACTGAAAGATGAACTCAAGCAAAACCAGGGAGAAAACAATATTTGACTTGAGAGAGTTGATGTGTGAATACCTGAATGTGGTACTTCAGGACTAAGTGAGATTACAATAAAGGGAAATATCAGGATGATGCTTGGACAGAAGGTTAAGAGAAGAGATTCTGTAAATCAGTAAGACCGTCTATGAAAAAGATTACATAATTAAGAAACTAGACATATTTTGAGATTACAGTGAGGTTTTTTTTCCCCAAGAAATACATATTACAGTCAAGAAGTAAGTTAAAATGTAGCACAAAATGAGAATGTAGGAAAAGAGCATCAATTTGACCTTGATGCTAGGGACATTATCAAATGGCCTAGGTATGACGGTGACCTCCCATAGGGAAGGAGAGATAATCCTGGTACAGTATTTGGCTCTGGTGAATACCAGGTACCCATTCATAATGTAAAGTATTTGTAGTTTCATTCTGAAGTTGAAAAACAACTAGATAAAGTATGTGATTTGCCAAGGCAGAATGCAAGTGTCATTGAACTTGAAGATAAAGCCATTCCTGATAGAAGTGGGAAGGTAATGTGAGGAAGAAGAGGGAATCCTGAAATCATTTTTCAAGCTGATGGACTAAGAGGTATGAGTTGATTATTTGGTTTAGAAAGCAGTTCTAGAAGGGAAAAAGTCACAACCAACACGTGGTAGCCCGTTGGAGGAAAGGGTAGACGCTTACAGTGAACTGGTATTTAAGGTTGACAATCTCCAAAAGAACTAAGAATCCTTAACAATGCTTCTAAGGAATGGGGCTGTAAGTTAGAGAGGAGACTGTGGCTTTTCCTTTTTTGTCCCGATCTTTTGCTGTCATAGTCGCGTTAATTTCAGAAGTAAAATTCAGTGTGTAGCGACAACTTTGAAAAGTTCATTAACTGATGTAATCCAGCTCAAACACCATAATAAATATGTTAGTCATCTTAGCTTAATTAGGAACAGTCATATGTAATTTAAATCTCACCTTTTCCTTCTTCCCCACTCAATCTTGGGATGTCAAGTTAAATGAGAGTTTAGATTTGAAACTGATCGAGTGTCATCATTAAGAGTACAGGTTTGGGCACCTAGGACAAATAACTTGACCTCTCTGAGCCTCAATTAGCCCATCTATAAAATGGGGGCAAGAGTACCCACTCATAGGACTGTTGCGAGGAGAGTGAGTTAAGACTATCAAGTGCTTGGCACAGTGCCTGGCATGCGGTAAGAAAGTTCAGTAAGTTTTGTCATTATTAGGAAGCTGCAGGTAGTTGGGTTCAAAAGACCCAATGGTCTCGTTGCAGCCAGGTATCCTATGCATGCTTGGGGGTAGTTCTGTTTTGCCTGTCTGTTCTAATGGAAGCACACCTTCCGTTGCTAGGGGACACCCCCTTCCAGTGCTGGCTCTGTAGCGCCAAGTTCAAAATCAGCTCGGACTTGAAAAGACACATGATCGTGCACTCGGGGGAGAAGCCTTTCAAGTGCGAGTTCTGCGACGTCCGCTGCACCATGAAGGCGAACCTCAAGTCGCACATCCGCATCAAGCACACCTTCAAGTGCCTGCACTGCGCCTTCCAGGGCCGGGACCGGGCCGACCTCCTGGAGCACAGCCGGCTGCACCAGGCCGACCACCCCGAGAAGTGTCCCGAGTGCAGCTACTCCTGCTCCAGCGCCGCCGCCCTGCGCGTGCACAGCCGAGTCCACTGTAAAGACCGTCCCTTCAAGTGCGACCTCTGCAGCTTCGACACCAAGCGGCCCAGCAGCCTGGCCAAGCACATCGACAAAGTACACAGGGACGAGGCCAGAACAGAGAACCAGGCCCCCGAGGCCAGAGAAGGGCCCAGAGAGAGCAGCTCCCAACACGTGGCCAAAATAGTGACCCAGAGGGGCTTCCGCTGCGAGACCTGCGGCGCCTCCTTCGTCAGGGACGACTCGCTGAGATGCCACAAGAAGCAGCACAGCGACCAGGGCGAGAAGAAGAACTCGGACTTGGTCACCTTCCCGCCCGAGAGCAGTGTCTCGGGGCAGCCCGGCACCCTGGTCTCTGCTGGACAGCTCGAGGCACCCGTGGAGCCCAGCCAAGGCCTCTAGTCCAGCCAAGGAGGGTGGCCGGCTGTCAGGAATTCCAGGCACACTCCCCGCTGAGGCCAGCAAGCCAAACTGGGGTCCCCGGCTCCATCAGGCACTGCTCCAACTTTGCAGGCTTCCGACGGCGGCGGCGGCGGCGGCGGCGGCCACGGTGTGGCGCAGAGGCCTCAGTGGAGCCGTGTCAAGTGCAGTGGTCGTGGCTTTGATGGCTTCACTTTGCTGTCTTCCTTCCAAGAATTAGCTGAGCGAGGTGACTGGGTCATTCAAAGGTGCGGGTCCATTTAGCACTGTTCTATCCAGTAGGGATAGATAGCTTCTTCGTGATGGAGTCCAATTTTGAGACTGATCCATAATCCTAAATTCTTGGAAAACATTCTCTAGCATTGTTACACGACTTAGAAGACATAAAAATAAACTGAGCTGTGCAGTAGGCGAGGGTTAAGATGAGAGCGGGGTACCTGGAGGGGCTGGGGAGGCTAGAAAAGTTCTCTTTCTTAACCTGGGTGGTAGTTACAAAGCATTCGCCTTAATACGTTTGTGTGGTTTCCTTTATCTGTTTTACAATAAAAAGGCAAACTCATCTGTAGAATTGTGTAAGAACACTCCATTTTTCTTTAAATCCCTCCGTAGAGGGGTTATGGTATAGCATTCTCCATTCCCCCCAGCCCACGCCCAAGTTGGTCATTTAATTGCAAATGCACCTAAGCTTTCTTAAGGGTAAGTGAGAAAATCCAGTTTTGCACTGCAGCGACGTGAAATGCAGTTTGGTCTATAGGTGGCGTCAAAGATCAAGCTAGCGTAACCAGCCTGTGTGTGTGGCGAAATTCAAAACTGTGTTCTTGGGTCCATAAAGAAAGGACGAGGGGGTCGGCCGGGTGGGCCCTGGGCACAGTTCTGGGTTATGATGCGTGGGACAGCCTACTAAGCATTTCTTTCATTACAGGGAGCACTTAGTGTTTGAACCAACGAACCAGTGAAAACCTAACCATCTCGTAAGTGGACATTTCTCTTGGCCCAAGATTAGGAGGCCTTGGAATCCCAGTGGATATGTAATTTATCCAAACTTGCTTTGTTTGTTCTACTTTGGCATATTTCTTTCAAATACAATCTTTGTTAAATTCAGATCCTCATATGCCTTCATCAAGCTAAGCATCCTTTTTTTAAAACAGATTCAATAGATCCACTGTTTTTGATAAACTAGAAAAAAAAAAGTGTAAGAACAAATATTTATAAATTGTATGCAGGGGAACATTTCACTTATGAAATAGTAAGAGGTACATGCCTTATTTTATTACATCAGTTGTTTGAATAAACCTGACGCCATTTATTTACGTTTTACATGAGGTGGTAATAACGTACTGTTGACTCTATTGTAAGAACAAAAACTGAAGTGATGTCAGACCCATAACAGTAGTAACTGTTTTTGCTTTGGAACTATTTTTAAGTGTTTAGCAAAGTGTTTGGTTACTGAATGCTGGGACTGTGGTATAGATTTTCCTGTTACCTTTACACTGTCATGAGTCTTATCTACATTTTCTGTTCTAGAGACAGAAGGGCTGTTGGCCTTTCAAGAGGAAACACATAGATCGAACTCACGTGAATATTCCTTGTCCTTCTGGTTTTATAACTCATCAGATAAACATGAAAGATCCAACAGCTGTACAGACTTCAGGGCGCTTAAGTCCATCCCGGTATCATCTAACTAATTTGGATTCTTAGAACATATCAGCAAAATTTTTCTGTAAAATGCAGATGATAAATACTTTAAGTATCATGGGGCCATAAAGACTCTGCTACAACCACTCGACTCTGGTTTTAATGCAAAAATGATCATAAACAATAAGGTAAAGAACAAACATGTTCTAATAAAACTTTATTTACAAAAATAAGCGATGGGCCATATTTGGCCTACGGGCAGTAATTTACCAAACGATTCAGTAGAATCTTTATCTTCTGAGTTGGCGTGACCTGTAGAACACATTGAGAGAGACTGAACTTTCCAGCAAAGACATATAGGATTTGCACAAAGCTGAGAATGTAAATCAAAGCAATAAGACTGAGTTATTGAGGATTGTTTGAAAAAACCTAGGATCAGGAAATTCTCGGAGGGAGGGATGGTTTTACTCCTGTTTTACTGGCAAGGAAAGTAGAAGATAGCAGCGGATGGGATTCAAAGAAATAATTCAGGGGAAGCGGATGTGGCTCAACTGATAGAGCGTCCACCTTCCATGTGGGAGGACCTGGGTTTGATCACTGGGGGCTCCTGGTGAAAAAGAAGAAGAGAAAGCGTGCCAGCACGGCAAGCCAGTGCCCATGCAAGTGCCCGCGTGGTGAGCCAGTGCCTGCGCAAGTGAGTCACACAGATGACGCATTAAAAAAGAGAGACAAGGGGAGAGTCAAGGTGAAGTACAGCAGAAACCAGGAACTGAGGTGGCGCAATTGACAGGGAACCTCTCTCCACATCAGAGGTCTCCAGGATCGAATCCCTGTGAATCCTAGAGGAGAGAAAATGAGAAGACAACACAGACAGCAAAAACAGCAGGGCGGGAGGGAGGGAAGGGGGGGAAATAAAAATTTTTTTAAAATAACTCAGGCTTTGGGGAGTAAACTGGCTAAGCCTGCTGGGGTCAGATTTAAAGTACTCAGGCAACCACTGAATAAAGCTGGGAAACAGCCTTAATTGCTAAGGAGCTGCTCATGTGACAGCAGTCAGAATGGAGAGGTTCCTCTCCTAGACCAGCTCTGTTTACGAAGTCGATATGGAGTCAAAAGAGCAGCGATTGAGTGTGCTTGTGGTCCGACTTCACCTGGGCCAGAGGTTGGCAAACGTTTTCTGTAAAAACCCGATAGTGTTTAGGGTTTTGCTGGTCCCAAACGGTCTCTGTTGCAAGCCTGGGTCTAACGTGAAAGCAATTGGACAAATGCAAGTGAATGGGCGTGGCTTTGTGCTAACAACCCTCCAAAAACAGGCCAAGATTTGACCTGTGGCCAGAGATTCCCAATCCCTGAACTGCACTGTTGAGTGCCAGCAACAGGATATTTGGTCATGGGTAGAGGGCAGGGAGGAAATATTAAGAATGCTAAATTTCTTAAGGCCAATTTAAGGAAGTTGCCACTTCATACAAAAGATACCTGAATTCCAGGTTAGGAGCTGAGAAAAGCTGGGTCCTCTTGCATAGCTTGTTGCTAGATCTTTTTCACATCAACTGAAAAATTCTCTAGTGCCGAGTCCAGAAACCAAGGTGATATCCTCTTACATCCCCTTCTGCTTAAAATTTCTTGCTGTCTTCAAAGAATGTGATTTTTGTTGTTGTTCCTTGTGTTTAATTTCTACTTTAAAAGGGATGCTCCTTAATTCCTGTTGTAATCGTGACTAGTGCACTTAACTTTCTCTGAGGCTGGCACTCACCTAGGAACTCCGCCTGGATGCGCTGGTTTTATTCTGGTGCTGTCTAGAACTGAGACGAGGGTGAGGCAAGTGAGGCACTCACCTCAATTTCATGACCTAAGGGGGCACCAAAAACTCAGTCACCAAGAAATAGTATTTTAATGCAATATTTGTTAAAAATCAGCCTACTCTGGCCCACAGGTTGGCTCTCGTTTTTGTAAATGAAACTTTGTTAGGCATTGGCCGGGGATTAGGGTATGGGGAGGTGGGCCAGGGTGGTCCAAGTGCAGGGTTGGGTCCTGTCTTTAAAAGTCTGATCTTGGAAACGGACTTGGCCCAGTGGTTAGGGCGTCCGTCTACCACATGGGAGGTCCGTGGTTCAAGCCCCAGGCCTCCTTGACCCGTGTGGAGCTGGCCATGCGCAGTGCTGATGCGCGCAAGGAGTGCCCTGCCACGCAGGGGTGTCCCCCGCGTAGGGGAGCCCCACGCGCAAGGAGTGCACCCCGTAAGGAGAGCCGCCCAGCGCGAAAGAAAGTGCAGCCTGCCCAGGAATGGCACCGCCCACACTTCCCGTGCCGCTGACGACAACAGAAGCGGACAAAGAAACAAGACGCAGCAAATAGACACAGAGAACAGACAACCGGGAGAGGTGAGGGGAATTAAATAAATAAATAAATCTTTTTTAAAAAAATAAAAGTCTGATCTTTTGTTCACCTTGGATTTTTGCCTTTATTTTCTAAAAATATGCCTTAAAATGTCCAGACAACTGAGGGTTTCTTAACCTGAGGTGACAGCAGCACGTTGGCCCCTTGTTCAAAAGCAGAAACCGAAGCCTGGAGGTGAGAGAACTTCCTGGAACCAAACAGCGTTTCAGCTCCACGTGGTTTAACTCCAGAGTCCATGATTTTAACCAGGGGCCTAGTTTGGTCCCCGACAGAGGGAGAGGACTTTGCCAGAGTAATCAATTAACCTAGGTAGGAGGATTGACAGGAAAATCTAAAGCAGCCTTCTTCTGTTAGTTACAAGCCAGTGAAGTTGAGGAGGGGGGAGCTGGGAAAACCCGCTTCTGCCAATACTGTCTGATCAGGTTGGAGATTTTACCGCTGGTTCTCAGTTTGCTCATCTGTAAAATGGATCCGCTAGAAGTTTGGCCTAATGATAACATCTGGCTTAAAACAGCAAAACAGAGGTTTGCCTACTTCTATGCCCTTTCATCTTTTTCTTTCCTCTTATGGGGGCAGGAGGGGCAGAAATAGCCACGTGGCTTCATGCGCCTCAGGAATCACGGCCTCTGCCTCCCTTCCCACTTCCGCCGCACCGCGCCCCATCGTGGACACCTCCTCCAAGGTGGCGGCTTAAGCGCCAGCCAGGCCCGAAGAGCCCGCCGCTCCCCTGCGTGCTGCCAGCAAGCCGCGCAGAAACCCCTGTGCTCCTCGCGGGGCCGGGCACGTGGCCTGGCCAGGGCAGGAGAGGCTGGGAACCGCGCAAGCAGCAGAGCGGCCTTGGGGAGTCATTCCCGCTGGCAAAGGTTGGAGACGGCTGGTCTGGGCACGGCCTGGCACAGGTCCTGAACACCCCAAGGTGGTCCACACAGGACCCTTCTCCCTCATCAGGGCTTTCCTGGGAAGGCCTCTGCCTGCTCCTCGTGGACTCAGCTGCACCCTTCCAGGCTCTTTGCCTGACCCCGGCGTCCTCACCTGTAGCCACCTGGCCGCCATCACCTGCTGCTCCTGGGAGTGGGCGTGGGGCAGTAGTCCTGCCTAAAGTTTCCCGGGTGATTCTAAGGTGCAACCAGGATGGGAGCAGCTGCTCCAGATTTGAGGCTCTGCTGTTACCATCTTGAAATTCTTTAATTTTTGAAGCAGGGGCGCCCCGCAAATTAGGTAGCTGCTCCTGTGTAAGAAAGGTAAGAAAGGAGTATAACGAGGCAGAAGCCTGCCCGTGCCGCTGGCAGCCACTGAAATCCAGACTCCTGGCTGGAGTCAACAGCTCTGGACAGGAGGACGCTGGGGTCTTAGAGCATGTCCCTCCGGGTCAAATACCAGGCGTGGTATCAGTGTCGTTCAGACCATGAAAAGCTGAGCTTCAGAGAGGCCGATCAGCCCCACGTCGTGTGGCTGGGGTGGGCTGGTCTAGCCCAAGTTCCCAGGCTCCAGTGCCTGCTGCAGGCTGACTCCCCAGGAACTTCCCTCGTCCTGGACACTTCTGCTGGCAGAGATGGGGGACGTGGGAACGTAAGTTTGAGTCCTAAATATTGAGGCAGAAACAGAATAAGGTCTTTTGCAAGAATGACGAAGTGTATAATCGGATGGGGAAAAACTTCAAATATGGGTATTGGTTGATGACCGGGATAATGTCCCCGGGCCGACCACCTGCTGGGACAAGTATTGCCAAAATGACTGACATGCCCCCAACGCAAGCAAATTACAGAATCGTAGAGAAGCTTTTTGCTTCAATCCTGATCTCTGAGGATAAACACACTTGCACCTTCATGAATATAGATGGTCTCGTGAGCGTGTGAGGAAGCACTGTGTAGAATCTTGCCTACTCCTCACTCGTACCTTCAGACGCTTCTGTTTTACTAGAGAAGTAAAGGAGGATGTGGGAGGTGAAGAAGCTTCTTGCGGTCAAGCATCTTGTCAAGATTAGAACCCTTCTCAGAATAATAATATTTAAAGGAATAAAACAAAAAGCATAGATTTGCAAAAGAAAACATTTATATTGAACTCATTATCAAATGTTTGACTTATGTGTTTTTAACAGCATTAAAATAACAAGCTCTAGCAGCTACCCTAATTTTGACGTAGCAGTCAGCATAAATGGTATTCCAAGATATCTGCAACAACCATATTATATGAAAATAGCTGATTTACTATAATATGTTGACTAAATCGCAGGTTCTACTACTGCTACTGTAGTGTGGTACCTAATTGATTGCATTGATCTATAATTGATAGAAATGCCAAATTTCAGTTAGATGTTAGTGAAAAGAAAGGTTAAATTTCTTTCCCATTAAAGTTGTGAACCTTCTAAAGCAGGTGTTTTAACCTTGTTGTTCCACAGTCCCCTTTGCCAGTCAGGTGAAAACCACAGACCCCTTACTAAGTCCACACTACACTGTGTATTATTTAATAACTATATCACACCCTCACCAATGCATCCCCACAAAAATAATGTTGTTTTATTTAAGTTCAAGGTAACAGACCCCTTGTTAAGAATCCCTGCTCTAAGTCCCGTTTACCTCACGTTAAGTCCCCTTGACCTCATGTCAAGATCTCTGAAAGAAATTCTAGGGGCTAGTGTTCTTGGTAGAGTTTTAGACTTAAAATTGCTTCCATCTCAGCCAGACAAAATAGAACCAGCATTTGAATACTTACCCCCAAAATAGTTGCATTTAAGATGGATTTCCCAGCGGGGCTCCTCCTAATATCTGTGTACAGTCCTTTTCTGGTAAGCTGCTATTTAGATGTCTCAGTCCTCCAGTGTTTGTTTGAGGGACTTTGGCAAACAGCAAGTACGTTTATCAAACAGTTCCAAAGTTCTGAAGGTGATACACACACTCCTGAGCTCTCTGGTCACACTGTGCAATATATTTTTTGAAAGGTCGCAGAAGACTGTGACATCAGCCTACTCTTAAGGGCAGGGGTCTTATCCCACAAGTGGGAGGGCAGTAGATTAATAACAGAGCAGTTAGAGCACCTGCCTCACACTCTCCGCACTTGTCAGCTTGAAGCATCCTCACGGGTAAATGACTTTTCGGAATTATTAGTAGTTATTTGCATATTTGAAACAATCTGCCTTCTTTTGGTTTTGACAAATGATCCCTTTCCATTTAAGAGAAACGGATTCCCTATGTGTGGTTCTTTTAAAATGCATGGACAGCTCTGGATTTTGAAAGCGAGCAGTTTCCTCTTCCATTGACTTTTTGTCTCCAACAACAAGACATTTCTAATCATTGATACCTCAGGGAATCTACAGTGCAGATATCATTTAGAAACTTTTTTGTCTTTGAAGAAAAAGTCCTTATTCCAGGTACTCATTTCTTCACTAATCCTAACCTAGTCTCTATCTCAGGGGTTGGCAAACTTTTTCTATGAAGAGCTAGATAGTAAATGTTTTAGCCTTGCTTGTCATACAGTCTCATCTGCTCAACTCTGCTCTTGGAATGTGAAAGCAGCCACAGACAATACATAAACAAATGGCAAGGCTATGTGCCAGTAAAACTTTATGGACACTGAAATTTTAATTTCATATAATATTCATATGCCATAAGATA
The DNA here is from genome assembly GCF_030445035.2 of Dasypus novemcinctus. Taxonomy (NCBI): domain Eukaryota; kingdom Metazoa; phylum Chordata; class Mammalia; order Cingulata; family Dasypodidae; genus Dasypus; species Dasypus novemcinctus. The sequence goes on along the minus strand of NC_080696.1, from coordinate 55,822,335 downwards.
TATATATATATTTTTTTTAACCTCTTAAAAATCTAAAAACCATTCTAGCTCACAAGTTATACAAAAACAGATGGTGGGTTACTGTTGGGGATTCTGGGTGAAGGGTACAGGGGATCACTCTGAATTACTTTTTACAGTGGTATGTAAATCTACAATTATCTCCATAAAACTTTCCATTCTAAAAACAAGCAGAATGGGCCAGATTTGTTTCATGGGTCGTAGTTTGCCAACCCCTGCTCTGACCAGTCAGAAATAGCATTTGAGGGAAACGGACTTTGGCCCAGTGGTTAGGGCGTCCGTCTACCACATGGGAGGCCCGCGGTTCAAGCCCCGGGCCTCCTTGACCCGTGTGGAGCTGGCCCATGCGCAGTGCTGATGCGCGCAAGGAGTGCCGTGCCACACAGGGGTGTCCCCCGCGTAGGGGAGCCCCACGCGCAAGGAGTGCGCCCCATAAGGAGAGCCGCCCAGCGTGAAGGAGGGAGCGGCCTGCCCAGGAATGGCGCCGCCCACGCTTCCCGTGCCGCCGACGACAACAGAAGCCGACAAAGAAACAAGACGCAGCAAAAAGACACAGAGAACAGACAACCGGGGGAGGGGAGGGGAATTAAATAAATAAAAATAAATCTTTAAAAAAAAAGAAAAAGAAAAAAGAAATAGCATTTGAAAATATGATATTTATGGTATTTAATTGCAAACTGAACTCTTACTTCTTAGATTGTTTTTGACATGATGATTAATTTTGAATATGGTATTTGCCCATGTATGCCTTCCTCAAATATTTGCTTTATGTTACAGCTCATGTACAAAAGCCTTCTCTGTCTAACTCTTTGGAGTAATTAAGGACTCTAGGGTTTCTCAAACATCCAAATGATGTAAGTTTGCATTTATTAAATGTTAGCTTAATTAGAAGATAACATATGATCTTTCCGAGGCATGAAAGTCATTTATGAAAAGGCCTAACTTCTTAAAATGCTTTTTATGTTTTTAAATAGTAATACATGCATATTGGTTAAAAAAGGAAACAGTACTAGAGGGTGTGCAGTGAAAAGGCTCACTCCCATCCTTTGTCCCTCCTTTTCCCTTTCAAGAGACAGTCACCATTACCAGTTTCTTGTGTAACTACAAAAGTTTTGATTTAAAATTTGTTATTGTGGCTGTTTTTATGTTGAGTTAACTGACAAAAATAGTGATTATAGCACCTACCAGTGCCCAGTGGCAGAGTGAGCTGGCCTCAGAACATAGGAGCCCAGGGCAGTTCCTTGCTGTGGCTAGCCATTGCCTTCTTGGGAAGTGCGTGGCATTGAAGGCCCTCTGTCTAGCCCACGCACTCCCTCTACATCCCCAGATGCACTCCTGCACACCGAGCATCATTGATCCTGGTTTCCCACCTTGCTGCTGCCATCCCCCATTCCCTTTTCCTTCTCTACTTTCATCTACATGTGTGTCCCATCGAGATACTCCAAGAGTCACTGCAGTCACCATGGAGATGCCTTCCCACATGTCACAATGCGCTGTGATCATCCTATTAAGGATGAATGATCTGTTCTTCTCATTCTTTAAAATGCAAGTTCTTTAAAATTGTTCTTCGGTAGGCCAAGACTGAGAACACACATCCCCCTGACCTTTCTCTTCCTCATCCTTTAGCCATAAAATCTGCCTTTTTTTAATCCAGTGTGTCTGGTTGACCATTAAAATAATCCCACATTTGTTAGGCAGACAGTTTGCAGGAAATCAATAGTCCTTCATCTGGAAATGGAGACTACAGTGGAATGAACAAAATGCATACTCCAACGAGGGCCACTCAAATTGTGGGAAGCAATGCCCTGGTGCTTGTTGGCTAATAGTTTTAAATGGTATATTAGTCAGCTGTTGCTGAGATAGTCCTGCCTAACAAACCACCCTCCAAGTCCCAGTGGCTTAGGACACAAAGCATGTATTTTCCTTGCTATGTTGACTAGGGTGACTCTGTTTTAGGTTTCTGGGTATGTGGACTTGGCGCCAGGTTTCAGGTTGGGTTCAGGTCCATTCCAAGGGTCTCAACGTTCTCTTTGGATCAATGACTACCATGATCTTCTCATGGCAGATCTCAGGAGTATAAGAGGGCAAGCCTAACACACAAATATGTTTAAAGCCTCTGTTTGCACCATGTTGACTAATATTCCATTGGCCAAAACAAGCCCAATATCAATCAGCAATGAAATATTTTCATCTGGAGTGGGAGAACTCAGATAAATTATACAGCAGGGAGTATAGACATATAATCCCATTACAAGGAAGTAAAGAATTAGAACCAACAGTCTAATCCAGACATCAGCAATGATAGCCCATGAACTAAATCCAACTTGCCACTTGTTTTGGTATACAGTGGGCTTTTTTGGTTTTTTAAAATTTGTTTGTTTTGTTTTGTTTTTATTTCAATCTACAATTGAGATCTGCCCCTTAACTGAAAAGTCTTGCTGATCCTGCTCTGACCTACCACAATGGGCACACATTCAAATAACAGTTTACACTTGTTTTGTGATTGCTATGTGCTAGGCGTTCCTCTAAGTGCTTTACTTTCCTTAACTCATGTAATCATCACACCAACCATATGAAGTAAGTAGATGACCCATTTTACAGATAAGTCAACTAAGGCCTTGGAACTTGCCCAGGGTCATTAAGGTAGTAAGTGATGAAGCCAGAATTCAAACCCTGACAACCCAACCCAAGAGCCTGAGCTGCTCTGTATCTTTTCTACCCTTTTCCAGTGGCAATGGCGACAGTGCATTTTATGTGCTTTGTGTCCTACTCAGTAGGTAGATTTAAGCATAAAAATTCATCAGCTGAGGAGTATTCCAAGGACCCAAAGCAGAGTTTAACAGCACCTTCATATACTCTCTCCTGTAAAACCAGTTTCAAATGCCACCTCCTTAGCCTGCCCCAGTGGGAATTACCTTTTTCTCCTTCTTCCCAAAGAAGTCTTTAGCTCTCATCAAAGTCTGCCTTTTGTTTTTTTCTTTAATTTTTTTTTTTTTTTTTTTGTCTTGGCAAACTCCACTGGGGATACAAACCCTGTGCTGGTCAAGCCTGTGCTAGGCTTTTTTGACATCGAGTGTCTTCCAGACTGAGGTGGCTTCTAAAGGTTTATTGATGCTGTGTGAAGTACATGGATACCAACATGGTATATTTTACAATCAGGAATTTTTTAACTTTGCCTCTGGGCGTCTCTGTGGTTTTATGACTTGATGTAATGAAACATTCTGATGCTACATGGCTGCTGGTACAAAAGATTGGATACGGAATGTGCTCTGTCTTTAAGAACTTTCAATATCTGAAGTAACTTTGTTTTTGCCTTACAAACGTAATATGTGGTCTCTGGAAGAAATGTAGAAAAGCAAAATAAAAATTTAAAACCTATTATCTAGCCATTGTAACATCTTCATATAGGGGGTATAGGGGGTACCTCCAACTCAGATGTTTTCAGGCAGGTAAGGCACTTGCGGTTTTTCCCTGTTGTAAATGCTGTGATGAAAAGTAGAGAGAGAGCTGTGGTGCATCTGTATGTCCTAAAGACCAACTCCAAATCTAGTGGGACAGTTAGGAGCACAAAGGCTGCAGTCAGGGTGCCTGGTTTGAATTCTGGCTCAGTTTTATTAGCTGTGTGACCTTAGTTATGTTACTTAAGACCTCCGTGCCTTGTTTTTTAAAATTTATAAAATGGGGGTAAACACAATGCCTTTCTCATAGGGGGTATTTATGGAGTTGTGAAGCTTAAAGGAGTTAATATTTGTAAAGAGCTAGACCAGTGCCTGGCATGTAATTAAACCCAAGAGAAGGACTAGCTAATTATTATTTATACTTTTAAAGGGGCAGTTAATAAGTGCAGACAATTTTCTACTACCCATACCTGTGCAGGAGCTTCCTTAATCCCCAAATTATTTAAATGTGACTTTGAAATTAATTATATAATTTTGTATTGGATTTACTGTGCTAATTATAATTTCTCTTGTTCATATTTGAATTAGCCAAGACAAACCAACACAAATCTTACTCTTTACCTCCTTCTCTTTGGTCAAGCAAAAGACACCTGCACTTTGAAATTAATTGGACTGATAGAAATAAGTAGACACAGTGGAAGAGAAATTTCACTGTAAACAAATTTAATTCCACAGCCAGAGCCTGTTTGGGGCAAGAAAATTCTTATACTCTGCTAGGGGAAAACTTCTTGGAGGATGATTCAGCAATATCTATCAAAATACAAAATGCAAATCCCCTTTTACCCAGCAATTCTCTTGAAGAAATTTCTCTCTTGGAATTAGTTAGGTTAAGTATCTAAAGGAAGTTGTGCAAGGATGTTCAGAGCAGGGATGTCCATGAAAGCAGTTAGCAACATACAACCGAAATGTTCATGAGCAAAGGGCTGGTCAAACTATGATGCCATCATGCAGTGGACATCTACACTGTCTAAAAAAATCTGGTTGATCCATGTGTGTTAACATGGAGAGTGACTGAAGGTCAGTTATCAAGTGAAAATTGCAAGTTACAGAGCACGCTGTACAGTAGAATCCCCGTTTGTGTTTAAAAACAAGGGTAGAAATTGTCTCAAAAGATACGGAATAGCTTAGATGGTAGCTGCCTCCGAGAAGTGATGCAAACTTGGGGAGAGGAGAACTTTCCTTATTTTAATTACCCTTCCATTCTGTTCAGCCTTTTTGCAACAAGCAAATATTATATAAATGATTTTTTAAAAATACCTTTGGAATTTATCTGCTGGGTTCTGATTTATTCACTTTGATGTCCATGTTCTAAATGTATGTGATACCTTAATATAAATGTCTAAAATTCCTTGGAGTTTAAAAAGTCTATGAACATCTCTCTCATATTTTATTCTTCCGTACAAGAATTTTTTTCATTTTTAAAATTTTACGCTTTCTGCCTCTGCACTGATCTTTTTTCCTGTTCAAATGTTTTTAACCACATTACCCCCTCAGTCTTTAGAAAATACTTGGATGACACTCTAAAAAGAGGTCTTTATAATGCAGTCTGTGAATTGCACGGAACTGCTTCTTCCCAAATGTAAGCCTGGAAGGATTGATCACTTTGATGGTTTTCTTTGTTACTCCTTTGGAATTCTAACTTAAGGATAAAATGGGAGTTTATTCAATGAGTATAGTGGTCATTTCAGCAACTGGCTTTGTTTCTATAAGAAATATTTTTCAGTTGTAGCGTGGATTTCTTTGAATTGTCTTCCCTGTGATTCCATCTATAATTTACCTCCCACTTTTGCACTTTTGTTTAATATTCCCCCAAAAAAGTTATAGCATCTTTTAACAGTTACTATTGTAATACAATACAATGTATTAATGGTACATTCACACCAAAAGAAAGTGTTGATCTTAATTTTTAAAAACTATTGCAATACAATCATTTTTATTATATAAATTAAATTCATGCTGGTAGAAATTTTGGAAAATACAAAATACAGAAAAATCTCCTATAATCTAGTCCAAAATCCATAGATAACAGTCGTTAGCATTTTGCTCAATATTCTCAGTCTTTGCTGTGTTTTAGTTTATTATATTTTCCCTTCTTTAAAATCTAACGTATTTCCCCATGTTATTATATACTACTTATAAGTTATTTCACTATTTCTCCACTAAAGGACATTTAGATTCCTTCTACTTTTTTATAATTAAAAATAATGCTGCCTACAATTTCTCTCATTTAAAAAAAAATTTTTTTTAAATAAGGCTTCATTTATCATCTTAATATAGAAAGCTCTTTCCGTATATAGGATTATTTTCTTCAGATAGATTCCCAGAAATTGAATTACTGGGTCAAAGGTTATGAATATTTTAAGGCTCTTGCTAAACGCTGCCAAATTGCTTTTCACAAAGGTTGTACAGTTTACACTTCTATCTGCAGTGGCTGAAAGATCTAGTTTACTGTCCTCTTCTCCAAAACTCGTTATTATATTTAAAGTATCAAATTAAATTAGATAAGCTGATTATTATTGTTGCATTAGTAACTTTTAATGGCATTAATAGGGGAGTTTTTAAAAATCCACAGGTTATGAAACCTTTGCATAGTTTAAGTGATATAAGATATTAAACAAAAATGTCATAAAAATATCAAAAATCATGATTGTCCTAATGACCAGGCATCAATATACAGGTTTAAAATCTCCCAGTCCCTTAGGCAACCGAGTAAGCACTCCATAGATGTAAAATTGTTTCAAAGTTCACCACTTCATTTAGTGTGCAACTACTGTAGTAACTAGCAAAATGGGAAATTATTTAAAATCTTGCCCTTTTACCCTAAGAAGGTTGGGAATTTTTCCCACGTGCCTCAATTTGCTTAAGCAATATTAAATCCCACCTTATATTAAATAAGGCTCAGCAAATGCTGTAACTTCTAATTGCACACTGATTTCACTGACCAAAAGCTGCCGGCACAATTGGTTTTTGGTGATGACTCTGCTTGAAAATTGCCCAGCAGGGAACCATTTCCAATTGATTATCTTTCATTGCTAATAGCCTCAAAGACTGTTTCTACTCCTATATTTAAATGTAAATCTTGATAGCTGAACAAAGCAGTGATCAAGGAAAGGGTATGGGGTAGGCGCCACAATAAAATAAATGTACAGCTTTGCCGGATTTTCAGGAACTCCAAGGGCAATCTGAAAATTGGAAATGTGCAGCAGTTGACAAAGCTCCTTATGTCAGATAATGAATGGGAGCTTTGGGCTGAGCTGGGTGGGGGTGGGGTGGAGCTTGTGGAGGGAATTCACCACCAGCAACCCCTCAAAACTCAACATATTAAGAAGAAAGGAAGGAGATATGCTTGTCTAGTACCTATTAAGGGCCACGCATTGTGGACTCATTTCTGTAACTTCATTTACTTATTTGGGGGAAAGATTAAGTATCGTTGCAAGGCTGCTTACTTTAAGAAGAGCTGACGTGTGATATGAATAATCCATCAGTGATCAAGGGGTACAAGAGGGCATGAAGATTATGGCTTGTTGATTTCAGTTTTCAAAGAGAGAATACCAGCACCCAACATTACTGTTTTGGTATCAGCAATATGGGATTCTGTGTGATCTAACTAAGTAACTGGCACTAAGAGAACAAAACCCTTAATGATATGACTTTATTCCAAAATGCCTGCAATGAGGCCACAGCTCACATGAAAAAAAAAAAAAAATGCTGTCCCTGATACTATTAAATAGAAAACAGAAAGTTGGTGCTGTCAGTTCAGAAATATTTACTGAGCACATACTATGTGCCCAGCATTGTGCAAGACTCTGGGAGAGACAAGAGAGCTAGGCATGCTAATATGTGGTTTTATTCCTTTTCTTTTAAGTAATTTTATCTCTTTTTCAATTTTCTTTAAATTTTTATTAAGGTAATGATCTTTTTTTTTTTTTAAAGATTTAAACATTGCATACATATAACTTAGAAAGACATTTGGGATAACTTGATAAATGTGACTGGGAAAATTGACTATCAATTTGGGGAAAAAAGTAAAGTTAGATTCCTTATCCTACTCTTGTTACAAAAATAAACTCATTGATTAAAGAACAAAGCAGGGGAGCGGACTTGGCCCAGTAGATAGGTCGTCCGTCTACCACATGGGAGGTCCGCGGTTCAAGCCCCGGGCCTCCTTGACCCGTGTGGAGCTGGCCCATGCACAGTGCTGATGCACGCAAGGAGTGCCCTGCCATGCAGGGGTGTCCCCCGCGTAGGAGAGCCCCATGTGCAAGGAGTGTGCCCCGTAAGGAGAGCTGCCCAGTGCGAAAGAAAGTACAGCCTGCCCAGGAATGGTGCCGCATGCACAGAGAGCTAACACAAGATGACGCAACAAAAAGAAACACAGATTCCTGTGCTGCTGACAAAGAAGAACATGCAGCAAATGGACACAGAGGACAGACAACTGGGGCAGGGGGAGGAGGGGAGAGATAAATTTTAAAAAAATTTTTTTTAATTAAAAAATAAAAATAAAGAACAAAGCAAAGCTATGATAATTGTGAACGAAGATATAGAAGAATATGTTTATGGCTTTATTTAAGAGGTAGAAAAAATATCAGAGAAATTTGACACCTCGAGATTTAAAACAGTAGTAATAGTGATACTAATAAGATACCAGAAGCAAAGTTAAAAGACAAGCAGGAGGAAAGCAGATGTAACTCAGTGGTTGAGTGCCTGATTCCCATGTATGAGATCCTGGGTTCAATTCCCGGTACCTCCTTTAAAAAAAAGGCAAGCAGAATACTGGAGAAAATATTTGCCACCTGTACTGGACATATGATAAATATCCAGAATGCACAAAGAACTCCTTCAAATCATGAAGCAGAAGGCAACCCAATAAAGAAAGATGTGGGCAAAGGCTGCAAACAGGCAGATGCCTAAAGAGGAAAGACAAGAAGTGATTTCCATGTGCAAGGAGCTCGACCTCACCCAGATCAGGGCAATGGACATGGAAATGGCAGATGAGAGAGTTTTCACCTGTTAGAATAGCAAGCCTTTTGCAGTTGATGGTATCAAGCATTGGCAAGGGTAACTAAAATATGAAACACGGGGTTTGAGGGTCCAGTCCCCATAATATACAAACTTGCTACATCACTGTCTTAAGCAGGCCCATGGACTTTGGATGAAGTTATAGAAGTGGGCTTGCCCTCTGCTAAGTGTGGAAAGAGTGGAAGACAAAACCAAGGCACTGCTGTGGTTAGAAGTATGGACTCATATCTCAGACCAACTGTGCCACTTCCTGATTGAGCAAGTTACCCCCAAACACCGTCACCACCCTACCCTCCCTGTAAGGTCTCAGGCAGGGCCATGAACCTCAGCATCTTCATCCAGAGAGTGGACATGGGGTTGCTGGGAGGACTAAGGACATTGGTATCTCTGGCTCCCCATCCAAATCCTGCCACATAATAGGTGCTCAATTAAGGATGACTGTTGGGGTCATGGTACTTGGTCTGCCGTGAATCGCATACCGGTGACAATAGATTTGTTTTGCCTCAAATATTAAGTTATTAATGAAAACAAAATCTAAACTAATAAAGCTGGACTCCTCTGCTCTCCATATTTGGCCATTCTGGAAATTTAGGAAAGAGATAATGCCCAACACTACAACTACTATCTGACATATAAAATAGATTTTACCATGTACACACAAACAGGTGCATGGATAGACAGACAGACACACCCAGATTGTTCAGGGATCATTCCTCAGTTCCCCTGAGGTCTTAGAGCATTTTCTTCTTATCTTGCCTGAGAACAATGAAAAGCAGGGTGTAAACTTGGATTTCTCCTTTCCGTCCTCCCCAGAGCACCCAGCGACCATCAGTCATGTTGCCCCTCTCTCCAAATCCTAACTTTGTTTCCTGGACTTCTTATTTTGACTTTTTATTTTTTTTGTTTTCTTAACATTTTATTTTGAAATAATTTTAGATTTACGCAAAAAGAAGTTGCAAAAATAACACCCAGAGTTCCCAGAAAACCCTTTCATTCCGCTTGCCCAAATGTTAACATCTGACACATCCACAGTACAATTATGGAAAAGAAGAAACCCTGATACAATACTGTTAACTAACTTATAGGTCTATTTCAAATTCCACAGTTGTCCCTCGGCTGTCCCTTTTCTGGTCCAGGATCCAATTCAGAACCCCGCGCTGCCTCTCGCCGCCTTGGTCTCTTGAGCCTCCTATGTTTTGCACAGCCTTGTGCCTTCACAGGGTTACTTTGTAGCCTGCTCTGGCTTGGGTTCCTCTGATGTTTCCTCACCATTGGGCTGAGTGAGGTGAGGCATTTTCAGGAGGGCCACAGAAGTGCCATCTTGCACATTTCCAGGGCATCATACCCAAAGTTCCAGGAAGTCACCTGCTAGCGCCGCTCACCCTGGCCACTTAATGAAGGTGAGGTCTTAGGGTGTCTCCATTATAATTTTACTCTTTTTCCCTTTGGCCTTAATCAGCATCTTGCAGGGAGATTCTTTGAGACTTTGCAAATATCCTGTTTCTCCTTATTCTTTTGTCCACTCCTCTCCCTGCTCTGTGGTTCTTGCCTACAGCAGTCACATCTGTCGTGTCTGCAAACGGTGGTTTTCAGTCTTGCCTTCCTTTCCTGTTTGTTAACTGGAATTCTCCTGTAAGGAAGAGCTGTCCCTTTTCCCAAGTATTTATTTATTCAATTCTTTATTTACGTAATTTAGTACTCTCATTACTTATTTTCTTGCTCAAATTACCCCAAGTTTGGCCATTGGGAGTCCTTCAAGTCCACCCCTGTGTCCTTTCAACATGTTCCCATCAGATTTGTTGTCGTTTTTTAAAGAAATTACAGGTTTACAGAAAAATCAAGCGTGAATTACAGGTTCCTATATACCCACCCTATTATTAACACTTTGCATTAGTGGGGTACCTTTGTTACAATTGATAGAAGAGCATTTTTATAATTGTGCTCTTAACTACAGTCCATGGTTTACATTAGAGTTCACTGTCTTGTGCCCATCTGTTTTTAAGCCCTTCCTTTACTTTCCAGCATCTTAAGTTGTTCCAGGCTCATCTTGGACTTTCCCTGCTCCAGCCCTGGAATCAACCATTTCTGCAGGGAACCCAGCTGGTTTCCTTTTATTGGAGAAGAGTATTTAGAAATCAAGACTTGTCCATTGCTACGGAGGTGACTCTGTATTTGACATCTTCCGTCTCCTCTCTACCCCACTGGCATCCCCCTCGTCCAAGCCATCATCACGTTTCACCTAGACAATTTCCTCTTTATTGGTCCCTCTACTTCCAGTCTTGCTTTCCTCCAATCTGCCTGTCACACAGCAGTGGGGGAAAAAAACAACCTTAAAACATAATCTGGATCATATCCCCTTGCATAAAACCTTTGATGGCACATTAGTCAAGTTTGGGTCAGAAAAATAGAAATCACGCTATGTGCTCAAGCATGCAGATCAGGAGTCCTCCTGAACTCAGTGACGGACAGTATGGCCCACCAGCCCCTAGCACAGGGGTCAGAAAACGTTTTTGTAAATGGCCAGATGGTAACTACTGTAGGCCTTGCAGGTCCTAAGGTCTCTGTTGCAGTTACTAATTTCAGCTCATGTAGCACCAAAGCAACTATAGGCAAAGCACAGCTGAATGAGCATGCTGTGTCCCAATAAAACTTTATTTACAGGAACAGGGAGTGGGCCAGATTTGGCCTGTGCGTCATAGTTTGCCAATCCCTGTCCTAGCAGGTCGTTGCCAAAAAGCTCCCGAGAAGCTCTAGGAAGCTTCCGCAGCTATCTCAGAGGGCTACAACCAAAGTTAATCCTCAAGAAGTTTCCCAAGAAGCCACCTCAGACTTCACGTCTGCCCACCTCTGCCTCCGGCTGTCCTCTCTTCTGCCCGCCGGGTTTCTCACAAATGCCTCCCGCTAGCTGTGCCTATTGCTACGAGGGTGCCTCTAAACTAATCCTGATGTGCCCCACCTGGCTTGACAAGGCATTTATTAGCAAACCTGATATTCCAAGGATTGGGACTGCCTCATTAGGTAGCCTCTTACCCAGAACACAACAGAGAAGGGAATTCTGAAAACTGCCAAGCTGGCAACACTCAATTCAGCCAAGCTATCTTGCCGTTTCTTATAGATTCGAATCCATGCCTTACTATGACCACCTTCTCCTCTTGCTCATCGCATGCTCTCCACCCTGGTCCTCTCTCAGTTCCTCAAACCTGCCAGGCTCTTTTTCATCTCAGGACCTTTGCACATTCATGACATTAGCTTGGAATACTCTTTCTGCCCCCTTCTCAAGGCTAGCTCTTTCTTTTTAGTTTTTTTTCTTTTCCCTCAGTGTAAATTCAGCTTAATAAAACTTTCTAAAATTTGAACATTGTATTATTTATCCAACTTCAAGTTGTAATCAAAGACTTAAAAGAAAAACTTCAAAACCATTCTCATTTCTCTGCGTAGTTTCCTAGAGTGTTCTGCAGAAGTTAATAGGTCTTACGTGATAAAAAGGATTCTGTGATGCGATAATTTGGGGAAATTCTGGGTTAATCATATTTTATTACTGCAGGACTTTTCAGCATTTTCAGTATTTTAATATATACCATGAATCATGAACAGTAAGATATAATACACTTTGTTCCCAGAATATTTACATTCCATGAACACTTTCTCCATAAAGCATCACATAGTAATATGGAAAAGGAGGAAAAGAAGACTGGACTTGTAAATAAGACAAACTGTAGAAGGTATTAAAAAATAGACTGTACAGTTTATATTTAATATTATATTGAGGGATGCAGACATGGCTCAACTGATAGAGCCTACCGTATGGAGGGTCCAGGGTTCTATACCCAGGGCCTCCTGACCCATGTGGAGCTGGCTCACGCATAGCGCTGCCACGTGCAAGGAGTACCGTGCCACACAGGGGTGCCCCCGTATAGGGGAGACCCACATGCAAGGAGTGCGCCCTGCAAGGAGAGCCGCCCTGCATGAAAAAAAGCAAAACCCGCCCAGGAGTGGCGCTGCACACATGGAGAGCTGACGCAGCAAGTTGACGCAACAAAAAAGACACAGTCTCCCAGTGCCACCTGATAATACAAGTGGACGCAGAAGAACACACAGCAAATGGACACAGAGAGCAGACAATGGGGGAAGGGGAGAGAAATAAAATAAATCTTTTAAAAAATAATATATTGACCAGCATTTCCCAAATTTGTTCTTTAGGAAGCTAGCTCTCTTTTATCCTTTAGGTCCCAGATTAAAGGGTACTTTCTTGGAGAGACCTTCCCTTGCCCCTCTATTTAAAAGAGCCTCCAGTGGAGCAGGTGTAGCTCAGTGGGTGAGCACCTGCCTCGCATGTATGGATTCAATATCCAGTACCTCCTAAAAAAATAAATAAAATATTTTAAAAAAAGAAATGCATGTATAATAGAAGCCTTCCTTAAAATAAATAAATAGCCTCCTTTTTATTAGGGTCTCTCTTAACTCCTTTAAGGCAAGGACTGTTCTGTTGCCTATTACATCTCCAGGAATTGAACAGTGCCTGACCAACAGAGGTGCTGAAATATTCATTAAGTGAGTGTAACACCACAGTTGGTTAACATTTCTCTTGTCTGTTTGCTGTTTGATTGCTTCACTGATGATCCATCTCCTGTAAATGTTCTTTTAGGGCAAGGATTGGGACTGTATCATTTGTTGCTTATCCCTAACCCCTAACACAGTGCCTGGGACATAGTAGGTATTCAGTAAATATTTGCGGAACGAATACATGAATGAGCCTCACTCATTTTTTAAAAACCTCATTGTGGATATCAGGTGTTGCAAACCATGGGTATCAGGTAAAGTTCCATCGCAGAAGTTTCTCATGAGTAAGTATTTTCTGATGTCCATTCAGTGTCCGGATTTCTCATCTTCTGATGTGGCCACCCATCAAAGGAAAGGAGCCCTGGATTTGGAAGTTCCTGTCTGAGTGGAGGACGGCGTGCCCTGTCATTTCTTTGCCTCACCTTAAGATAAGTGACTTGGCCGTGGCTTCCCTGGCTGTCAGGGAAAGAGCCGGGAGGTCGGGGACTGAAAGGGAGGAAATGACCCCGCGCTATGAACAAATCTGCCACTTCCTCGGCACTGGCCAGACAAGGTGCTGATGTGCCCCACCGGCTTGACAGGGCATTCATTAGCACACCTGATCTTCCAGAGCTCTGGAACTTTCTGTTTTCCACTACAGGCAGAAACTTAATAAATCAGATCAAGCCTGATAAATCATGTCTGTTACCCACGACTGACTCCCTGTTGTGGGTCCAGCATGCTTCCTACGGCACTAAGGTGAACTCAAGAGAAATGATCAGTAATATCTCTGTTCTCAGGAAGCAGTTAGGGAGCTGAGATGTTCAGGAAAGAAAAAATTAAAAGTGGTGCAAGGAGCTGATATGGCTCAAGCAGTTGAGCACCTGTTTCCCGCATGGGGAATCCCGGGTTTGGTTCCTGAGAGCTCCTTAAAAAAAACACTATGAAGGAAAAAACCAACTCAGGAGAGCTGATGTGGCTCAGTGGTTGAGCACCAGCTTCCCATATACAAAGTCCTGGGTTCAATCCCCAACCCCAGTACCTGAAAAAAAAAAAAAGGTGGCGCAAGATAGTACATGCAATGCAGTATTCTGGGTAGGTCATTAGTGGAAAAACTGGTGAAGTACAAATAAAACCTGTGTTGCCGTATTTTCTCTAGGTTCTTGGCTATGTTCAAAAAAAAATTTAAGTACATGCCAGTTTAGTTAGGCTAGTAATTTATTAAGAAAATGGGAGAGGAGAAATGGGAGAAAATATCAGATTATGGGTGCCAGGTAGAGAGAGGAAAAGGGCTAAAAAAGGACTGATTTACAGACTGTAAATCCCCATTACAGATTACAAATCCCCATTACAGATCACAAATCTCCAGGTTTACTTGCGTGCTAATCTGGGCAGGGAGAAAAAAGGCAAAACAGAGCAAAAACAGGGTCAGTTTGACTTCCACACTTGCTTTTCAAGCCATTAATTATTCTGCCCCTTTGCTAATGCTGGGGGAGTAATCCCAGTTGTTTGCTGTTTTGATTGGTTACCCCACCCATCAATCTCCCAGGAGGGTCCAATGATAAGGTCCCTTGAGAACATCCCGGGCTTTTCCTTGATCCTGGAGGAAATCCTGTCTTAGATAGGGAATTCTTGCAAGGTTCTTCCAGCCACCATCTTGTGAGGTCTTTCTCTCAGGGAGGATTCCCATGCCACATGTTTTATGGCTGCGATTTTTCTGCCAGGTTGCAGATTCATCTCTTTATTCCCTAATCTAGCCTGCCTTACCTGTAATTTAGTTAACAGTGTCGTGCCAATGTTAATTTCTTAGTTTTGACCAGTGTACCATAGTTTTTACATAAGATGCTAATAATGTTAAAGGAACATGCATGAAACATATGCAGGGGCTCTATATACTGTCTTTGCAACATTTCCATAAATCTAAGTATTCTAAAATTAAAAGCTGTAAAAGCATACCAGTCAGTGTTGGTTTAGACGATATAGATATACATTGTAGACAGTGAATGAATTCCTGAGGTCAGACAGACCTGGGAATGAATCACACACCTCATCATATACCATGGGCAAGTGACTTAATTTCTCCAGTCTCATTTTCTTACTTTCAAAAAATGTCCATCTCACAGAATTGTTGTGAAAGCTCCATGAGATCACCCATAAACACTTCTAGCACAGTATCTAGATGAGATAATTTTTCAAAATGCCAATTTTCCCTCCTCTGTCATTTCAGAAAAAAGCAACATTTCTCTAGGTTTAAATATTTAAATACTTAAATGTTTAATGAAAGAGATGAGAGCTTTATACTAGATCTTTGAGGTTGGCTAGAGTTTGAATTACAGAAACAAGAAAGGGATAAGGGTCCTTCTGGAAAGCACAAATCTGAGCCAAAGAATGACTTTTGATCAGTTTTTAAATCCATAAAAGTTATTCCTTAAATTAATTGGTCTCAAAAATCAGTCTTTAAAATGCGTTTCTTTTTCTAAGATGAGCAAAATTATATTTGTGAAATTTATTCATTGTAACATTGATTGTGAAAATAAAAGATCAGAAGTCTCTTAAATGCTCCCAAACAGGAGTCTGGCTAAATAAATTATTATCCATTTAGTCTTTGGAATTCTCTATAGACATTTATAAATACTAAGCAAGTCTGTCTCTAGATAGGTAGGTAGGTGGATGGATGGATGGAATGGACAGGTAGGTGGCTGGCTAAGTGGCTGGGTGATAGGAAATGGTCTCTAAGATACATAGGTGGAAAAGTAGGATGCAGAATGGTATACATAGTATGCTCTCCTATGTATATGAGAAAAAGTACACATGAGTATTCATTTATATATTCATAAAATATCTCTGGAAAGAGACACAAGGAGCTGGTAATGCCAAATTATTTGAATGGCATCAAAGAAAGGGATAGTTCAAGTCATATCCATCTCATTAAGGTAGTATTGCCAATAAAATTTTACATTTTGTTTTTGCTTAGTTCAAAATTTTTGACCATAATTTGTGGCGCACATTTTTTAAACATGTTTTTAATCTTTTTTATTAGGGAAAATTTCAAACATCTACAATGGAGAATCATAATGAATCTCCATGTACCCATAAACCAGCTTCCAAAATTACCAATCTTCTGCCATTCTTATTTTGTGATACACTCATGTTGTTTTTATCAATTGCTTAAACATAATAATTGTAATAATAAATCTATTCTAATCAAAGGAAATTAAAAATTTAAATTTATATATAAATTTTCTTGCAGAGAAATTTGATAGGATAATCAAGTAAAAAAAATACACTAATATAAAATTCCATGAGGGTAGTGGAATTGAAGTACAAGTTTAAGGAAAAAACTGATGATATAAAACGTAATTCATTTAAAAATAGTTTGTTCATCTAGTGTTTAAATGGATAATGGGGAACAACAAAGATCCATAGTATTTCAATTTCTTTGGATACGTTTTTTAATTTTTAATTTTGAAATAATTCCAAACATACAGGACAGTTGCAAAAACAATGTAAACCCCATAAAAATAACCCACTGTCACCCCGCCATAATTCCCAGATCCACCAACTTTTTTTTTAAAGATTTATTTATTTATTCCCTCTCCCCATTGTTGGCGCTCACTGTCTGCTCTTTGTGTCTGTTCATTGTGTGCTCTCTGTGTCCACTTGTCTTCTTTTAGGAGGTACTGGAAACCGAACCCAGGACCTTCCATGTGGGAGGGAGGCGCCCAATTGCTTGAGCCATATCCACTCTCCTCCATCAACTTTTAATCATTTACAGTATCATTCTATCTGTTACTTTGGATACTTTCCAAGTAATGATGTGACAAATATTTACCAAACCCCAGAATCCTCTTTTTTACATGCATGAAAACATTTTAGCTATCAACTTTAAAATATGCAGAGGAGTATATACTTTTTAAAAATTATTTTTGAGTGTATGAGAGAGAAAAAGTTTAAAGATCACTGTTCTAGAAGACCCAGTATTTGTTCCCAAATCTGAGAGAGCTAGTACGTTGTTTGGACAGAAGGTCATATCTGCCTGAAGCCTCAGGAAATGAACGGCAACCTGGAACCAGAAGTCATGTCTGATCAATGTGTCTCTTTCCCAATATTCCTCATAACCCAGTTGAATTATTCCAGGAACACAAAGTTGCTTTAATACTTAAAAATCAACGAGTACAGGTCACACACGCAGACGTTCAAGTCCCCTTGAACCATTATATATAAGCAGGAGCCACTGTCCCTCCAGCCACTGTCCCTTCCTTTATTCGCCAAGCAAACTCCAAAAGCAACAGTTTTCTCTTGTAGACTTTGTACTTTCTCCAGTGGCTCAGTGGAAGACAAGACACCTACCTGTCTCCTCTTCCTCACTGCATACTCAGTCCTTCACAGGCCTTGCTCAGAGTGCTTTGCTGATGATCTACGCTTAGGATCTTGGTGGCTTTCTAGACCTACCGAGTCAGACTCTGCATTTTGAAGATCCCTTCCCCACGTCACCCCATGCCCCTCCCTCCATGTGATTCGTAGGCAAGCCTAAAGTTTGTAAAACACCACTCTAGCCTTACTTTTGCTCTCTGCCCTGTTCTGACCTTCCCTTTCTCCTGCTTTCCTAACCGCTCCCTCTCTGACCCCTTTGAAGGTTTCACTTCCTTGCCCTCCCCCGTAAATACGTATGTCCCCATGAAGTGATAACTTCAGATAGCACCTGTCCACCTTTTGCAGATGATGCCCCAATTCCCACCACTCTTCCCAGCCACTCCCCTACTAATGATGGCCAGCATTTACTGAGCATGTTCTGAGGAATGTGCCTACACCTTGACTTTCATCAACTCATCAATTGCTCACAGCAGCCCTTTAGGTTGGCCATGATTCCACCCTCTTAGAAATGAGGGACTGGGAGCTCAGCGGGAGAAGCAAGTTGTAAGTGCTTGGGACAGTCCGTCCTTCTCACCACTACACTAGGCCACCTCCCGTGTACTCCCAAATGCCTGCAGCACAACCTGCTGCCTTCCTCCCTGCCCCTCCCCCATGCCCAGGCCAGAACCACAGAGCTGGAACCATTACAAACCTTGAACCTTGTCTCCTGGAAATACTTTCTCAGGTATCTAACGTTGGTCTTCCACCTTCTGATTTCACCTTTTTCATCACTCACTCTGCTGAAAGTGAAAATAAGTTGAAGTACCCTGTATATCTTTTTTAAATGACCCAAATGTAGTCACAGAGCCAAAAGTGGACTAGTCTCTCCAGGCGTGGAAGCTTCTGTACTTATAAAAGGATATTGCTGAGTCCATGTTCTGCTAAGGCAAAGGGACAGTATCCAGGAAATCTTTGTGTATATAGATGTGAAAACTTAAACTCTCACTTTCTCTTCTAACCTAATCCCATACCTCTTCTTCTTCTACACTTTTGACCCTGTCATTGCTTTAGTATTTATCCAAAATGAAGAATTAGTAATCATAAACATTTCAAAAATAAGCACATGCGCAGCGAAGTGCAGTGGACCAGAGAGTTGAGCGGGGTGGCTTTTGGAACAAAGACAGCCTAAACGTGGGATCTCCCCCAACTCTGCTTTTTTTTTTTTTTAATTATTTGCCAATATTGATTTTTTCACATAAAATCCAAAATAAGGCCCCTCTTGAGAAATCAGAAGGTGCGGTCATGCGGGGTCCATTCTCCCCCATGTCAGTAATTGGCAAGGGCAGACTAGGACAATTCCCTTCAGACAGTTCCCAGGTCCCTACAGGATCCACCACCTCCTGGTCAATCTCTGGTCCTGTCACAGAGACAGCAGTCCTTTGTCTCCCCACTGAGTGTTCTGCTTTGTTGTTTTTTTTTAAGATTGTTTTTTCCTCTCCCTTTGCCCACCCCCCCCCCAGTTGTCTGCTCTCTGTGTCCATTCGCTGTGTGTTCTTCTGTGACCACTTCTGTCCTTATCAGTGGCACTAGGAATCTGTGTTTCTTTTTGTTGCATAATCATGTGTCAGCTCTCTGTGTGTGCAGCACCATTCCTGGGCAGGCTGCACTTTCTTTCGCGCTGGGTGGCTCTCCTTACAGGGCGCACTCCTTGTGCGTGGGGCTCCCCTACGCGTGGGACACTCCTGCGTGGCCGGGCACTCCTTGCACACATCAGCACTGTGCATGGGCCAGCTCCACACGGGTCAGGGAGGCTGGGGGTTTGAACCACAGACCTCCCATGTGGTAGATGGACACCCTAATCACTGGGCCAAGTCCTCTTCCCTGCTTTGTTTTTAAATCTTTTTTTTTTTTAGAAGGTATGGGGAATCAAAACTGGGTGCTTGTACGTGGGAAGGCAGGAGCTCAAACCACTGAGCTACACCCGCTCCCCAAGACATGGGCAAGAGGGGACCCTGCCCTGTACTCCTCACTGGTAGGGGCTCTGAATATAAAAAGCACAAACAAATTTTTTAATTAGAAATCATGAGTACCAGCCTCCGGTACTCAACGGTGGCATCAGGGAACCCACATAAACATCCATGCTCACCCCTGACTCTGCACAAGCCCCAGGGAAACACTTCCTCACATCCCTTGTCTGCAAACAAACTTTTGTTTCTGCAAAACAAAAGTCAGTTGCTTCCAAATGCTTTGAAGGTTTGTTATTGTTCTGGGGCCAAAATCAGATAGATACTGCTCCAGAGCACAGGGAGGATTTGAGCTGCAAAAGCACTTGGGACAGAGAAGAGAAGTGAAGTAACTGTCAGTCTTTTCCCCCCGGAGCATGAAAGCAGCAGTAAAGGCACCTCAGCCTCCACTTTCTTGCTTTACATTGTCCCAATTCATTATTCTAATGGTGCTTACAAAGAACAGGGTATTCCTAACAGGTGCACGTGGCAGCTAAGGGACATTTTGCAGTGTTAAACAATTCATATCATTCTTATATTTGTTGAAAATTGTTTTACTTTTGTAAAAATAATTTACTAGAATTTAGCCAAAACTTAAATTTATTTCAAGTCTAAGTAACATTGCTACCATGTCTTGATATGAATTACCACTTGTATTTTACCTTTCAATCTTAAACAATTTTTAATATTTTAGAAAATGCTTTTAAACATTTATAAAATGTGTTTTTGTTTTTAACATGTAATTTAAAGTCTTATAGGGAAACAGATGTGGCTCAACTAATTGGGCTCCCGTCTACCGTATAGGAGGTCCAGAGTTTGACGCCCAGAGCCTCCTGGTGAGGGCAAGCTGGCCCATGTGGCGAGCTGGCCCACACAGAGTGCCGGCACACATGGGAATGTGGTCCTGAGCAGGAGTGCTGGCCGACAGGGAGAGCTGGCACAGCAAGATGACGAAACGAGAGACGCAGAGGAGAGGAAATAAGAAGACATAGCAGAACAGGGACCTGAGGTGGCGAAAGAGAATAATCGCCTCTCTCCCACTCCGGAAGGTCCTAGGATTGGTTCCTGGAGCTGCCTAATGAGAATACAAGCAGACATAGAAGAACCCACAGTGAATGGACATGGGGGGGCGGGGGGAGAAATAAAAAATCTTTAAAAATAAGTCTTATGAATGTCTACATTTTTAAATACCTTTATAATTGCATTTGGAATTTTTCAAATTATTGCCAATAGCTGGGCCTGGCAAATGATGGGCAGAGGGCCAGATCCAGACAACAAGTTAAGAATGGTTTTTATGTTTTTAAAGGCTTGTGAAATAAAGAAACAAGCCAAGAGACATGTGTCAGAGACTATATATGGCCTGCAAAGCCTAACCTATCTGGCTCTTCACAAAAAGAAATTTGCCAACCTCTCCCTAGTTAATAGAAGATACATTATGTAAAAACTTGAGTATAACTACTTATTGAGTGATTTTGCTGGAATGAAAGCAACATGTTATTAAATAAATATATAATTTATGAGTTATGCTGCTCATACTAATAATAAGAGCCCACCAACAGAATATCTATGCTAAATAATAATTAAGTTCTCTCATCTTTGGTATTTTCTGACTTTCCCATCATACATAGCCATAGCATTACTCATATGGTTTATTTTTGTTATTATGGATGTGTATTTGTCAAAGTAGGAAGAGAAATGTTTTGGGTAAGAGTTTGTTGGTTTGGTTGATAACTTTTGCACATTCTGGAAATGGTGTGGGGCCCAGGCCCAAAGATTCTGTGGGAAGGTCTATGAGCATGCGAGCCGGTCATGCTCTGCCCGCTGAGTGTATTTGCGTTTCAATCCTGGCCTTAGACAAAGCATTTGGGGACTAAATGACATATTGCAACATCTGCCGCCCTCTATTGGTGGTGGGCAGAGTTGGACTCTTGCTTCTGCATGGATTTCTGTTCAAATCAATAAAAGTTCTGAATTGCATATTCAAAAGTAGAGGAATTTATGTACTTCATATTAATGCATTTAAACATTTTTACTCCAGAAAAAAGTCATGCTGGCCAAATTCTATTTTTCTCTTGAGAAATCATCATCACAGGTTGCAAATGCTTGGGGCCAAAGATGCCCATTTAGTCTCAGACCTGAGGCATTTTTATTGATAATATTTGCACACCCAGAAAGAGATATAACTTCCGGTTTCTTATGGAAGAAATAACTCAAAGGCAAGGAGTAGGGACCTATTGATATTCCTAAAGAAGAAAGTCTCAATCCCCCCTTGCTACTGGAGGTGAAAGTTGAGTCCCCAAATAAGAAGGGAAGGAAGGGAGAGAGGGAAGGAGGGAGAGAGAGAGGGAGGGAGACGACATGGGGAGAAAGGGAGGCGAGAAGGAGAAGGGAGGAGAGGAGAAGGAGGGAGTCTGGGGGAGGTGGGGGATGAGGACAGGGAGAAGAAGTGAAAGGAAAAGGGGAAGGAGAACGAGCTGCCTGGGGCTCTGGCTCCTCCTGAGCTGGGGTTTGTCAGTCTTCTCCACCTTAGCAGCCTCCCCCCTGCTTTGCTTTTAGGAGTACCCTCTCTCAGGGTAAAAGGAAGGCTGAGAGTTGCGGTACAACCTGCTTTGGCAGGTGAGCCTTGGAGCGCCTGCAGCATTTTTGGCTCTTGCTCATGCCTGGCTGGTGGCATCCAGCTCTGGGGAGCAAACTGACGGCCCTCACCAAGGGACTCACCTGGAAACTTCTGTCATCCCCTCTGGTCATTCTGAATGATGGCAGTCCTGAGAACTTCCTTCAATTGCACCAGGCTACCCTCTTGTAGAATGTGCAGGCTGAAGAAGTTGTAAAGTACACACAGAGCAAGGCTTGGAATCCTGTTCCGCGGTTAGTATAACTGGATTGTTCCAGGAGGGTAGATTGCTTTTTAATAAAGGAATTGGGTAAGTTCCTTTTCTCCTATTTTAATCAATGTTTGACACATATTTTATCTTGCACTGTAAAAACTACTCAACATTGCCAGACATTTTCCTAGGTACAGTCTTGCCCATCCCATTAAGTTACAGATCCATTGGAGAATCTTTACCATAATCTGAGAACAAATTTATACAACTATAGGTTATTATATATTTGAGTGTTTGTTCTATGTTCAAGTGTTATAATCGACAAAAACCAGAAAGGGAAAAAAACTTTGGTCTAAGAAAATAAGAAAGGTTTCAATGTTTTTTGGTTTTTGAGAAAAGTTTAATTCTTCAAATCACTTCTTAAAAATACATTGAGAAAGGAAGTGCTTCTAGCAAACTCACTCCATCTTAACATTCCAAAAATTGTCCAAAGTACTTTCTAAAAATTATTTAGCACATTTTACAATGACCTTCATTCACTTTGAATTGGGGTAAAAGGTCTTGGGATTTGTTTCTGTTTCTTGTTTTTGAAAATATTGACTTCATAATGAGGTCCTTTTCCCCAGACAGGACTTTACTTTTAAACTCGAATCCAGTGTCTTGGCAGGCTAGGACAATGGAGTATTTGTGGGCCTATATATTAATTTCCCTTAAATCCATCGCTGACGTAGTTTGATGTCTGTAAACCCAAGAGAAGGAAGGAGGCCCTCCCTAACAACAGAAATCGGTCAAGAAAGAGTTGGGGCATCTCTGGGACACTGACTCCTGAGAAATGCCTGGAGAGAGATTGGCCATTGACGATTTAAATCTTCAATGCTTTATCTCTTTGTCTGAGTCTTGGAATGCCATTGATACCTTCTTTGTATTTATAATTGTTTTAATTAGCCACCCAGCAGGGGCCCCTCTCCCAGCGTGGATTATGGGCAGCCCAGCGGGACAGTACGGTCAGTTAAAATAAAGCACAGACATTATGGCTAGCTTAATTTCTTTTATCTGTGTCAAATTTCTTCTTTTTTGCTCTTCTTCTCCTTCGTTTTCTTCCTCTTTTTCTTTTTTCTCCCCCTTGCTCTTTGTGGAGGGAAGGGGCAAAAAGCTTTGACTCCTCTAAATGGCTGTGCTTTTGAAGAAGCACAAAAGTATAAGAAGGAAAAAAAAATCCTCTGTGGCTATTTATCAACAATTCACATCTCTGGGAGATAAAATACCCACCACGTGCTGTTCACTGCTCTTCGTGACATTTCATAAACTTCCAGCGGGATCATATCCGGAGGGATCACACTGAAGTTGATGTCAGTTGCTTGACTTTGGTGGGCAGAAGGCAGGGAAAGTTTGCAAAAAAGGCTTCTGCTGCTGCTCCCTTGGTGACCACTTCTTTTGTGGAGGGAGATCTGGAAGATCGATTATGATGCAGATCTGATACCGGTTCCATTTGTGGGAGCGGCTTGGCCCACCACGTGGGACTTTTGGAAATTCTTGCATTGTTAAAATTGTCTCCCCCCACTTTGAAGTGGCTGCTGCGACTGATGTGATAGCAAACAAACTGCCTGACCCAGAGCTTTTCGTAAGAACCTAGAGAAACACAGGGCTTGTTTGTGGCTTCAAAGGATAGCCAGGTCTCCCTTTGTTTATGAATCCATAAAACTATGTTTGGAAATTAAAACCGAGCTGCGCCCTGTGGAAGCATCATTTTAAAAATTAATCCTTGGGGAGCGAGTGTAGCGCAGTGATTGAGCTCTGCTTCTTCTGTATGAGGTGCCCCTATTGCCTCCTAAAAAAGCAAAATGAAACAAAGAACAAAAAGGGAATCCTGCAATATGCCACCAATGACGTAGTTTCATTTTTTTTTCTCATCATACTCTAAAATGTCTTATCTACACGCACACAAAAAAAAGATAGTTCAAGTATTCACATATGGAAAAGGCTTTGAACTCTCTCCCATATTTCACTGTGTTAAAAGATATTAAATGTTAAGATCCATTTTTATTTCTGGAAATCTCCAACTGTAAGTACTAAGTCTATCCTCATCCAAAAACCTAGCAAAAAGTGGGGAATTCTTTTCAGCCTGTGTGCAAATATTCTGTAATGCGGGGCCTTGAAATTAAGTATGGTTATAATTAAAATTTTCTCTGAATTAATTTGGGCTTTGTAGCCAATCAGAGAAGAGACCTTGTCATTTGCTTCCTTTGTAAACTAGGCACATATCAAAGAGACTGTGAATAAATACCCACAGCAATTTGTTGCCGGCATTGTAAAGCTTTGAAATTCAATGCAAGATTGGGAAGAGGTGGGAAACCCAGTATGAGAGAAAGACCTAAGGGTTGGGAGATTTTTTCCAGAAGCCTAGTGTCCTTGAAGTGGGTGGGGGGGAATAAATTACTAAAGAGATAAAATAATGAAACCTGCTGTGCCCAAAGTTGGGATGTGCAACAGAAATATGGTCATGAAAATAATATAGTAATGAAGATTTGGAAAGCACTTTAGAATTTACATATATCTATTTTTCAATATGCTTTACCTGGCTTAATCCTCATAGTCTCCCCTAAGGGCCCATATTTTGAATATTAATCTTTTGTAGCTGAGCCCTGACTTACCTGTCATCAGCCTCTGGTGAGCAGCTGGAGCAGAACTGGAGACCTTGAAACCCAGATCTCGTCTCTTTTACCCTGTCACTTTCTCTATGGAATTCAGCAGCTGACCAATGACCACACCGATTTATACATGTACATTTACATGTTTCATGAATACCTTTGGCTATTTAAACAGCATTATAGTGGAAAATGGGAGCCGGGCAGATCTGCAATGGGAGGCTACTAGTTACTTGCTCTGAGCTTCACTTGCTCGGTCTCCACCTGGGGTGTATACCCTTCTCCCCCCCAAACCTCCCAGGGCCATTGTGCGATTTCAAGAGCCGGGCTAAGGCACTTACTTGGCAGCAGCAGCCATATAATGAGAGCTCAATGATGAGTCATTTTTGTTTCTATTATTACTGTTATTGCTGTCATTTTTGTTCACGTTTAAGTGTGATTGGCTTTGTAAGAGTGACAACGTTGACCAAGAGGCAGAAAATTCTTTTAACAGTAAGGATGGCCTGAAAGTTAAGGATAGCTCTGGCTAAAGAGTAAAGCTAAGTGGGACTGTTTTTTTTCCCAATAATTTATTTGGGAGTCTTATTCCCCTCACATGTCACTGAGGATCATTATCTATCAGTGTGTGTCTAGAGAGAGCTTATGTATATATGCTATATATAGCTTACTATAAGCATGCGCATATGTACGTATATGTATATTATATAGCTTGCTGTAAGTGTATATGTGTATATATGTATATTATATGTATGCGTATATGTATATATGTACTAAAGTCCATATTCGTAAAATACGTATTTAGCAAATATGTAGAAGAAAAAATTAGAGAAATCCCTCGTTGTCCCTGGAGCGGGAGGGCCCACAGTCTTCCCTTTCCGAGGAGCATATTTTGTACCACTTGATACTTGTTAGTTTTGTCGTCTTCATGCTTCTATCACCAGTCCTTGAGGGATCCTCCATACATATTGCTTGAATCAATATATACAGTAAATTTATAATCATAGAAACAATAAAGAAAATGTTTTCCTTGCTTACATATATAAAGTAAGCTTTGTTAACTAGCATCTCTTATTGATATCAGAAAAAAACAACCCATGACAATGGGCTGGTCAAATTTCAAAAAAAAAAGACTTACACCCAACTTTATTTTTTACTTTCTTTCCATAAGCTCAAGCTAAAATAAGAGGCACATTTTCTTCAGAATTTACCAGGGGCTACTGAGCTCCTGAAGGGACAAGCTATAGGGTTCTGGCATTGGCTAAATTACATTAGCAGAGGCCACGTATGGCTTTACGTTGCCTTACCAGCTTCAGATGCTTTTCGGCTGTAGCCATGAGGTCCCTTTTAGTGACATCATTCGCATCTGTGGCGACTTAAGCCTTCTGTTTCTTTGAAAATGGAATTGGAGACTATGAAGGGCTTATACTCTCTAAACTAATTAGCAGTGACTAGTAACCCGAGGAGGCCAGCCTGCGGTTCAGGACACTCGGCTTACCTGGGCATCTCCCTGAGTCATTTGAACCCTTCACTGTCACTTTGCCAATCCCAGAGAGGGAGGAAAGGGGGCATATGCTCTTTTTAAAACAGAAACCTAATTCAATATAGTTCTCTGGAAGTATTTTATATGACTTTATATGAATTTATAACATATGGCACAATTTTATATGACATAATAAGACAAACATACAGCACTTAGTAATAGAGAAATGGATTTTACAAGGAAAGACCATGCTTCACAGAAGTACGTTCAATGATATAAGGCAGTTAGATCGATGCTTTAAAAGAGAAGACAATGAGTAGGTTTTCTTGTTTGAGTGTATTAATAATTTATGAAATATATATTTTAACATCTAAATACAGAATATGTTCCTTATTGAAGATATAGTAAATGAAGAAAGCAAAATATAAAACAGAATCTGTGCTGTAACAAAAAGCATGTGTGTACACAGAAGATAGATAGACAGATAGATAAATAGATAGATAGATATACACACATATATTTGCCTACATTTGCATAGCAAATTTCTGGAAGAATACACAGAAAAAAACTTCTAGGATCAATAGCAGTGCCTTTCCAAGCCATATTGGAGCCTGAGGCAAAAGGGAAAAATCAATAATACTGACCCTGCCTTTATTTAAAATTATGATATTTTGTTCATCATGGATTTTTCCATTAATTTTTAGTTTTTAAATTATTGCATTAAAATAGTGTTTACCTTAATTATTGGGGTTTTTTGGGGGGGAGGGGGCACTTAAATTTTGCATCCCAGGCAAATTATACATTGCCTCACCCTTGTCCTGGTTCTGGCTACCCTTTTATACTGTTTGATTATATTTTTACCATGTGTGAGTATGGCCTATGCAAAAATAGAAATAAAATAAGTGCACTTAACCACAAGTGGTATTTGGAGTGCTTTGGAAGAGTCCTTAATCTTTGGGGGATTATACATCCCACTGAGAATCTGAAGACAACTTCAGAGCCTCTGCCCAGAAAAACAGATTTATAGATTATATTCTGTATTTAATTTCAAGGGGTTCACAGACCCCCTTGAATTCCACCCAAGAATAGCTACTTCAGTGAGAGAGATTACCACGAAACCAAACTTCCTCCTTTGAACTGTTTTCTGATTTTCTCTACACCACCCCTACCATAGGAATGAACTAAATACCTTATTTCTATTTTCTATGACTTTTTAGCAATATTTAAGTGATGGGGTAAACGGTATCTGTTGTGGAAACAAATGATGCCTTTCTCCCCAAATGAACCCCACTGTCTTGATGGTTACCTCCAAGTCCTCCTGGGGGCTGAATAATTCCCCAACAAAATGATATGACATGGTCTAGGACCCACCCCAAAGAAGGAATTATTGCTCTGAGTTCATGTTGCATTGGATTGCAAGAGAAGAGTTCCCTCCGATGTACCACTGAAGAAAGATCCAGACAAAAGTTTCCCAACCCTGGCACTGTTGGCATCTGGGCCCTATAATGCCCTGTGGTGGGAGCCTGTCCTGTGGGTTGTAAGACAGTCAACCACATCCCTGGCCACCAGCCACCTGATGCCAGTAGCACATCTCCAGGTGAAACAACCAAAAATGGCTCTGAACATTGGAATACGTCCCTCCCCCTCCCCACCCTCCACCCCCCCCCCCAAAAAAAAACCACTGGGCTAGGTCATGCGAGCCATTTGAAGATTAGGTGACTGTTTTCCAGTTTTTCTTCAATGTTTGGTAAGATGGTTGCATTTCCTACAGAAACGATCGGTGCGTTGGGTAAACGAGAGCCACTGATTTCCTGGGGCAATGGGTTATTCACAGAAGAGGAGAAAGGCAAATTCTGACTTTCTGTCCTTTGTAGAATAAATGCAATTATTATTTATGAATTCAAAACCATGGGAAAAAATCGTAAAGACCTTTCTCTCCCTCACTGAAGTCTTCTCCCTCCTCCTAAAATACCCCCTTCTGCCAGCCTGCCCACCTCAGCCCTAACTCCAGGAAGTTAAAACACAACCGTGTACTTGTTACAAATGACTAACTAAAGTAATCCCCAGTTTTTATGACCCCCAACTTTACTTACTTCCGAATGAGTGTTTTTATCCAGCCCTAGAAAGTATTACTTTCTGAGTGTAATTAAAATCCCAGTTGTCTATGCAAGAATGCCATTGCCAGGAAGATATTAATTGTCTCTCAGAGCTTGAAAGGATTCTTCCGAGCAGGATTTAATGGAGCATACAAACCCAAGAGAGATTCATAATCACTGTCCCCTCTGGAAATATGACACTGTTGGAGATGGATCATTCGCTTTCACTGCTTTAGGATTTAATGGGGGGTAAAGTTTTTAACCTACTTGTTGGGAGCTTAATATTTCTGAGTAAGAAAAGAGGTTATATAGTTCCAACAGCCACACAGAAGCTCTTTTTTTTTTTTTTAATTAAGTCTAAATGTTCTTTTTTATTTTTCTTAAGGAAACCTATTGGTCATCATATTTCTTTTTAATTACATTACTTTTTCCCATACTTAATTACTAAATATGCATGCAGTGCAACAATCTTGAAATATACAGAAGAGGCACAGGAGAGCAAAATAAACCACTCAGAATACAAAGAGCCAGGGAAAACCCCAGTGGAGACATCGTACTGCAACTATTGCACACCACCATTACAGAGGAAACTCAGAGCAGCAGCACAGAATTGGTCCTGGAACATCAGGGCTACCTCCACGTGTGAGGAAGACTTTATATTCCTTAAGTGAATTCCATTAGCAAAACCTAATCTGTAACGTGATTTCAAGACAGAGCAAATTCTAAACCAATTCTTCTTAATTGGGGGGAGGGGAGGGTCAGGACACCCAACTAAAGTGTTCTGGTGTTTGGGACTTTTGTTTGTTGTTTTCATGTGTGTGATTTATTTATTTAAAAGAGGTCTTCCATTCACATAAGACTCAAAATGTGCAAAGGGCTGCGCAGCAAAAATTTCTCTCCTTGTTCCCCATCCAGTTCTCAGCCCAGAAACAACCATCATTATTAGCTTCTTGGATATCTTTCTGGAGATTTTTGTACATTCAAAAGCAAATACTTTTATATTATATTTTTTATTTGTTTCTACAAATGCAGCCTGCTAGACACAGTGAGCTGTCTCTGCTCCATTCACTTCTACATCTTGAAGTTTGACCATATCATCAGTATATGAAATGCTACCTACCACATTCTGTCTTTTTAAAAAATATATCTGGGAAGCAGATGTGTCTCAAGCAATTGGGCTCCCGTCTACCATATGCGAGGTCCAGGGTTCAATTCCCAAGCAGAGTGCTGGCCCACGCAGGAGTGCTGGCCCACACGGCAAGCTGGCTGGAGTGGAGAGCTGGTGCAACAAAAAGAGACACAGAAGAGAGACAAAAAAAAGACAAAGTGGACCAGGGAACTGAGGTGGTATAAGAGATTGAGCACCTCTCTCCCACTCTGGAAGGTCCCAGGATCAGTTACCAGTGCCGCCTAAAGAGAAGACACAGAAGAACACACAGTGAATGGACACACAAAGCAGACAACAAGGGGGAGGGGGAGGAATACAGATTGCTATACTTATGGTTTCTGCACTCCTTCTACAACAAAAGTGCTGCGATGACTATTGTAAATAGAGGAAAAGATAATTTAACAACCACCTGAATACCACTCAAAGCTCAGGAATTAACAGATCCCCATCCACCCAGCCCACTACCACAATGCATGACAGACTAAGAAAGCTGATTTAGAAGTTTTAAAAATTATTTTAAACTAATTTTTATGAAAGCTTGGGATTTACTAAGATATGTCATAAGTTTGTCTATCTCTAAAGACCTTGGAAATGGAGGGAAAAACTTATTTTGTAAGGTACTATGGACAAGGCTCCTTCCATTGTGAAAGAAACCCAGCCTCAATGGATGTAAGCAAATCAGAAGATTGGTTTGCATAAATGAAAAGGCCATCAGTACGCTAGCTTCAGGTATGGCTGCATCCAGGTGATCAGACACTGTCCCATAGGTCCTGCTTTCCTCTCAGGCAGCCTCTGTGTGGGGGATCCTCAGCAGCACCAGTCTTCTATCTTCCCATCTCTCAACCCAATACCAAGAGGCATATCTTTCCTAAAGGGGACATCAGGAGTTCTGAACAAGAATTCCATTTTGTTTTGTTTTTTTCTGATTGGCCTGGCATGGGCATGGGCATGGGCATAGGCCCACCCTTGAACCAATAACTGTGGCCAGGGAGATTCAATCCTGGAAGAGAGCCTCTGCCCACTCCCTTTTTTCCAGTCTGCGTATGTGGCTGTGTGAGGACCTGGTGGCTGGGGCAGCATCTTGCAACCATAGGGCAGCCAGCCTAAGGATGGAAAACCCATGCAAGGAGGGGGGCAGAGCAGAGGGTGGGGAGAGCCTGACCTGTGGTGGCTTTGCTAGGTCACCAAACCCACCTGGCGCCACTTACCTCCAGGACATCTTATGAGATCACTACGCATGCTTGTTTTTAAGCCACTGCTACTTGCCGCTGAAACTTACCCTAATGGGCACAACATCCGTTTCTTATTCCCATTCAATGGATGAGTGTAGCTCAGAGATTAAGAGGCTCAGAGGGGCGGGGGCAGATCTCACATTAGAACTCAGGTCTTCCAATTCCCATCTCTAACCCACCTGCCTGGAGGAACCATTCACCTCTCTGTTGGGCTTAACAGCTTCCAAGTGTTTCAGCTGTTTTGGATCATTCAATATTCCAAGCTTCACAGCAGGTAGACAAATATAATTACCAGGTCTCCTTTCCCGATGGGATAACTGAATTGTTTCAGACAGTTTAAGTGCTATTATTTTCCACGTACCATGAAGTGTTTCATGCTTCTCCTACCCCTTCTCCCCCTGCTCCATGCACTCAGGGCCTGCCGTGGTTCACCTCTCTGCCTGAACATAACCTTGTAAGTAACAAACCACGTGCCTGATTCTGTCAGTCAGGTTCAGCCGGAGGAGCCGAAGCAGGAGTCAGGCCTCCCCGGTGCAGGGGCTAAGCACGTCGAGGGCTGTGTTCCCACAGCTGATGCTGGAGTTCGAAGTCTGCAGGGAGACTATCAGGAAGGGAAGGTGGGTCAAGCAAATGAGACCAAAGACAGGCTGGAAAAAGAAAGGAAAACAAAACAAAACAGAAAAGACAAAAACACACAAAATAACAAAAAAAAAGAAAAAAAACACGAAAAACAAAGACAGGCTGGAACCCACAAACCCAAGCTGGACACAAGGACAGCCTGAAACCTGTGCCTCTGACCCTGGTGACAGGTGTCTTGCAGAAGCGGGCCCTTCCCCACGGAGCTGAACCCAGGAGTCGGAGACACTGAAGAGGGGGTCCCGGGGAAGGTGGAGCCCAGATGGGGCTTCACGCCGGCGAGGTGAGCCGGGGGCTCAGCTGCAGAGTGGCTGCTGCTTCCTCCCACCCTCCAAGTCTCCCAAGCACTGCCCTTGTGGGCTGCCCTAAATGAACACAGACATGCAAGGAAATACTGGTACAGGGAGGCCTGCATGTCCCCCCGCTCCTGGGAGCCCCTCATGAGGCCCTGCGAGGGCAGGTCCCATTGCGTAGCCCGGCCTGGCAGGTGGAAACATCACCCCACTGCTCTGGGGCCTGCAGCCAAGGTGAGCCATCAGACGGACTCCTGCGGCTGCTGGGAGAACCCAGTGGGATAGCTCAAGTGCCCAGCACAGAGCTAGCCACCCACACGCTGATGTCAAGCAGCGGGCCTGGCCAAAACTCAGGAAGACGCACTTGCTGGGGCAGTTCCTCCTCCGCAGCTTGATTCTTTCTTTTTTTAATTAATTAATTAATTAATTTCATTTATCCCCCCCCCTTGTGGCTTGCTTGCTCTCTGTATCCATTCGCTGTGCTTTCTTTCTATGTTTGCTTGTCTCCCTTTTGTTGCATCATGTTGCTGTGTCTACTCTCCGCAGTGCGTGAGGCCAACCTGCCTTTACAAGGAGGCCCCGGGACATGAACCCAGGGTCTCCCATATGATAGACGGGAGCCCAATCGATTGAGCCACAGCCGCTTCCCCACAGTTTGATTCTGATGAGCCCAAGTGAACAGAAGCAAGAGGACGCAGTAGTTGCCCCACTTCACATGAGTGAAAAGTAAGAAAGCAAAAGTGGTGGGGCTGACAATCTCAAGCACTTCTTCCCTACTTCGAGTCTATGTGATTTGTGGAAATCAGCAGAGCCCAAGACTTTGACCTTCCTGTCAAAATTTTCAGCTGTGGCTACACTTTCACTCTTGACCTTGTTTCCTGGGGTATGGGGGGGGGGGGGATGTTCTGTGTGAGAGTAAATGAAGTGCAAAGAAACGAATAAAGGAAGGGGGTCTAAGCTGTGGGTTTGCACATGCCTTTTCCCACCCTCAGCTCGCCTGTCCCTTGTCATCTTCCACATCCTGTTAAAGGCATCACCTGCCTCAGGTCCAACCCAAGCAGTCATCACCAATTCTCCTCTCCTAGCCCGTCCCACCCAATCCACCTTCAAGACTTCACTCTGTCGCTGCCACCCCAGCTGAGCCCAAGCCCAGGTCACCAGCCTCTCCTGCCTGGGCATCTGCAGCAGCCTCCAAACTGGCCTCTCTGTTCTGACCCTCGTGCTATATTCTGCACCTAATGGCCAGGGCGAGCTTTTTGAATTAAATTAGGTGCTGTGACTGGTTGCATATAACCCTTCAATGGATTCCCATCACACACAGCAGGAAACCTGAACTCCTTCCCTTGAATGAGGTCCAATGATTGGGGCCCAGCTCACCTCCCCAAACCGAGCTCCCAGCACCTCCCCCGGGCCTGCCCTACTCCCACCACAGTGGTTTCCTTTGAATTCCGGTGGTCTTTGGAAAGGGAATTGGAACAGCCTGAGTCCTGCACAGAGGCCTGCAGGCTGAACGGGGAGGGCAGGATGGCGTCCCACTGTGTCATCTCTGTCGGCTGCAGGTAACTCTACTGGAAGCCAGGCACAGGGACACCTAGTCATCTTACAGCCTAAGAGCCCTTACCGTGGGGCCAGGGTCCTCAACCCGGGGTGATGTGGCCCCCCAGGAGACAGTTGGCAATGTCTGGAGACCTTTTGGGTGTTACTACTGGGGGTGCTACTGGCATCCAGTGGGTAGAGACCAGAAATGCTGGTAAATCTCCTACAATGCACAGGACGGCCCCCATAATGGAAAATCCCCTGGCCCCAAATGTCAGTCATGCCGAGATTGAGAGACCCTTGCTGCTTCTTGTTCGAATCGGCTCCTAAATCCAAACTTGGTCATTGTCGGTAGAACAGTCGTCAGACTTCTTCACGCTGTCTTCCAGCACGGTACCCCCACGCATGTGCACATTTACATATGGAAATAAATATGAATTTTTTTTAAATTCAGAAAACAAAACAGGTCATTTTTTCTGGGAAGCCTTCAGTATCCACCACCTGCCTCCCTCCCCCAACCCTCTCACCACGATGAGAGCTTCCCTTTCACGGCACTCGGCAGCAAGGCAGTTAAATCATTTCATCTGGGCATTTTGGGTAACATCCGAGCACCCGCTCAACTGTGAGCTTCCTGAGAACAAGGGTCATGATCTTCTGGTTCTTTGCTGTAAATCCATTGCTTGCCATATGTTCCATGAGACGCTCTGTCAATGTTTGCTAGAGAGAAAAGAAAAGAAGGAAGGGAAGGAAAAGGGGGGAAAAAATGAATCTAGAGCTTCAGTTTTTGTGGATTTTTAAAAAATATCTATTAACACATTGAGGCTTCATTTGGGGTTTGGATGGATATCCTTTATGATGGGTATAAACCAGGAGCTTGTATTATGCTAGTTTATATGTTTATTTTATATTAATTTGGGGCAGTGAAAATTGACACTTTAAGAGCACAGGTAGAATTGACAAAAGTGAGTTGCCCCTTTCTGTATAAGCAAATCTTAAAGTCCTTCTTTTGGCAAGTTGCGTAACAGCTCCTGCTCTAGACCCAGTGAGGCCGGGTCCCTGCCCTCAAGCTGCTCTCCCACTAGAGGGAGAATTGGACTGGGAGGCAGGTGACAGCAAAGCTGCATATCAGGAGGGGCCGAGAGTCACGTGTGGCCTGGACAGCATGGTGCGGCTAGTTGTTATCCAAACAGGTCAGCTCCTCCTGCAAATGGCACCACCCGGGGGGCGATGGCCTCCTCCAAAGCCAGCCTGGCTCGTGATGTCAGGGAGCATGATGAGCTCTGCTAGAAGTCAGATGACGTTCAAGGTGCGGTGAGTGCGTCAGGCCAGCCCCCGGGCCTTCGCTCCACCTACTCTGGTCCCTGGGCGGGCCTGTGTGGAAAGAGCTGTCCTGAGCCACCCTCGTATTTCATTTCCTTAGTGTTTATATATATGATCCCTCAGGTTTAAACCGTTCTGGATGCTTTTATAAAACCTTTTGCTTTACATTGCAAAAACCGCAAATGAACCAGTAAAATATATGTATGTACACATTTATATATGGGAATATTAAATTTTTACTCATATAAGAAACAATTTATCCATGTCCCATCACTCAGCGGTAACCACTGCTAAGATAAAGTGTTCTTTTGCTGTACATACATTTTTACACAAAAACGGGATCATTCCATACATGCTAAACATTTATTTGGAAATAATTAATTTTCGATTCACGGGACATAGTGGAGCCCAGTGAGGACTTGTGTACCCTTCCCGCGGCTTCCCCCAGTGGGCACATCTGACATCAGCTGTAATGCACATACTGTTTTGGGTTTTTTTAACTTGTCACTCTAATGTGAACATCCTTCTGTGTATTAAATATTTCTGGTCTCCTGGGTGCCTCCCTTCTCCCCTGCAGTCTAGTTTTCACAACACAGAGGGGTACCTAGAAAACCAAAGGCAGAGCAAAGCCCACCTTTATTCAGAACCCCTGAGGGGTCCCCACCTCACTCAGAGTCCAAGCCAAAGTCTTCCCAGTGAAGCGCAAAGCCTTGAGTGATGGGACGGCCGCCCCCCGACCCCCGCTCACCCAACCTCTGAATTCTTCGGGTGCTCTCTCCCTCGCTCACTCTGCTCCAGCCACCCTGGCCTCCTCGCTGTTCCTCACACACCTCAGAAGCCCTCCTGCCTGAGGGACGTGGTGCTGGCTGGCCCCTGCCACCGAGCTCTCTTCCTGCAGGCGTCCATCCGTGTGGCTGAACCCTTCAGCTCCTTCAAGTCTCGTCTCTAATGTCACTTTCTCAATGACCGCTCCGATCCCTCTGTTTTAAGTTCCACGTACACAAACCCCACCACTGACCTCCAGGTCCTCCTTTCATGACTCACTTGTTTTTTCCATTGCACAAATAACCTTCTGGCACATTTTGTGGTACGCTGGATGGCTGGGTCTATCATTCCCTGCCTGATTCCCACCCTCACTAGATGTAAGTTTAAGATGTGTCTCTCAGACACCAGGGTCCATGACAGGGGTCCATGAAAATGTTTATTAACCAGTAAATGAATAGTGATTAAGAGCTTGGGTTCTGGGTTCGAATCCCAGCCCTACAGCTTGCCAGCTATGAAGCATGAAAGAATTACATCTCTGTGCCTCCGTTCCCTCATCTGTAAAATAGGGAAATTATCATTATTTAGCTCACAGGACTGGTATGCGGACTACATTAATTAGCACACGTAAAGAGCTGGTGCACTGCCTGGCAGAAAGTAAATGATAAATGTCAGCTCAATTATTTTTTTAACCATTGTTTTCAATTATGTGCCATAAATTGATTTTAACAACCCAGCTGGATATTCAGCCTGCTTTCCATTTTTCACTGGTTTATAAAAGGGCAGTGAGCTTCCTTATAGCTAAGACTTTTCACATATCCTTATCTTTAGGAAAAAAAATATTTGCAAAGGCTTCTGATTTATTTTTTGAGCATAAGCTGCTAACCCAACCTGGTTATTTCTCTTGTTGGAGAGCACTTTCTTCTGCTTTGGCTTTGTTTCCCTATTACCAGATAGGGAGTCTCATATCTCTTAAGCAGTACCAACAGCCCTCAAGCAATAGTTTTTGAATGAATAAATGTAAAAATGAATGAAAGATGTACTTTAGTTTTCTGGTATAAGCTGATAAACTAATTGACTCTGCCATCAATGTCCCATAAATGGCACAAGATAGGTACCCATGGCAGGGACTGCTCTTGACCCCAAGTAGCCATTCTCCTCTTCTTCCAAGTAAGCAGAAAACATAATTAGCAGGATACATTGCTGGCTACAAGAAAGACTATAGGGAGGTATATGGGGACCTCATATTTTTTTAATGTAACATTTAAAAAAAATAAAGAAGAAAAAAAAAGACTATTTCCCAGGTGCCCTTGCAGCTAGGTGTGGTCATGTGACTACATCTGGCCAATGGGATATAAATTAAAGTGTCACAGGCAACTTCCCAGTAATGGCCTTAGGGAGGAAGTGTGCACTTCTGGCCTTCTTGGCTGCTAGGTAAACATGGACGTGCTCTCTGGATCTCCAACTTCTATTTTGGGCCAGAGTGGGAAACACACACTGATAACAGTAAAACAGCGGGATGGAGCGAGTCTCCTGATGATCTTGGGATTGCCATCCTGGCACCGTACCGCCTCTGTTTACCTGAGGAAAATAAACTTCTTCCTTTATTTAAACAACTGTTATTTTGGATTTTCTATCCTGCACCTAGTCCTTATTCATCCAGGGCTCAAAAAAAAATTTTTTTTAAAGTGCTGAATGACTGACCCTAGACAGTTTGCAAAGCATTTTCTCAAGCAGTAACTTGCTTAATGTGGTAAAAGTCTTAACTTCGCAGTCCCATACCTTCTGAAATGTACTGCTGGCCTCTGGTATTTTCTATAATGTGATGTATCATGTCCGATGCATTTGGATGCAATAATCACTGACTGTGAGTTAGACCAAGAAATTTACCACAGAAAACAGAAGACTGGAGTTAGACAATTCCATAATTAACATAACAATTCAGTAATATCATTCAGGACACAGGTTTTTCCTATCCTCTGCTTCACCTTTCACAGCTTTCACTGATATCTTTCACAGTCCCAAGACGGCTGCCACCATGACCAACAGCATTCTCTCACAGAGCCAACAGAAGGGAGTGGAATAGAAGTGCTTTCTTCTCATGTGGCCCTCTCTTTTTATGAGGGGAGAAAAATCTTTCCCAGAGATCCTCAGCTGATGCCTTCACTGGCCAGAACTGCATCATATGGCCTCCTCAAGGGTAATCCCTGGCAAAGGGCAACAGAATTGCTAAAATTGCTTTACCTGATCAGTGGTGATATTAATAAAGGTGGTTTTTGATATTTTATAGTGAAATGTGTCCACACATAGACATACCTACATAGCTAGTAAAGGTGGATATACCTACGTAACTAGTAAACCAATATTTTCCAAAAGAATGTTGTTAAAAAACAAGCTTGGATAAAGCAATCATTCAGAATGCAAGACAGACCAATGGGTTGTAATGTGACAGTATGAAAAGTTCATTGATTAATTTTAGAGTCCATATTACAACTAACCTTTAAGAAACTACCACTTGTCAAGTGTCCTACCAAGGTGCTGCTTTAATGTGACATGTGGTGAAACAGCCAGAATGACCGTGACCTGGGAGCCCTCACTGTCAGCAGAACTTAAATTTCACACCAGCAGGCGATGGTGGAATAAACAGCTCTTCCCTCCCCTCCTATCTCTGATTTATTTTATCCATTGAGCTTTGTCGCTTTCTCTCACACACACAAATATAGCTACTTAAATGTGTGTGTGTTTATTTATTTCACTCCTTACTTTGCATCCTGGCATGAAGGAAATAAAGCCAGGAAACAATTTCCACCCGTGCTTTGTGTAGTGTCTCCACTGTGAACAAAATTGTTATTTTATAAGAGGTCCTAGGGACTGCTTAATGGGGAACAGGGTTTCCTTTTAAGGGATGAAAACGTTCTGGAACTAGATAGCAGAGATGGTTGCCCAACATTGTGAATGGACGTGATGCCCTTGAATTATACACTTTAAAACGTGTAAAATGGTGATTTGCATGTTACTTGTAATTTACCACAGGAATAAAAAAGAGGCCCAAGGGACTTTCCAAGCCCTCCTAGGGAGATACCTGGGTGAGGGGAGGCAAGCTCGAAGCGCACCCCCACCCCTTCCACCCCCACCACCCTAGCTAATCCGTCGTCTGATAAAGAGCTAGGTCTGTGCTGGCAGATTTGCCCCTTCCATACTGGCAGGTGCATTTTACCTGCACCACCACTTCGTTTCCCCCTGGACTGGCAGCTGGAAACAGGACAAATAAATCCAAAACGGTTTGTGCAAAAGACCTGCCTCAGGGGCCCAGGCGGTCCCTCCGTAACACCCAACAACAATCACCTTCCGAAGCCGTATCAAGCGTGTTCACAGACAATGTCTTAATTCTTCCTAATTTCAAAGAAGGGAAAGCCTCCTCGGCACTTTTTAAAAATCCAAGATGTGTGCTAGAGCCATTCAGAGACCTGCTATTTAC
Organism: Dasypus novemcinctus; assembly: GCF_030445035.2. Classification (NCBI taxonomy): domain Eukaryota; kingdom Metazoa; phylum Chordata; class Mammalia; order Cingulata; family Dasypodidae; genus Dasypus; species Dasypus novemcinctus. The sequence goes on along the minus strand of NC_080696.1, from coordinate 55,783,474 downwards.
ATACTGTACTTGAGTTATCAAAGACCCCATAAAATCGAGGTATTTCCTCTGCTTTTGTCCAGACCCCTAAAGAAAATGACACTTAATCACCTCAAATTCCCTTCTGTCTGTGATCACCTCCGAGAAATAAAGCCATAAATATGGCTGCTTATGTTGACATTCACACGAGAAACAGCACAGGGTTCCAAGTAGTGCAGTTTCCTTTCCGATTTTATTACTAAACAGCAAAAAAAAAAAAAAAAACCAGCAGAGGGGTTTTCCTGGTAATTTGGGGGAAAGCACTGTGTTACTTTCTTTCTCCCCGAGGGGCTCGAAAACAGCTCTTCACACCACTGCCAAAGCCAAAAGACTTTCTTTTTTTTTTTTTTAAATAAACTGATCCTGCCCAGAACAGAGAAGAGGCCATGAAACGTGATGCTCGGAGCCGTCGGCCAGCACAGGCAGGGACAGGACGTTCTGAGAAGCATCAATGAGCCGAGCTCCGTGCCCCCCTCCTCCCCGACTCAGGGTTGAAAATATCAACAGCATTCCAGTCCACTGTAATCAAATACTTACGCAAAAAGCTATGGAATGCGCAATAATTTGTCAGGCATCCTTTTAGTGAAGTCCACTAGAGCAGACTCTCCTAGGCCCCCTTTGACCCTCGGAGAGGCTGCCCTTTGACCTCATTTGGGCCTCTTTTATGCAGGGCTCCACTCTCACCAGATGGCTAAACTATCAAAGGATTTTATGAGTAAAAACTGCTTTTTCGACTCACAAGTTGTATATTTCTTTCCATGTTAATGTGAACTATCAACCCAGAGGCTTTAAATTGAAAACACAAAAGGTGTCCTGCAGCTGGGACTCCCCCGGTCTCCCAGCATTGTGTGTGAGCCCAAGGGTTATATGGGTGTTTGCAGAGAAAACAGCTGACACCCAGATGAGGACAATTTCAGCTAAATATTTAAAATAGCCATCAAGAAACGAATGATTGATGGATTTTTTTTGTTGTTGTCCTAGCCATGATCTTTTATCAAGCTGCAGGCAAACATGCTTCCTGCATAAAACCAAAATCTGTCTTTCTTCCCCTCCATCCCATCCTATTTTTCTACCTTTCAGGAAGCCTGGGTGGCAAATTAAAAGTAATTAGTTCAAATTGTGCCAGGAATCCAAAATAGAAAATGTAGTCTCTATTATTAGATTTCAAGTTAAATAGTTCCGAGGCCTTGGGTTGGTGCTGTGTGTGAGAAGAAGAGCGCTTTATAAGTACTTGGAAATTTTTATAAGAAGTGATTGGGATGCATCTGCTCAACCAATATTTATGGAGCATCAAACCAGTGTTCCAAGCAACCAGGCAGTCTGCAGTGAACAAGAGAGCAAAGGCTCTTATTAAAATGGTGTTTATGTTCCAGTGCTGAGACAAACCGCAAAGAAATCGACAACCCCAAGATGGTGAGAAGGAATGGATACAACTGATGAAAACAAGACAAGGCAATGTGATGGAGTGCAACTGCGGGGAGACAGGGGTCCCACTCACAATTATCTGGCTAGGAAAGAGCTCGGAGGACGAGGTTAATGTTGAAGCAAAGGCCTGAAGGGTCTACGTCAATGCTGTATTACAAAAGGGATGCAGGGAAGTGGACTTGGCCCAATGGATAGGGCATCCACCTACCACATGGGAGGTCCGCAGTTCAAACCCTGGGCCTCCTTGACCCCATGTGGAGCTGGCCCACGCGCAGTGCTGATGCGCGCAAGGAGTGCCCTGCCACACAGGGGTGCCCCCCACATAGGGGAGCCCCACACGCAAAGAGCGCGCCCCATAAGGAGAGCCACCCAGCACGAAAGAAAGTTCAGCCTGCCCAAGAATGGCGCCACACACACAGAGAGCTGACACAACAAGATGACGCAACCAAAAGAAACACAGATTCCCGTGCCGCTGACAACAACAGAAGTGGACAAAGAAGAACATGCAGCAAATGGACACAGAGAACAGACAACTGGGGTGGAGGGTGGGAAGGGGAGAGAAACAAACAAACAAATAAATAATAAATAAATAAATCTTGAAAAAAAAGAAAAGAAAGAAAAGGGATGCAAGCCACATATGGAATGTTAAATTTTCTACTAGCCAGTCTAAAAAATGTAAAAAGAAATGGGTGAAATTCATTTTAATAATACATTTCAGTTAACCCAGTGTGGTTGATTGAACTGTGCACCCACTTTGGACTGGTTCTTGGTCTTGGTCCTCTTTCTTGTGGCTGTGGACCCCTTGTAAAGACGATTCCTTGAAGATGGTGCTTCAGTGAAGGTGTGGATCAGTCGAGTCAGGTTGGGTTTTAGTTCGAGCCACTGAAACCCTTTATAAGCAGAATGAAATTGAGACAGAGAGAGAGAGAATGAGATGGGGTGTAGCCAGAAGCTGGAAGTCAACAGAACTCTGAAGAGAAGAGAGAAGATGCCACTATGTGCATTACCATGTGACAGGAAAGTCAAGGCCCCAAGAATTGCTGGCAGCCAGCTCCAGAATGCCTCAGTCTTTGGGTAGAAAGCATTACCTTGCTTACACCTAGATTTTGGACTTCTCCCAGCCTCAAAACTGTAAGCCAGTAAAATTCCCATTGTTTAAGCCAACCCATTGTATGGTATTTGTTTTAGCAACTAAGAAACTAAAACACCCAGTGTAGCAGAGATTATTTTATGAATCCCCAAAACAGAAATATTATGTTTGTAAACTAATCTATTTCTTGGGGTGTGATACCCTTTGATTGCATTGAATCCAGTTGAAGGGCCTTTGATTAGATTACTTGGTAAGATCCCTTTAGGGCCTTTGATTGGACTATGCTAGTGAGGGGTGTCTCAGGCTGAGTCTCTGCCCCCTTGCTGGGTCTGATATAAATGGAAACCCATAGAGAGACAGACAGACATAGGAAAACAGAGCTGCCATGTGAGGGAGGTTTTACCCATGACTGAGCTGCAAAGAGAGAAGCTCCTGAGAGGTTCAAAAAGCTGAGGCCCAGAGAGAGAGAGAGAGAAAAGGTCCCATAAGGGACACGCCTGTGCCAGGTTTGCCCACAGCTGCATAGAGGCAGAGACTTTGACAGAGATCAGTGGCCATTTTGCTTTGCCACATGCCCGGACAACAGAATCAACAGCCGCTGGCTTTGGTGAGAAAGCACCTCTATGCTGCCTCAATTTGGATATTTCACAGCTTTGGAAATGTAAGCTTTTACCCCCAAATAAACCCCCTTTAGAAAGGCCAACACATTTTAGGGTACTTTGCATTGGTAGCCTTTTGGCAAACTAAAACACCCAGTATATCCAAAATATTACCATTTCACAATGATTTTCAATTTTTTTAAAAGTAATGAATGAGATACTTTGCATTCTCTCTTCTTTTTTTAAGATTTATTTATTTTATTTATTTCCCCTCCTTCCCCTCCTCCCAAACTGCTGTTTTTTTGATGTCTGAGTTGTCTTCTCTTCTCATTTTCTCTTCTCTAGGATTCACCGGGATTCGATCCTAGAGACCTCTGATGGGGAGAGAGGTTCCCTGTCAATTGTGCCACCTCAGTTCCTGGTTTCTGCTGTGCTTCAACTTGACTCTCCCCTTGTCTCTCTTTTGATGTGTCATCATCTTGCTGTGTGACTCACTTGTGCGGGGCATTGGCTCACCACATGGACATTTGGGTGGGCACTAGCTTGCCACGTGGCCACGCTTTCTTCTTCTTTCTCACCAGGAGGCCCCAGGAATCTAACCCAGGTCTTCCCATATGGTAGGCAGAAGCTCTACCACTTGAGCCACATCCACTTCCCTGCATTCTCTTTTTATACTAAGTAATTGAACTTGGGTATATATGTTACACCTCCAACATCTCAATTTGGACACTAAGCTGTCATCAGAAATAGGTGTTCTGAATTTAAATTTCAAAAAAGTTACAGTTGAAAAGACAGATTGGTATAGCTGAAGTATACCAAATATGCTTAAAAGTTCTCTAATAACTGAAATGAACTATCAGTTTTGACATTTAAATTTAATTAAAATTAAATAAAATTTAAAACTCAGCTCCTCAGATGCACTAGCCACCTATCAAGTGTGCAGTAGCCACTGGTGGCAAAAGGCTACTCTAATAGGCCCTTCAGGTAGGGGAGGAACATTCAAGGTGAGAGCAAGGTCTGGGCTGGGAAGCGCTTGGAATATTCCAGGAACAGAGTGGGCTTTGGCACAAGCGTACTGAGGATGGGAAGAGAGGCAGGGAACGGGCTCAGGCCAGGCCACATGGGATCTTAGAGGCCAGATGAGGAGTTTGGGTTTTATTATGGATGTGACTTGTTAATCCCAAAATGGGAGAAAGGCTTGGGAGAAGGAAGAAAGACCTCCGTCATCCTACTTTGGAGAGTAACGTGTCGATTTCTGGTAGCATTGTAAATGTACAAGCCAGCAAGCTAGGAACACACCCTAAGGAAGGTCACAAGGTCACAGGGAGACTCGTCCAGCACTGCTGTGATAGGGAAGTATTGCAAACAGCCTTAATGTCCACCAATCACACAGAAGATAAATAAAAGGTGATATGTCCCTGAGAGGGACATGCGGCAGTTGAAACGAATCATTGATACATTTCACAAACAAAATGATAAGTGGATCAGGCAGCTATTTACATATATTAAAAACATTTTTTAACAATTACAGATACATATATATGTGGACATCTGTATACACACATATATACAAATACATATACAAACATACATATATGTCTACATATCTATTAAAATTATTGTAACATAGGTTGAAAGAAAAAATCAGTTTCATGATAACTATAGTTTGGGGGGAGGTTTGAGGAAGGGTACAATTTTATCAGTAATGTTATATTTCTTTTTTTAAAAATATCTGAGAGCATGACAAATTGGTTATGTTTGGTGATTTTGAGCTTTGCGCATATAGGTGTGTGTTATTCTCTATTCTGTTTTTCTTGGTTGATCAGAACATTCCCCAAATTAAAAAAAAATAGATCATAACAGAACATACAGGACACCTCACCTCACCGACCCTTCTATGTTATCTATTCCTGCGCTTCGTAGACCCTTTCAGAGCTGACCATGGCTTGAAATGAGGGAAGAGAGATCTATTAAACCCCATGTTTACTTACAACCTTTGCTGGAAAAAAAAGTTGCCAGCCGGTTTCAGTCTTTGAGGCTGGCAATCAAGAGGATATTTAACTCTGTCATCACTCTTTCATCAATCCACCTTTTGTTTTCCTTGTGGCTTCAGGATTTTGAGACCTCAAACAACCCTGCACTTTTCACCATTCAGAGCACTGGAGACCAAGCATATTCCTTGTTGAGCAGAATGCAAGATAACAAAAATAACGAGGAAAAATAAAACTGATGGCCGCACAATCGTCCACTGCTGCAAAGAAAACAAAGGTACCCCTTAGCAGATTTCTGAAGCTGACCTGCTCATATGCCTGTCAGTAAATCCACGACCAGCTCTGCAGACTTCAGCGTGTCACACAGCTTCCTCCCCAAGCCTTAGTTTCCTCATCTGTCTTATGGAGATAGTAATCGTACCTTCTTCACAAGCCCAGTATGAGGTAGGTGTCAATGCGGTTTTGTGTGTAAGGGCCTGAGAACTAGGGGCTTATAGAAATATGTATTAGTTATTGTTGCTGTATCTCTACCTCTCTTTGTCGTTCGTGCTTAAATGACTGGAATGACCTCACCAAGCAGGGCACGAGAGAACAGACACTGTTGTTAGGTGAAGGCAGGTTAGAAACCCAGCTCACCAGCTTCCTAAGTGAGCTTGAGTAAGTCACTAGCCTGGGGTGGCTGAGGGAATAAATGATATGATCCTGGTAAAGCCCCCAGCAGGGACCTGGCTGGGGTTAGCTGTCAGCAGTGCTAGGTGCTGTGACATACTGGGGAGTTGTTGAGTTTGCAGCGTGGAGAATGCTGGCATGTCACCGACGCCATCGCTCCCACTGACAACACACGCTCACTTCAACTTTTGCTAAGTTATTAATAATTTCTCATAGAAAAATGTCATTCTGAGCCACATTGATAGAAACCATAGCACATTCTTTAAAATTATATGAAAATCTTTACAGATTTACAAGTATGGTTGACTTCCAACTTTCTTAAGTCACCTTAGTATAATTAACTCACCAGCCTTGCTTATCTAATCAAGCTTATCAATGGCAAATGTTGCTGTCCTCATGGAGTCCTGACTATAAATGTTAAGGAATATGAGAACAAGGTGAAAAGGTGGCGTCTTTATAACAGCTGTAATTTATCCAGAGTTTTGTCCCGGCCTTTGATTGGGGCTGACTCTGGATCTAGCGTTCCCCCTGATTGCATTAGAAGTAGCCCTTAGGGGTCAGATGGAATTCCAAGGTCCTGGAATCAGTTAGAAGAATGGAGAATGCGTGTGTGAAGGGGAAGGGGCAGAACTCCCCACCCAGCTGACCTTGGGAGAGGACGGGGCCAGTTTCAAGGGCGTCCACCTGACAGCCACGCAGGGCACGTGGGTGCTTTAATGCTTTGCTGTCGCCATCTTGAAATTCTTAGAACGTGTTTAACATTTTCACTTTACACTGAGTCCAGCAAATTCTGAGCTTGTCCTGGGAACTTTCCTGGATGCTGAGGCTCTCAGACGCAAGCACAGCTGTGCCTGTCATAACTGGCAGCAAGTATAGCAAACACCCAGGGAATAATTCTGACCACCAGGACATGTAGGACCCAAATGCTTTACACAAAGTGCAGTCACCTCATCCTCCTGTGGATCCTTTTTAGATATGATAAAACAGAGGTGTAAAGATAATAATAATTTCCATTTATCAAACACTTGCTACATGCCATTCATCTTGATAAGCACTTTGTATGCATAATCCCATTTACTTTTCCCAACAATTCTGCGAGGTGAGGTGGATACCATCGGTTGGGACACATCTTAATCCTTTTTACAAATGCAAGCTTTTAAGTAAGAAAAATAAAAACAATACATTAATCCAAAAAAAGCAGGAGGAACCTAATAAGGGTTATTTTGTTTTATAAATGTAATTTTATCTGGGCTATGATGTGGACCATTGACTATGGGGTGCAGTGATGCTCAGAGATGAACTTACCAGGTGCAATGGATGTATCACGATGATGGGAGAGAGTGTTGCTGTGGGGGGAGTGGGGGGCGGGGGCGGTGGGGTTGAATGGGACCTCATATATATTTTTTAATGTAATTAAAAAATAATAATAATAAATATTTAAAAAAAAATAAAAATAAAATAAATAAATAAATAAATAAATGTAATTTTAAAAATAATGAAATAGAAAACAGAGATTTTGAAAGGAAAAAAGCCAGCTAAGCCAAAAGCTGGTTCCTTAAAAAGATTCATATATTTTAAAAATCTTTAACAAGACTTAGCAAAGCAAATAAAAACAAATTAAAATATTTAAGATAAAGAGGACTTTACAGATAAAGAAGAGAATAATAATCTAAATTTAATACCATAAACAATTTCATACCCAAAAAAAGTGAACACTTGGCAAAGTTCACAACTTCCTAGAGAAATATCACTTACCAAAACTGATCTTAAGAGAATCCAGAAACTTGAACAGACCTAACACTGACAAGGAAACTGAGTCAGTGGCCAACGCATGTGTGTGTGCATACACACGCTCACTAACACATAAATACATACACAGCGCATAAGCAGGCTCACAGGCCAGTTCTAAACATTCAAGAAACAGGAAGAGGAGCAGGTATAGCTCGGTGGTTGAGTCCCTGCTTCCCATGAACGAGGTCCGGGGTTTAATCCCGAGTGCCTCCAAAAAAAATGCACAAACAAAAAAAACACAAAGAAAGAAAGAGGAAAATAGAGGCCATTTACTGTTGCTTGATGCTGCTATTATTTATGGAGCATTTACCTTGTAGCAAGCACTATGCTGAAAGCTTTGTATGCCTAATCCACGTAAGGTAGGTACACCTAGTCTCCTTTTACAAGGCCCAGGGAGCTTTAGTACCTTGGCCAGCTTCGTGTAAATGGTAAGTGGCAGAGCTGGGATTTGACCCAGAGCTAGCATTTGTTACCTCTCTCTGCTAAACTGCCTCTCAGAACTGGGTGAGGGAAACCACAGTCTAAGTGACAAAAGAATAGGGGCCTTTGTGGCTGCTGGTTTGACTCTCTTTATTTCAGTCCCCCAATATTCACTGAGCTCCTGATCAGGGTTCCTGCCCCCAGTAAGCTTGAATTCCCGTGTTCTTGGATTAGGTGTTCTTGTTTTGTTATCATCTTAGCAGATAGTAGCGATTGTCATGTGAAGAGCATTGTCCTTTGGAATCTCAAGGTAATCAAGCTCAGAGGTAGGAGCCAATGGCTATCTCAGCCCCCTGATGAAAAACAAGAAGACAGCTGCATGAGAATTATGCAATGTTTGTAGTTTACATGTGGGATCCCATTATGACAAAGGTCATTTACAACCTGTAAAGTTTAAATCCCAGTTACAGAGGAGAAATTAACTGCTCAGGGAGGTGAGGGAAGGTGACAAGGTCCCACAGTCAAGGAGCCACAGATGAGAAGTTTTGGGTCCAAAGCCAGTGGTCCCACATTGGCCATGGTACTACTGGATACCATTGAATTCTAGTCCAATGAACTCTTTGGTGTTCATTGTGGAAGGACCCGTCCTCCATGCAGGGATGGATCCAGATTTTGTGGGGCATGCAATTTTGTCATTTTAAAACAAAGACTATAAAAATATCTTATGTTTGGGAACTTTGCAAACACACGTGACCATGTGAATACATTGCTAAGCCCCTATCGGAATTGGGGGAGGGGCCCTGAAGCATAAGCTTAACCAGCCTCATAGTAAACCCATCTGGATCTTTCTATTCAAGTTGTATTTTCCGGCTTGAGTTTTAGAGATAATAAGAAGGGAAATGATTGACCAGACAAAAGAGGTGTGTGGAAACACTCAGCAATATTATTTATCAAGGGGTCAGGCGCTCTTGCTAAATCATCTCATTTAAACTTCACAGAAACTCTATGAAGTTAGATATTACCATTATCCCCATACTACAGATAAGGGAACTGAGGCTCAGAGCCATAAGTGACCTACCCAAGGTTACATACGTGACCTTTTAGATAGAAACCACCTGGAATTATTCCAGGCTTCAGCCTCTGCTCTGACGCCCACCGCGGCTAGTCAAGGTGCCTGCTTGCGTCCTAACACTGGGTCAGCCATGATTTAGAAAGTGCTGCTTCTCCAAATTGCCGTGCATTTTGAAAAGAAATTTGGGAAATCATTCACTTCACAAGTACAGGTTTATGGCCTCACTGCCTGAAAACCTGAAGGTATGTTTGAGGATTTTTTAAATTTCAGTGAATATTTGGCATTGCCTTTGAGGAAAAGGTATATACATCATTTGCAGTCAAAAGGTGCATTTTTAAAAAATAAATTTGTTATTTTGGAATACTTTTAGTCTGGCAGAAATGTTGCAAAGAAGGTACCGGGAACTCCCCTGTGCCCCTCACCCAGTTTCCCCATCTTACATGACGACGGTGCTTTCGGCCCAGCTAAGGAAGCAGCATTGGTCCATTGCCATTAACTAAACCTCAGGCTTTATTTGGATTTCATGAAAGGTACATTTTAAAGGACTTTCACAGCTAACATTTGTTGAGCACCTACTAAGTGCCAGGCATTGTGCCAAACACTTTGTAGCTTCTTCAACCCATGTAGCTACCTGGTAGGGCAGCTACTTCCTTATGCCCATTTTACAGAGGTGACCCTGAAGCCCAGACACAACTCTGTGACAGCTAGTTAGTGGTGGAGAGGGTTTGATTCAGGCCGTCTGACAGCAGAGCCCCTGCTGCAGACACCGCATCGACGTACTTCTTACTGCATTTTCTCCTAAGGAGAATATTGTCACTCTACCCTCCTAGCCACCCAGGATGCTCAACTCAAGCCGAGTCCCCATTCACTCAGTCCCTCCTTCACCAACTATTTTACTTCCTCCTCCACTTCTCTCCTTCCTCACCAATGAGCTGCCCCTTGGACGAATCCTAATACCTGGAAATACGAGGGTGACCAATTCCGATGACTTCTGGGACCAGGCAGCACCCGGGAACGAGTGGGGCCAGCCCGCCGTGTGGGAACCACGGAGCCCGGGAGCGCCCCCGCCCACCTGCAGGGGTCACGTCTGCACGTGAGTCTCTGTCTGGTCTTTGTGTCCATCTCTCTTGCTCTCCCGTGCTTCGGCCAATGATAGCCAAACAACATGCAGACCTAATGTTTTCAAAACTTTCCATTTTTGAAGAAAAAAACATTTTCTTGAATTTTTATGTGACTTTTACTTTTTTTTTAGATTTATTTTTTATTTATTTCTCCTCCTTCTCCCTGCCCCCCCCAGTTGTCTGCTTTCTCTGTCTATTCGCTGTGTGTTCTTCTGTGTCCACTCTCATTTTTGTCAGCAGCACCAGGATTCTGTGTCTCTTTGTTGTGTCGTCTTGCTGCCTCAGTTCTCCGTGTATGAGGTGCCACTCCAGAGCGGGCTGCGCTTTTTTTCGCGCTGGGCGGCTCTCCTTATGAGGCGCGCTCCTTGCGCATGGGGCTCCCCTACGCGGGGGACACCCCTGCATGGCACAGCACTCCTTGCTGGCATCAGCACTACGCGGGGGCCAGCTCACCACACGGGTCAGGAGGCCCTGGGTTTAGAACCCTGGACCTCCTATATGATAGATAGGCAGACGCCCTATCAGTTGAGCTAAATCAACTTCCCTTACTAATTTTTAGAACTCTTTGTAGTATTGTGTGGTTTCATTTATGTGATATGCTTAGAATAGGCAAATCCATAGAAAGAGAAAGCAGACAGGTGATTGTCTGGGGCTGGGGGGCGGGGCAGGGGAGAATGGAAAGTAACTACTAGTGAGTACAGGGTTTCCTTTTGAGGGGATGAAAGTGTTTCTGGAATTAGATAGTGGTAACGGTTGCCAAACATTGGGAATGAACTAGAAATACTTTAAATTGATTGAAATGGCAGATTTTTTTTTTTTGAGGTACAGGGCCAGGGATTGAATCCAGGACCTTATATGTGGGAAGCTGGCGCTCAACCACTGAGCTACAGCAGCTCCCTGAAATGGTGAATTTTATGATATATGAATTTAACTTCAATAAAAGAAAAGCAAACCTCTTTGTAGGTCAAACAAAACCAACATGTGGGTCAGTGTGGCCAGGACTCAACATTTGCACTCCTTCTCTTAACTTCAGTTCTCTCATCCATTAAATGGGGACAAGGAAAGTTACTGCGGGAGTGAAACAAATGAATATTGGTAACACCCTTGAACAGGGCCTGGCACAACATAGAAGTTGTCCACATGACTGGCATTTAAAAAAAAAAATTATTTTGGAGTTTGGGGAAAAAATGGAGCAAACTGTTCAAGTTAAGTCACTGCATTTCCCTCCCTCCACAAAACCTCTCAGTGTTGACTTACTGAATCTTTCAACTTTCAGCTATTTTTAGGCATGTTGACTCAGCCTCAGTGCCCTGTATTTGTGCTCCATGGGGCCTCCCTCTAGGGCCGTTGCAGATAGAGCCCTCATAGTCCTCTGCTGGCCTTTAAAAAGCACAACGGGGAAACGCTTTTGTATTCCCCGTGATGTTGCTAAGTGTGAGCTCAGGTTCACTTCATAAAAAATTATTTGCTTTGCCAGGTACAGCCCCCTCACTGATGATGCCCCTGAGGTGGCCTCATTACACATAAAGGTAAATATTGTTTAACTTATCACAATCGTTCATCTAAAGAGTTAAAGCCAGAAGGCTGACCTTTTGTTGAGTCAGATGATCTGCCTACTATTTTCTATTTCTGGCACTAGAAATTAAAAATAGAGTTCAGTTCAGAAAAGGTCTGGAAGCTTCTATCTCTGATTCCGGAAAGATTGTCTCTTTTTTTTTTTTTTTTTTGTGGTACGGGGGCTGGAGATTGAACCCAGGACCACATATGTGGGAAGCGGGCACTCAACCACTGAGCCCCATCGGCTCCCCTGAGTTGTTTTTTTTTCATTTGTTTACTTGCTCTTTGTTTTTAGGAGGCACCGGAAACTGAACCCAGGACCTCCCATGTGGGAAGCAGGCACTCAACTGCTTGAGCCACATCTGCTCCCCTGTCTGATTTTTAATACACTGTAAAATGACAGAAACCATCCCCAAGATGCCATTATCATGGGGTATCAAAGTATATTTTGCACTTAGCATTGATTAGTATCTTGGTTCAAACAAATTCAAAGCAAATGATTTAAAAATTCCTATGGAGCCAGGTGGTGCCAATGGGGCAGAAATAAGCAGGTGGCTGTTAAATGAACCACTCTTCAATTGTACCCTGGGTGGCCCAATCTCCAGCCATAGGAGTGAACTGGCGGCTCACCTCTTCACTAGGAAACCTCCCTGTGCTTGGATTTGACCATCCATCGTGGTAGAGTTGGGGTGAGGGCTGCTCTGGGGGGTCCCGGGTCTGGGTCTTGGGCTCCGAGCTCAGTTTCCTAGAAATCATTACATTTCACCAGCAGCTCGTCTGGGCAGGAGGAGAGAAATCAAGCAAATGGCCCTTTTGCATCTTGTCTTAGAACCACGTTATGTGACACCCCACATTTGTATGTTCTTAAAATTTCTGAAATTAGCTACTCAAGTGGTTCAGTTGTTTCCTGCACCTTCACTGGAGCCCACTTATCTAATTCAATAAGATGTGGAATTTTAAAAATATACAAATAGCAATTGTACTCCTTATTCAAACCAAACGGCCAAGGCACACTTTCCCTCCACTGACCCAATGCTAACCCTTTAGAAAACATTCTGGATGAGAGTATATGAGTGTGAGTATGTGTGTGTGAGAGAATGTGTGTTGTGCACGCCTGACTGTGTGTGTGTGGTATGCGTGCGGGGAGATTTTGTTTAAAATGTTTAAAGGAACAAAGGATAGGTCAGCAATCTAAATTTAAATTAACTTCTTGAACTTTGCACATATTTAAGCCTTATTATTTAATTTTCTTTCTTTGTGTGTGTTTTTAACTAACTGATAAAAAACATCAGTCATGGGCGTGTCAGTCAGGAGGGGAAATGTAGGACCTTAATATTTGTCATCCTTCCCACACACGCCCTGGAAAACAAGCAGCAAAGAATACCACTTTTCATGCGTTATCAGCCATCCCAAACATCTGCCTCCCCCCACCCCAAATAAATCACTACAAGTAAATGACACTTCAGTAATGATTTTACATAATTCTCTGTAAACAAAAATGAATCCATTAAGGAATAGAGTAAACACTGTATAGGCAACTATTGTTTTAACTTTTGGGTTTTTGTTTTTTGTTCTTTGGGTTTTTTTCACCGTTCATTCCACTTTCTGTTAATACCTTTTTTATTTTACAAAAAAATTTACAAATAGTCTGTACTTCCTAGGCATTCAATGGAGTTAAAATAATTGAAAGCATACTCAAAACCTAAAAAAGAAAAATTTAACCAGCTTAAGATACATATGAGGAAAAGGAATGTGGTTCAACCAATTGGGCTCCCGTCTACCATATAGGAGGTCCAGGGTTTGATGCCCAGTGCCTCCTGATGAGGGTAAGCTGGCCCACGCGGAGTGCTGGCCTACATGGGAATGCAGCCCCGCGCAGGAGAGCCACCCTGCGTAGGAATGCAGCCTGCACGGGAAAGCTGCCCCATGCAGGAGTGCCGCCCAATGCAGAGAATTGGTGCGGCAAGATGATGCAACAAGAGACACAGAGGGGAGAAAATAAGAAGACGTAGCAGAACAGGGAGCCATGGTGGTAGATGAGCGTAATCACCTCTCTCCCACTCTGGAAGGTCCCAGGATTTGTTCCCAGAGCTGCCTGATGAGAATACGAGCAGACACAGAAGAACACACAGTGAATGGACACAGAGAGCAGACAACGGGGGCAGGGGGAACTGGGGGGGGGGGCGGGGGGAGCGGGGAGAAATAAATGAAAATAAATCTTAAAAGAAAAAAAAAGATACATGTGAGGGGAGCAGATGTAGCTCAAGTGATTGAATGCCTACTTCCCACATACAAGGTCCCAAGTTTGATCCCCGGTACCTCCTAAAAACAAGCCAAAAAACCAAGTCTCATTGTAGAGTGGATGTAGCTCAGTGGTTGAGCGCCTGCTTCCCATGTAGAAGATCCTGGGTTCAATCCCCAGTACCACCTAAAAAAACAAAAAGCAATATATGAAACAGTGTACCAATTAAAGTTTCAGTCTATCTAATGAATAAGAAATATGTGTAGTAAATCTATGTAATTTATATTTTTTGAACTGAGCACTTTAATTTTATATTACAAATTTAAAAGGCACAGAAGGTATATAGTGAAAAATTCTCCTTCAGTCCCCAGAATCCCAGGTGCCCAATTTAGTGGCAAATAAGGGAACCAGTTTCCAGGGTAGCCCCATAATGCAGTGGATTTCTTTTTTTTTTTTTTTTTGAGTTTTTATTTATTTATTTCTCCCCACCCCCTCGTTGTTTGCATTTGCTGTGAACAGGAACTGAACCTGGGACCGTCAATGTGGAAGGGAGGTGCCCAACCACTTGAGCCACCTCTATTCCCTGCTTTGTTGTGTCTCTCATTACATTTTTTCTTCTCGTGTCTCTTGTCATGTCATCTTATTGCATCATTTGCTGCAACTGCCCATTGCATCAGCTCGCTGTCTTGCTTGTCTTCTTTTAGGAGACACTAGGAAGCTCTGCTCCCTGCTTTGGTGTGTCCTGCTTTTCTTCTTGTGTCTCTTGTTAAGTCATCTTGTTGTGTCAGCTTGCCATGTTCTTTAGGAGGCACTGGGAACCGAACCAGGGACCTCTCATGTGGTAGGCAGAAACTCAATCACTTAAGCCACCTCCACTTCCCTGTGCAGTGGATTTAATAAAAAGTATATATATTCAAAGGAGCTTAATTTTGTGTTTAAATACTCCCAAATGCTCTTATTACATGTAATAATAGGTTTTCCCCACCTTGATTTCTTGATTTCTATATTTGAAATGTTCATTTTAGCTGAACAAATTTCACCTAAAATAGTATCCCTCAGCCAACAAAAGCTGAAAGCTGAATTCTGAATAATGCCATGCATTTTCGGTACTTCTGTCTGCCTCCCAAATTTGCATAAAGTGGAAGCCACTAGCCTCTGCTATGCCCCCATATCCAGGAGTCCTGTGCAGGGATCCTGCAGAAGGAGATTTTCACATGAGATACTGCTAAGCCCTGCTTTCGGAGCCCCTGGGAGTCAGCGGCTCTTGGCTAGACTTTGTGCTAAGTTCCTCACTATCTGGAGCATACAGAGACTGGACAATAAGATATTGTACCATAATTTTCCTTCATTGGATTACATCCCTTCCATTGCTTTCCAATGTACTAGAATAAATTTCATACACTTCAGAGTGGCCGCAAAGGAGCTGCACCATCCTCTGGGGTCTTAGCTCCCTCTCTCTTCCCAGTCACTCTTGCCTCCTTACTGCCCTTGAAGACAACACGCCAAGCTGGTTCCCACAGAGGGGCTTTGTGCACGCTAATCCCCTCCTCCTAGAACGTGCTTTCCCGAATTTTTTGCATGATCTTATTGTTCAGGTTTCAACACAGAAGTCCTCTGCTCAGAGAGCCCTCACTGACCAGCACGCTGAGGGACCCATATGTCCACACACAGTCCTTTTGGATCCCAAATGCATTGCTGTGGGTACATGACCTTAGGCAATCCCTCAGAACTTCTGCTTCTTCATCTAGAAAGCGGGGGATCAGAGCACATAATTCACAGGATTGGAGGGCAAAGTGAAGAGTAAAACCCAGGTAAATAATTTAAAAAGCACTGTCTGAGATTAGGCACAGTGACTGCTAGATCTTCCTCTGTCTTCACAGCATTAATCATGCTTTGAAAGTATTTGGTTTATTCATTTGTTTTCTGACTGATTTATCCAGATCTGACCCTAAACTTTAGGCTTCCTCAAGGGGAGGGTTTGTGTCTATCCAGTCCACCTGGTATATAAATGGCTGCCCTCTAGCATGAGCTACGCCATAGGGCTGTTGTGAAATTAAAGGAGATGATTCATGTAAAGCACATTGGATCATATGAGGAATATATTAAGCATTTAATAAATGTTAGTGGTTATTATTTTTACTGTTATTACATGAACTCAGTCTTCTGGTTCTTTAACTTATATTAGGAGGGGATTAAAATTAAAGCACCCATGTTTGACTGTTTCCCTGATTCTGTTTCTTTTTTTATGGCAGGGATGAGTGGCATCAAAAATTAGACAGTGTGGAGCACCTGTAGCTCAGTGGTTAAGCACCTGCTTCACATGTACAAGGTCCCAGGTTCAATCCCCGATACCTCCTTTAAAAAAAAGAAAAAAAATTTAACAAGAGGTAACCATTGCTTAAAATCAGAAGAATCTATATCTATCTATCTATCTATATATATATATATATAGTCAGAAAAACAATGTAGCTTGTCAAAATTTCAAAGAGTACATCAGACAAAAATCATATGTTAAATGAGACCCTTTTTTTTTTTTCAGCTGAAAACTCATGATGTACTGGTTGAGAACTTAATCTAGTTTCATCTATTATTCAACATCTGTGTTTAATAAAGAGGGAAGATAGCAGCAAAATGTTATTAACAGTGCAAGGGGAAAATTAGGTATGAATGGGGATTCTCTGGTTTAGGAAAGTTCATTTCCATTCAGCTTTGTCAGTTTTAAAAATCTAAGATATAAGACTGGAAGGGAGAGAGAATTATCATTTTCAGCATTGTCCCATAACATGTTGATGTTCAGTATCATATTGGATTTGTATCTAGCAAAAGAAACAGAAGTAGTTCTTTTGGGGGCACCCACCAAGATTTTTGCAGTTGGCTAGATTTCATATAATAAGCATGTGTTTTCCAAGATAAATACACCAAAAAATATCAGTTACTTCAATACTTTGCAGGAATAGCTCCTAAAAAAAAGTTACCATCATCTTTTTCAGACATTTATTAAGCACCCATCTGCTAATTCCAGAATGACTTAAAAATTAAGCTTAAAAAAAAAAGACTGTACATGCACAGAAATAAAGGACTATGATTACATGTAACAAATTGCAATGGCTACCTTTTAGGGGGATGGGGGATGGGGACTCGTGTTTGGAATTGGTGGTAAAGAACTTTTAGCTTTATCACTAAAGTATAAATAGTTTTACAGTACAAATGTATTAATTCATGGCTTATGTAATTAAAATTTGATTTTAAAATTTTAAGAAAATCGTGCTATAATTTTTAGAAATAATAGAAGAAGTAGCCAGAAGGAACATTCAACCAAATGCTTTGGTTTAATATTAATATTACTACATTTATATTTAGTGTACAACAAAACATGATAAACTGCATGTGTTTTTCCTTAGGCAAACAGTTGTATTTTAGAATTGAAATTTATATATATTACACCTTTTCAACTCCCATATGCATTTGTTGTTTTTTTTAAAAGATTTATTTATTTATTTTATTTCCCCCCTCCCCCGGTTGTCTGTTCTCTGTGTCTATTTGTTGCGTCTTGTTTCTTTGTCCGCTTCTGTTGTCGTCAGCGGCACGGGAAGTGTGTGTGGCTCCATTCCTGGGGAGGCTGCACTTTCTTTCACGCTGGGCGGCTCTCCTTACAGGGCGCACTCCTTGCGCATGGGGCTCCCCTACGCGGGGGACACCCCTGCGTGGCGCGGCACTCCTGGCGCATCAGCACTGTGCATGGGCCAGCTGCACACGGGTCAAGGAGGCCCGGGGTTTGAACCGCGGACCTCCCATGTGGTAGGCGGACGCCCTAACCACTGGGCCAAGTCCATTTCCCTCCCATATGCATTTGAAACCCTATTCATGCATCACTCTTCTTGAGCTACCCTCCCCCTGAAAAATAATAAACAAAGTGAAATCCACTGTTTTGACAAGTTCATGAAGCGTCATTGCACAGGTAAAAGCTGCTTAGTTCATGTAACTGCTACTGAATCCCTGATTCAGGGCACTCCCAGTTTGTCACTTCATTCCCGGAAAAAAGTCTTATCAGATCCACAACGATTCCTGTCAAAAAGAAGAAAAAGCCCCCACCTCCATGTAATCCAAGTGGGTAGATTCTAAAGCTGTGGGGCCGTGGCTGTCGAGGAGTCATGGTGCAACTGAAGGGATAAAGGGAGATCAAGGGTATGAAAGGGGCCCTGACACACGGGAGGCTTCGCAGGCCTGTCTCCCCAAGACCGTCTCTGCCGGATCGAAGGGGATTAATCCACGGGAGGGTGGTGAACAGTGGCTGAAGTGGGGCGTCAGATCCAGTCAGGCCGTCCTGACACACTCTGGACTGCCCTTCCCTTCGCGCCAGGCCTCTCTCTTGCCACTCTTTCTTGTGGATAAACGTGAAAAATAGGTTGGGAATTTTTTGTGTTCTTTTTGGTGCTTGCTGGCCAGGGAAGCTGACGATGTTAGAAATTCCGTGATCTCCTACTGCGGGTTCTTACGTGACAACCAAATGCACTGTGTGGCCCTTGTTGGGATCCTGACTCGAACAAGCCAAGGGTAAAACAGACATATTTTAGATGATCGGGACAACTGGACTACGGACTGGCAATTAGGGGATATGGAGGAATTATTTCCTCATTGGTTAGGTGTGATAATGATTTTTTTAAACTTATTTTTAAAAATACATGAATATGGGAAGCAGACTTGGCCCAATGGATGGGGTGTCCGCCTACCACATGGGAGGTCCACGGTTCAAACCCCGGGCCTCCTGGACACGGGTGGTGAGCTGGCCCATGTGCAGTGCTGATGCGCACAAGGAGTGCCCTGCCACGCAGGGGTGTCCCCCGCATAGGGGAGCCCCACGCGCAAGGAGTGCGCCCCGTAAGGAGAGCCGCCCAGCGTGAAAGAAAGTGCAGCCTGCCCAGGAATGGCGCCGCACACACAGAGAGCTGACACAAGATGACGCAACAAAAAGAAACGCAGATTCACAGAGAGCAGACAACTGGGGGGGAGGATAAATAAAAAATAAATTAAAAAAATAAAAAATAAAATACATGAATAACAAAGTGCATAGGGGGAAATTATATGAAGCCTATGGTCTGCTTTAACATACTTAAGGTAAAACAAGGAGGGGAGGCTTGCAAATACAGCAACATCTTGATAATTACTGAATCTGGGTGATCGTCTATGGGGGTTCACTGTACTTTTCACTCTACTTTTGGGTATTTTGAAAATTTTTACCAAAGCAAAACAAAACAAAAACTAACTAACTAATAATAAAGTTTGTAAAGCATTCCAAAGCGTGGCCGTGGTGGTGTGAGTAGTTCTGCAGCCTCAACACACTTGGTTAAACTGTCTGAATCACCAACACTTTCTTAGCTGCCTTTGGAAAGCAAGGACCCATGCCACGGGAAGCAGCCGAAGTACACCAAGATTGTTTTATTTATTAATGCTGGCTCCCCAGAACAGAGTGCTTGCTCTTATGTGCAAGATCTCACAGACTCCTGGCGCAGGATCTATTTCATCACTCCCACTTCCCAAATGAGGCAAAAGTGGCTCAGAGAAGTTAAGTAATTTTCCCAAGATTGCCCCGCCAGTGAGTGATGGAGCCAGAGTTCACACTCAAGGCAATCAAGTTTTAGAGTCTACGTCCAGTCTGGTACCCACTTTCTAACAAAGGGAGGAGAAAAGAGGAATAAGGATAAAGGAGATTCAGAAGCTTGCTTCCCCTTCCCTTGCTTCACTGTCCTTATTTAGACGCACAATTCTTGTTAAAGACCAATTATTTAGCCATTTGATGTTTTTCAAAATTTATTCAATGAGATCTCGCTCAGTGAGCATGTCTTTAATTAGAATTGTAGGGGAGCAGGTGTAGCTCAGTGGTTGAGCGCCTGCTTCCCATGTACAAGGTCCCGGGTTCAATACCCAGTACCTACTAAAAATAATAATAATAATAATAATAATAATAATCAGAATTGTAAAATTTTGTCCACCATGGATTTTTTTGACACTGAACTAAACATTTTATATGTGTTATCTCAATTAATCTTCAACAGCCCTGTGCATGAGTATTACCCCCTTTCACAAATGTGGAAATAGAAGCACAGTAGGTATCTTGCCCAAAGCCTTGCAACTGTAAAGTAGCAGAGCAAAACCTTGCATTAAAAGAGTGTTTATCATGATTACTGAGTTTGGGGACATCCCTTTAGATTTTCTGCCTCACTTGAGTCCCAGCCCCGCTTGCTTCATAGCTAATGGTATATTTTAAAGGCCTTTAACAGTAAAGAAGTTAAAAAGCATTTCTCTCAAGCAGAGAATATGTCTTATTCATATTTGTGTTCCCAGCTGTTAGCACACAGAAAGGTCTAATGTATGTGTTGAACTGAAGCGAACTCTCTCATTCCCAGGATGTTTCCTCCTGTTCAGAAATTCTGGGAAATAATAGTAGTCAGAAGATAACAATGTTGGATAAAGACCAAAAGCAAGCCATTGATTATGTAGTTGCTTCAATTCTTTTAAAAAAAAACTGGAATTTAAACAGTAAGAGTTCAAAAATATAATATCCATAACACATCTTAGAAATAGGAACGGAAGCACACATAGAAATTCTACCTAGTGATTGTCAGTGATTGTAGCTGGATATAGAAAAGTACTGATTTCGAGTTTTAAAGGAAGGACTGTCAGGAACAATGAAAGAAAAGCACATCGTGAAAAATAATAATAATAGTGATAGTTTACCCTTCCAGAAGGGTAAACCAAATCTAAATTTTTTTGCAGCTCTGGGTAAGCTGAATTATTGAATAATTAATAATATATACACGGCACCGAGCTACATACTTTATATGCGTTGACTCATTTAATCCTGTGAAGTGTGTATTTCCCCATTTCACAAAGGAGCAGGGGGAGGCACGGAAGGCAAGTAACTTGCCCATAGCCTCACAGCTAGAGACAGAGGACAGTTTTGAACCTAAACCCTATACCGGCCCTCACAACTGTCAAACCAGGGGAAGAAAAACAAGTCAGTACTGGATTTTTGTAAAGGTTACCTAAATTCCTGATGGTTTGATTGGAGCTCAGGGCCCCTTCTGCTGGCTTTTCTTGAGGCTTAAACTACTAATAGTAGAATTGTCTAGGCTGATCTCAAATTTAAAATAACTTTCACATGCAGATATTTCTGGGAGAAATAAGACTGACACTTAAAAAAGAGCCCAAACTTTTCTCAGCTCTTGGGGGGAGTCTTTTAATTCTTCATAGATGATACTAAAACATCATCCTTCTGACCCTAAGCCAAACTGTTAAGTAAAGTAATAAAAGGAAATCAAATGTCCATACGTGTGGTCCTTAGCTATGGTCCTGGGAACACACCCCAGGGACCATCTGTGGAGGACAAAGTGGCCCCAGGGACGATTTTTGGAGGACAGTTTCAGAGGGGACCTTCCTTAGATAAGTCTCAAAACGGAAAGGTGGAGGGCAGCCACGGGACATCCCTTGATGGAGCACGTGCCCCGAGGGAGGGGACCGGCTGAAATAGATGCAAATTTCCCAATGAATGGCAGAAGCAAAACCATCCCACGAAACTGTGCTAAGTAATATATACTACCAAATTGCATCATTCCAAGATGCACATTTTTTCATGCTTGACATAGGCAATATCTTCGAATCAAAGGCATGTCATGAGTTAATTAGTATATGTTTTTCCTTCTTAATGGTACACAAAATGGCTTACAATCTACGATGGCTTAAATTCAATGAAATAATGTGTTAGAAAATCAGTCATCTGTGTGACTCTCCCTAAAAATCCCAAATACACATAATCTGTTTTAAGAGCTAAAACTTTAGTACACTATAGTGACAAACAGGATATCAGGCCAAAATAGAGAGACAGGTCAAAGTGAGATTTTCTAAAATAGACGTATGGATTGCAGCCACAAGTTGGCAGTGAAAGAAGTGAGGTTTAATTGGTTAATTCACTGCCCTCTACTCCAGCCGTCCATAATTTTAAATCTGTTGCATATGATTTGGTAAGAAAATGGGGGTGGCTTAATTTTTCATATGGGTTTGCAAAAGTTTTGTCTCCGTTCAGTGCCAGGACTTTGCCTGCACAATGGCAAGCATGAATCGTGTGGCGCAATGAAGAGCCCCTTGAACTCCGCCTTAAGGGAACAAAGGATTTTCAAGATGCACCCGAGTAGCAGATGCTGAGTTATCTGAAGGGTCAGAATGCCAATTAGATATTGAACATGGCAGGAGGAGGGTGGAGTTTCCAAAACAAATGAAGGATGAATAGAGCAGTCCCCGAGTTTAGGCTCGAGTCCCGCTGTTCTTTTGTACGATGATTTGTGGCAAATTTGTTTTGTCACTGAGGCATAGTTCCCCCTGGGTTTTAAAGTGATTTTGTAATCACCGAAAGAATTTTTTTTTTCTTTAAATGTCCCTTTCGTAATCAAAACTGGGTATGAAAATATTACCTTAAAAAATAACTTTGAATAAGACACAGTATCTACCTGGGAGACGTACAAAGAAGATTAATTCCATTTGGAAAAAAGTAGAAGACAGAAGAGGTGCAGAGGCAGAAAATATTTCAAGAAAGGAAATTTGAGAGGGGGTAGAAATTACAAAGAATTAAGGAGATAGAGGTTTTTCCATTTTTTAAATGTTAAAAGCTTATTCTTTGAACCAGCAATTTACAGATTTTATGGATGTAAAACAATCCATCCTTTCTAGAACAAGGGGATAATTAAAAAATCAAAGAAGCTCCCCTCCCAAAAAAATCTAAGAAGCCTACAAATGAGAAAAAAAATGCTCCCATACTTAATTATGTATTTATATTGGTGTTAACCTTTATAAATCATTCTTAGAGAAACAAAACCCAAATAGTAGGAGGATGACAATAGCCTCCTGTTTAAATAATTTCATTTGGCTCTTGTAATACTTCTGGCTACTTTTCTCCTTGAAACCACCCACATTTAGTAAAATTATATCGCTGAATGGCCCCCTACCCTGCTCTCTCTCCTGACTCCTGGCGAGTACTAGACCGTGGAATACCAAAGACAGAGCAGCAGAAAGGAAATTGGGATTGCATTGATTTAAGTCAGCCAGTGCTGTGACCAAATTATTTAGTTCTCTCTTGACCTTTGGAGGTCAAATTTGACTATTTATGCTATCTGCTAATGCTTTACTATTTTTCATTGCTTTGCCTGTTAACAATTCTGACCTACAGCCTTTCCAGCAGGCAGGGTCATTATATTAAACAATTGGCTAATTACTCCCTGAAACATGTGCTCCCGTTTTAGAATGTCATTTGAATCAAAACCCAGTCCAAATTTTTGAAAACAAAATTTAAGCATTCAAATATTTCTGAGAAGCCAAACATTGTCAGATTTCCATTATAAGTAGAAAATAATCTATCTTACTCTAACATAGGAAAAACTACGAATAAAGAACATTCTTTGAAAAATGAATGTTAAAGACAGCAAATAATCTCTTGAATCACTTTGTCAAATACATTACCTTTTTTTTTTTTAACAGTCCTTCAGGTAATATGCTCTTATCCTTGATAAAGATCTTAAATGCAAGCATACTGTATAATTTTCACTCTCTTCATTCGTCCAACCTACAAACATGAGTGTTGCTTATGTGGCATCAACCATGCGAAGTCCTGGCTTATGAGAGTGATGAAGACAATAGCCAGGATTCTCTGAAAATTGGCCTTTTTGTTATCTGCACTGAAAGTGCTATGGAAGACAAACAAACATTCCCATTTCCAGTGAAGAGACGTGAACATGAAGTTATGAGTGGGGGAGCATGGTTTACTTTCAAAAATTTGTCTCAGATTTTATTTGAGACATCATTTTTTTTTAATTAACCACAAAAGACAAGAAATTAATTTTAAATCAAAGCTGCTAGAAGAGCAAATTTTTTTTAAAAATTTAAAAAGTAATTCACCTAGGCCAGGCCATCAAAATTTCACAGGAAATTTCAAGGGATTTGGGTGGGGGGGAAGGGAAGGTGCACCCACACGTGCACCCATCGGGCCCCAGCGGTGGGAGTCGGCCCCCAGATGTGTCCTACCAACGCCATCTAACCACATCGCCGCCCCGACAGCGCCGCGCCATGTAAACCAGTAAAATATGACAGGAAAGTTGTCCCCACCGGCTTCCTGATTGCCTGCTCTTTACATTCTTACACATAAACCTCTAATTCACTTCAGAATGCAAAGGTCACAACAAAAAAATCCAAGGCTAAATATACCCTTTTGTCCAGCAGAAGAATAACAGAGGTCTTTTTTTCTTTTTACCCAAACGTAGCCCTGGCCAGGTGTTTCCCTATGTCTGCCTCGCCACGTCGTGAGTGTGTTTACAAACCTAAAAAAAAAATAGCATGAAGATGTTTTTTAAATACATTTTTAATTTGAAATAATTTTAGATATACAGAAAAGTTGCCAAGTGGTAGAGAGGGTCCCTTCAGCCAGCTCCCCCTAAGGTTAAGATCTTACTCTTGCACTCCTCAAAAGACAGACATGAACAGTGATAACTATGTTATTAGCAAAACTATAAGCTTTATTCAAATTTCCCTGATTTTCCACTAATGCCTTTTCTCTGCTCTGGAATCCAATCCAGGGTACCATGTAGCATTTAGGTATTTATAAACTTGTGAATTAGAATATTCTTGTGGTTTGTCTCTCAAAACAATTTATTCAGAAATTACCAAATATTTTAAGGGTCATTTTTAGAGTAAAAAGAATCTCAACTTTTTTTAATTGGTCATATGTAGATGGCAAAAGAACCCACTTTTTACAGACATTTACATTTAAGCACATTTACTCTGTTGAGAAATCCTGTTTACCCGAGTAATGAAATATGTTGTATTCAAATTGAAAAATAAAATTAAAAAAAGATAGCCTTGAGGCTAAAAACCAGAAGATACAATGTCTCACTTATCACAATTGCAACAATTAAAAAGGAGTGGTAATTTTTAACCAAGTTTCTTAGCCTCCCTGGACCTCAGTTTCCCTCTCTGTAAAATGGTGATAATCATCGTTCCTTCACCAAGGAGAGGCAGGATAGCAGAATGTTTAATAAGAGTGTGGGTTCTGTAATTGGCCTTTGTGGTTCAATCTGAGCTGTCCCAATTTTTGACTGTCTGATCCTGGAAAAATTACTAGACTTAACTTCATGTGCCTTAGTTTTCCCATCTACAAAATGCCAGTAATACTAGTAGTTACCTTACAGAGTTAGATGATATAGATAAAACACTTAGAACAGTGCCTAGTATATTATAAGTCCTATATAAATATTTAGTATTATTATTTGGAGATTATTCTAAGGTCAATACATATAAAAGATTTATAAGATAGTATCAAATTAACATTAACTCTAATTATCCAGTGTTGATGATAGAACACAAAAAAAGAGCATTCTACCTTTGGAGTTTGAAATTGTGGCAATTCTTAAAGTTTAAATTTGATCCACAATTCCTCTTCCGGGAATCCAGCTTACAGAAATAACTACACAAGTGTCTGGAGATATATGTACAAACTGCTCATTATCGCATGATTTATAAAAATGCCGCCAGCCCCAACAAAAAGAAAAGAAATGGAGACAACCCAAGTTTCCAGAGCATGGGGACGGTGAGACGAATCCTCTGCGCCCATTAAAGGGAATGAGATGGAGTTTTATTTGCATGTGTGGACCTGAAAGGATACGTATGGTTTGTTAGTTGTTCTTTCATTTATTTATTCATTGCTTGATTATAAATATTTGTTGCGTGCCTGTTGTGTCCAAGACTATCCTAGAGATGTGGGGGCCACAGCAGAGGAAGGACAGGCCCCTTTTCTGCAGCCAGGGAGCGGACATTCGTGACAGGAGACAAACAGCAACAAGTTAAATAAATGCACACCAAGGTGTCAGGTAGAGGCGAGGGATACCAAAAATCCTCGAGTCAGAGTAAGGAGTAAACACAGAGGAGGTGACCCTTTAATCTAGGGAAGTCAAGGAGCCCACTTTTTAGCAGACATGCTCATACTCCAATACATTGAGGGATACAGGCCTAACAGGTACGTGGAGGAAGAGTGTCCAAGGAGAAAGGTGCAAAGGCACAGTGTTAGGAGTTCAGCACTGAATGAGAAAAGATATTGCAGAAAAGGATGTGTGGCTTCTTTTTTTTCTTTTAAATTTTATTTATTTACTTTTTAAAAAATGAGTGCCCTCCCCCCACCCCCCGATGGTTCTCTCGCCTGTCTGCTGATTGTTTGTTCGCCTCCTCCGGGAGGCACCGGGAACAGAACCACATGGGAGGCAAGTGCCCAATGGCCTAAGCCTCATCCGCTCCCCATGGGCTGCGGCATCTGCTGGCTTGTGGCAACTGCTGGTTTAAACGCCTGCTTATTGAGGCAGGTATGGCACCTGCTCATCTGCTTTAGGAGGCACCGAGACCCAAACTGGGGACCTCCTGTATGGTAGGCAGGCACCCAACTGGTTGAGCCACATTTGTTTCCTATTTTTTACAAGGGGGAAAACGGGAAAAAAAGCAAACATTTTGCAAATAGGAAAATATGAGGCAGACTATGTTAACCGTGTTTACCCCAGAAACTGAGGAGAAATCTTTCCGTTTTTCCTTTTTAAATATCTGGATTGTTTCTGTTTTTTCAATAAGATGTAGCATCTGTAACTAAGAAGAAAAAAAAGGTTTCTAAGAAGGAAGGTAGTTTTATCTTAAAATAATCTAGGACAGGGTTTCTCCACCTCAGCGCTGTTAACATTTGGGGCGGGGTCTCCTTGTTGTGGTGTCTGCCTTATGCATTATAGAATATTTAATAGCACCCTTGGCCTCTGCTACTAGATTCCAGTTGCAAGCCCCAGCTGTGACCATCAAAACTGTCTCCACACATTGCCAGATGTCCCCTTGGGGACAAAATACCCACTCCCTCTACCCCTAAGAACCAGTCGTCTAGGGTAAATCTTGAGTCCTAGAGGTAGCCTGTCCAGGTTCAAATCCCAGCCCCATCACTTGCAAGCTGTGGAATCTGTTCCTGCACCCCTCTGTGCCTCAGTTTCCTTATCCCTCCTGGGATGAAAAGAGCCAGTTCAACCTATGCCCGTAGAATAGGGCCTGACACGTGAAAAGTACTGGGCAAATGTGGACTGCTCCTCTCGATGCCCGCAAATGTCCCTTGTCTATCCCCCAGGCCTTCAACAGGACAGTCCAACGCCTTCTCCACTTTCACCCTCAGTTTCCCTGCGGGGCGGCGACCCTTTTCGGCCTGTAAGCAGGCTTGTTCCCTGTGAATGGAAAACCCAGCCAAGGAACAGGGAAAGAGTGACTCAAGCGCATGTTCAGCTTAGGAAAACAGCCTCCTGAAATGCTTCCTGCATCTTTTGTTTAAGAGGAAAAGTGAGATTTATTCTAAATGACCTGGGTTATACAGCTACAAGTGTAGTTTTCTCCCAAGTTATTTCCAAACATGCCCTGTGTGTATTTTTACCAAGAGGTTCTTGTCCAAGAATCATCTTGGCCCCTCCTCCTCCAACCCGCATGACTTCTTTTCACCGGCAAACCGCGTTCCTCCAAGGCGCAGGCGCATCCCCTACCCGGTCTGGTCGGCATTTCAATCTGGCAGAAATTAGAACCCGTATCGCTTTTGCTTGCATTTCAGACTTTGTGTACTTAGATTTTTCCCTTCTATGTACATGACTTTTTTTTTTAACTTTCTAACAGTCCTCATCAATGCTTTTCATATATATACAGAGCTGATTAGATATTTACATAACTGTATATGTGTTTTATTATGTATATATATGTTTTATGTTTCATTTATATTTATATATTATATGATATAAATTATATATGATGTGTTATACTTCTATATTACATAGTCATCATATTATCTATGAACATAGTGTTATTTATACTCTTAATATATTATATAAATATATGTCTATAACATATAGATTACGCATGTGTATGGCTATATATTTTTCTTTTTTTTAAGTCTACACTTTACAGTAGTGATTCTCAACAACCAGGGATGACTTGTTCCTCCCTGGGTGTTGGAACTATGGGTGATTTTTGCTCTCCCTTGTACTTCTTCTTTCTTATTAACCTGTTCTTAAATTTTCTACAACAAACGTTTAGTTCACGTTGTAATACAGCCAATTCTGCTGTAATATGACATACGCACTCCTAAAAACGATGGTGCTATGCAAAATTGCCCAATAAAAACCACATGGTTTATAGGAAAATGGGGTTATTGACACAACACTCACAAACTGCACCAGGAACACATTTAAAAGAAAAAAGGAACCAAATCAAAATGGGAGCACAGTTTTACACATGTTAAATGTTTCTAAAGTGTGTATGCGCTACAATAAATAGTGACTTAGTTTGAAAGAGCCCACATCAGATGGGCTGCAGCCTGTGCAGGGGTAGAAGGAGGGTTGTCTGAATTCAGAAGGAAGGTTGGCGCACCAGGTACAGATTTGGCTTATAACACGCGGTGAACTGAGGCAGCTGGTAGACATTTAAAGGGTGCATGTATGTGCACCTGTTTTGTGCATTCCTTCATGGCATGGTTCACCTGTGTGCAGTTTTCTGCCTTCACCTAGTATTTCTCTCTAACAAAATCATACATAAGCAATTCATATTATCTCAAATTGCCCCCTAATATATCAATCACTTTGGAACAAAGTCATGTTTTCAAAGAAAGCATTAGAGTAAAACTGTAGGGAGGGAGGCATTTCAAATTATCGAAGTGTAATTATTACAATTACATTTTGATTTTTGTACTTTTCCAGCAGTTATCACTCAGGGTCTACAGGGAAGTAGTAGAAGAATTACGTAAGTTCAAAAATGGTATGCACAAGCATCTATGGAGCACCTACT
This sequence comes from Dasypus novemcinctus, assembly GCF_030445035.2. NCBI lineage: Eukaryota > Metazoa > Chordata > Mammalia > Cingulata > Dasypodidae > Dasypus > Dasypus novemcinctus. The sequence goes on along the minus strand of NC_080696.1, from coordinate 55,754,602 downwards.
GTGTGTTTTTACATGTATGATCTTATTTAATCCTTTCCCAAACCCTTGAAGTAAGAACCACTACTGAGGGACTTGAGGCACAGAGAGGTTACATACCTTGACCAAAGTCACACAGCTGCTAAGTACCAGAGCTGAAATTCAAACCCACTCTTCCCTGATCCAAGATGATACCTAATCTGTAGAACAGTTCCTGGTACATAATGGGTGCTGAATATATATTTGTTGAATTAAACAATTTAACAAATAAGTAAATGAATGGATATTTTCTTTATCCCCCTGAAACTTTAGGCTACAAAAGTCAATTGAGGGAAGATGTGGCTCAACTGATAGAGCATCCACCTACCACATAGGAGGTCCAGGGTTCAGACCCAGGGCCTCCCGGCCCATGTGGTGAGCTGGCCCACATGCAAGGAGTGCACCCCGAAGAAGAGCTGCCCCGTGTGAGAAAAGCGCAGCCTGCCCAGGAATGGCTCCGCACACACAGAGAACTGACACAGCAAGATGACGCAACAAAAAGAGACACAGATTCCCAGCGCTGCTGACAAGAATCCAAGCAGACACAGAAGAACACACAGCAAATGGACACAGAGAGCAGACAACTGGGGGAGGGGGGGGTGTTAAGGAAGGGGAGAGAAATAAATTTTTTAAAAATCTTTTAAAAAAAATTTTTTTAAGTTAAAAAAGTCAATTGAGTTTTTGATAGAAATTTCAAGTTCCTCAAGATCCCTTCTCTTTTTTTTCCAGCAGGACACATTTCTGTCCACACACACCCCCACCCCCAAAAAAGAAGACTTTTCCAAGCCTCTTATATCAGCATAGTCATGTGACTATGTTATGACCAATAGGATGTCAAGGCTAGGTGGGAAGCCTTTGCTCTCTTTGTCCCTTCCTCCATCTTGCTGCCTGGAACTTGAGGGGCCCTGAGGTCAGCCGAGTCCATGCATGGCAGGGAGCACTGAGAGAGAAGCAGCATTGGTCCTTGATACCAAGGAGCTCACCAACAGTCTTGGACCACCTACCCAGCTTTTAACTGAAAGAAAATAAACGATCTTTTTTAAGTTGCCATATTATAGGGTTTTCTGTGTCCCAGTCAGCTAATGTATTAATATACTTTTTAAAACTTGGAATAAAAAATAAATTAGGCATCCATTTAACCTCAGTGTGCAGTTTTCAAGCTTTTCCTCAGCCCCACCTGACCTAAGAGCCCCCTCTACCTGTATTTCTAATTTAGAATATTTCTGAAATCTGAGTCACGTATACTTCCTATGTTATTACACACACTATGTTACTATGACTCTAATCAAGGAAATACTGGTCACCTTGCTTCTGGATCCTCAGAAACAACCATGAATGTTAGCTGGTATTGCATCATTTTGTCTTTCCTTGGAGGACAGGTTTAAAATCAGATTGGGGGAAGCGGACTTGGCCCAATGGATAGGGCGTCTGCCTACCACATGGGAGGTCCGCGGTTCAAACCCCCAGGCCTCCTTGACCCGTGTGGAGCTGGCCCATGCACAATGCTGATGCGTGCAAGGAGTGCCCTGCCACACAGGGGTGTCCCATACATAGGGGAGGTGCAAGGAATGCACCCGGTAAGGAGAACCACCCAGTGCGAAAGAAAGTGCAGCCTGCCCAGGAATGGTGCCGCACACACGGAGAGCTGACACACAAGATGACGCAACAAAAACAGAAACACAGATTCCCGGTGCTACTGATAAGGATAAAAGTTGTCACAGAGGAACACACAGCAAATGGACACAGCAAGCAGACAACTGGCGGGGGGGGGGGGGGAAATAAATGAAAAATAAATCTTAAAAAAAAAAAAGATAAATATTGTAATGCACTATTTAAAAAAAGCAAATCAGATTGGCAGGCACTGGGTCTTGCTTTCATTAGTTTCTGCATTACTTCTCCAAAGAAATCAGTTTCCAAGGCAGAGGAAGGAAATAAATACCATTTACTAAATTTTACTACTGAACTGATGTAATTTGCATAACAGCAAAATTACAACCTAGAATTCTAAGTAGCAATTATAATGTTGAAGAGCAAGACAAATCTTTGCTCTTAAACCAATAGCAAAAATAAGGGGTGGAAAATGTTGGTAAACTTCACACAAAATGTAAACACTAATTAAATCTCATTTGCCTAGAGAGGAAGGGAAAAAGTAGCATTCTTTGGCCCAAAGAGTGAATTCAATTCTAAAAGCTCTAAAGCAGGAAAATAGATATGGAAGGACTTCGAAAACTCTTAGGAATGAGTTTGCAAATGAATTTTCTAAGCCTAATTATAGATACACTGTTCCCCCCAAACAAAGCAAAAAGCTAATTAGGAGTTTTCATTTTGTTCTTAATGACATGCTACTTTTCCTCTTTTAAACACAGCAAGGTCCCATTTGCTTTAATGCTCACAGACCATATTTTAATTTTAGGTAAGTTATTGGAAAGAAACGCTTGGTCCCACAATCAGTAAAGCTGCTCTTCATTAATGCAGAAGAATTTAGAAAATCTTGGATTTGGGGATCCATTTCATGCCCTTTACCCTGGAATATGCTTAGAGAAACCTCGGCCATGTTAGTTGCCAGTTTTTCCAAAGTGAGGGATGGATTCTAGGGGTGCTGCCGAGATGATTTTAGTTCATCTGCCAGATGATGTAGGTGGTATATGATGTGACATGAAATAATGCTTAAAGGGTTTACCCGTGATCTTCTGATGACATTAAGGAAAAAGTCTCTGGTGCAAATACATCCTCCCGACCTCTCCACACTTGCTAATCTCTCCTGTTCAGCAGAGAGCCAGCAGGCCTCGGGTGCAGAGCCCTTAGCAATTTAGGGGATCTAGCTAGAATCTAGTTTATTTTATTAATAAAAAGTATTTGTACCATTGCCTTCTACTTATGACAAATGATACTTATTTCTCCATTGGTGATAGTAACACATAGTTTCCTTATAAAATAAATTTGTATAAGGGAAAGAACACGAGTTAAGTTTTTTAAAAATACATGAAGTAAAATACTTAATGCTGAATTCTGGGAAACACTGGCCTGGAGATCCTTCCCCTTTCATTTCCTTTTGCCCTCCTTTTTAGGTTTCTATACTCTGAAACTCTAGAACAGGGATCACCAAACTACAATTCACAGCTTGTTTTTATGACTCATGAGCTAAGAATGGTTTTTACATTTTTTAAATGGTTGGGGGGAAAAAAATCAAAGGAGAAAAGTATTTTGTAACACACGAAAATTACATGAAATTCATATTTCTGTATCTGAAGGAAAGTTTTATTGGCACACAGGCATGCCCAGGGTTTGTGCATTATGGCGTCTTTCTCCACGCAATGGCAGAATTGAAACCCAGGCAATGGAAATAACCTGTCAATGAGCACACATCCAGTTTTTGACACACTTGTGGTTGTAAAAGCATTTCTTGGGGTATACCCAGGCAAAAGAAAATGTCCTTCCTAGGCCTCCGAAACTCTTAACGCCTTATTTTCTTTTTAAAAAGATTTATACTTGACCAGTGCTTTTCACATTTATGAACTCATTTATCAGTTGTGCCCTAAAATGCTCAGGGTAGGCCAGGCTGGTTTTGCTACCTGGCTTTTAGCCCTCTTCTCTTAGGAAGAGGGGAGTGGTGAAGAAGTGACCCCAACAAGATCAATGCTGAGTTAGCCAAGTGAATAAAATGATACATGTTAATTATGTTTATTTTCTTTTCTACTGTTTAATTACCAACTTAGCACATGTTCATAGAAGAAAATTAGAAAAATTTAAGAAAGTAAATGAAAAGCTCACCCAAAATCCTACAGCCAAGCAATAAAATCTATTAACATTTTAACGTACATACTTAAACGTGTTTATGCTGTAGTCCTCGATGATCCTAAAAATACAAAGTCCTTAGAAAAATCAGGATTCTCTATGAACTCTGATAAAAATGAATCCTTTTACTTTAAGGATCTAGAGTATGTAAGCTCTGAACTCAGGATGCCCAGCAATACAGAAAAAGAACAAATTCTTTTAGGATTAAGGTTTAGTCATGCTGTCTGATAAACACTTAGTATGTCTAAAATCATTTAATTGCTGAAATACACCCTCACGGTAGAAAGATAATCTTATGTTCACATGGATCAATTAGTCAGACTTCCATCTCCTGACCTAATTTTAAGTTGTACTTTTACTTGCATAATCAAAAGGTTACATATAAAGCTGGTAAAACAGGTTTGATTTAGCTCAGGAGTGTAACTACGGGCCACTTAGAAAGCATTCTTCTTGCTTCCAGTATGGGGTAATACTTGTCAAACCAGTATCACCAGTCAGATGTTTTCTTTTTTTAACATGCGACTGGTATGTTTAATGATTGTAAGGGTGTAAGAAAGAAGATATTGTTAAAATAATGTAAAGGTTGTGAAATATAAGCATGATTTTGTTTCTGTTTAAAACTATACTGTCTTAAGTGATTAAACCTTTCTATGAGTGGAATGCATAAATTTTATCACTGGGCAATGGTAGTCAAATAATGAAATGACCTAAGATATGGGACAAGTAACAATATAATTTTCTCTTTTTAAAAATTATAATAGAAAACTAACAACATGGCCCATAAAATTTTACTGTGTAGGAAACAACTGTTTTATTTTTTAATTCATTTATAGTCTTTTTCATGAGCTTATGCTTTTCTTAATTAGAATCACAGAATCCTACAACTATTTTTCTGACTTTTTAAATGTTCTTCTTGATGTAAAGCATTATACTCATTATAGGAAAACTGAAAAATGCAGACACTTATAATGGTGAAAATTAAAAGTATCCCTAGATTCAGAGCTCATCTCTATTAATGTTTTGGGGGATATTTCTTTCTAATGCTTTTTCTATGCATCTATACAAATACACTTTCTTGCATTTCTATAAAATCTAGATCATGTTTTATATATTGTATCTAATATGCATTTAGCAATTATCATTATATTATAATCACTGCTCCATGCTGCAGCGTAGTAGCTTAATTGTCATTTGTAAAAGCTGAATATTATTTTATTGAATATTAAATGTACCAATACACCCAAGCTTTTTCAATTATTGTCCCATTTATGGACATTGAGGTTTCCTTTAATCTGGGGATAGACCATAAGAAAATGTTTAAATGTTTACAGTCTTTTTGAAATGTAAGGACTGTAGAAATGCTTATTTATAACAAGAGTGTAAACATACACATTTACAAGTGATAAGAGCTGGGACCTGAGGGAGAAGATGGAGATGGTAGACTTTTAGGACACAAGCTATTTCTTCCTATTAGATTTCTATTTAATAAATCGTTCCTTTCCTATATCTTTGGTCTTTTGAGTTCGTGGACCAAAGCTCTTTCTTCTCCCTCCAAATAATGAGGAAACCTACTAGAATTATCTATAATTTTAAATACCAAATTCAGAGCTACAGGACATATCAAATGTCATCTCGTTGCTTTTGTTGTTATGTATAATTATTTTTGAGTACCTAGTATGAACTTTATATTTGTCGTCTAATTCAAGGGACAGCAAACTTTTTCTGTAAAGAGCCAGGTAACAAATAAGTTAGGGGGAAGTGGATGTGGCTCAACTGATAGAGTGTCCACCTACTGTATGGGAGTGTCCAGGGTTCGATACCCAGGGCCTCCTGACCCGTGTGGTGAGCTGGCCCATGCGCAGAGCTGCCGCGCGCAAGGAGTGCCCTGCCACACAGGGGTGCCCCCGCGTGGGAGTGACCCACGCGCATATGTGCCCCGCAAGGAGAGTTGCCCCGCATGAAAAAAAGCATAGCCTGCCCAGGATGGCGCAGCACACACGGAGAGCTGACACAGCAAGATGACACAACAAAAAAGAAACAGTTTTCCCAGTGCCACCAAGGGTGCAAGCAGACACAGAAGAACGCACAGCAAATGGACGTAGCAGACATCAGGGGCACAAAGGGAGAGAAATAAATAAATCTTTAAACAAACAAACAAAAAAGGACCCAGCCTGAATCAGTTGGCCACAATTTAAAAAACAAAAACATTAGGTTTTACGTGCCATGGAGTCTCTGTCGCCACTTCTGAAGCTGCCATTTAGCGTGAAAATAGCTATAGACGATACATAAAGGAGTGAGCATGGCTATGGGCCAATAATACTTTTTACGAACACTGTGATATGAATTCCATATAATTTTCATGTGTCAGAAATATTCTTTTTCTGGCTTTTTCCCCAACCATTTAAATTTTTTTAAACTATAGCCATACTGAAAGAGGCAGTGGGACATATTTGACCCACAAGCCGTACTTGGTAGACCTCTGGCCTAATCTAATCTTCTCAACAAACCTATTAAGCAAGAATTGCTTTCCATCATTTTGTAGATAAAAAACTGAGACTCCAAAAGATCAGATAACCTGCCTAAGGCCACACAGTCAGAAAAAGTGAGGCCAGGATTTAAACCCAGCCAGCTAATTGCTAAATCCAGGCTCTTCAGAGCTGTTCCACCTGGAACAATCACATGATCTCGCAAAGCCTCAGTCTTTCCACCTGTCAAATGGGGATCATGAAAACAGTACCTTTCCATCAGGCCCACTGTGAAAATTTGATGTGACAAACCATGTTCTGTATATACTAAGAGGCGAAAGGTAACCATGTACCGTGATCCTGTGTTAGAATTATTTCTGTAGGAAGAGGTGGTTTAGAACAGTGGTCAAAATATTGGACTGTGGGGTTAGACTATGGGGGTTCAAGTCCTGCCTCTACCAGGACCTCCATCAAGCCACATAAAATCCTATGCCTTGGTTTCTCATTTGTAAAATGCATCAAAATTATCGCATCCACCTCGTAGAATTGTTAGGATGACGAAATGAGTTAATGCATCTAAAGCCCTTAGAAGAACACTTGGCACAGTCAGTGTTTTAACTATTATCAGTATGTCTTATCTTCCTACATTTAAGTGAATAGTCCTGAACAGCAGGATCTGACTTTGCAAACCCTAGCACAATGCCAAGCATATAAACTTGAAAATATGTGGTAGCTGAGTGAGCAAATGAATGAGCAAAAGAATATGCAAGAAAACAAAAGTCAAAATTTGAATGGTGGTTAATTTTTGTTATCTGGGATCATACCAGCTTGTAATACACTCACTGCTTTCTCAGTGTAGTTGACAGTTAAAATAGAGATTATCCTCTCTGGGTCATTAATTTGTATCCAGTATCAGCTATAGGTAGTATTCTTAGAGTCTTGGGAGATCTTGTGGAGGCCCAACTGGTATAGAAATATGTATTCAATGTTTGAGCTATAAGAAATGTTACAATTCTTCTCTTCCATCAGTTTCCCCAGAATTGTGGATGTCTTCAGTGGAATTTCCCAGGAAAATGTGTTGAAAGTTATAGGAGTCATAACTTTTATTGTACAAACCAAAAGAACATTAAATCAAAAGAGTAGCCTTAACCAACACCATCATTTCATTTTTTTTTAAAGATTAATTTTTTAAAAATTTTCTCTTCCCTTTTCCCCCACCCCCTGGTCTGCTCTCTGTGTGTATTTGCTGTGTGTTTGTGTCTGCTTGCATTCTTGTCAACAGCACTGGGAATCTGTGTCTCTTTTTGTTGCATCATCTTGCTGAATCAGCTCTCCGTGTGCGAGGCACCAGTCCTGGGCAGGTTGCGCTTTTTACGCATGGGGTGGTTCTCCTTGCGGGGCCACACTCTTTGTGCGTGGGGCTTCCCTACACAGGGGACACCCTGTGTGGCACAGCACTCCTTGGGCGCAGGAGCACTGCACATGGGCCAGCTCCACACGGGTCAGGAGGCCCTGGGTTTGAACCCTGGACCTCCCATGTGGTAGGTGGACGCTCTATCAATTGAGCCAAATTCGCTTCTCACCATCATTTCATTTTAAGATGGATGTGGAAATGCCAAAAAGTAGAAAGAGGGGACAACGTCAGGATAAAGGGTATTCTTTTAATTGAAGAAATTTAGCTTTATTAAAAACAAAAAACTCAAATCCCAGCTCTGCTACCTCCTAATTCTGTGACCCTGACAAATCATTTCACTTCTCTTAGCCTCAGTTCACTCATCTATAAAATAGGAAAAATATGACTAAGAACAGCACCTGCCTTAGAAGGCAGCTGTGACGATTCACGAGCTATGATTCGTACAAGGCACGTGGCATCGTGCACATCCGGGTTTCTCAGCCCAGCACAGTGGCCATTTTGGGCTGGTAACTGTTGCAGAGGCTGCCTGGGCCCTGCAGGATGCTAGCAGCAACCCTGGCCTTCACCCACCAGATGCCAGTAGCATCCCCCCAGCCCTGACATCTAACATTGTCCTTGACTTGGCCAAATGTTCCCTGGGGGGCAGAGCCTCTGTTGAGAGCCTCTGGTTTACCCGTAAGTGCTCAACGCGTCCCGTTACCCCCAGCTTGGCTCAGGCCCATGGTCTCACGTGTGGAGCCGATGGTGTAAGGCAAACCCCCCATTTTACAGACGAGGCAACCAAAGCCCAGAGCGGTTTGTCCTTAGTTACTGTCCCAGGTGCCTAGGGCCACAGTGACCATTTAGAACCACTCGGCTGGCTTCAAACAACAGAAACAGTTTCTCTCACGCTCGTGGAGGCCAGAAGTCTGAAATCCAGGACAGGCTCCTCCTCGCCTCTTCCGGTTTCTGGTGACTCCACGTGTCCCTGGGCGTGGGCCACGAGTCCGTCCCTGCTGCACCTCCACTCGGCCTTCTCCCTTGCGTCTCTGTCTTCGCCGCTTCTGACACTTGTCACTGGATGTAGAGCCCACGGGTCAGTCCAGGAGATCCTTCATTACATCTGCAAAGACCTATTCCCACATCAGCTCACACTCCCAGGTAGAGGGCTTATGTCCTGCACGTGGCTTTCTGGAGGCTTGCTGGGGATTGGGCTAACCCTAAGGCTCGGGTCTTCTGACTCCCAGTCTGGTTAACTGGCCTCTCTAAATGTCAATGTCCTCAGCTGTAAAACGTGCCGAATAAAGGAACGCTTCTTATAGGATGGTTGGGTTCTCGGCAACACGGTTTGCCATTCCCAGTTTTATACAAGGGACTACTTTGAGCAAGTCCTGGCTTATAGCAAATTCTCAGGAAGAGTTAGCTATTGCTGTCATAATTATCATCAGCAATTGTATTATCACAAGTCTCTCCCTTCCATTAAGTAAAGAGACTATCACTCAGGGAAGCTTGCCTCAAGATGCAGAGCTATGAGCTAGATGGCAATTGGTCTTAAATTACTCTCTCTCCCCATGTCGGGTGTTTTGGGGTGTGGCACAACTGGTCCACCTCAAAAGAGAAGTAATAAATAATGACAAGAACTTACCCTTTGCACTTTTCTCTTCATTCCTTGCAAACCACCGACACAAGGTGGCATTTTTGTTTTTGTTTTTTTCACAGTTAGACTCTAAACGCCAGGCATCAGTGTTCCTCTACTGGGGAAGAAAGTGTGTTCTGTGTATCTCTCTCCTTCTGGGAGGCTGTGCCTAGGAGCAATTTACATACAAATTGATCTCATGCCTTTTTCTTTTGTCAAGCTTAAGGCTTTTCAAATTGATCTGTTTCCATCCTTAGCATCCCCAGTTGGGTTACAAATTAAAATAATACCCTGTTAGTTTCCCTAATTTAACTATCTGTAATTGGATGTTTTCATTACCAAGAATATGTTTGTTAAGGGGGAATAATTCGCCTTGCAGTTCAGCAGCTCAGCCCCTCTCACGGGCAGCGCCAGGTGATTGAAAGCCTGAAACCTGAGGACGCAGGGCAAGTCCTTGGGGGCCTGGGGACTTCTGAAATGGCCCGGAATTGTCCAGTTTCACGAGCTAAGTTTTCCTGAAACAAGGTTGTGACTGACATTTCCCTTTCCTCGTTGCTCTCGATCTTGAGTTTTGTTCAGGCAGCTGGAGGCAGGTGCTCAAGGAAGGGCAGGCCCCGCAGACTTCGCACCCGCCACCCAGCCCGCCCTAAGGGATGAATGTGGATGGGACTACACCAATCCTTTAGCGAGAGATTCTTCTAAGAGCGGGCATTGTCTTTGGTTTCCTAGGTCTACCGGAACAAATGGCCACAAGCCCCACGGCTTGAAACAACAGACATTTATTCCTTCACAATTTCTGGAGGCCAGAAGTCCAAAATCAAGGTGTCACCAGGGTCACGCTCTCTTCTAATGCTCCGGGGAGGCGCCTTCCTTGGCCCTCCAGCAGTCCTTGGCTTGAAGCTGCGTCACTCCAATTTCTGCCCCTGTCTTCACCTAGCCTCTTCCCTTTGCTTCCTCTGTGTCTCCAAATCTCCCTGTCCTTATGAGGATGCCGGGGATCGATTTAGGGCCCATCCTGATCCCGTGTGACTGCATCTTAACTTGATTGCACCTACAAAGATGCTATTTCCAAACACAGTCACATTCCCAGGCACCAGAGGTTAGCTTTCTGCGGGACAAAATTCAACCCGCTATAGCATGTAACCTAGTTTCGGCCAAAGAGACAAAAGGGGAAGGCAGCTAGGGCTTCTTCTTTAGAGAAAGGTGTCCTCCCCTACAAAGATAGATGCCCCTTTTCTTGCCTTCAATATTGTTGTGGGAGGATGCGATGTGGGGGCTGCTGCAGCCATTCAGTGACCATGAGGTCACTCACCCCGCGACCAAGCCAATATGCCAAGGATGATGGGCTGGAAGGATAGAGAGGGCCTGGTTTCTTGAAGGCATTGATGGTCTCCTGAATCCAACTCTACCATCTTCTGGATTCTTTTTTTTTTTTTAAGATTTTTTCATTCATTCATTCATTCATTCATTCATTCATTCATTTCCCCACCTCCCTCCCCTGCCCTGCTGTTTTTGCTCTCTGTACCCATTCACTATGTGCTCTTCTGTATCCATTTCTCTTTTTGTCTTCTCTTCTCATTTTTCTCCTCTAGGATTCACCGGGATTCAATCCTGGAGAACTTTGATGTGGAGAGACATTCCCTGTCAGCTGTGCCACCTCAGTTCCTGGTTTCTGCTGCGATTCACCTTGACGCTCCCCTTGTCTCTCTTTTGTTGCATCATCATTTTGATGTGTGACTTACTTGCATGAGCACTGACTCACCACATGGGCACTGGCTCACTGTTCGGGCACGCTTTTTCTTCTTCTTTTTCACCAGGAAGCCCCAGGGATTGAACCCAGGTCCTCCCATATGATAGGCAGAAGCCCGATCACTTGAGCCACATCTGCTTCCCCTTCTGGATTCTTAAGTGAACGAAAAAATGGCTTTACTGTTTGAGACAAATTTAGTTCATTCATTTGATCCATGCAGCTGAAAACAACCTGATGAAGGGTTCCTCCTGGTGTTTCCCCCTCATGGCTCCCTTGACAAGGTAAGAAATGGGACTGTCTTAAACTTTAAAGACAGCGTATTATTGTAGATCAGTCTTAGGGCCTTCACTGGATTCACTCCCACACTGATGGCTAGAGCACACACTTGGGATGCCAACTGCGCTGATCTCAAAACCCAGCTCAGCCATTTGCCCTGTGAATGGAGACAATGACACCTGGGGTGGGGCAGGCCATTCACATTGTTTTCTGTGTGGAAGAGCTCTCCCCCCCAACATGAAGTTCAGGGGGGGTGGTCCAGCCAAGCTCACAGGGATATTCTTTTTTTAAAAAGATTTATTTTTCTTTATTTCTCTCCCCTTTCCCCCCCGTTGTCTGCTCTCTGTGTCCATTTGCTGTGTGCTTGCATTATCAGGTGGCACTGGGAAACTGCATCTCTTTTTTGTTGCATCATCTTGCTGTATCAGCTCTCCATGTGTGGCACCACTCCTGGGCGGGCTGTGCTTTTTTCACGCAGGGCGGCTCTCCTTGCGGGGCACACTCCTTGCACGTGTGGCACCCCTATGCGGGGACACCCCTGCGTGGCAGGGCACTCCTTGGGAGCGGCAGCACTGTGCATGGGCCAGCTCACCACATGGACCAAGAGGCCCTGGGGATTGAACCCTGGACCCTCCACATGGTAGACGGACACTCTATCAGTTGAGCCACATCCACTTCCCTCATAGGAATATTCTAAGAATTAAATGATAGTAAAACATAGAGGATTTAGCACCATGCTTGACACATAGTACACCCCTGATAAATGTTTGTATCATAGAATTTTATTGTTCTTGTTACCAATGTTCACATTTTTAAGTAAATTTTGTCCTTAGGCATATCACATCTGTCCATTATTCAAAGCAAATGTAGTAGTTAGATTAGATACTTTGCAGAACTTTCCAGGCAAATAGTGCATGAGACCTCATTGGGAAAAAAAAAAAAGGCTTTGCAGCAATATGGATTTTGATTCGAATTCCAGCTGTATCACTTATTAGCTGTGGGACTTTGGGGAAATTACTTAACTACTCTGAGCCTAAGTCTTATCTGTGAAATAAGAATAATACTGTACCTCCACCCCAGGAATAATTGGGAGGAGCCAGGAAACTAATATTTGTAAAGAGATTAGTCCAGTGCCTGGCACACAGTAGATCTTAAACATGAAGGGAGTCAATGAGATGAAAATGAATCAAATTGTAGCTTAGAAGAAATTAGCATGAATCATGGGAAAATAAAGGGGCTTGTATAGAATTGCTACCTGTTTTCAGGATTCTTTCATTATTCTCCTTTCTCTAAATACAGGTTTAAACTAGACTCAGAGGTCCCAAACAAGCATACCCTTAAAAATCACCCTAGGGAAGGTGGATGTGGCTCAAGCAATAGGGCTCCCACCTACAACTGGGAGGTCCTGGGTTTGGTTCCTGATGCCTCCTGAGAAGACAAACAAGATAGCAAGCTGGTGCGACAGGCAGGCACAGTGAGCTGATGCAACAAGATGATGCAACAAGGAGACACAAAGATGAAAGACAATGAGAGACAAAGCAAGCCACGTTCCTGAGGTGGATCAAGCAACTGAGCACCTCTCTCCCATATGGGAGGTCCCAGGTTCAGTTCCCAGTGCCTCCTAAGAGAAGACAAGCAGACACAGAGAGCACACGGCAAATGGACACAAGGAGTAGAAAGCAAACACAAACAACAAGGGGGGGGCGTAAATTAAAAAAAAGTCTTTTTAAAAAATGAACCCATGGATTAAAAATTTATTTTTGAAAAATCACCCTATTTCATTCCTGCTGAGTACACAAACATAGCTATTTCTCCAAGGCCTCAGCTATAAATTCTGTCCTGGAAAACTTGTATATAATTTGTACTTTAGTTTGGAGAGCTCTTATCTCAGAATCTCAGTATGTTATTTGAAAATCATCTTGTTTGTGTCATCTCCCTTATAAATGTTGAGTAAGCAAATTGCTGAGATAACCTTCTGAAACTCCATCAAGAAATCAGTGTGTAAGTAAAGAAAATAGAGTGTGTCCCCAGGCTGGCTGAACAGCTAAAGTTGGTCATTCAGGTTTGGTTGGCTTAAAACACTTTTTTTTTTTTTTTTAATTTTTTTTTTTAAAACACTTTAAATGTGATGGCCCCCTTTTCCAAAGCTTGCTAGACATCTTCAACTAGTAGTGAAAGGCTGTAAAGAGAGGACATTTTTTTCTTACTTTTTGCCTTTGGACCTTGATTAACTGTCATTGAAACTAACTCCCATCTTCCTTAAACTAAGCAACAAGTTCTGGCTCTCTCCACCTTTTCTGAAATCCCCCACTGTGTAACCTCTGGTTTGTTGCTTAACCTCTCTGTCCCTCAGTTTCCTCACTTGTAAACCGAGGATTATGACAGCCACCAACTATGGGTGTTGTGAGCACTAAATGAGTCAATTCATGTAAAAAGTGCTTCTCATGATGCCTGGCATGGAATAAAGTCCCCAGACAGTGGCATTTACCTGACGTGAATATTTCACTTAGGGGAAAACTCAACCACAGGAGCTAGGAAAATGAAAGAGCAGAAATAATGTGCCTGGTGGGGGAGCCTGGTGGGAGAGCAAATTCAGTGCCAGGTATCAGCGTCACAGCTCCCAGGAGTCTGTCATTTAAAGATGCTCTCGAGAGGACAGGAAGCTTTTTCAGCGGGTGTTCAAGCAAAACGACAATCATGCCTTCCAAAGCTGCCCATCCCCGGCCTGGGGCCGTCAGGGGGATTTCAGAAGTAATTCCGGCTATTGTATTTCTCTGATTATGATCCGAACACCCCTGCCCCCCATTGTAGCATCTCTGAAATCAGGGTACATCTACTGATCAATGGGGTGTCATATTTTAATAGGAGGCGTTTTTCTCTTCCTTCGTGATTTATAAAATAATGGCGTGATATATGCAGTTGTCACCTTGGTGCAATTGTCACCATAGATGCTGACTTTGATCCTTAGCACAAAATCTAACTCCATGGTAAATGTCAGTGACTTCTGTTATTAGGACCATTTCAGTCTTCCCATCTCCCATCTGCTCCCTAAATAGTTTGCTTTCTGGACTGTACTCCTTAACTGGGATTTCAATTGTCACATAGCCCACCAGGACAATCAATCCCTCGGTGACTGATTTTTTTTACCTTTTTATTCTGCAGTATTTTCAAATGTACATGACAGTTGCAAAAATAATACAAAATCCATACAAAGCATTGCAGTGTAGCCCTCTATACCCAGACCCACCAAATTTTCACATCCTGCCACATCATTCTACCAGTGGCTGAATGTTTCCCTATTAGGCATCTTTCTTCTCTCTGGCCTCACCAAGCTCTCCTAAAGAACAGTAAAATGCTAGGGAGAGAGGGGGAGCAGGTGTAGCTCAGTGGTTGAGTCACGTGCAAGGTCCTGGTTCAATCCCCAATATCTCCCTTAAAAAGGGTCCGGGGCGGGGGGTGGAGCTTGAAGTTCTGAAAATGGAAACACACAAATAAATCGGGAAATTTCCACCTAAAGGCTGGAATGAGACGCAGTTCTCCAACATCATTACCGGGCCCTTGGTGGACAATCCACCGGGGCACTGGGGCTTTTGTGCTGCCCTCTTTCACATCACGTGAGATGTAGCTAACTGGAGTTATTCTATCACTGCAGCTTTTGCAAAGAAACCATATATGGAACAGTTCCATGTGCATTTAATTTTGCAACCTTCCCCTTCCTGCCCAAATGCTCAGTGCTCTGGGATAATAAATACATGACTTGGAAGAAAATATAATGGATTCTGCATGAGCACTTTACTTTCTCATCTCTAACTAGGAGAGAGTAATAATAATTCCTGCCTCACTCGAGTGTCAAGACTCAAGGACGTGGTCTTGGAGAATGCCTTCTTAAGTGTAAATCTCCTCATCATCTGTGTTCTCAATAGGCCTGACCAATAGAAATGGGAAGAATGTGAGCCACAGGTGGACTATGATGCTTTCTAGTAGCCTTGTTTTTTAAAAAGGTAAAAATAAACAGGCGAAATAATTTGAATAATCTATTTTATTTAACCCAGCTTATCCAAAACATTATCATTTCAACATGGAATCAACATAAAAAAATTATTCATATGATATCTTACTTTCATTTTTTTATACTACATTTTGAAAATCAGTACATATTTTATACTTATGCCACATCTCGATTTGGGCCAGCTGCATTTCAAATGCCCAGGAGCCACACGTCCTGTCCGAATGGCTCCCACACTGGACAGCACAAGTGGACAGAGTGTCAAGGACCGCTGGCTCCTTCCCCTTCCATTAAAAAAAAAATTATTAAAGATTTAAAATTGTTGACTAGGTATCACAGATATATAGTACAAAAGTTTTGACAAAAAAACTATAGAGTGAAAGTAAATCTCACTCTCTCCCTTTTCTTCCAGACACTGAGTTTCCCTCCCCAGAGGCAGCCACAGTTGTTAGACTCAGATTTTCCTATCTCCTTCCAGAAATATTCTAAACATATAAAAGCTCGTGTGTATGCCTATGTGTGTACATATGTGTGTATGCATATGATGTACACACATATATAACCTGTGAATACAGACATACACACATGTACATTTGCATCTTTTCATATATTGTTTTTTACTCTGTTTTCTACACAAATGTGAACACACTCGGCTCTATACTTGATGTTGTACATTAACCAACCCTGCGACTTCACAACTGTGTGACATTGGGCGAGTGACTACATTGTGCCTCCATTTCCCCGTCTGCGAAGTGGAGGCGGCAAGACCTAAGTGTCTACTCCAGAGGGCTGTGGAGAAGACTGCAAAAGTACACACGACCGCGAATAATGCCTGGCCTTCTATAGAATAATTCATAGAATTATGCCTTCTATAAACTTTCTATTGATTTTTAGTAGCCCAAGAGCAATCGAGTGTGTGGTTCTACTACAACTGAAAGGGGACAATGTGGGTTTTTCCCCCCAATCTTTTGCTCTTACAGCAAATTCCTCTTTGTGCATGTTTCATTTTGACCACACGCCTGTACACGGGAGGCTAAGAGCCGGGCAGGGGCGCGGGCGCGGGCACGTCTCACCCGGGCTCCGCCGCGCATCCCCCGTGCACCGGCACCTGCGAGGCGGCCGGCCTCGCCCTCACCGGGGGCATCAACGCTGGTTTTCTCTCTGCCAAACGATGGGCGAAAACGGCGCCGCGTGGTGGATCCCTGCGTGTCTCCTCGGCGGCGAGGCCGCGCGCCTTCTGCTCTGTCTGAGGGCGCCCCGCATTTCCTCTCCTGGAGCCTCTGCTTGGTTTCCCATTCGGTTATTGGACTAAGCCTTTTTTAATCCCGTCCGCTCCGCGCTTTCCGGACCTCCCTGTCCAGACCACCTGGGGGCCTTTTCCCGACATCCTTCAATGGCAGCAATCCAGATTTCTTTTCTCTTGTCACCTTGAACTGTAATTTCAATCTCATGTTGAGTTTTCACAGAGGAATAGAGTTTGTCACTGGTCAAATCGTAGGTGCCTCCAGGGCAGGATTGCACTCTTGGGTCCTGAGAAACTGAGAATGCCTACGGGGAAGGCACCTAATGAATGATTTTTAAGTCTTCAGAAAAGGAAACCAGTGCTAGAGAATTATAGAAATAAGAACGTCACTCTTCCTCTCAACGTTTAATTTTTCATGATCAAATTATTAAAATAAACTGGTAAAAACTATTGGGCTTTTTCATTATTTTTGGAACACTTTATTGTCATTATTATTTATAATACCTACATCTTATCTTTTTTTTCTCCTACCCCCCCCCCGCCCCCCGCTGTTTGGCTGTTCTGTGTCCATTGTTATGTGAATTTCTATGTCTGTTTTTTCTTTCTGTCTTCTCGTTTTCCACTCGAGGCTAAACTGGGATTTGATCCCAGGGGTCTCCAATGAGGCAGAGAGGTGTCCTGTTGCTTGCGCCACCTCAGTTCCTGGTTTCTGCTGCATCGCACCTTGACTCTCCCGTGTCTCTCTTTTTGTTGCGTCGTCATCTTGCTGCATGGCTCTCAGTGCAGGCCTGACTGGTCACACAGGCACACCTTCACCAGGAGCCCCAGGGACCCAACCCAGGTCCTCCCACATGGTGGATGGAAGCCCAGTCGCTGGAGCCACATCCGCTACCCGGCGTTTTCATTATGACATTATTAAAAAATTTCTCTCTTCCCAAAAGTCTGATAAATACCTTTCAAGATTCTCCTTAAGATAATAAATGTCATATATTAAATAAAATGTATATATATGTATGTATGTGTACACACGTACAGAAACACATATATTGCTTGGGGGACTTGGCAAAAAAAGGATCTTTCATTTAACTTTCAGCAGGTCATTCTTTCACTTTAGTCATTTATTCAACAAATATTTGTTGAGTTGTTACTATGTGCAAGGCACTGTTTTCTCATTTGTATGTTTGGTTGGTTGGTTAATTGATTTTTTTTTTTAAGATATATTTTTTATTTATTTCTCTACCCTTAGTACCCCCTCCCCTCCCCAGTTGTCTGCTCTCTGTGTCCATTTGCTGTGTGTTCTTTCTTTTGTCCACTTCGTCGTTGTCAGAGGCATGGGAATCTGTGTTTCTTTCTGTTGCGTCATCTTGCTGCGTCAGCTCTCCATGTGTGCAGCGCCACTCCTGGGCAGGCTGCACTTTCCTTCGCGCTGGGCAGCGCTCCTTACGGGGCGCACTCCTTGCACGTGGGGCTCCCCTACACGGGGGGCACCCCTGCGTGGCAGGGCACTCCTTGTGCACATCAGCACTGCACGTGGGCCAGCTCCACACGGGTCAAGGAGGCCTGGAATTTGAACTGCGGACCTCCCATGTGGTAGACGGATGCCCTATCCACTGAGCCAAGTCCACTTCCCTGATTGTTTTTAATAAGCGATTTCTGTACTAAGTGATTCAGAGTCACAGAATCATGGGTTTCAAATAAACTTCTAGATTTCTTACCCCATATCCAAATAGAGTATCCGACAGTCAGTCTAGAAGCTATTATTCTTTTTCAAACTTTTTATTGTTGAAACATATATATAACTCAATATTTCCCATTTTAACCACTTTCAAGTTTACAATTCAGAGGTTTTAATTATACCCACATATTATGCTAGCATCACCAACATCCGTAACTCCAACATTTTCATCACCTCAAACAGAAACTCTGCAGCAGCAACTGCCTTCACCTTCACCCCACTCCGTGCCCTTGAAAACCCATACTCTACTATCTGTCTCTGAACTTTTCTTATTCTAGGTCGATAGATAAGCAAGAGCATGCAACATTTATCTTTTTGAGTCTGGCTTATTTCACTCAACGAGTTCTCTTTGAGATTCATCCACGTTATAGCATGTATCAGAACACTGTTCCTTTTTACAGCTAAATAGTATTCCATTTCATGTTTGCATCATATTTTGTTTACCCATTCATCTGAGGGACACTTGCACCTCTTGGCTCTTGTGAATAATACTGCTATAAACTTGGTGTACAAATATCTGTTAAAGTCCCTGCTTTCAGTTCTTTGCAGTATGTAACAAGAAGTAGAATCGCCAGGTCATATGATAATGCTATTTTCAATTTTTTGAGGAAGAGCCAAGTTGATTTACACTGTGGCTGCACCATTTTATATTCCCACCGACAATGTATAAGGGTTCCAATTTCTCTACATTCTCATGAACACTTACTGTTTTCTGTTGTTGTTGCTGTTTAATAGTTATCCTACTGGGTGTGAAGTGGTAACTCACTGTGATTTCCATTTGCATTTCGCTGATGACTAAAGATGTTGAGCACCCTTTCGTGTGCTTCTTGACCATTTGTATATCTTCTTTGGAAAAATGTCTATTCAAGTTCTTGGCCCATTTTTAAATTGGGTTATTTGCCTTTTTATTCTAGCGCTATAGCAGTTCTTCATATATTCTGGATATTAAACCCTTACCAAATATATAGTTAGCAATTATTTTCTTCCATTCTGTAGATTGTCTTTTCACTTTCTTGATAGTGTCCTTAGATATGCAAAACTTTTAAGTTTTGATAAAGTCCATTATATCTATGTTTTCTTTCATTGTTCATGCTTTTAGTTCATATCTAAGAAATCACTACCAAAATCAAGGTTATGAAAGCTAGCCCCTATGTTTTCTTCTAAGAGTTTTATTCTTTTAGCAGGTATGTTTAGGTCCTTTTTTTTAAAAAAAGATTTATTTATTTCTCTCCCTTTTCCCCACCCCAGTTGTCTGTTCTCTATGTCTATTTGCTGCGTCTTCTTCTTTGTCCACGTCTGTTGTCAGCGGCACGGGAATCTGTGTCTCTCTTAGTTGCATCATCTTGTTGTGTCAGCTCTCCGTGTGTGCAGCGCCATTCCTGGGCAGGCTGCACTTTCTTTCACACTGGGCGGCTCTCCTTACAGGGCGCACTCCTTGCGCGTGGGGCTCCCCTACGCAAGGGACACCCCTGCATAGCAGGGCACTCTTTGCGCGCATCAGCACTGCGCGTGGGCCAGCTCCACACGGGTCAAGGAGGCCCAGGGTTTGAACTGCAGACCTCCCATATGGTAGACGGACGCCCTAACTACTGGGCCAAGTCTGCTACCATATTGACATCTTAATAATATTGTCTTCCCATCCATGAATTTGGGATGTCTTGCCATTTATTTTAGATTCCTTTAATTTCTTTCACCAGCGTTTTGTAGTTTTCACCTCTTTGGTTAGATTTATTCCTAGATATTTTATTCTTTGAGATGCTATTGTAAATGGAATTTTTAAAAACATTTGCCACTTAGGAATATTCTTCACTGGTGTACAGAGACATGACGATTTTTGTTTTTTAATCTTGTAGCCAGCAACTTTGCTGAATTAGTTTATTAGTTTTAGTAGTTTTCTTGCAGATTCTTTGACATTTTCTATAAAAGGATCATATCAATTGAAAGCAGTGATAGTTTATTTCTTTCTTTCCAATGTGGATGACATTTCTTTTTCTTGCTCAGTTCGTTTGCAAGGACTTCCAGCACAATCTTGACTAGCACAGTAAAAGGAGGCTCCTAGTCTCATTCCTGATCTCACAGGGGAAGCTTTCAGTCTTTCACCATAGAGTATCATGTTAACCATGGGTTTTTCACATATGCATTGTATTATGCTGAGGATGTCACTTTCTATTCCTGTTTTTCTCAGTGTTTTGTCAGGAAAGGGTTGGAGTTTGTCAAATGGCTTTTTTGCATCAATTGAGAAAATAGTGATTTTTTTTCCCTTTCATTCTGTTAAATGAGGTATGTTACATTGATTGATTTTCTTATGTTGAACCACTCTTATACCGCTGGGTTAAATCCCACTTGGTCATGGTGCATAATCCTTTTAATATGTTGTTAGATTCTATTGCTAGTATTTTATTGAGAATTTTTGCATCTATATTCTTAAGGGAGATTGGTCTGTAGTTTTCTTTTCTTGTGATATCTCTATCTGGCTTTGGTATTGGGGTAATGATGTCCTCATAGAATAAACTAGGAAGAGTTTCTGCCTCTTCATTTTTGGGGAAAACTTCGAGAAGAATTGGTATTAATTATTCTTTGAATGTTTGGTAGAATTCACCAGCAAAGCCATTTGATCCTGGACTTTTCTTTGCCGGGAGGTTTTTGGTTACTGATTCAATCTCTTAAATTATTACAAATCTGTTGAGATCTTCTATCTCTTTTTGAGTCAGTTTAGGTAAATTGTGTGTTTTTAGGAATTTGTCCATTTCCTCTAGGTTAGCTATAAAACCTGTTATAATTTCAAAAAAATTTAAATTTATAATTTAAAAGAAATATTTGACCACAATGTTTAGGTACCACTTCCAGTGTTTGCTCAGTTCTACTCTTTTTTTCTTTTTTTTAGGAGGTACCAGGGATTGATTCCAGAACCTTGTACATGGGAAGGAGGCCCTCAACCACTTGAGCTGCATCCACTCCCCTCTTGCTCTCTTTTTTGGAAAAAATGATCTGTATAACAGATAATAACTCTACTACAGAGTGCTCATAATGCACACCTGTGTTGAATGAGTACAACATGGTGGTGTAACAAATGTATTAAATGTTTTAGAATCAAAGGGTCTGTGTTCCCATCCTGGCTGAATCTACTTTTCCGGATGTGTGATGCTGCTGTACAAGACATTTCGTCCTTCTTAAGCCTTCATTTTCTAATGATTTAGCTCTAAAAGCCAGCATGGAAGGGGAAAGAATGGAGTATGGTCGAAAATTACCCTTGACTGGGAAGCGGACGTGGCCCAATGGACAGGGCATCCGCCTACCACATGGAAGGTCTGCAGTTCAAACCCCAGGCCTCCTTGACCCGTGTGGAGCTGGCCTATGCGCAGCGCTGATGCATGCAAAGAGTGCCCTGCTTTGCAGGGGTGTCCCCCATGTAGGGGAGCCCCATGCGCAGGGAGTGTGCCCCATAAGGAGAACTGCCCAGCACAAAAAAAAGTGCAGCCTGCCCAGGAATGGCACCATACACATGGAGAGCTGACACAGCAAGATGACGCAACAAAAAGAAACACAGATTCCCGATGCTGCTGATAAGGATAGAAGTGGTCACAGAAGAACACACAGCGAATGGACACAGAGAACAGACAGCTGGGGGGGCAGGAAGGGGAGAAATAAATCTTGAAAAATAAAAATTACCCTTGACTGTCCTTCCTATTACCATAGTATAACAGACAGAGACTGGACAGAGTTTAGGACCAGAGAATTTATCATCTTGTCTCTTACCTGCAATAGTATACTTTATCACCTATATAACTTAAATCATTCATCTTTTCCCCACCCTCTTTTCTCCCCACACACAAAGCATAACTCAAATAAGTCGAAAGCATGCATAGATGAGAGCACTTTAACAGTAACTGCCCTCTAGGTTTTTTCTGATGATTAAATATATAGTTGATGTTAAACTGTTAAACAACTAGTACAGTGCCTAGCACATAATACATTTTCAACAAACGTTAACTGTTGTCATGATCACCACCATTACTCTACTGGAAAATTTTCTCCTTCTTCTGAAGGGAGAAAGAGATTTCACATTTCATTCCTTCTTAGTCACCCATGCCCACTGTCAACAAGATTACAGACATATAATTTTGTCTTTGTTCCATGATAAGTTTCATGATACTGTCACTAGCATACAATAAATGATGGAGAAACACTTGTTGAATGAATTACAAAATTTCTGATTCAAAGAGTGATAAGGACTAATAAAGGAGTAAGATTCCCTAATATTTAGCACATGTTCATTACTGCCAAGTTTTCTTAAAATCAGTCTGGGGAAGCAGATGTGGCTCAACTGATAGAACATCCACCTACTATATAGGAGGTCCAGGGTTCAAATCAAGGGCCTCCTGACCAATGTGGTGAGCTGGCCCATGCACAGTGCTGCCACACACAAGGAGTGCTGTGCCACACAGGTCTGTCTCCCATGTAGAGGAGCTCGACATGCAAGGAGTGCACACTGCAAGGAGAGCCGCCCAGCATGAAAAAAGCGCAGCCCACCCAGGAGTGGCGCCGCACACACAGAGAGCTGACACAGCAAGATGACGCAACAATAAGAGGCACAGATTCCCAGTGCCGCCGAGAATGCAAGCAGACACAGAAGAACACACAGTGAATGGACACAGAGAGCAGACAATGGGGAGGGGAAGGGGGAAGGGAAGGGAAATAAATTTTAAAAATAAGTCTTTGAAAAATAAAATCAGTCTGGTATTTAATACATCTCTGAAATGGTTTTTGCTTTTCCAAAAGGCCAGACGCTCTTTCGTTTATTCTACAAATAGTTCTGGCATTCCTGCCCTGTGCCGGTGCTGTGCTAGGCCCTGGATGCAGTGGTGAGCAGACCTGCAGGGGAGAAAGGCAATAAGCAAGGGCAAGCAAAGGATGTGTTCAGGTTTCAGAGGGAGCGACAGAGAGGGAGTGAAGAGGAAACCAACTCTGGGAGGGCTTCAGGAAGGGCCTCCCCAGGAGACAACGTTTGAACAGAGATCTGAGGTGACAACTACAGTAAGTGTCAGTATCCTATAATAGTAAAGATAGAAATTGTTAAAGGCACAGTATGGTCTCAAGGGAACAGCTTTACTTTCATCCTCTTTTTTAAAGAACAAGCATTTGTACTCACCGGCTTGGCAAAGCATTTTAAAAGGCTGACAGGACCAGGTTCTAGAGAGAATGTGGAGTAAGGGGGACCCTGATGAACGAACTGCTAATGGGAGAGGAAATTGATCCAACCCTTTGGAGAGCAATTGGTGACATCTAGTAAAGCTGAAAGTGTGAATTCCCTACAACCCAACAACTCTATTTCTAGTCACGTTCTTTAGCTAAATCCTTAAAAATATTAGCTTCTCTTAAGGAAGTAAGGGAAGGTTATTTTAAATTCTAACATCCAAATGTAAGACAGAAAGTCATTAATTCACTGAGTGAATATTTACAGAATGTCTGTCTGTGCCAAGCACTGTTCCAGGCACTAAATGAATATCAGGTTTGCTCTTGTGTTCATAATGGGAACACACACGAGAAACAAATAAAAAGTCCTGACACTCAACACTCATCGCATCCTTAATGTGTAAGCGTTTCCCACACAGCAGCTCAATTTGTAATCTTAGTTTCACACAAGCAGAAACTGAGTCTCAGAAAAACTGTCATTTTCGCAGGTGACCCTGCTGATCTGATGGAGACCGCAGCAGCCCAATCAATTGCTCTCTGGTCTCCACTTGGGTCAACGTGTAGCTTCCCCACGAGCCAACGAGGAAGGGATGTGTGAGTGTTCACTTTCCCCTTCCGGGTCATAAGTCGTTGTACAGATTTGGGGATGGGAGCAGGAAGTGAACAGGAATGAAGAACTATCCCGAACGAAAGCCTGCGTAAAAGATCCGGGGTGGAGACAGAGTTCAGGATGGACGCCTCAGGGATGGGGTAGAACCCTTGGAGCTGGGCATCAAACGCGAAAGAGAATGTGCCACGATGATGAAAGAGGTTGTTGATAAGGGAGGCGTCGGGTGAGGGAGGTGGGGGGTATATGGGGGCCTCATATTTTTTTTAATGTAACATTAAAAAAATAAATAAAGAAGAAAAAAAAATGTATCCAAAAAAAAAAAAAAGCAAAAGGGAAGACAACGCGCACTTTCCCAGTTCCCAGCACCGCTTAGCCCTGCCCCAGGCTTCCTTCCAGCCTCAGACAACCCTAGGAGACTGGCAGAACTACTGGCCCCGTTTTATGGATGAGCCAACCAGGCTCAGGGAAGTTCAATCCCTTCTCCAAAGTCCCACAGCTAGTCAGTGGCAGCACCAAGAAAAGAACCTTGGCGGCTGGCCTCCAGAATGTTCTTAACCACTGAGAGGACCGAATAAGGCAAAACTCTGGTAAATGCCTACCATAAGGGGGCAGTAGGAAGAGCGGTAAAGTGACAGTAGAGAATCAAAAGCAGGTGTCCCCTGGCTAATTTTATTCTCCACTTATGAGGAGATGAAGATTTGGGAGGCAGAAGCCATCCCGGATAGGGAAGGAGCCCTGCTTCAGGGGAACATAATGAATTCATGGGGACACTTGACTGAATTCATCTTTTGATTATTATTTTTCTAACAGGAAACTTCAAAAACACAGAAACATCCAAATAATAATCGAATAGGCATTCTTGTACCCTTCACTTATAATAAGCAACTGTTAGCATTTCATATTAGCTTTAAGATATCGTCCATTTTTAAAATTTCAGAGTTTTTTTTTTTATTTCCACCTGTCTGCATTGGCACTGTTTTTGTCTTACTAAATTCCTATGTTAAATGTTAGTGAACTTATTTTCAATTCTCCTTTTCTAAAAAACAAGGCTATATATTCTCCTTTCTTTAATTAAGGTGCATCACATGCTTTTTAATAAGGTAATTTCTTTTTACATATTGGCATGCATAATTACATAATTTTCAAATACATAAATGTAAATGTATCATACACGAATACCAGTCATTTTTCTTCCTTGATTTCCCCTGCCAACTTCTCACTTCTCCCCCCAAAATTCTCCTGTTTTCTACCCATCCCTTGCAGATAACCTGCCTTCACATTCAAAAATATATCATTCCATATTTCTATCCAGGTTCAAGTAATTCTGGGCAAGGATAGTTTATCACAGTTTGTTTTACCAAAATAAGATACTATTTTACTCTCTGGTGCATTTTACTCTTGCCACTTAACAATACTTAGTAGACATTCCTTCAAGACAATTCTTACTTTACTTAATGTCGACGTGGCTCACTGGTTGAGTGCTGGCTTCCCACATTCGAGGTCCTGGGTTCAATCCCTGACCCCAGAACTTTAAGAAAGAAAAAAAGGGAAAAAAAACCCTCCATGCTGCAAATGTGCCATTACTTACTTCTTTTGATTCCAGTGTTTTGCTGCCATTTACAATGCTGCAATACACATTTTTGAGTATTAAAAAAAAATCCTGGGTGTCACGGGAGCAGTAAGTTGCTGCCAGCACAGCCATAGTGGCAGGTGCCACAGAAGCTCAGCAGAAAGCTGTTGAGAATGAACTAGACCTGTGTCCTCAGCAAGCCAGTCCTCCCTGGGCTGCCGTCCAGCATCTGTAAAGCAAGGGCATCCGATTAGACAAGGACGATGGTCCCTTCTGGCTGGGTGATTCTTCGATCATCAAATAATTCATTCCCTTGTTCAATCAAGTGACCTGAGTACCTGCGATGTACAGGCGCTGACCAAGGCACTTTGGATTTGAGTTGAGGAGGGCAGAGAAGGCACCCGCTCTCAGGAAGCAGACATTCTGGTGAGAGAAGCAGATAGATGATAAGCACACAAATAAAGGATAGCAATTCCCTGCTGTGCAAAGGACTAGTTGTTGCAGGGTGCGGGAGAAGTTCTCTCAGGTGACATTTACACTGGGATGTGACTTGGTCAGTAACCATATCTGACAGTTTTCTATGAAGTAGTGATTCTCATGTATATTAAATTAGTACACATTAGCGGTTCTCATACATACCAAAAATATGTATGTCCATGTGTTTGTGGTTCATTCAGATCTCTGAGAACGGAGGGCAGTTTCGCAATTGGTCTACAGTTCTAGACCTTCCGGATCTGATTCACTCACTCAGGAGTAAAGGCCGGGAGTCCCCAGTTTTTGGAAACTCCGCCGGTGATTCTGATGCAACCTTCGACTGAGGGACGATTTCACTAGAGGGATTGTCAGGGCTGAGCCGCAGACATCCAGTGAAAAGGTAAATGGGGATTTGAATTGAAATGGCTCCCCCCCACCCACCCCCGAAAGTTATACCTTTCAAAATCTTAAACTGCAAAGCCAGAAATCCCGCAGCTGCCCCCACCCCCCACGCCCCCAGCCCCAGGAAACCTCCTAGGACTATTTCTACGGCTTGATTCATTTGATGTGCAGTAGGTATGTAAAAATCAGTGGTGGGCTGCCGGAAGCCCAGCAGAAAGAATAATCTAGAATTGCAAATGTAAAACTCCCGCCCTCGGACAAAGACTATGCTGATGACACTGGAAGCTGAAAACAAGCAAAAAATGACCCGACACTGGAAATATCTGTGAAGCAAAATGCGGTGGGGCAAGTCATGATAGCCCCACACGCCTCCCCCCATTACTCTTAGGGGAAGAATGACACCCACCTCGAACGACGGCGGGTCCAGCCCTGGGCAGTGCCGGCTGCTTAGTTAGGGCTTAACCCACGTTCGTTTTCTTCCTGAGCGTCTCCCTTCCCCCAAGCAAATTCCTCCTCCAATGCTTCCAATCTGTCCGAGAGAAATCCCTGCGGTTATTGTGTACATTTTCAGGGTGTTTAGCTAGTGGACTTACCCAGGTGGCATATTGTAACTTTACTCCGACAATTTGGAAAAACAAACAGGGCGGTTCTGACCTTTTCGATTTCTTTGGCTTCTGCATCCCTTCCAAAGCCTGCAGGATTCGTTAGGATCTTTATTAAACTGAACCGCCCCGAACTGCACACGTGGAAACTGGCACGGTTTTTGATTGAGAAGTACCCCCCCCCCTTTTTTCTTTTGGTTTCACCACCCAGAAATGCTAACTTTGTTAATGACCGATGTAAATGATATGTTTTTTTTGTTGTTAGCGCTTATCTGATTTTTCTCCTATCGATGACCTTAATCGGTTACTGAATATTTCAATTCAGTCCGTTTAGGATGGCTCCGAAACTTTTAACAGCTGTCTCAATGCTGTGTAGTGAAAACAACCTGAAATGGAACTCGCTTGTTCTGTTTACACAACTGTGAAGAGGTTGGGGGCCAAAATATGTTTTGAAGTCAATTTAAATTTCCTCATTAAAAAATAATATGAACAAGGACTGTTGCTTCAAGTGGTCGGTCAGAATAGCAGGGAATTTTTGCCATGTGAAAATTTTATGTTAAATCATGAGTAGAGGCACTGAAATCCTTCTGAAAACCTATTTTTGTAGTCCTATTCAAAACACTTTTTGAATATTTTTGCTGATATACGAAGTGATGTAGGTACTTTGTAAAATAAAATTGGAAAAAGATAGTATAAAGGAAATAAAACCACTTCAATTCCAACCCCTCATAAATTGCAGCTTTTAACATAAAGTTGCACTTTCTTCTAGCCTTGTTTCCAATGACCTGCAGTAGCCATTTTAAATCTACTGTCCTGCACCTATTATCACCGTTTGTACTTGCCTTCCATTCATGTTCTGCCTGTGTCCACAAGCCCTACTCAAATTGCTGTTTCAGAAAAATCCAAAAGGTTATTTGGGGCAAGGTTAGAGGGAAGGGAGGAGGAAAGAGGAACGGCTAATTTATGAAAGCAACTATGAAAGTAAAAGAGCTTTATTTTTGTTTTATAATTGATACTATGTTTCCCTCCTCCCCCCAGTAAAACCCTTCTCCCTACATTCCACCTTCCCAGCTCACTTCACACTTTTTGTACCTGGGATGAAAAGGGCGGGCGGGATGGCAGATTTACAGCTGCAGTGAAAATGTTCAGGGCCAAATTATATACTCTTACGGTAAGCAGAGAGGAGTGGGGGGGCAAGGTTTTAACAATTCCTAAGGCAGGCTTTAGCCCCGGCAGACTAGCTTGCGTCATGATAATACAATTTTGTATGTTAAACAACAGATGTCAAACAGAAGAAAGAGACGAGGGCTTTGCTTTTCTTCTCCTGTGGACCTTGTTCCCCCAAAGCAGCCATTTTTTCAGTTGCCATGACAGTGGTAATAGGAGTTTATCATTTTCCCATGCCTGCTGCATGCTAATGTGGAATCAATTCATGGATGTTATCTGGTTAGGCGAAGAAAGGGTCCAAACCACAATCTGCAATTGTGCTGGGGATGTAGAGGCTAACATCGTCTTTCACTCCCCCACAATCCTCAGGCCCCAGTTTATAGAGCAATTTATGTAAAGCAGAAGTTCTTATTTGCCTGCCTATTAACATATCAGTTACAATCAGCCACAGCATATAACATATAACTGATGTTACATGCATGTATTGACAAAGCAAGTTGACCATTGATTGTTTTTAAGAGAAGTTGGAATGAACAAAGAATCATCTAGATGTATTATGTGTGTGTAAAAACTGTTCCACTCTTGTCCTTAATACTAAGCTAACTTTGAAAACATCAGACCAATTTACACACTAAAAGTAAAGAAAGTAATACCTTTGAGAATTAAACTGAGAAAATCATATTTTTCTAAAAAGAATATTTTCTTTCAATGAACAAAGATGATGTAGAAACCAAGAGAAATCACAACGTTTGGAAGGACTCAATATTCTTAGAATGAAGGAAATTTATTCTTTAAAAAAAATGTATTTGAAAGAAAATTGGAAGAGCAGTTAAACCCGGATGGTGAGTACATGGCTGTTTCTTCCATTTTCTTGGTACTTTTTATAACTCTGAAAGATGTATGAATCAAAGCCTTTCCGTCTTCAGATAACAGTATCTCTGCAAATGAAGAAAAAGAAGAAGAAAAAGAGAATAAACAACGTAGCAGCACAGAAGCAAAATTAAACCCCAGAGTGATTTATAGCAGACTTAGGTTTATTTCCCTCTTAATTTCTAACAGAATGTGGTGACGGCTTATCAGCTGATGTTTGCTTTTTAAATTTTTCTTCCTAATCCCTTAAAAAAAATTTCTCACATCAATTGACCACTAAAATGATTACTTCAACTGTTGATAGAGTTTATTCTCCAGAATAAACTGAATAAACAGAATAGAAAAACCAGTTGCTTTTATTTGCATTGTCCTCCTTATTTTTTCGGCATCTGGCACATTTTATTCCTTTTTTGTTATTTTGAGTTGTTCTTTTATCATTATCTGCAGGAAGCAGCATTAGCATGCCGCAGATAAGAGGACAGATCCAGATGTGCATATCAAAGGATGAACAGCTACTTATTAAGAAAAACTTTTCTTTTTAAGCCGAGCTTCTGTTCAAAGGAATAATAAAGCCTCTGGCGTTAGTGACAAACTGGTAATTCAATGCCCTGTCACCGCCGTGCATTGGAATGGGAAAAAAACAAAACAGGCAGGTCAAAGAAATTGGTAAGGTCCACATTTTAGAAAGCTGAAAAGGCAGAGCTAGTGTAAAAGTTCATCTTCCCTGGACGTATGCATTGATATCCTGCTGTGTTTATTCACTGTTTTCTAGGGGAGATGAATGAGCCACAAATGGGCTCATTGTTATGATTAATGATGAATTTTGAATCACCAACATTATTTTTAGAAGGGTGAAATGCATTTACATTGAAAGCATCTGATTTCAATTCCCTCGATTTGAGCTTCCTCAGTGCTTAAAAATATGCTTAAAAACATATTAAGCGATGTATATGTAGGAGTCAAACTGCAAGTTTGTAAAGTAAATCTAACAGCCTTTCCCTGATCTTTTGCTTCTGATGTCAAGTCGTTCCTTCTTCATTGGTGAGGTATCTACACACATAAATACCTATGCAGAGGCAAGCATAAATTCATATATCTACACACATATTGTGGAATTTTTAAAGAATTAATATACCATACATATACTTCCTTTGCCTGGCTAAGCAATACGATTTGGCAGTCTTTCCAACTTGCTTAGCATAAACCTGCCTCTAGTATTATACCTCATTCTTTTTTATTTATGCATAGTAATTCATGGCATGGCTGTAGCATGATATATATAATCACCCCTTTTTGGTGGATACGTAAGTTGCTTCCAGCTTTTCGCTACTGCAAACAATAATGCAATTAACATCCTCATATGTATTTTTTGTGTGCCTGCCCTCTGCTCTTTTTACATAATATTTGTGTTTAATTTTCACTGTTGTTGAAAAACTATTTCTTTTAGTAACTGCAAAAAGTTATAAATCAATGTTTGAGCCAAATAATAAATTGCTCCCCCACTTTCTCTTAGACTTAAGATTTCAGAGAACTGTAATATGTAAATCAATTCCAAGGACATTTGGCTTCCCTTTTGTTTTTTGGGTTTTTTTTTCTCTTTATTTTTTTTAAATGTTACATTAAAAAAATAAGAGGTCCCCATATACCCCCCACCCCCCTCACCCCACTCCTCCCTCATCAACAACCTCTTTCATCATCATGGGACGTTCATTGCATTTGGTAACGCTTTTGTTTTTTTGTTCCTGAGCAGAGTTCTACAGATGACTAAAAAATGACCTTGGTTGGAGACAAATTTGTACATGGATTCTTTTTAAAGTTAGCTACCAGAGTCTTAAATTTGTGTATAAGGCTATCATTAGAAAGTTTTTAAAGGATATTGCTATCCCTCTGTTTTGTAAATAAGCAAACAATGTGATCAGGAAACTTTGCGCAGGGCATATAACTGCTCAATTAATTTTATCATAAAAATATAGGATTAGCAACATCTGTAAGTATTTACTGAGGCATTGATAGTAGTAGTAAGAAGAATAGAGATTAGTAGAGTTTTTTTTAAAAGACTGGTACAGGCAAAAACTTAAAATGAATAAATGAGAAACCACACACATACACTCATATATATATTCTAACAGCAAAGATGTCTGCTTTACTACTAATAGAAAAAGGCAAATTTTAAATCTACATGTGTTATATAAGCAGAGTGTGGGTGGACAGACGAATCCTATTAATAGTCGTTATCTCTGAAGGCTGTAGCTTAAGAAGGGAGGATGTTAGGCATTTACATATCTTCATATTAGTTAAATTGTTTACGATGACCATATAAATATTTTCTCATTAAAAAAATATTTGCCAGTTATCTCAAAGATCTCAGCTTAAAAAGGATAGGCTAGTAGAGCCCTGTAGCTCAGTGGCTGAACGCTTGCCTTTCTTGCGCGAGTTTCCAGGTTCAATTTTCAAGTCCCACTACCTCCTTAAAAAAAAAAAAAAAAGATAGGCTGGTTACAAAATTTAAACTGGTTGATTTATAAAAAAAAAAATATTCATGGAGAAGCAGATGTCCTGGTGAAGGCAAGTTGCCGTGTGCCGCCTGGGAGAACTGAGAGCAGACAGTGAGCACAAACAACAGGGGGGAGTAAATAAATAAAGTAAAATAAATAAATCTTAAAAAAAAAAATTCCATGAATGAACATCAAATTGTCTGGCATCCTTAATTATTGTTTAACTTTTTATGGGTTCACATAGTTCAAAAGTCCAAAACAAACCAAAAAAGAATTTTTAAAAAAATTCTCCCTCTTAATCCTGTCTTTTATATGCAGCTTCTGGATATATTTAAAGCATATTCAAGGAAATGTGCACACAAACACACACATATAATTTGATATATACGAGGACATATAAAAATATTCTATTGTCTTTTTTTCCCCGCAAATGGTAGCCTGCTATTTAAACTAGTCTATATTTTACTTGTTTCACAAACAATAAACAGAATTATTTTTAAACAGCTCTGCGAATGACTGGCCACCATACCAGAAGCCTCCTGGGCTAATTGACTATTTCTGAATCAAGAAGAATTTGATCAATGATTTTGTATTTATTATTCAAAATGAGCTTGGATTTAAAATGGCTCTGGCCAGGGACTACGGGCAACTTTAGACGAAGGGAATGAAGGGCCATGACAAGAACCCATACTTTTCCACCAGCAAGTCCTGGATTCACTTCCAGGCTCTCCCACTCACGGACTCGTTGCATGACCTCAGTGTCCTTCTCTGTAAAGTGGGGATAATCACAGTCCCACCTCCCAGTCTTGCAAATGAGGGAATGAAGTCAACTGCTTGCCTCACACTTGCCTGCCTCAGGAAGTCGCCCTCTCCCTGCCTCTCTTGCTTGCCCACCGCTACCAGCTACCATTTCAACAGAGATTGAAAGTGAGGGGAGGAAGGAGTACTTTGTTATAAGCCCCTGGACCAACATTTTTGAAAGTAGCTCGTTCACCCCTAGAGACAGAGGGATCCAGGAGGAGAGTGGGCAAGTCATAGTTCCAGAACATTCCCCCACTTGATTCTCACTCTCAATCCCACATGCTCTGAGGCTGTAGCTGGTTGTGGCCCTCAGTGAATTGTCTGTTGTTCCTGCTTAATATCTGAGTAGATAAGGGCTTTTCATCTGTAAAACATGCTGCAATCTGAAATTACATTTAGAAGAGACTTCAGCAGTATTTCTCAAACCCAGTGTGCATCAGAATCTCCCAGAGGATGTAGTGGATCCCAGGTTGCTGGTGCCCACCTGCAGAGCTTCTGACTTTTTAGGTCTGGGGTGAAGCCCCAGAATTTACATAATAAGTTCCCTGGTGATGCTGATGCTGCTTCTCGGGGGACCCCGCTTTGAGAACCGCAGCACCCCGTGGTGGTTTGGAGCGCGTGCTCCAGAGACTGGCTGCCTAGGTTCATGGCCTGACCTTGCCGGTCCCTGGCTCAAGAGTGATCCTTGGGCAGATTGTTTAACTTCTCCCAGCCTCAGCTTCCCTGTCTGTAAAATGGGAATAGGATTAATAGTAACAGAGGCCATGATGTGGTGAATTTGCATACATTGAATCACCCCACCAAAGTAACTGGACCCCCTTGTTTGCACCCTGGTAATGCCCTCTGACAGGAGGCTGCATGTGTTTGATCAAATGCCCTTCTTTTCTGTTCTTCCAATAATAATAATAATAACCAGCATTTTGTTGAATGCTTACTTGGTGGTAAAACAATGCTTACTCTCAAAACGGGCAAATTAGATTCCTGCCTTGTTCCTTGAAAGGCCACTATAACTCTCCTGTATATAGACATAGACTATATTGCATGTGTGTGTACATACACATATATATACTGATAATTATAATTTAATGCATATGTGTGTGTACATATACATATGTTCTCTTTTTCTCTCTTTCTCACTTTACACAAGCCTAATATTGTTGCAATGGGTTAATGCACATTTTTCAATATAAATGCCTTCTCTTTGAAAAGTAACACATTGAGCCTTCTAAGTTTTAGCCTAATGATCAGACTTTAATTGGTTTATTAGCTTCATTTTCCCTGAGGGAACAGTTGATTCTAGTTGGAAGGAGGAGAGGGGGAAGTAGAAAGAAAGAGGGAGGCCACAAGGACCCTTCTTTCCTCTCTGATCTCAGCTTGAGGCTGAGATGGCTAAAAGCAGGGCATTTGGAGTCAGATTACTCATTTCCATCTACTTAGAGCTATCCAGTCTTGAGCAAGGTGTGCCTGTTTTCTCATCCATAAATTGGGGGTAAAAATGGTACACCCTAGCAATGGAAGAAATTATATCATTGATGTGGAGACAATGGCCACAGGAGTTGCTGAAGGCAGGGAGAGGGAAAAAGGATCGTAATATGGGGGCACCTTTGGGACTTGAAATTGTCCTGATTGACACTGCAAAAACAGATACAAGGCATTATACATCCTGCCATAACCTACAGAATGGAGAGGGAGAGAGTGTAAACTACAATGTAAACTATAATCCATGCTGTGTGGCAGTGCTCCAAAATGTGTTCATCAATTGCAATAAATGTACCACACTAATGAATGTGGGAAAAGTGGGAGGTGTGGGGAGTGGGGCATATGGGAGCCTCCTATTTTTTTTTTAAAGATTTATTTTTTGTTTATGTTCCCCCCCCCCCCCCCGGCCCGCAGTGGTCTGCTCACTGTGTTTTCTGAGACCGCTTCTATCCTTATCAGCAGCACCGGGAATCTGTGTTTCTTTTTGTTGCGTCATCTTGTTGTGTCAGCTCTGTGTGTGCGGCGCCATTCTTGGGCAGGTTGCACTTTCTTTCGCACTGTGCAGCTCTCTTTTGGGGCGCGCTTCTTGCACGTGGGGCTCCCCTATGCAGGGGACACCCCTGCTGGTACGGCACTCTTTGAGCACATCAGCACTGCACATGGGCCAGCTCCACACGGGTCAAGGAGGCCTGGGGTTTGAACCACAGACCTCCCATGTCATAGGCAAACACCCTAATCATTGGGCCAAGTCCGCTTCCCTCCTATATTTTTTAATGTAACTTTTTATGTAATCTACTTATCTATTAAAAATAAATAAAACATAAATTTTTAAAAATGGCAGTACCTACTTAGGAGGGTTTTTCCAATATCACATTGATACACCCATTCTATCACTCTTTATTTATCACCTGCCACGTGCCAGGCGTTGTACTAGATGCTGGGGAGAAAGAGTTAACCAAGCTCAGCAAGGATTTCCAAGCCGCTGACCAGCTGAATGGGGCATGCAAAAGCAGACAGTGAATCTAGAAAGAAAAGAAGCAAAGACAGTGCTGACCAGCAGTCAGTGCCTTGAAGACGCTGTGATGGGGAGTGACTCGGGAGGGACACCACTTTCACGAGGTGGTCAGGGAATGCCTCCTGGAGGAGCAGGCGTTGGCGCTGAAGGAAAGGCATGTCAGACAGTGGGCACAGCTAGTACAGAAACTTGGGGCAAAGAGGAAGGGAAGGGCAGCCATTGGAGAGCCTCAGGCAAGAAGTGATGTGATCTGATGGTGTCTGAGGAAGAGAATGGATTATCATGGGGGGCAGGGGTGGAGGATCAAAGATGGAAGCAGGGAAACGAGTTGGGAGGCCACTGAGTTGGATTCTAGGTCAATTGTTGGTGGCTCAGCCTCAGGAGATGGCAGAGTGTCTGAATCTAGGGGCTGAGCTCAGGATGGAGGGAGGTCAACGCACAGGGGAGGCACCCAGCAAAGACGCCCTGGCTGTTCAGCCTCTGGCTAGTGGTTCCAGACCATGGGAGCACTAACACATCTGATGTGCCCCCACCTCTCAAGCTTGCTCTGAAATGATCCCCATGGTCTTTTTAAAAAAATTTATTTATTTTTACCTATCCCCCCTCCCACTTGTTCCACTCACTGTCTGCTATCTGTGTCCTTTCCCTGCGCATTCTTCTGGATCTGCTTATCTTTTCGTCTCGTCTTCTCTTTAGGAGGCACCAGGAATCAATCCCGGGACCTCCGATGTGGGAGAGAAGCACTCAATCGCTTAAGCCAGCTCAGCTCCCTGGTCTACTGCAGTTCTCACTGTCCCTCCTCTGCGTCTCCCTTTGTTGCGTCATCTTGCTCCACCAGCTCTCTGCAGCACCGGCCATCAGTTCTCCATGGAACAGACCAGCTTGCCTCCCACATGGTAGACGAGAGCCTAATCGCTTGAGTCACATCCGCTCCCTGATGCATTTCTTTGCAGCCTTCAGCCTCACACTGTCTGGCTGCAAGTCCCTAAGAGAGGCAGTGCAGCGTCACCCAAAGAACAGGGCCTGGGAGCAAGGACACCAGGAGGGCGTTGGGCCTGACCTTCATCTGGGCTCCGCGGGGACTCGGTCTTCCCATATGTCCATGATTGGGCTGCTGACCAGATGGTGGTTCTGACATTTTGTAAATATCTAGGGTGACTTTTTTACTCGAATGGGTTATACAGTCACATGCTACAACAGTCACAAAATGCCAAAGGGTATACAGTAAAAACAACAATAACTATTTTTCCTTTCCCCATGGCCCCCAGCCACCCAGTTCAATAGCTTGGGGAGACCATCAATTTCTCCCCAAGCTATTCCTTGCCTATAAAAGAATATGCACATAGATAAGATCTTAGAAATGGTAAATACCATCCCACCATTTTGCCCCTCTTTTCAGCTTATTAAATGCTTCCTCATTCTTTTTGCTGGCTACATAATACTTGCAATAATTTGGCAATACTTACCCAAACTAGCCATGCAGATTTGACCCATCTATTTTCTACTTTGAGGAATTTTTTAAAAAGATTTATTATTTCTCTCCCCTTCTCCGCCCCAGTTGTCTGTTCTCTGTGTCTATTTGCTGCGTGTTCTTTCTTTGTCCACTTCTGTTATTGTCAGGGGCACGGGAATCTGTGTTTCTTTTTGTTGCGTCATCTTGTGTCAGCTCTATTCCTGGGCAGGCTGCACACTCCTTCATGCTGGGCGGCTCTCCCTACCAGGTGCACTCCTTGCGCGTGGGGCTCCCCTACACGGGGACACCCCTGCGTGGCACGGCACTCCTTGCACGCATCAGCACTGCGCATGGACCAGCTCCACACGGGTCAAGGAGGTTCGGGGTTTGAACTGCGGACCTCCCATGTGGTAGACGGACGCCCTAACCACTGGGCCAAGTCTGCTTCCGTACTTTGAGGAATTTATCCAGCAGATATTCTCATTGGTGTGAAGAATGAAGTATGTACAAGTTTATCATTTGCAATAATATTTACTCTGTGAGTAAATAAATGGCAACTCTTTAAACATTTCTAGACAATAGAAAAAGAATGTATAAGAGTTGAGAGAGGGAAGTGGATTCATCTCAATGGATAGAGCATCTGCCTA
Organism: Dasypus novemcinctus; assembly: GCF_030445035.2. Classification (NCBI taxonomy): domain Eukaryota; kingdom Metazoa; phylum Chordata; class Mammalia; order Cingulata; family Dasypodidae; genus Dasypus; species Dasypus novemcinctus. Next base: position 55,717,510 of record NC_080696.1, on the reverse strand, counting down.
CCACATGGGAGGTCCAAGGTTCAAACCCCGGGCTGCCTGACCCGTGTGGTGAGCTGTCCCATGCACAGTGCTGATGCGCGCAAGGAGTGCCGTGCCATACACCAGTGTCCCCCACGCACAAGGAGTGGGGGAGCTGCCCCGTGCGAAAAAAGTGCAGCCTGCCCAGGAGTGGGGCCGCACACACGGAGAGCTGAAGCAGCAAGATGACGCAAGAAATAGAGACACAGATTCCTGGTGCCGCTGACAAGAATACAGGTGGACACAGAAGAACACACAGCGAATGGACACAGAGAGCATACAATGGGGGGGTGGGGGGGAGGGTTGAAAAATAAATAAATAAATAATAAATAAATAAATAATCTTAAAAAAAAAAAGAGGTAAGAGACTGAATAGCCCAGTGTTTAAGAAGGGAGGTTCCAAAGGAATCCAGATTTGGATACTAGCTTTCCTACTGCCTGGATAAGCTGCTTTCCCTTTTGGAGCTTTGATTTGTCCATCTGTGGAATGAGAAGAATCAGCTGTGCACACCTCACAGGGTCACAGTCCCGGTTCCATGCGATAAGGTGCCTGGCACATACTGAGCGTTCAGTTAGCAGTAGCTGCTAACTAGTAAGAGTAAGTAATCATTACTATTACTTTATTTTCATCTTTGCTATGGAAAAAGTATAGCTGATGGATTCTCTGATGCGGCATCAAGACAGAATCCCAGAAAGAGGAAATCGCTGTTCCACTGCTCCCAAGGGCATCAGAAATCTTCTCCTTTTCCTCTGAAAATATGAGCCTGCATAACACGTCACAGGTTAACAGGCTCTGGGTTTTTGAGCTGTGATGTCTACCTCGGTGTTTCCTAAGAGGTTAAATGACCTCCAGATTTCATTTAAGTTTTCTATTATTCTCTTCTGAAAGGGACAGTGGAGCTCTTGTTTGAACAGCTTTGGTGAGCCCAAAGGAAAAATTGGTCATTATAGGAAGCACAAAAGAGTCACTTTCCATACATTAGTTTGTCAATTGCTTTCTTAAGGTAAAGTAGCGTAGGGGAGTAGAGACGGTGGGGCAGAAAAAAAGATTATTTTGTGTCCATGGCTAGATGTCAATATTGACAGGAATAAATGGAATTTAATATCACTCTTTGCAATGATCAATTCTGTGCAAGAAAGCAATCCTGCTCAGGTTCCCAATCTCCCCTTTCCACCTTTAGCCTTCGCTGCCCTGCATTAAGTTATGCTTTTAGGCCATCAGAAGATGTGGATTGAGAGCGAAATACATGAAACTGACTTCTTTGGAATTTTAGCTGTCCATCTTCCCTCAAAATAAAATTACAAGACAAAACTAAAAACCACGTGGATGAAGGCTGTAAAGCACAGAGAGGACTCCCATCACTATAAAAGTAGGGTTTTCTGGTAGTTTCAGTCCTTGGTTCTCTCACCTTTTATCTTGAAAGGAACTAGGTACCAAAAGTTGTGCCTTTGTATTTAGATTTTATATTTATATTAAAAAAAAAAAAAAGGAAAAAGGAAAATGCTGATAGGAGCCTTGTCTATATCTTCTGGAGGGTAATTGTTCCCAGAGCAAACCCACTTAAAATTAATCCCCTTTGAATGGTGACTAACATTTTATAATACGTAATGGAAAAAATGGTTTGACCGGGGGTGGGGGTGGGGGGGCGCGGGGGGGGGGGGGGAAGGGGCTGCTTTATCTTTAAAATGAAAATTCAAAGTACCAAAGTAAACTTGTTTTACTTTGTTTTTATCCAAATTCAGATCATAATGGCAGCCTGCATCGATTCTCAGGATGTCCTAAAGATGAATAAAGTGTCAGTTTGTGCTTTTGTTTGGCGGGGGAGGGGGTTGCCTAACTTTTCTGATAAAATTGTAGGCTGATATGATAGGATAGTCTTCACTTTACATTTACCTTTGTGCTGGATCATAAAGAAATTCAGTTTTACAACAACAAAAAAATGCAGTTTTTGAAAATTATTCAGAAGCTTAATTCATTTTCCCAAGGGACCCTTGTGATCACATGTTGAAATCATTCTTTCTCTTTAAAAAAAGCATTTTATTATGGAAAATATCAAATACATACAAAAATAGGCAGACAAGTGTATGAACCCCCATTTATCCCTCATTCAGCTCCAACAATTATCAAGCCATGCCAATCTTAGTTCATCTCTGCCCCTCTCCAATTCCCATCCCCCCATATTACTTTGAAACAAAGTTTTATCTTGGGAAATGGACTTGGCCCAGTGGTTAGAGCATCCGCCTACCACATGGGAGGTCCGTGGTTCAAAACCCGGGCCTCTTTGACCTGTGTGCAGCTGGCCCACATGCAGTGCTGATGCGCGCAAGGAGTGCCCTGCCACGCAGTGGTGTCCCCCGTGTAGGGGAGCCCCACGTGCATGGAGTGCACCCCATAAGGAGAGCCGCCCAGTCGAAAGAAAGTGCAGCCTGCCCAGGAATGGTGCTGCACACACAGAGAGCTGATACAGCAAGAAGACGCAACAAAAAGAAACACAGATTCCCATGCTGCTGATAAGGATAGAAGCAATCACAGAAGAACACACAGTTGAATGGATGCAGAGAGCAGACAACCAGAGCCGGGACGGGGGGGGGGGGGGGGGGGGGGGGGGGTTTAAAAAAATCTTAAACAATAAAACGTCGCTTTAAAAAAACAACAAAAAAAAGTTTTATCTGTACACATTTAAGTATGTGCCTTTAAAATATAAGGACTTTTACATAACCACAACGTTGCCATCACACAGTAATTCCTTAACATCATCAAATATCCAATCAGTTTTCAAATTTCCAATTGTCTCATAAATATAATTTTTTTTGCAGTTTACTTATTTGAAACAGGATCCAAATAATGTCCAAAAACTGCAGTGCTTTATATCTGTTAAGTTTCTTCTGGAAGCAGATGTAGCTCAAGTGGTTGAGCTCCTGCTTCCCATGTACGAGGCCCTGGGTTCAATCCCTGGTACCTTCTAAGAAAAAAAAGAAGTTTCTTTTAACCTATCTTATTTTTGTTATTTTTGCAATTCATTTATCAAAGAAAAAACTTGTCTGCTTTATCCTTGCTAAGTTCTCTCATCTTCAGTCATTAACTGTCTCACACTGCCACATCCTCCCCTGTAAATGGTTTTGCTAACCAGTGGAGCAGCTCCTCAACATCGCTTTCATTGACTTCATGAATTCTTGCTTTCTTTGTAAGATCTGCATATTCACTCTGCAAGTGAGTGGACGTTTGCATTTGAGGAGAAAACTTTGGATGACTAGAGAGTACGTAGAGTCTGCTAGTGAGCAAGAAGGAATGTAGGAAGGGGGCTGCAGTGAATGCTGGTGTGAGGGAGGGGTTGGAAGGGAATGCAGATGCTCACCCGAGGCTACATCCCATCCCCGGGCACCCCTGCATCCAAAACTGGGCTACGTGGGAGGACAAAGGTCTAGTCCCTTCGTCTCAAGTTGGTTCAACTCTGAAGGCGTTCTGGTAAGAGAGCCCCACGTCAGATTGGCTGAGGCTCCCATTGCCACCGAGTGGACTTGCCTCGACGCTTTGCAGGTGCCATTGCCAAGGTCACTCCCTGATAAGCGCCTACGGGCAGATCTCCATCTCAGAGTCCGTTTCCAGAAAACCTGACCTCAGATGGGAGCATACTGAAGGAAGTGGGTATTTTCATTTTATGATATTTTTGCTTCTCAATCTAAATAAACCTCCCAGCTCTGGAGACTTGATTCGTGAGGTCATAAAAAATGAGGGTCTCCACCATCCCTCACTTTCTTCCCATCCTGGAAAAAAGACTGGAAGGAAATTCACCAAAATATTCATTGCAATTTCCTCTGGAAGATGGGGTTATAGGGACGTATTTTTTATTTTATTTTATTTTATAGGTTGTATTTTAATTTACCTGTCCTGTATTTTTCCAATGTTCTACCTTTATTAACTTTATAATTATTTCATAATTAAGTCTTTTATAATTTGTAATTTATACAGATGGGAGGGAAGCAACTGTATGATGTTAAGTGAGTGACCTTCATCCTGTACCTTGAATAAGGACACATTTATGTTTTCATGGAGAAATTGTCCACTGAAGTGGAAGATGATGATCCGAGATACACCATTATATCCCACATGTTGACTCTTTTTTAATCTTTTCTCTGGGCAAAAATTAAAAAGCTAAATGAAAAGGAAGAGAGAGGTTTCATTCTTCACCTCAAAAGAAATGGGCCTGAACAGGGAGTGGCTTACACTTTTTGAGAGATTTAGATTCTGAGAACAAATAATTTGTCCCTCTTAAAGATGGCTCATTTTGGATATCGCTGTTTTACTTTTTATTATGGTAACCCATATATGACACAGAATAACCCATTTTAACCACTTTCATGTATACAATCAGTGACATTAGTCACAATATGATCACAATATAGTCCCAAGGTGAGCTACCATCACCACCATCCATTACTAAAACTTTCACCGCCCCAAACAGAAACTGTACCCATTTAGCAATAAAAAATGGATTTTTTTTTAAGATTTATTTATTTTTATTTATTTCTCTCCCTCCCCTCCCCCCACATTGTCTATTCCCTGTGTCCATTCACTGTGTGTTCTTCTGTGATGGCTTCCATCCTTATCAGCAGCACCGGGAATCTGTGTTTCTTTTTGTTGCATCATCTTGTTGTGTCAGCTCTCCGTGTGGGCGGCGCCATTCCTGGGCAGGCTGCACTTTCTTTTGCGCTGGGCGGCTCTCCTTACCGGGCGCACTTCTTGCGCGTGGGGTTCCCCTACGCGGGGACACCCCTGCGTGGCACGGCACTCCTTGCACACATCAGCACTGTGCATGGGCCGGCTCCACACGGGTCAAGGAGGCCTGGGGTTTGAACCGCAGACCTCCCATGTGGTAGACGGACGCTCTATCCTCTGGGCCAAGTCCACTTCCCAAAAGATGGATCATTTTAATGACTTTTTATCCATGAGCTTTTTTGCAGCTCTCTTTGTTCCTAAAAGTTTTCCATGTCTTTGACCCCAGAGATTGGAAGGAGTAGGACAGGGCATGGTTTCATATCAGAACAGAGGTCTGGAAATTTCTCAGAGTGACCAGGGAGACTCACAACTAATTTCAGAGGCTGAAGCCTTCTCGTCAAGTCAGAACAGGACTTTCTATAATTGGAGTTCCTTAATGTTCTTGTCAGACGTCACTCATTTCCTCCGTAATTCTCATTTTAACTTCCATTTTAATCCAATATCAAAGGGAAAAGTGCCACTTGAGGGTAAGGGAGGAGGAGGGCAGAAGGTGGAGGTATAAATTTCCCAAATGCTAGAAAAGGCCTAAAACTTTTAAATTACCACTGTATTCCTGGGCATCTTAATTTCACTTTGTGTGTATGTTTGCTACTGTCCTCAAGATGTGCTTCATGTAAGGGAAAGAACTGTATTCCCAGGAGCTGGACCAGAGCAGTTCCAGACCCCACCCCCATCCCTTGACCCCCTCATCTGTTTGCTCGTTGTCTTTTGTGTGTTTTTTTTCCTCGTTGTTGGCATCCTTGTCTTTTGTTTTGTTCTTGTTTTCTCTTTAGGAGGCACAGGAACTGAACCCAGGACCTCCCATGTGGGAGGTGGGTGCCCAACCATTTGAGCCACATCCGCTCCCAAGAACAGTTTTCTGTGTTTTGACTCCAGTTTTCCCATTCATTCTCTTTATAAAACCAGAGTTATGGTCTCTTAAAAAACAAACAAAAACACAGGTGATCAAATGAAATCTTTAAGAAATCATATCCTCTGGGGCCACACATACCTGGGTTAGAAACCCAGCTTCACTACTTACATGCTGTTGGGGATGCCACTCAACCTATCTGGGCCTCAGCTTCTTTATCTGTACAAGTGGGACAATGTAGAACCTACTGTCAATAGCAGCTCCTGAATTTTTATATGAGGGGGCTTAGGGACAGCAGTGTGGTCAGAGAAGAGGGGGAAAGGATGGGGGACTTGTTTTGAAACTGCATTTCCTTAATACCTTCCTTCTTTATACTTAAATTGTAAGTATACTTGTAGCAGCTGGTGGGAGGCTTGAGTGGGAAAGACTGAGAGAAATGGGGGAGAATGCTGTGAAGTCCCTCTAAGCCACCCCTTGGTGCCATTACTGGTTTGCTGACAATTAAATGAGATGATGTGTGCAAACCTATCGACATATGATAATAAATGGCAGAAAACATTGCTTATTATTGCTAAGGTGTATTATATATTACTGAATATACAAATCAAGAATGCCAAGTACAAATTATGGGTGGGTGTGTTTAAATCAATTAATTGCTCTGAATAAGTGAAAAATTCACTTGGGTCAAAAATTCAAAATGTAAAAAAGGCACAGAAGGAAATAAAGTTTCCCTCCTGCCTCTATCCCCAGAGGTGACGATTCTGCCCATCTCTTGTCTGTGCCTCCAGAGCTATTTCATGCATATACAATCCAATAGATATATGTATTATTTTTTTACTTTTTCCCCTTTTCTTTTTTTTAACAAACAAATGGTAGCCCATTATACAACAAACTCTGTACATATAAACAATATGTCTTTTTTTTTTAAAGATTTATTTTTATTTCTCTCCCCTTCCCCGCCCCCCCCCCCCCCCCCATTGTCTGCTCTCTGTGTCCATTCCCTGTGTTCATCTGTGTCTGCTTGTATTCTTGTCAATGGCACCGGGAGCCTGTGTCTCTTTTTGTTGCGTCATCTTGCTGCGTGTGTGCGACCCCACTCCTGGCTAGGCTGCACTTTTTTCGTGCAGGGTAGCTCCTTACGGGGCGCACTCCTTGTGTGTGGGGCTCCCCTAGCGGGGGGACACCCCCGCGTGGCACAGCATTCCTTGCGCGCATCAGCACTGCACGTGGGCCAGCTCCACATGGATCAAGGAGGCCCTGGGTTTGAACATGGACCTCCCATGTGGTAGGTGGATGCTCTAACCATTGAGCCAGGTCCACTTCCCTAAACAATATATCTTGAAGCTCATGGCACTTCAATGCATAAAGAGTTTTTTCCTTCTTGTAAAGACGACAATATTTTTTTAACCAGTCCCCGACTGATGGACATTTAGGTTGTTTTCCAGTCTTTTGCTATTAAAAATAATGCTGCGTTGATGATCATTTTTCACATAAGGGATTAGGTATTTGTATGTGTGTAAGTATATCTATACAATGCATTCCTAAAAGTAGAGTTACTGGTTCAAAGGGCATATGTGTTGTGAATTTATAGATAGGAATGAGAGTAGCTATGTAACCATACTCTTGTCCACACAATACGCTATCAACGTTTTTGATCGTTTGCCATCAAATGGGTGAGAAAAACAGAATCTCAGCCTAGTTTTCTCATGTATCTCTCATAAGGAGGACTGTTGACAGCTTCTCATAAGTTTAAAAGAAGTGGACAAGGCTGAAGTGATTGGGCGCCCATCTACCATATAGAAGGCCCAGGGTTCAATTTCCAGGGCTTCCTGGAGAAGGCAAGCTGGCCCACATGGTGAACTGGCCCGAGCAGAGAGCTGGCCCATGCAGCAAGCTGGCACAGCAAGAGGCTGCAACACAAAGAGAGACAGAAGAGAGACAATAAGAGACAAATAGACAAGGGAGCTGAGGTGGTGCAAGAGATTGAGCGCCTCTCTCCCACTCTGGAAGGTCCCAGAATCGGTTCCCAGTGCTGCCTGAAGAGAGGACAAGCAGACACAGAAGAACACACAATGAATGGACACAGAAAGCAGACAGCAAGCACAGAACAATGAGGAGAAATAAATAAATAAATCTTAAAAAAAAAAGACATTGGTATTTCCTTTTCTGTGAACTATCATCTACTACCTTTATCAATTTTTCCATTGGACTCTTGGGACCTTTCTCTGATTGATTTGCAAGGATTCTTTGTATATTAGGAAATTAGTACTTTGCTATATGAATTACAATTATTGTTTTCTTATTTTCTTTTCTTTTGGCTTTGCTTCTGGTAGTTTTTGCCATGCAGGAATTTATTGTATGGCTTCTGAATTATGTGCTTTATTAAGAAAGGCCTCCCTACCATAAGATTATTTTAATATTCTCCGATAGTTTCTTATAGTGTTTTTTTTTTTTTTTAATGATTTTTTCTGGTACATTTATATCTTCAATTCATTTAGATTTTGCCCTTGGATACGGTTGGAGGTACAGATCCAACTTCAAATTTTTTTCAGATAGCAACTAAGTTATCCCAACACCATTTATTGATTTGAAAGACAATCTTTATCATGTACTAAATCCCCACATGTATTTGGGTTTATTACATATGATTTTTTACTATTATCTTATAAATTAATACTCCAGAAGTGTATATGTAGGTGTGCATATTAAAGCTTAGTTCGCTAATTTAAAATTGCAAAGGAAACAGTGACTACTTACCAAAGCAGAATAAACTGGAGTAAAAAGTTTACTCTTTTTTCCTTTCTTTCTTTCTTCAATAAACTGTTTAATCTTTTCTCTCACATTGATTTTCGGTGTGTGTGTGTACACACTCCTAGAACGCTCCTGGGGTGTGAGCCCACACGATGGTCTCATCTCCGTCGCCAAGTCATTGGTTTAAGAAGTGCATGATGCGCTTCCGACCAAAGAGATGGGAGGAGGAGTCTGCGGGGAGGGTTTCTGGGAAGGTCCTCACTCTTAAAAAGGGACAAAAGGGTTGGGCCTCTGCGTTTGCCTTTGGACATTGCCCTCTCCAGGGGCTCCCAGAACCCTGCAGCCAGCCTGGGGCCTTGATGGGAACCGGCCTGAACAAACAAGCTGAGAACCGAAGAGTGAAAAGAAGGAAAAAACCTGGCTCCTAGATGAACTGGCTAAATTACCCACCCTGGTGATATCCTAACACCAAACTACTTGATAGATGTTAAATCAATGGCTTTCTTGTTCAAGCCCCACTGAGCTGGGCTTTCCATTATTTGCAGCCGCAGGATCCTAAAGAACATTCCAGCTTCCCCAAGATACTGAAAAATCCTGAACTTTCTCTTCTCCCTGTAGGGTTGAACTGACCCTAGGCTGTCTTTGAAGTCGCTGAGTGTGGAACAGGCTGAGAAAGGACCATCATTAAACTCAATAGGTCAAATAAAATTATGAAAACACAGAGTACCTGTGGTATCTGCAACCCAAACATGTGTTTACATCATGAGACTTCTTGTAGGAAAAAACAATTTGTTTCCTTATAACCAACAATATTTCCCTGATTTGAATATATAATATTATTATTTTCTCATTTTTTGGAAAGATGATTTACTTAGAAAACACACGTGAAATTACTCCAAATGTTTTTGAGCTATTTTGCTGAGGCAGGAAATTAAGGATTGTAGAAAGGTAAGGCTGAAAGGAATCTTGAAGATTTGCTAGAGCACTGGTTTTCTACTTTGCTAGATACTGGAATCATCTGGAGACTTTTTTTTTAAATGCTAATATCTGCTTCCAACTCCCAGAGATTCTGATTTTATTGGTTCAGGGTGAGTCTAGGCATAAGGACTTTTTAAAAGTCCCCCAGATTCATATCATTTTATTTTAATTTTGTAATTTTTTTCTCTCAGATTGTTACTTTCGAAAATTTTAAATGGCTTAAACAGTAAAGTGAACTGCTTATCTTTCACCTAGATTCACTGATTATTGACATTTGCCCCACTGGCTTTAAATCACTCACTTGTATTATTCACTGTAGTTAACTATTTTATCCATTTTAATGTACTTATAAATATAAAAATGAATCATCACAAATGTTAAAATTCTTGCTTTATGTCCTTCTTTTCCTCCCAAAAGACATATTTACTGAGCAATAATATAATCATGATTCAAAATTTAAAGGTCTGGAAGGGTGGACAGTGAAGTGCCCCTCCCTGGAAGAAGCCAGGGTTAACCCCTTCCTGTGTGTCCTTCTGGAGATAGTTGATGCTCTCTTTTCTTCACACTGGAGCTAAATTTGGGCAGATTTCATGTACTTTTCTAACAAAAGATTACATATAATCGTTACTCTCCCAAAGCAACTACTGTTTTTAAAAAAAAAAATTTTAATGAAAGAATTAGTTGCTCTTGGTTAAAAATTAATCAACTGCATTAGGCTATAATGAAAAGCAAGGCTGTCCAGCCCCGCCCCCAGGCCCATTCCTCCGAGGAAACTACTTTTAACTCTTTCTGGTTTTAGTTTTTCTGAGTCTTACCTTCTAAAAGCCGAATATTCTATTTACACCACTGATTGTTGGATATCAAACTGTAAACATTATTTCTTGACTTCCTGCTAGGGAAGTAAGGACTTGGCTTTCTCCCAGCATTCCCTTCCCTTCCTCCCTTCCCCTCCTGTATTCATATAGCTATTTTGTTGTTGTTGTTGTTAATGTTCCCCCATTTTTTTTTTTAAGTTTCCAAACAGAAAGATACAAGATAACTATCTTCTAGCCATTTAGGAACTGAGGGTGAACTGTCTGTTGCCTGAACAGTAACCCTTTTTCAAGTGTTTGTGATCTGCCCGAAGGCTTTGAGAAAAAAAGTGACCTCTGTCTCTGCTTAAATAATTCAGATAAATGCAGTTTTTGGTTGAGCTATGGTAGCAAGCAACCAAACCCTAGCAGATTTTTATTCTCTGGTATTTTGAGGGATGACCCCCTTGGGCTGTCGTGGGGTGTGGATTTATATCATGGACTTTTGTGTTCTTTTAGAGCCATAGCCTTCCACATCAGAGTTGACCATGTCGTTATAGCATTAAACCATGTCTTACTTATTCATTCAGCAAACACCAGGATGAGCCAAGGTCCCGAGAACCCAGGACATGGACAATTTAACTCCTTCCCCCAGCTCAGGGGGAAAAAAAAGGAGGGACGATACCTCCTCTATGAGGGCTAACACACCTGTCCAGATTTCATCTTCAAAATCACCAAGAGAGAACAATGCCATTACCCCTTTTGTAGTTGGGGAATTTGAGACCCAGAGAATTTTAGTAAAGCACCAAGCACTGGAGTCCGATGTAAATCAAATCACTCTGCTTCCCCTGCCTGCAGAGCTCACCGTCCAGTGGGGAAAGGGACTTGATGACAGCAGATGTGGCAGAGATGCGTGTGGATAAAGAAACTGGGCGTTCTACAGTTAAGATCATTTAAATTTGTATTGAATGAACTTTTAAGGTATACTTTTCACTAAATAAAAAGAAGCAGAGATTCTTTTTCCTCCAATTCTTTCCTCCTTCATAAACCAGCATTTTTCTTACTACTGGAAATGTTAATCGTTTTGTACTACTGAAAATTAATAATTTTCTGTTAATGTTAAAGTTAATTGAGACATACTTTATACTCATAAGCGTAGAGCACAATACCATTTTATACATGTACATACCCATAAGTGCGTACGCTTAGGTGTACAACTCAATAATGTTTTATACATGTACAAACTTCAGTTACCACTATCCTGAGTGTTTCCGTCTCCCCAGAAAATTCCCTTGTGCCCTTTCCCAATCAATAATCCCACCATCACCCAAAGATATTGACTATTCTGATATGGTCTTAACCATCATAAAAATGGAGTCATAGTGCATGCAGTATTTTTTTTGTATCTGATTTCTTTCACTCAATATAATGTTTTTTAATGTACTGTATAGTTTATTCTTTTTCATTGCTATGTAATATTCCAAACCATAATCCATTTATTTATTCTTTTATAGGCTCAGTTTTAGCTATTATGAATAAAACTGAAGGGAACATTCTTCAACAAACTTTTTTTGGTAACGTCAACATTTGAATCATCCATACAAATTTGGCATCAAAATATCAGAGTCCTGGAAAACGGATGTGGCTCAACCAATTTGGCTCCCACCTACCATATAGGAGGTCCAGGGTTTGATGCCCAGGGCCTCCTAGTGAGGGCAAGCGGCCCACATGGTGAGCTGGCCCATGCAGAGTGCCAGCCCATGCTGGAATGCTGCCGTGTAGGAGTGCCCCCTGCATGGGAATGCTGCCCAGTGTGGGAAAGCTGCCCTGCGCAGGAGTGCCGGCCAATGCTGGGAGCTGGCACAGCAAGATGATGCAACAAGAGACACAGAGGAGAGAAAATAAGAAGACATAGCAGAAAAGGGAGCTGAGGTGGCACAAGAGAGTAATAGCCTCTCTCCCACTCTGAAAGGTCCCAGAATTGGTTCCTGGAGCCACCTAATGAGAATACAAGCAAACACAGAAGAACACACAGCAAATGGACACAGCAGACAATAGGGGGGGGGGAATAAATAAAATAAATCTTTAAAAAAAAATCAGAGTCTTTGACTGTAGGTAAGTACGCACAGGAAAAGTTTTACACTTGGAGAGTTTAAGGTAGACTGGACATTTTCTCAGAATATTTCTTTGAAATTTTTTGTAAAGGAAACCAGACTGACCTAAAAATACATTAATGGAGATTTGCCTTTCTCAAATATCTGCACATTTGTATTAGAATTCCTTCAGCTATAAATAACAGACAAATCAGACTTCCAGAAGCTTGGATTGTCAAGGCATTTAATTATCTCATTTAAAAACAAGTCTGGACGAAGGCCTTTCCAAGGGAGGTGCAATGGTTCGATGATACTATATTATCTCTTGCTGCCTAGCAAATATCCTCAGGCTTGGTGACTTAAAACAACAATAAATACTTTTTTCTCTCTCATAGTTCCTGTGAGTCAGGAATTCAGGAGCATCTTAGCTGGATATTCTGGCTATGGTCACTCATGAGGTAGGAGTCAACATGTTGGCCAAGCTGCCATCATCTGAAGTGTTGACTAGGGTGGAGGACCTGCTTCCAAGTTAGCTCATTCATATGGCTGGCAAATCTGGGTGGTTATTAATGAGTGGTTGTAGTTCATCCCCACATGGACTTCTCCTCAGGCTCCTTGAGTGTCCTTACAACATGGCAGCTGGCTTCTCACAGAGTTATTCAAGAAGAAAGAGTGACCTAGCCAGAGCTATTCTATTTATGAATGAGCCTCACTTATCATATCTCATCACTTCTACTATTTTCTTTTCATTAGAAGCAAGTCATTAAGTCCAGCTCACATTCAGGGGAAGGGGAATTGGCTTCACCTTTTGAAGGGAAGAATATCAAAGGATCTGCAGACAAAATTCACCACAGGTGTATCTAAGAGTCTACTTATCTTTCTACTTTGCCATCATCTAACGCGGCCACAAGATGGTTGCTACAGCTCCAAAAATCACATCTTCATTCAACAATGTCCAAAGGCAGGAAGGAGACACCAACAACAAACTCTCCTCCCATTCTTCTCTTCTGTCTATCAGGAATTAATCTTTTTCAGGACCCCTCCAGAAAACATTATCTCATAGATCATTGCTCAGAACTCACTCACCACACCTACACCAACCACAAGCAAAGGAAGGTCATTACCATGATCGGCCAGGCCAATCATGACTCATTCCCCAGGGGCTGGGCTTCATTAGCAAGAATGAAGACAGAATGGCTGCTGGATGGCATGCCTGCCATATTCTACTCTTCAGTATTCCACTTAGTAATTACCTCATCCCAGAAGCATGTGTATCCATAAGGGAATAATCTATTTATGACTTCTAGAGCTCACTCTTGGCATGGACAGTCTCATTGCAAATTAATCCTCATTTGCTGAGTCATGGAGTTTAAAACAAGGGGTTTTTTCTCAATAAAGTTACACCTTGCATACCTAGTACTTATGCAAGTTGAAAGACCTCATTCATTAGACAAAGGGAAATCGATTTCTAGAAATCCTGATGTTTGACAATGGGAAAATGGTTATAAAAATCTATACATATCCATGAATGGCATACTATGAAGCCATGATGTATGATAGCCTTGAGCTTGAAGTGTAGTCCATAAAACACTAGCCTCATTCCTTTATGCACTCAGTAAACACATATTTGTAATATGTGCCAGGCTCTAGGGATACAGCTATGAACAAAATAGACACAACTTCTGCCATCATGGAACTTATATTCTCTAATTCTATTGATGAAGTTGGGGGGAGGTAAGAAGACAAAATAACACAAACAGAGAAAGCTATAATGTTAAATGGTTATAAGTGCTAGGAAGAAGAATAAAACCAAATAAAGTCATTCAGTGTATGGCTCTTTGGTGCATGGATGGCGGCCTGGAAGGGGATATTTGAGCAGAGGCTTGAAGGAAGAGAGGGATGTGCCATGTGGATGTCTGGAGGGGAAGTATTTCAGGCAGGGGAAGAGCAAGAACAAGAGAGCTGAGATGGGCCTGGGAGGCAGTCAGTGTGGCTTGAAGAGAATAAAGGAGAAAAATGATGGGTGGTCAACTAAGAGCAGGGCGGGGTCACATAGAATCTCCTAGGCCCTCTAACGACTCCAGATTTTAATCTAAGTAAAATGGTGTGACAGTTATGAATCCCAAGAAGAGAGAGATTGTTTTTAAGCTAATCCATTCCTGCAGGTAAGAGACTTTTTTTTTTTAAAGATTTATTTATTTATTTAATTATCCCCCTCCCCCGGTTGTCTGTTTTCCGTGTCTGTTTGCTGGGTCTTGTTTCTTTGTCCGCTTCTGTTGTCAGCGGCACGGGAAATGTGTGCGGTGCCATTCCTGGGCAGGCTGCACTTTCTTTTGCGCTGGGCGGCTCTCTTTCGGAGCGCACTCCCTGCGCGTGGGGCTCCCCTACGCGGGGGACCCCCCTTCGTGGCAGGGCACTCCTTGCGCGCATCAGCACTGCGCATGGGCCAGGAGGGTCAGGAGGCCTGGGGTTTGAACCGTGGGACCTCCCATGTGGTAGGCGGACGCCCTAACCACTGGGCCAAGTCCGATTCCCGGTAAGAGACTCTTGATTGCAGTAAGCCTCCGCCCTCTTGCTAGGTCTGATATAAATGAAGACACAGGAAAAAGGAAGCCGCCATGTTATATTTGATGCTGTCATGTGAGAGAAAAGAGTCAGGTTCACCTACAGCTGAGCTCAAGGAGAGAAGCCCCAAGAGGTTCAAAGAGCTAAGGGAGAGATGAGCCACATGCCTGATAGATCACAGCTGAACTTGGAAAGAAAGTAGAGCAGCTGAGACTGAGAGAGGAGGCTCGGTAAGAGAACACTCTATGCCTGGTTGCCTTCGCTGAGCTGCGGCAGACGGAAGATTCTGGAGGGGAAAGCAGAGACCTTGGCAGAGGTTGGCGGCCATCTTGTTTCACCGCATGGTACCTGACTTTGGTGAGAAAGCATCTCTTCTGATGCCTTGATTTGGACATTTCATGGCCTCAGAACTGTAAACTTTTACCCCAAATAAATCCCCATTATAAAAGCCAACACATCTCTGGTACTTTGCATTTGCAGCCCTGTGGCAAACTAAGACAGATGGGTATACGCTGGGCAGCTGTAAGAAGAGGGGTGAGTTTCTGTTACAAAAGGTTTCCGTTGTGAGAGTAGAGTGACGTTTTATTATTTGCCACTTTTAGACCCTTATGTTGTATATGAGAAGTCCTACAGCTGAGTTCATTCTAACTTGCTCTAACTAGGATTCTCAAGATTATCTAATCCTCTAGAACCTATTGTGATAACTGTGAATGTCAGAACGCTTTTTGGGAAACACTATGAAAAAAATTTAGGTATTGATATGTGTATTAGTCAGCCGAAGGGATGCTGATGCCAAGTACTAGAAATCTGTGGCTTTTATAAAGGGTATTTATTTGGGGTAAAAGCTTACATTTACAAGGCCATAAAGACTCAAACTCAAGGTTACTTCCTTACCAAACTCTTGCCATGTGTTGAAGCAAGATGGCAGCGACGTCTGTGAGGGTTCAGCCTTCCTCTTCCCACTTAAGGCTCCGTGGGTCCAGCGTCTTCTGATCTCAGCTAGAGGCTGGCATACGGCTCATCTCTCTTCCCAGGGCTCATTTCTTTCCGGGCTCAACTGCTCTGTTCTCTTCACAAGGTGAGCTGTGAAGTATCAGGCGAATGGCTCATCTCTCTTCCTGGGGCCTCTGCTGTGTCTGAGGAGCTGTCTCTCTTCCTCTGTGTACTTCTATGTGTCTACTTCTGTGTCTTCCTGATTGAGCATCCATTTATATAGCCCACAAAGGGGGTGGGGTCTCAAATTGATTTGCCCTAATGACATGGTCGAATGAAAGCCCTAATCTTGATTCAATCAAGTAGATGTAAAGCCTTGAATTTAAATCAAAGAATATCATGCCCAGAGGAATAGACCAGTTCACAAACATAATCAATATCTCTTTTTTGGAATTCATAAATACTACCAAACTACCACAACATGGAAAAATGTTCATGATATACTTAGTACACAAAGTAATCATAAAATGGAATATACAGGGGGAGTGGATGTAGCTCAGTGATTATGCAGCTGCTTCTCCCATATGAGGTCCCAGGTTCAATCTCTAGTACCTCCTTAACAAAAGAAAAAGTGCAGTTTTAATTACATGTTAAAACATGTAGTTATTTTTAGGTATAAAAAATACACTGAAATCATTTTAAACCAACAATAGTTATCTTAGTTTCATGGGTTAACAAGTAAATGTATTTTTCTTCTTTTTGCTCACCTGTATTTTAAAATAGTCTAGAAGAATATGTATTATTTGTGTAATTTTAAAAGTTACTTTTTAAAAAGAAAAGGAACAACTTTCCATTTATTTATATTTTGCTGTCCTAGCCACAGACTTCCTGATTTTTGTCCACACATTGTTGCAGACTTTAGGAACGGTACTTTTCTGCATTCATTAACGTAACAAAGGAGGTGAACTTTAGTGATGTGAACACAGCTTCAGACTCTGGGTTCTTGGTGAAATGTGGAACTGCCTAGAAAGTTTTTTCTGCTCCATAGAATAAGTTTAGTCCCTTTTACCCATCACCCAGCTTGCTGCATTATCAAAACCTGGAAATTGACATGGGCACAACGCAATTAACCAGTCTATGAAATGTACCTGTATTTCATGACTTGTTAGACAATGAAAATTAACAATTGTACCAACCAAATAAAGCCAGGGGCTCCATGTGGCTCAGTCCATGCATGGAGACACATTCCAAGGAGCACAATTAAGCAATGAAACTTAATTTACAACGAATTCTTCTTTTTGTTTTTCCTGTCTAAAAGCAGTGAAGGAGGCTCCAACTTAAAAGCAGTAGCACTACTTATTAAAGTCTCCTTTAATAAGTGTTAAGTTTACTTATTAACTGCTTTGGAGTCTTTTGTGGCTATGAGTGTGTGTTTGTGTTTGTATACTTACACTTCTTTAAAAAAAATTAAGTACTGGGAAGTGGATATGGCTCAAGCGATTGAGCGCCTAGCTTCCCACATGGGAACTGAACTCACCAGGAACTGAACCCAGGACCTCCCATGTGCAGGCAGGTGCCCAACTGGTTGAGCCACATCCATTTCCCCACAGTCTTTTACTAACTTTTAATTTAAAGTAGTTACAGAGTGCAAGAACTTGTGAAAACAGTACGGAAAGGTCCTCTTTAGCCTTTCCCTGGCTTCATATATGTATATGATACATATTTAAGAAAAAAGATCTTCTAAGCTGGATATTATTTTACAATTTTATTCTTTAAAAATCTTGGCTGGAGGAGTACAGTACATGGAAACTCTGTATTTTCTGCTTGATTTTTCTCTGAAAAAAAAAAAAAAACACAACTTGGACTTCTTTCCAAGTCAGAACAAACTTAGATCTACACTCTGAGTGAATATCTTTAGGATAAAAGGTCTGCTCTGTAGGTGTTGACATCCCATGGAAGTAGTAACTCAATTTATGCCCACACTCTAAATCTCTTTGAAAAACATGATGGGCCCTACTATAAAATTTGCAGATATTCTTCCTGGGCATTTCCTGGCTCTCTGTCCCCAAGAGGGGTATATGCTATTCCCTCAGCACAAAAGCGAAAAATTGCTTCCCCTGGAGTGGACATCCACTGTGGTTTGCTGCTCCCACACCTGCTTAGACCTGAATTACTGTTAACATTTACTAAACATTTTTATGAGACATCCCCCTTAACAACTTCCAGAGAAATCCCTCTGGGGGGCCCCCCTCTGGCTTCCCTTCCCCCATGCCAAAGGCCCTGGCGGCTCATGGCACTTGGGCTGTGAACCGTTCCATTTCTGCCTGTATTATGCATTTGGCATAAACATTTCTTACAGCTCGTAAACACCTTGGCCATTTTACCAGTGTCGGGAAAGATGTTTATGACTCAAATATGAAAACTTTTGTGAGAATTAATGCTTAGGCACACCGACTGGGTTTTCTTAGAAAGAAAAATCTTCCAGAGAACAGCAAACCCAGGTGGGTTGTGTGTGAAAACCTACACGTGCTGGCGTACCTAGGTTTAACACCCTAAAGAGAGTCTATGGGTCCAGCTGTTTACTGTTACTTGGTAAGGAGGAGGGCGTGTGGTTTCAATGGTTATCAGCTTCCTGTTTGGGTGTTTTTATAGCATTAGTATGTTGCAAAGTGAATGAGGCAAAATAAAATAGGAAAAGAGATGTTGGACCAGAGGTTAATAAAAATCCATTTTGTTACTCCACAAGCTCACCCAACCCCCAGTACAGCTTCCTTTTCCAAGCCCCTCTGAGCGTCTTTGTATTGACAGATGCCATTTGCTCATTTACGATGTGATAATAAAAACCTTCAGCCTTACTCAATGTTATTTTTTTCCTCTCCTGACAGGAGGGGCCAAATGGCTTGTAGTGCCCTCAGCAGGCATTTTTTCATTAAAGATGATAACTTTACAATGAACAACATTCGAAAGACATTTTGGGAAAGCAGCAGAATTTGGTCAGGGAAAGAGAGATCTATGGAGACATGTTAACTATTCAGATGGATCCGGAAATAGCTGTATTTGTAAACTGACCTGGGTTTTACCCAGATAACGAAAATCTTACGAGCTTGGATGGATGCTTAAACGAATATGAGCCTGAGCTACAAAATGTAAAAGCTTGTATAAATAACATCAAACACAAGGCCCTGCTTATTTTTGCAATTGTGTTATTTGTATAAAATAAAACATTTAAATAGCTGACAAATGTCAGCTTTAACCCATTTTATAATCTCTTTTTAAAAACTTTAAAATTTTCTATTATTGATTTGTACATGGTATTTGACTCTGAAGAACATTTAAAATACAGTCCAAAACTTTTGTAGGTTTTTTATTCCAAAAATTTACTGTTATAAATTTTTATTCATGGCCATTATTTTCAGACTTAAAGTTTTTAGCCAAGCAGATGCATATGGCTTTTTTTAAAAAAAAACATAACATTAGTGCTTACTACTCAATGGTTTGAATAATAGATTATATCCACTGGTTTCAGACTAGGCCATATTACCCAGTTGAGATTCAGATTGTTCCATCTCAAAATATCTCATAAACCATAAATTAGAATTGTTGATAGATGACAGATGTCTTTTTAAAAAGATAGGTGGGTTTCTCTGCTACATTTTAACATTTAACTCTCAAAAGTCTAGACAGAAATATATTCTTTTTTTATTTTTAAATTAATTTTTTACAAACATTCTATACCCACCAAGCAAAAGTTTCCCCTTTCCTTCTGCCCCCATCCCCTGGTCACTGCTAATCTACTTTCTGTCTCTGAGAATTTGCTATTTCTTCACATCCCATATGTGGTATCATATGACATTTGTCCTATGTGCCTTGCTTATTTCACTGAGCACAATGTTTTCAAGTTTCATCCGTGTCGCAGCAGGTCTCAGAATTATGTATCACATTTTGTTTCTCTATCCATTTGTTGATGGACACTTGAGCTGTTTCCACCTTCTGGCTATTGTGATTAATGCTGCTATGAACACTGGTATACAAGTGTCTGCTTAAAACCCTGTGCTTTGCCTATCTGTCCTGAAATGTTCTACTCTGAATAAGCCTATGTATTAAATACAAGACACATCCTTGGTTATAAAGCACAAATGTAATCATGTCCTACATAGTTTGTCATTTGGGTTTTTTCCTTACAGACCCATAAATATATTATGAACATTTCAGTATGTATGAACCAACCTCATTTAAAATACATATGTTGATTTCTATTTGGCTTAGTAGTCATATTGTTATAATAGCAAGAGCTATGTTTTTTGTGCACTTACTGTGTCCAGCCTTGTTCTCAATCCTAAGCATTAATTCATTTTCCTCATCATCAACCAATGAGGTTAGTACTTTGAATATCTTATTCTACAGGTGGGGAAATGAGGAATTAACTTACTTGGCTGAGAAATAATTCACAACTGCCCTATTGAATGGACAATTAGATTGCTTCCAGTTTTTTTTTCTATCACAGTCAGTGTAGTAATGAGCAGCCCTATACATCTAGTTCTACGCACTCCTGCTATTATTTCTGTAGGCTTGAATGTTAGACGCGGAGTAGCTGTGTCTAAGCCCCTGCATTTTTCATATTGAAAACTTCTACTGCCAAGTTCCTTAGGGTTAATATTTACTCTCCCAGTCTTATGCAGGCTGTTTTTACCTAAGGTCATATTTGATTGATTGATTGGTCTACCGATTGATCCTAGAGAGGTAGGTGGGTAGATCGATCAATCGACAGAACCTATCTTCTAAGTGTCTTTGAGGTTGATAGCATTTCGTGCTAGTTTTAGGCAGGTTGGCCTAAAAGATTGGTAAAGTTTTCCAATCCTTTAGGGGGAAGATATTTGCGGGGCACAAATCTCAGCTCTTTCTCCTTTTGTCTTCATTTAGTTATCAAGTTCCAGAGACTTCTTAAAAATTCGGTTGTGTTTTGTCTTAAAATTCACTCTGAGAGGCAAGATACACACCAAATGATGAGCCCACGCAATGGCCTATTTTGGAAAACAATGAGAGATTTCATTTTAAGTAAAAAGACACTTTGGTCATTCACTTTTCTGGTCCCCTTTCCCTTTTGCAATGAGTGCACACCAAAGGCAAACAGCTTTTACTTCAAAAAAGCAGATCAATCCGAAATTAAATGGGGCCTTCAAAACTCACAGTTCAACGCTCATAAAATCTGATAGTGAGCAAGGAGGCTCTGTGCGCCTGCACACCTTCACACCCAACGGGACAGAAACTCCCTTGGCAGTTCCTGATGATTGTACGCAGCCCTGTCATCTGTGAGCTGGGAGATCAAAGGCCCAACCCCAGGAAGGGAAATGGGGAGAATTAGCTTCCCGCTAGGAGCCTCTTGCCCCCCAGTAAGCCTGGTGGTCCTGCTGAGATGCTTATGGCCACGAGCTATTCGGCTCTTAATTTGGGGATTTATTAAGGGCATAGCCACACTTGAAGAAGGAGAATGAAACTTTGCACTTTCTTTTGAAGTCCAGCTGATAGAACAATTCGTGATCCAGAACTGCCCAGATTTGCATAGCCTGTCGCTTAGTGCCCGGCACACAGGAAACCCCAGTCACTTTGGCCATTTACTTTTCTTATTAATATAACTCGATGGCAAAATTATCTTTACGGTTCAAATAAAAACGGGTGATCTTATCTTGCTTTCAAGAAATGTTAGAAATGTCTACATTTCTGGCACACGGAGAGGCTCAACAAATGTTTGTTGAGAGAAGATTCAGAGCCCTCCTGGAGAGGGAGACATGGACTTGGCTTGTTATCCTCACAAGAAGCTGGCTTAGGCTCAGAGAGCTGCAAATATTGGCCAGCGGTGGGATTTGAACCCGGGTCACTGGAAACCTGCAGTCTATTTTTTTCTCCACTTACAAGTCCACTGGCTGATGGATTGAATTAGCTAAGGTTTCGGTGCCTTTTCCAGGGCAGCCAGTGAGTACAAGAGCTCATTCTACACAGGTCAGAGCAAGCCAAGCTTAGCCTAGTTGGGAACCTACAGACTTTGGAGCCCCACAGACTTGGGTTCAACCCCCAACCCTGACACTAGCGTTGTGCGATCTTGGGCAAATCCCTTGCCCTCTCTGGGCCTCAGTTTCCTCATATGCAAAACGGAGATAACGGCACCCACATTTCAGGATCCTTACAGGAGTAAATAAAATAGCATCTGTTAGGAATTTCGCAGGCTGTTCCTGGTTCACAGTGAGAACTCAGGACCGCTGGAGGGCTCCAAAATAGACAGTTGACCAGGCAAGCCCAGTAAAAGGTGACAAAATGACTGCGGGGAAGTCAGGCTGAGCCTCCTGAGGAAGTGGTAGTGAAGCTGAGACCTGAGAATGGGAGTTAGCTTGGGAGGGGTTAGGTGGGGTTGGGTAAAGGGACCTACAGGCAGCCTGGGGAAGGCCCCTGGGGGGCACGGATCCCCACCTGACTCATGAAGGGCTAGTCCAGGGCCTGGTGCATAGAGGGTCCTTGCTGTGTGTCCTTGGGCAAGTCACTTAGTCTCTCTGAACCTCCGTTAATGACTATGAAATGCTCAGTCCAGTACATGCTGAACAATGCTGGATACTTTTATTGAAAATCTGGTATATAATCTTCCAGTCTTTTTATGCATTCATTCACTTAGCATATACCAGGAATCAGCTAAGTTTTGCTGCAAAGGGCCCGATAGTAAATATTTACAACCCCTTGAGCACTGGTTGTCAAAAGACTGAATAGTTTTTTTATGTTTTACCATAAAAAATGTAAAAACCATTCTTAGTTCTCAAGTTGCACCAAGACAGAAAGGGCGAATCACCCAGTGGGCACCACCTAGTTTACTGACTACCGGTATATGTGTTTTATTTAAAAAACGAGCATGATGCTATATATACAGTCTTTTAAATCCCTTTTAAAATTTTACCATGCAAATAAACGTCTCGCTAGAATATTACGAGTTTTTAAAAATTCCATTTTATGATTGTAAATATTCTCTCATAAGAAACACACATTGTTCACATTTTCTCTCTCTTTTTAAAAACTGTTATGAATAATGTTCTAAACACATTTGGACATAAACCTTTTTCCAGAGCTCTGATTATTTCTGAGGATCATTTCCCAGAAGTGGAATTGCTGCTCCATCACCCTTGTCGACAAAAGCCTTTGAAAAGTTCAGTGGAATGAAATGTGAGTTTGGCAAAGGAGCAGGACCTTTAATGTGGGAGGGTCTTGTGTGGAGGCAAAGAACTAGTAGAAAAGTCCTGCCTAGACAGACAGCCAGCCAGGTTCAGGTCCTGCTCTGCCACTTACTAGCTGTGTATGCTAGTTGGATAAAAGTCATGCAAGCTCCTTAACCTCTTTGTGCCTCAGTTTCCCCATCCATAAAACAAGGATAACCGTAGAACCACCTTCCTGGTTAAATGGGATTGCACACATGCCTGGCCAACAGTATGTGCTCAATAAATCTTGGCCTTGATCGTTATCACCACTGCGGCCTCTCATCATCTTTTACAAGACCCTGAGAGAAATTTGAACGTACAGTACTTTTGACTGGCACTTAATGCCCTAGTGTTAAGTAAAAAATTCAAATTTTAAGAGATGTAGCCAAAAACACCCTTGCTATTGAGTCCTGGGAACCCTCTGGTGTTGACTGGCATGTTACGTGCTAGGTTTGTCCAGGCACTAAATTCTAGTATTGTAAGAATTTGGACAAGTTGCCTAACAAATTGGGGGATGCATGCCTCAGTTTCCCCCTTTAGGAAATGAGAGCTGATCATGACTTCCCCTCCTGACTCATGAGGATAAAGTTAAGAGAAGTAGTGTGAAATCCAATTAAAGGAAAAAATTCATTTTTCTAGCATGAGAAGTACACATCCACTAGCACCACAGGATTCTGGAATTCAAAATTGTTCCCTTTAGAAAGGTATTACATCAGTGCCATCCTCAGAGGGCTCTAGGACAGCACCCTGTCATCAAATATGAATGTGCAAAACTCTGCTGCAAAAAATATGAATGTGCACAAGAATCACTGTACACCATTTCAGGTCAAATTTTGCTACCAAATGATTCAGATCCGATCAGTGTGGGTAAGCAAATGAGTAATAAAAAAACTCAGTTTTCAGAGCTTTTTGAATTTAAATAACACTCTTTAAATCTGTTACATATTCCCTTCAGTATACACAATAATCTTATAAGGCAGCTACTGCTATTACCCCCATTTTACAGATAGGGAAACTAAAGCCCAGAAAAGTTAATTATTTTGTGTGCTCTATTTATCTTTTTTAAAAAAAGACTATTAAAAAAAAGTTAAAAAAAAAAAAAGAAGCTAACTCATTTGGTCAGGGTCACACAGCTAGAAAGAGGCAGAGCTGGGCTCCAAACCCAGGGAGCCTAGCCCCAGAGCAGTTCCTCACCTTTGCTTTGTGGACATATTTTACAGGATCTGTGAACCTAGAGAGGTAAAAATATGTTTCTTTATTTTTATTTTCACTACCGTCTAGCTGAAATGTAGCATTTCCTGTGATCACACATGTAGGCAGTGAGCCACCACAGCATTAGCAATAGCTGTGACGGTTGCCAACGGGAATCACATAGTTTCACATCCCATCAAGGGCATTTGAGATATCATTTGTGTTCATCTCTGCTTTGAAATTGCAGGCCTACTTTGATCCACCAGTAGATTTTGTTATTAGATGCATTTTAAAAAGAAATATATATAGGACTATATCACAAAAAAACTTAAATATTTGGATAATAGTCTTTTTATTTTTTTATTTAAAAGAAAATATTTTTGGAGGTATTGGGGAATGAACCTAGAACCTCAAACATGGGAAGCAGCACTCAACCACTGAGCTACATCCGTTCCCCTGGATATTAGTCTTTTTTTTTTTTTAATTTTTAAATTTTTATTTAATTCTTTTTTTAAAAGATACATAGATCACAAAGAAAGTTACATTAAAAAATATGAGGGCGGCGGACTTGGCCCAGTGGTTAGGGTGCCCGTCTACCACATGGGAGGTCCGCGGTTCAAACCCCGGGCCTCCTTGACCCGTGTGGAGCTGGCCCATGCGCAGTGCTGATACACGCAAGGAGTGCCCTGCCATGCAGGGGGAATGGTGCCGCCCACACTTTCCATGCCGCTGACGACAACAGTAGCGGACAAAAGAAACAAGACGCAGCAAAAAGACACAGAAAACAGACAACCAGGGGAGGGGAGGGGAATTAAATAAAAAAAAAAAAAAAAAAAATGGTGCCGCACACACGGAGAGCTGACACAACAAGATGACGCAACGAAAAGAAACCAGATTCCCGTGCCGCTGACAACAACAGAAGCAGACAAAGAAGAAGACGCAGCAAACAGACACAAAAAACAGACAACCAGGGTGGGGGGGGGCAGAGAGAAATAAATCTTTTAAAAAAAAAGAATTGTAGATATTTTTGAAATCCTATTTTCATTCTCCCTATGATTCCCCTCTTCCCAGCCCCTCCCCTGATTTCTTTTTTTTATATAAAGTTAATAGATCACAAAGAATGTTACATTAAAAAAAGAAAAAAACAAAAAAAGTAAGAGGTTCCCATATAACCCACTCCCCACCCCCCACCACATCATTTTTGTAAATTGTATTTTTTGAAGATATATACATCACAAAAAAAATGTTACACTAAAAAATATTAGAGGTTCCTGTATACCCCCCACCCCACTCCTCCCACACTAACAACCTCCCTCATCATTGTGGCACATTCATCGTACTCCGTGAACACATTTTGGGGCACTACTGCAGTACACAGATAATAGTTTACTTGTAGTTCACACTTTCCCCAGTACATTCAGTGGCAGGATATATAAAGTCCAGCATCTGACCTTGCAATATTATTAATGACAACTCAAAATCCCAAAAATGCCCCCATATCACATCTCTCTTACCCTCTCGCTGCCCTCAGCAACTACTGTGGCCACTTTCTCCACCTCGATGCTAAAATTTCTTCTATTACTCATCACAATAGTTTTGTAGTAGAATACCAGTAAGTCCACTCTAAACCATACTCTATTCCTCCAGCCTGTGGACTCTGTGAAGGTGATGTCCATTCCATCTCTATATTGAGAGGGGACTTAGATCCCCCATGGCCGATGGATGCAATTCCTCTGCTTACAGTTGTAGGCACTCTTGATTCCCTGGTTTGGTGGTTGACCATCTTCACCTCCTTGTTAGCTGACCTGGATAAGTCCAACAAACTGGAGAGTAGGAGTCGCCACTTGGCTGAGGTTCAGGGCCCAGCTGGCACATGGCCAGTCCAGAGATTCAACTCTCCTGAGTATGGGCCATCCCTAGCACCAACCACAGGTTCAGTAAAAGCGACAGAAGAGACATGTGCAGAAAAGTCACATCCAATAATAGTCTTTTAATGTAATTATTTCCTTTGTGTCTTAATTTCCACATTTAAAAACATAATTTTTGGGAAGTGGACTTGGCCCAGTGGTTAGGGCATCCGTCTACCACATGGGAGGTCTGCAGTTCAAACCCCGGGCCTCCTTGACCCGTGTGGAGCTGGTCCATGCGCAGTGCTGATACACGCAAGGAGTGCCCTGCCACGCAGGGGTGTCCCCCGCATAGGGGAGCCCCACGCACAAGGAGTGCACCCCATAGGGAGATCTGCCCAGTGTGAAAGAAGGTGCAGCCTGCCCAGGAATGGCACCGCATACGGAGAGCTGATGCAACAAGATGATGCAACAAAAAGAAACACAGATTCCCAGTGCCGCTGATAAGGATAGAAGCGGTCACAGAAGAACACAGTGAATGGACACAGAGAGCAGACAACTGGGGAGCGGGGAGGAGCAGGGATGGGGAGAGAAATAAATAAATAAATCTTTAAAAAATAAATAAATAAAAACATAATTTTCAAAGGGGTCCATGGGCTTCCCCAGACTGTCAAAGGGGTCCAAGGCCCAGAAAAGGTTGAAAAAATCTGATCTAGAGCCAGGCTTTTAACCACTACATACTATAGCCCCTATGAGTTAGGCTGCATCTGCAGCGAAGAAAGGCCTGGAAGGATGGGTTTACTGTTTGTCTCTGGGTGGTGATATAATGCTATTTATGGGGAAGCGGTTTTGGGTCAAGTGATAGAGCATCCACCTACCACATGGGAAGTCCAGGGTTCAAACTCAGGGCCTCCTTGACCCATGTGGAGCTGGCCCACAGGCAGTGCTGATGTGTGCAAGGAGTGCTGTGCCACTCAGGGGTGTCCCCAACATAGGGGTATCCCCTGCGTAGGGGTGTCCCCAGTGTAGGGGAGCCCCACTCACAAGGAGTATACCCTGTAAGGAGAGCCACTCCATGCAAAAAAAGTGCAGCCTGCCCAGGGTGGCACCGCACACATGGAAAGCTGCTGCAGCAAGATGATGCAACAAAAAGAGACACAGATTCCCGGTGCTGCTGACAAGAATAGAAGCAGACAAAGTAGAACACACAGCGAATGGACACAGAGAACAGACAACAGGGAAGGGGGGAAGGGAGAAAAAATATTTTTAAAAAATAATGCTATTTATGCATGTTGGTGTTTCAGAAATTGTACACACTAAACGTGTACAACTTTAGGATTCTGGAGGGCAAACAGCTATTTAGGACACAGAATGCATTTTCTTAGTTGACAGGGCATCCCAGCAGATACCCTGCAGGCACTGATAAAGCAAACCCACCATGAGAGCCGGTATTGAAGTCTGACTTCAAGTGATTTAACGAGAACCAGTTGATCACATTTCTAAAATTTGAACTTTGACAAAATTAAAGGCTCCATTCCTACCGACCACGTGGCTAGTGACTGAGCGGGAAGCTCCACACTCCAGGGGCTCTGAGATGTGCCCACGACCTGCACGAGGGTCATTGTTTTGCTCTGCCTCATCTCTACCATTTTGCAGGAGCAATTATTGCTGAAGCCAAGGTGGTTAAAGACCACGTCTTCCAGAAGCTTCACTGTGGACTCGGCGCCACCAGCCAGGAGTTCTAAGTGCCTTTCGTTCTTCATCTCACACTTCTGAGCCTCAAGTGTTTGCCGCTTCTCTGTGGGCCACAGTTCTTAGGGTCATGCCGTAATCAAACAAGGGGCCAGCACCGGTGCAAATGGGTCTCGCAAGGCTAAACGCAAGGTGTTGGCAGTTGCTCGTTCTGGAGGCTCTAGAGGAGAATCTGTTTCCTTGCTCTGTCCAGCCTCTCTAGGAGCCACCAGCATACTTTGGCTCGTGGCCCCTGACTCCAGTTTCAAAGTCAGCAACATAGCACCGTCAAATCTCTCTTTGACTTTGACATTGATCTCCTGCCTCCCTCTTTCACTTTTCGGGATCCTTGTAATTACACTGGATTTTACCAAAAAATCCAGGATTATCTCTCCGTCTTTGTGGTCAGCTGATTAGCAACCTTCACTCTATCTGCAAACGTAATTTCCCTTTGCCATGTGACTTAACAAATTCACAGGTTATGAGAATCATGCCTGAGTATCTTTGGGGAGGAGGGAAGCATTGTTCTGCCTACCACAGTTCGGTATTATTATTGTGCCCATTTTGTGGATGTGAAAACTGAGGCCAGAGAAATTTAATCACTCACTTTATTTTTTTTTAAGATTTATTTTTCATTTATTTGTGTGTGTCCCCTCTCTCCCCGTTTCTGCTCTCTGTGTCCATTCTCTGTGTTCTTCTTTGTCCGATTGGATTCTTGTCAGCAGTACCAGGAATCTGTGTTTCTTTTTGCTGCATCATCTTGCTGTGTCAGCTCTCCGTGTGTGTGGAGCCGCTCCTGGGCAGGCTACACTTTTTTTCACACGGGGTGGCTCTCCTTCCACGGCATACACCTTGTGCGTGGGGCTTCCCTATGCAAGGGACACCCCTGTGTGGTACAGAACTCCTTGCGCGCATCAGCACTATGCATGGGCCAGCTCACCACGCAGGTCAGGAGGCCCTGGGTTTGAACTCTGGACCTTCCACGTGGTAGGCTGACGCCCTATCCATTGAGCCAAATCTGCTTCCTTAATCACTCACTTTAGTTCACCTAGCTAATGAGTGGTGGAGGCAGGATACTGACTCTAAGGTCCGTGCTTCTCCCCTCTACATTATGTCGTGTCTGTAAAGGATGGATGGGTGGGAGGGTATAATATAATTTCAGTTCTCTCCACTAGCATTTTGAAATAGCAAGTGCCAATCGAGTGAAGACACATAGGACAGAACTGCAGACACCCTGGCTTGGCATACTTGATGTGTTGCTTGACTATCTCCATAAAAAGTCACTCAGTGAGTGAGCGGCTCAGCCTCCCCATCTTGGGCCTTTTCTTTGAACACAAAGGAAAGGCTTGAAGAAGGTGCTAAAGATGAGGAAGGGCGCCCACCTCACCCACCAGGGCTAGTGTTTGCACACACTTGTCTTTAACACCTTGGAGTGAGTCTTCCCTTCCTGCTGTCGTGGTTTTGTTCATCATTCTTATTTTGTTTGGTCTTTCTTACATAGGTAGATATAATCTACAAGATCATTGTAGAAAAACTGGAACAGACCAAGAAGCAAAAAGAAAACAAAGATTGCTCATGATTTCCCTACCCACAAATAGCCTCTACTAGTATTGTAATAGTTTTTCCTTTCATTCCTTTCAGCCTCTCTCTCTCTTTTTTTTAATGTGCTCTATATTTGCATGGATGGTTTAGCTGTACCTTGGCATTTTGTTGAAGAGGCCTCAGCTTTATTTTTTTCCCCCAGATATTCCTATACTTGCAGACATTTCATTTCTTCCTTCTTCCAACAATGGCAACCTAAGATAGCACACCCATGTTTTCAACCTTGGGTGGATTCAAAAGAGGATCAAATGGAAATCTCTCCTAAAAATCTTCACAATCTTTTGTTTTGTTACCAAAAGTCTTGCCTGACACAGTGTCTATGCAATATAAGCATAACTAATTAAAAAGCAGATTTACTTAGTCGACCATTTGTTTAGATTACATGACAAATGGTTGACTGATAATATACCCCTGAATTAACTAGATGGTTGATATCAGCGATTTTTTTCCCCTACTGAATTGACATGTTGTTTTGAAATCATATGGGTACTGTCTAACTGACTACATCTTCTTATGAGGAAAACTCAGTTAATAATGGATCTTTCCAGATGTTCAAGAAGTGTATATATGTTAATGCTAGCAATTCTGCCTTCTAAAGAGAGATGTTTGTAACTGATATGAATGTTTTTAAAGGTTTGCTCTAAATTCATTGTAACCATTATTTATTTTTAACTTAAAAACAGATCCCTACTGGGGTTTTTCCTCACTTTGCAACAGGGTACAGAAATAGCCAATGTAGAGAGGGAAGGTTTTCTATCTGCCCACCACCACCCCCATCCCCAGATAACCACTGTTACCATTGCAGCAATTCCTGCTGCGCGGGTGGGGGAACTATTAAAACTAAAGCAGAACACCAGAATGTTAATGGGGCTACTTCAAGATGGTGGGATATGGGTGACTATTTCTCATTGATCTGACTTTTCTACAACAAAATATGTGATTTGTGCATTTTTTTTTAATTTCTAAGGAAACTAAATGGGCTCAGAGAGTCCATTTAATTTGTTATACACATATGTTTGTTGTGACTTGTGTGTGAACCAACTGCTAACCATAACTGGCCAGTGATTAGCAATTGTGAAATATACTCATTGCGCTTCTGGCCTCGCCTTCAAGGGGCATATATATAACACTAAAATTGCCACTTCAGCCATTTTTAAAAGGTACAATATGCTGGCATTAATTACTTTCACTTCTTTATAATAGCATCATGTGTTGCCATATGTGTCCAGGAGATCTTAGTGCATCATCAAAATATTGTTTGAAAAACTGACAGTTCCTCCAGAGCTGGGGGAAAGCAACCCCTCCATCATCAATCACCTTCCCCAGAATAACAAACACCATTTTGACATGGTAGCGGCTCCTCCTGAAGATGTCAGTTAAATAAACATTCCACGAAGTCGAGATCCAAAGGGTCAGCTCAGGTATCAACTACTTTCCTCATTTCTGATGGCTTATGTTCAAAATTAACCATAGCATCAGTTTCAGGTTTGGGGGGTTGGCTATCTGGGCACCGGGATAAGAATCTCATGTTGTGCCTGCCTGACCTCACTCTACACTCAGAACTACCCCATGAGGCAGTAGCTCCACCACTTCCCAGCTCTATGGCTTTTGGCAAGTTACTTCACCTTTCTGTGCTTCTGCCTCCTTGCCTGTAAAATAGGAGGAAATCTTAGTATACCCTTTTTTTTTAAAGTATCTCCCCCCTTTGTTGTTTGTACCCACTGTTGGCTCTTTGTGTCCACTTGCTGTGTGCTCTCTGTGTCTACTTGTATTCTTTTTAGGAGGCACCAGGAACCGAACCTGGGACCTCTCATGTGGGAAAGAGGTGCTCAGTAGCTTGAGTCACCTCAGCTCCCTGCTTTTTGTTGTGTCTCTCTTCTTTGTTGCATCAGCTCACTGTCTTGCTCATCTTCTCCAAGAGGCACTGGGAACTAAACCCGTGATCTCCCATGTGGTAGGTGGGAACTCAAGTGCTTGAGCCACATCTGCTTCCCTAGTATACTCTTTAAAAGCTTGTTGTGATCTTCCATATGTTAATGCATTCAAAGCACCCAGAACAGTGCTTTGCACATTGTAAACATTCAATGAACTTAGATATTATTGCTTCTATCATTCCCATTTATTTATTTATTTATTTTTTTAAAGATTTATTTATTTATTTGATTTCCCCCCCTCCCCTGGTTGTCTGTTCTTGGTGTTTATTTGCTGCGTCTTGTTTCTTTGTCCGCTTCTGTTGTCGTCAGCGGCACGGGAAGTGTGGGCGGCGCCATTCCTGGGCAGGCTGCTCTTTCTTTTCACGCTGGGTGGCTTTCCTCACGGGCGCACTCCTTGTGCGTGGGGCTCCCTCACACGGGGGGACACCCTTGCGTGGCACGGCACTCCTTGCGCGCATCAGCACTGCGCATGGCCAGCTCCACACGGGTCAAGGAGGCCCGGGGTTTGAACCGCGGACCTCCCATATGGTAGACGGACGCCCTAACCACTGGGCCAAAGTCCGTTTCCCTATCATTCCCATTTAAAAGGTGAGAAGACTGAGGCTGCAGATCTAAGCAATGTGGTCAAGGTCACACAGCTAGGCAGGCTGGCTCCTCAATCTCAGCCCACTTCACTCCTACATTCATGACATTTACCAGAGGTTGGCACACCTTGGATGTAAAGGGCCAGATAGTAAATATTTTAGGCTTTGCAGACCTTGGCACTTTCTGCCACAACTACTCAACTCCACTTTTGCAGCACAAAAGCTGCCATAGACAGTAAGTAAATGAATGGGCTTGGCTGTTTTCCAATGAAACTTTATTTACTAATGCAAACAGAGGGCCAGATTTGGCCCACAGGACCTGCTTTGCTGAATAGACAGGAGTCTACCATGGAAATTCACTCCTGGGCTTTGGCTATGTAGAAAAGAATTGAGAACATCCAATGCTTTTAAGATGTGAATTTCTTTCTGTCACATTTGCATTTCACGTCTGCAGAATGAAGAGTTCATAAATACTTAGGGTATGCAAATTAACTGTGACTATTCACTTCCCTCCCTTATAAAGCAAATTCATTGCTGTTTGTGTTTTTATTCTACAGGGAAATATGTAGACAGGTATTCTATTTTAAAAGCATGTGTTTTAAAACAGAATGGCTAATAAGTTAGGCAACTCTATCTTGATTGACAGGGCTGCCCTGCCCTCCTGCTGAAACTCGATAAGCAGAAACAGGACAGCTAGCTAGATTTTTAATGGAGAATTAACAATTGCCAGCAATAAGTCTCTTTGTCA
The DNA here is from genome assembly GCF_030445035.2 of Dasypus novemcinctus. NCBI lineage: Eukaryota > Metazoa > Chordata > Mammalia > Cingulata > Dasypodidae > Dasypus > Dasypus novemcinctus. The sequence continues at coordinate 55,684,886 of NC_080696.1, read as the reverse complement.
GCATCCATATCCACGGCTTTTTCCCATGGAGGAGTTTTGGCAAGAATGAAGTAGGTCCCATCTTGGACACATTTTGGAATTCTTTTGATGGGTCAAGACACTAAATTTGCCTCGAAATTTGGGTCAGTTCCAGATAACCATTTAGCCCAGATTTGAGTGACAAGCCACAATGTTTGACTTTATCCAAAGGTATGTCACTGTGCAGAAGCCTGTAAAATGTCGCCTCCCTTGCACTTTGGTTCTTCAGAAATTCCTTCATCAAAAATGAAACAAGTTCAGTGTTTGTGGCTGTGTCACACTTATTAATGGCCAAGGTTGACTCCTAAGACTCAAATATTCAGTTTCAGAGAATAATTAGAAAACTTGGAAGAAAGGTGGGGAGGGGGAAGAAAAGGTGGTTATCCTTCTACTCTCCCACTTCACCAGCTTTATGTGTGGCCCTACCTAGAAAGTCGACTGTTCACATTTCAGATATCGTGAAATTGGTTCACCTGAACTACCGAATGGTTTAACTGGTTACTTAGCCTCATCCCCTTACCACCAACTCACCGTCCCTCTCTTATTTTGGAAAATAAACAGAGCTTATGAGAGTAGAGTGAATCTGGGGGGTGTTCTAATGTTTTCTGGCAGAAGCATGGTAAGTGTAAAATGAAGTTGGATAAAATAATAGCCACTGGTTTCTATCACAGGACAAGCAAGGAAGCCATCTGACTAAATGGCTCATAGGTAGACTTTTGACCTTATCTTCAAATGAGGTCATACTCAGAGTCTCAGAGAAATGTTGGTAAGAATAAAGGAAGATGATGCACCTCTTTTTCCTCAAAATACTCCTATGCGCTTTTTTTCTTCTTTATTTTCTTTTAAACCCTATGCGCTTTTAATCACTCTCATTTATAATACAATTAATGTAAGTACAAATACGTTAATATTCCTCACAAACTCGTAGGTTTTCATTGTTCTATTTTAAAACGTCATTATGAAAATTTTCTAAACATACAGAAAGTATAGAGTGTAGTTTATCATATATACACCACCCCTTGCCTAGATATAATAATTGTTGACATTTTGTCATGTTTGCTTCACTGATTTTTTTTTTCCTGGAGCATTTCAAAATATAGATAGAGCCCATTTTTGTTTCTAAATACCTTGGGTTATATCTCAAAAGGGGGGGAAGATGACATTTTCTTAGACAATCATAATTATTCCCCAAATAGCTTTTACAGCTGGCTTGTTCAAACCGATTGTCCAATCAAGGACCATGCATCACATGTGGTTGCTTTTTGTCTCCAGCCCTTTTAAAATCCAGAACAGCAGAGCCTGGGCCAGTTGTCCAGTAGACTATTCCACCGTCAGGAAGATTCTGCCCGGCTTTAAACTTGGGTCTCATCACTGGACATGGCCTGTATGGTACAGGCAAATTAATGTTTTAAAAATTATCTTCTGAATAGCATGCTTGCATTGCTTCCTACTTTGGGTTTTTTTGTGTGTTGTATGTCTCTTTTTGTCTGTTAATATGTGTAATTTATAATTTCATACATTTAACATATGACACAGTTTTGATAATATGTCACACAAATGGAAAACACTACTTTTCCATTTTTTTATTTATTTTATGTGTTTCTCCCCTCCCCCGCCTCATTGTTTGTACGTGCTGTCTGCTCTCTGTTTCCATTTGTTGTGTGCCTAACTTCTTTTTTTTAAAAAAAGACGTATTTATTTGTTTACAACTCCCCCCCCCATTGTCTGCTCTCTGTCCACTTACTGTGTGTTCTTTTGTGTCTGCTTGTATTCTCATTAGGCGGCTCCAGGAACCAATCCTGGGACCTTCCAGAGTAGGAGAGAGGCACTCATTCCCTTTCACCACCTCAGCTCCCTGATCTGCTGCATCTCTTATTTCTCTCCTCTGTATCTCTTTTAGTTGTGTCATCTTTCTGCGCCAGCTCTCCATATGGGCCAGAACTCCTGGGCAGGGCAGCACTCCTGCGTGGGGCAGCACTCCTGTGTGGGGCAGTACTCATGTGCAGAGCAGTACTCCATTTGGGCCAGCTCACCACATGGGCCAGCTTGCTTTCACCAGGAGGCCCTGGCCTTCGAACCCTGGACCTCCTACATGGTAGAAAGGAGCCCAATTGCTTGAGCCACATCCGCTTCCCTCGTCTTCTTTTTTTAGGAGGAGGCACTGGGAACCGAACCTGGGACCTCCCATGTGGTAGGTGGGCGCCCAACTGCTTGAGCCACATCTGCTTCCCTATTTTTCCATTTTTTAATACAGAAGTGATAGAGTCTAACTCGGTGTAGGAGAGGTCCTGAAAGCCATTGATGATACACTCGAGAATAAATGTGGACCTGTCCTAATTTTGTGACTCGTTCACTGTTCATCACTAGATGTCCCAAACTCTCAAACCAATTATTTATTCCCAGTCAAATAATGTAGTCACTTTTTTTCCATAACTGGCTGGCTTGGGCATGTCACATGCAATACGAATTTATTTCCAGCACAGTCAGCCTGCCTCAGCTAAGCTTCCCTGTGTCTACACGTGCACCTTTTCTAATGCTTTGACAATCATTTCCTGGAGATTAAGCTGATTTATCTGGCCAGAGGCTCACAACTCTTTTTTTCCCTTGTCACCTGAATTTCATGCCCCCTTTTCCTAGGATGGTGGAGTTTCCCTCCTTCACTACAGAAGCCCTCTAGCTTGGATTCTGATTTGTGTCCATGGGAAGGATTATTTGATTTGGACAGATCAGCTGAGGCACCTTAGAGAGGAAGAATGGGAGCTGAGTAAGTGGTGGCAGCATAAGCTCTAAGTGTTGGGTGGTTTGTTATGCAGCAAACAGAGCTTATTTTTGAGAATGTTAAATTAATTGCTAGCATTTTAAATTTAGGTACAATCACGTAAGAATTCAGATCGCTGCTTCTTTTGACAAAAGGGTAAGGTCTGGCTATGCTGGGCTGGGGCCAAGGAGAGGGTGTCCCTGTAGCCAGAACCTGCTTTCTAGTTGGCCACTCCCCACTTCTCACATTGCAGAGAGGGATGGGAAGCCCTAACAGGTCCCAATAAAAATGCATTCATCAGCCGAAGAAGGAATGCTGTGCAGATACATGCTGCAGCGGAGATCAATCTTGAAGACGTTATTTTAAGTGAAATAAACCAGACGCAAAAAGAGTAGATAATGTATGATTCCATTTATATAAAATAGCTGGAACAAACAGATTCTTAGAGACATAAAGAAGATTACAGGTTACCAGGGTCCTGGTGGGATAGGGGAAATGGGGAGTTAACAATGGGAATAGAATTTCTGTTTGGGGTGATAAAAAATTTTTCATAATGGATGGTGGGGATGGTAGCACAACATTGTGAACACAATTAATGCCACTGAAATGTACACTTAAAATTGGTCGAACTACTTAAATTTGTGTTATATATGTGACCTCAATTGTTAACAATTTTAATGAATAAAACACAATGGAGCGCTATAAAAACGTTTCAAATGCCTGTTATGCACCAGGTACCAGAGTAAGCAAAAACAGACAGTTTCTGCCTGTAAGTATCTTAAATTCTAGAAGATGAGCTAGACATGAATCAAGTAGACAGAAACTAATCATTCAACACATAAACACCAAGCCTTACCACGCTGGGTGCTACACACAATGGTAAGCAGGAGACCGAGCTGGGAATGCCGCCAAAGCCCCAGCGCACGGTGCTCGGGTGGGGTGAGGGAGACAGAAAATTAACAAAGTCATTAAGTGACATGTCTCCTAGATGGTGGAAGTGCCCTGGATAAGGAAACAAACAGAGGAAGGGGACTAGCTTGGTGGGTAGGGGGTCTGGCTTCTCCCGAGAGTGTGAGGGGGGAGACTTGAGCTGAGGAGCCGTGGCAGCCGAGGCCCCTTTCCGTGGGGCCTGTTAGAAGAATGAGTAGAAGGGAGCAAGGAGGCACTGGGGGAGCAGCCAGGAGGCAAGCACCCCGTCCAGACCTGGAGAGGATGGGAGCCGTGGAGACGGAGAGATGCCAGGTGGGAAGACATTTCAAGGGAGCAGACAACCATACTTGCTGATTGGATGGGGACAACAGGAAAAGGGGGCCAAGGAAGACCCCTGGTTTTTTGCCAAGTGCGGGATAGAGTTGCCTGGGGTGAAGCTGGAGAATTCTGGAAGAGCAGCAGTTTAAGGGAGACCAGGCGTTTGGTTTTGGATGGACTCTGAGGGCGTCCCTGCACCTGGGTGGAGGTGCCCAGGCGTCAGGGGACAAAGCCCGGAGCCAGAGCACAAGCTGCGGTGGAGAGGAAGGTGCGTGGGACTAGGGTACAGCTGGTGTTTAGGGCGGTAGACACCAAAGGAGTGAGTGGAAACAGGGAAGAGAGGAAGTCCCTGGACTGAGCCCTGGGTAAGAAAGATGGGAAAACCAGGCAAGTGTGCTGGCCCGGAAGTCGAGAATGTGTTTCAAGCAGGAGCACTGGTGAACTGTGTTGAATGCTGCAGGTAGGTAAAAAAAGACAAGCATGAGAATTATCACTGAAATTGACACTGTGGAGGTCTTGGTTGCCTTGGGGAGAACAATGGAATGGTGGGGACAAAAGCCCCATTAGAGTGGGATTCAGAGAGAACGGGGTAGCAGAATTAGAAGGGTGTGCATAGAAAACTCAAGGAGTCTTTCTGCAAAGTATAGCAAGAGGGGAAGTGGTGTTAAGAGAACTTTTAGGATAAATCACAGCATTTTGTAGGGTAATGGGAAAAAATCCAGATTAAAGGAGAAATTGATGATCAAAGAGGAAAAAAAGAGAAATTTTGAAGTGACATAAAAATATACACTGATAAGTTTGTCAGTGCAGGTCACATGGGCCAGGACCTAGCTTAGGAGGCCAGGAAAGGCTTCACTAAGCAAGTGACATTTGAGCTATGAAAGGAGGAAAGAGTGGGAGATAACAAGGCAGAAAAACGGTAAGAGGAGGCAGACCATTTGGTGGGGACAACAGCATGGGCAAAGGGCCTGTGGCAGGATGGAGGACAACAGGACTGAGGAACTTAGAGGAGTTCAGTTGGCTGAGGTGAGGAACACAATGGGAGAGACAAGCAGGGGTCTGTCTCTTCTAGCAGCTGGGCTTCAACCCTCTCAGTTTACAAGCCATTCATTCATTCTTTCAAGTGTGGTGAGCACTGCAGTAACCAGCCTCCAGCCCAGTCCCCAGTGATGGTTGCCCCCAGTGTTCCTGCCCCATGTAGTCCCTTCCTACACCGAAAAGACTGACCTGTGTAACCAGAACTGAAGGCACAGGAGTTCCAAGGTTAGGTCATAAAAGATAGTGTGTCTGACATCAGATAGTGGTGATGGTTGCACAATTTTGTGATTATGCTCTAAAGTACTGAACTGCATACTTGAAAGGGTAAATTTTATGGCATATGAGTTCTATCTCAAACAAGAAAATTCGTGTATGATAAATAGAAAAACTAAGTTACAGGGAATGAATCAGATCAGTCCTATCAGTTACCACAATAAATGTGAATAAAATGAGATCCTCTTCTAAAAATATAAAAAGACACTGTGGCTTCCACCACCTTGCCTTCTCTCTCAGATTCTCAGATGACTTGCTCTGATGAAAGCTGAGGACACTCAAGCAGCCCTATGATGAGGCCAAGTAGCAAGGACCGGAGACCCCCTGCCAGCTGTCCTGAAGTGTGCCCTCTTGGAAGCGTGTCCTCCAGCCCAGGCAAAGCTTGGCCGACTGCAACCCTGGCCAACAACTCGCCTGCAACCTCTTGAGGGAATCAATCCAGAACCATCTAACTAAGCTGCTCCCAAATTCCTGACCCACAAAAACGATGAGATAATAAATGTCTGTTATTTTAAGACACTAAGTTTTGGGTAACTTGCCACATAGCAATAGATAAACAATACAAGCAACACTGCTCTAGGGACTGAAAAATGGCAAAAGCATAATAACTGCCCTCATAGAGGGGAATAAGCTTCCACGATCACACTCATTTTTTAAAAAAACAGATTTATTTATCTCTTCCACCCCCTTGTTGTTTGCACTTGTATCTTGTCATCTTCTTTGTTGGGACCTCTGATGTGGGAAGGAGGCACCTAATCAGTTAAGCCACCTCCATTCCCTGCTTTGTTGTATCTCTCATTATGTCTTTTCTCTTCTCTCTCTTGTTGTGCCATCCTGTAGTGTCGGCTTGCCACGCCTGCCCATTGCACCAGTTCGCCGTCCTGCTCATCCTCTTTAGGAGGCACAGGGAACCTCTGCTCCCTGCTTCGTTGTGTCTCTCATTATGTTTTTCTTCTTGTGTCTCTTGTTGCATCACCTTGTAGCATCAGCTTGCCATGCCTGCCCATTGCACCAGCTTGCTGTCTTCTTTAGGAGGCACTGGGAACTGAGCCAGAGACCTCCCGTGTGGTAGGCGGGAGCCCAATCACTTGAGCCACATCTGCTTCCCCATGATCGCACTCATCGCACCATATTTCATGTCACTGATGTCCCTTTACAGGTGAGGTAGCTGACGGTTAGCCAGCCCCATTTCTCGACCACTTCATCATTCATGATACAGTGAGACAAGTGCTGTGACAGCAGTCTGAACTCAGGGCTGTGCAATCCAGAGGAGGGAGTTTTTAAAACCTCTTGGAACTGGGGAAGTATAACCTCACACTTCTCCAGAGAGAACTTACTAATAAAAAACACACAGGCGTTGTGGGAGAAATTGTACCCTCAAAAAGTATTTAATTGCAAGAAAATATCTTTATCTGATTCCTCTTTTCCTTTAAGTCCCAATCCATATGTCACCTTGTCAGTGCGACCTCCCTCCAATGCATCGTCTAGTCATTCAGAAACATTTATTGAACACCTCCTGTATAGCAGGCTTGTGCAAGGAGCCAGGAACGAATGGGGCAAGTTCCCAGCCCTCAAGAAGCTCAGTATCTGGTTGGGAGAGAGATTTGCTAACAAGCACAAGTTGGTATCCACAAATAGAAGGCTAGGCAAGGAGATGCCGCGTAGCTTCATGGCAGATGCCGACTTCCTAGTTAGGCAGACTGGGAGGTGTAGGCGAGGGAAAGGGTGGCGGGGACAGTGCAGCGCAGCGTGGTCATGGCCCCCAGTCCCGGACTTTCTCCCCCTCGTGTGTGGAGGCAGCAACCTAAGTCTTTATCTTTGGAAGCCTCAGAATTTTCTCTTACCTATGGACAAACACAGGCCTGACTGAGCTTCAGGAAATAGAAGCACTAAAGAGAATCTTGGAAAAGTATTTAGCACACTTACACCCACAGTGCGTTTCTGACAACATTCATGCCATGGAATGTTAATTGCTGTGTAAATTGAAAAAGGAGCAGGCCCTGGCCAAAGAGCATGGAGACTTCTGAGTTAAAGCCACCAGGCTTTCCTTAGATGCTAGTGGGCCTCATGACTGTTCTGGAGGAGGTGCTCCCTAAACTAGCTGCCCTGAACCCTCTTTGATTGAGAAGCATTTCCCTGGGCGAGGGTTTCTAATGCCTACCAAGCACAGCGCCCACAGATGAGAAACAAAGACCTGAGGTCCACAGAGGCCTGCTGAATTGCCCAAGATGCCCAGCGGTCAAGGCCTTGGCTGTCCTGACACCAGGGAAGGATCCAGGAGTTCATCTCGGGCCCTCTCTTCTGGTTGAGAGTCTGACCCCTTAGCTGACCGGTGGCCACGTGTGGTCGTCTGGACAAAGTTAGACCAATCACAGCCTTTCTCTGGGATTCCCTAACAGGTCCTTTCAGTCTGGGTACAAGACAGGCCCCATCATTCTATGGCCAAGGTTACAGCTTGGTGGGGACACTGGTCCGAGGGTGAAGCCAATATGGGGAGAGACACGAGACTACAATCAGACAGACAGATGAGCTGAGGCTGGGGCTGTAGGAGACCTAGACACCATCGTCCACGCAGCCAGCTCCTTACTAGCCCTGCTCTCCCCTCTCTGAAGTTCTCCCAGGAGCCTCAACCTCAGGGTTTTCTCCCTCTACACATGCCCCCCCATACACACACACACACTCACACCACAAACCTCATTAGCTGCCTGACCCCTAAACCCTGGGAGGATGGGGCCGGGGACGGCGTGGGGGTGATGAGTAGAACAGAAAGTGGAACCTCTCCTTCTACCTCAAACATCTACGGGGCTTCCCAGGGTTCCAGGGAAAGTAGTTTTCTGCATTTCCCAGCACCCAGGGCTTCCTAACCCTGCGCAAAACAGCAATGCAGCACCTTGATATTATCTTAACTAATTACCACCCATAGCTTATTGCCTCTAAAATGAAATATTGTTACTATTGTCTTTTGTGCCTTATGCTCAGATGCTGCTCCATTCAAGGGAGGACTGTGGGCGGGAGTCTGGGTTCTCCATCTAAGCTGCTGGTGTGAGTCTTCCCAGGTAGGATCAATTGGGAAGGTCATGGTGAAATGAATTATGTTGGGAGCAGATATGGCTCAAGCAGTTGAGGGCCCACATCCCAGATGGAAGGTCCCAGGTTCAGTTCCCGGTGTCTCCTAAAGAACACAAACAAACAACAAGCAGATGGAAGGTCCCAGGTTCAGTTTCCGGTGTCTCCTAAAGAACACAAACAAACAACAAGCAGACATCGAGCGAAACAGCAAGCAGACATTGAGTGAAAACAACAAGCAGACAATGAGCAAAATCAAACAAGCAGGGAGCAGATGTCACTCAAGTAGTTGAGTGTCCACCACCCACATGGGTGGTCCTGGGTTCAGTTCCTGAAGCCTCCTAAAGAAAAAAGCAGACAGACAATGAGCAAAAAACGAACAAACGAGTGAAAATAAGGAGCAGAAACAACAAGCAAACAGATGAGGAAGCCGTCTTGGGGGGAGGGGGAAAGAATTACATTAGAAACGGCAGCCAGACCCTGAAAGAATGGATCAGCCCTGAAGGAACAAGGGTAGGGCCTGAGAGATTGGCCCAGGCACAAGGGGATTTGTCAGGTTCAAGGAAGAGGACAGGGAGCCGAGACTGTGACTCCTGCCCTCCCCTCCATCTCTCACTCCTATTTTCTTTGGTCTCCCCAACATCACCCACCACCATCAACCACCACCAATTCTAAGACAACCAGCAGTAAGCAGATCCATGGCCAAACCAGCTCTGGGAAGACATGGTACTGCATGCTTAGCCTCCCTAATAATACAATAAAAAGCTAAGATGATCACCGCTCCCTTTCTGAGCATTTTCCTTGAAGTGCTTTTAGGTATTAAATATTATATATGCTTACATATATATATATATATATATATATATATATATATATATATATATATATATATATCCATCCAACCACCGTGAGGTAGGCACTGCTATTAGCATCATTTTAAAAAGAGAAAATGAAGTATAGGGAGGTTCAGCAACACAGCCAAGGCCAAGGCCAGGAGGCTTGAACCTGGACCCAGGCAGCCAGTTTCCAGATTCTACCTGCTTAACCACTAGGCCATACATTGGAAGGGTTTTCAACAGAAGGAAAGTCCTTAGAAACTTTTCTAAACAAGAGCAGATTCTATTTGAAATATGGATGCATCTGGGATTATCTCAAGTCAGAAATTATCCTGATTTCATATTCTTCAAAATAATGAAATCTTGCACTGACCGAAAGATCAGCATAGCAGTTCTTAAATACAGGGATATTTAAATATCAAAAAGTGGCTTTGCAATGACTAATCCCTAATTACAAACTGGAAAGAAAATGAGTGTGGCTGTTGGAGTAAATAGCGTCCTAGACAAGGGCTGGGTCATGAAGGACTGGAATTCCACAGGTCTTCCGCTGCCTGGGCAAGACGAGGGAGCTCTCAGCCTGCTATTTTTTGTTTGCTTGTGTCCTGTTAATGAACTTGCAGCGCTCCTATTGGGCAAGCTTCTGGAGTATGCTGTAAAAAGGCATTGTCCCCAGAACATATTTAAATTTCAAATGCATGCCTAATACACCCAACGCAGTGCTGGTTAAATTCTCTGCATAACTCAAGGGGTTATTTCCTTTCACGCCAGCTCTTGGGAGTTCTGTCCTTGGGTTTTGTTCCTTCCTTCCTTCCCCATAGCCACCTCTCACCCCCCAGGACTGTCTTTCTTTCTACAATCTGCTAGTGGCAATTTGCCTAAGGTATACCTCTGTGTTCTGGTTTGGTTTAAAAGACATTCATCTTTATTGTGTGGAATACTCTATGCTAATGTCTTTTCTTTTCAGTCAGTCTTATTGAGCTGCACTTTCCGTTCTTTCTTATTAATGTCCCACAGCCCAACTTTTAAAGAGTCAAATTTCACAGAGACTACATCCCCTCCTTGGGAAGCTGAGTCCCCTCATGTTTCTGGAAACGCAATGGAATAACAGGCCCCTGGCCCATCTGAGTAGATCTGTTCATCGCCACCAGATGGGGAAGAGAGAGAAGCCAACCTGGGCTCCATCCAGGCCACGATCCCCGAGGTGCCCAGAGTCACCAACACGCCTCGTTGATGGAATAAACAGCCCTGGAAGCTAAGGGCACCCAAGGGAGACTCTCTCAAGGTCATTGCAGAGCTTTTAAAGAGTGCTCAGTGGCAAAAAATGAGAATCACCTCGTCTGAATTTGAGGCTCTACCTTCTCATCTCTTCTCACCTAAACATAACGTTCCAATAACTGCCTATGCAAATGCTTTTCTCCTGCCATTTATGGAAATTCTAAATTTTGTCATTTCCATGGCCAATGTTAATGGCAGTAACAGAAACTGAAAAACAGAAAGATGATTCCAACAACGGAACTTGTATTTTTTTCTTTTTAGGAGATACCAGATATTGAAACCAGGACCTCGTACATGGGAAGCAGGCACTCAACCACTTGAGCTATACCTGCTCCAGAACTTACGTTTTTAAAATAAATTTCTTCACCGAATTTCCCCTAATTTTAACATTTTACATAACCATGGTACATTTGTTAAAATTTAAAAATTAACCTTTGTCCATTAAAACATTGTCATTGTACATTAAAACATTGTAACATTGTAACATTAATTGTAACATTAAAAAAATATGAGGTCCCAATATGCCCCCCCACCCCCTCCCCTCATTCCTCCCCCCATAATAACAACCTCCTCCATCATCATGAGACATTCATTGCACTTGGTGAATACATCTCTGAGCACCGCTGCACATCATGGTCAATGGTCCACACCATAGCCCACACTCTCCCACAGTCCACCCAGTGGGCCATGGGAGGACATACAATGTCCGGTAACTGTCCCCACAGCACCACCCAGGACAATTCCAAGTCCTGAAAATGCCCCCACATACATCTCTTCCTCCCACTCCCTACCCCCAGCAGCCACCATCGCCACTTTCTCCACACCAATGCCACATTTTCTTCAATTACCAATCAATAGTTCATGAATAGAATATCAGTAAGTCCATTCTAATCCATACTCTATTCCTCCATCCTGTGGACCTTGGAATGGTTGTGTCCACTCCACATCTATATCAAGAGGGGGTTTAGATTCCACATGGATGCTGAATGCAATTCTCCTGCTTTCAGTTGTAGACACTCTTGGCTCCCTGGTGTGGTGGTTGACCTTCTTCACCTCCATGTTATCTTAGTGGGGTAAGTCCAATAAACCAGACGTCTATTACTCTTAACTCAACTCCAACTTTATTCGGATTTCACCAGTTTTCCCACTAGCGTGTTTTTTCTGTTCCAAGATCCAATCCAGGATACCATTTTGAGTTTAATGATCTTTTTAAAAATTGTATCTTATGTACACTATCATCACTTTGGCTTCCCCACAACACTCTCACCCCACCCCCTTTAACCATTCAATAAAACTTCACACAAGAATAGATTAAAAAGAAACCCCAGAGTTTATTTATTTATTTCTGTATTTCATAAATGGCGCTACACATCCCACTGGAGGTACAGGAGATAATTTTAGGTGGTACACAGATAAATAATTTTTAGTTAAATATATTTTAATGGCTCTTAGAAAAATATATAGCAGGCCCATCAGACACAAATTCACAGATATCATTTCAAAAGGATGAGGTTAAGAGTGAAAATTCTACACTTACAATATAAAAATGTATAAAAGAAAATATTAAGTAATTATATAGGCAGTTCACATACATTAAGTGCTGGAAAGGAAGTATGTAAAGGGTTGAAATTTGGAAACACTGATCTCTCCCAGAGTCTTCCTTATGCACATGAAGAAACTGAGACCCAGAGAGAAGTGGCTTGTGGCTCCGGCCACCACGTCCCACTTCTTCTGCTAACCCTCCCCTGATCTCCCCATCCTTGTGGAGACCTGGACCCTCTGCAGGCCCAGGATGGTTCCTAGCACCTACCAACAGGGTGATGGGGTATTTTCCAGCTAGATCACTCTGGTCAATGAGACAGGAGAGCCAAGGGGCTTCTGGGAAAGCCTCCCTCCATCATAGAAAGGGACACAGCTATCATCAGTGGACAGGTTTAATAAACTGTGGCATGCCAAGGAGGACTCCACAGATGCAAAAAGAAGAGGAGGGAGCTCCAAGATACATGTGGGAAAAGCCAGGAGAAGCATGTCTAGTGTGCTACCAAACATCTAAGACAGAGGAGTGAGAATACAAATGCACGTTGTTAGCCTGTCGTAAAAAATAAAGAATGGAAAGAAGGTCAAACCCACAAAACAGGGTACCTACGAGAAAAGGGAGGGAAAAGAACCAAGGCGGGGGAGACCAAGACTTCTCTAAAAACTACCCTTTTGGTAAATTTGACTTTGGCTCCATGTAAATATTTTACATAATTAAAAATTAAATTAAAAACTTTAGGGAAACAGACTTTGGCCCAGTGGTTAGGGCGTCCGTCTACCATATGGGAGGTCCGCGGTTCAAACCCCGGGCCTCCTTGACCTGTGTGGAGCGGGTGTCCCCCGCGCGGGGGAGCCCCACGCGCAAGGAGTGTGCCCATGAGGAAAGCCGCCCAGCGTGAAAAGAAAGAGCAGCCTGCCCAGGAATGGCGCCGCCCACACTTCCTGTGCCGCTGACGACAACAAAAGCGGACAAAGAAACAAGACGCAGCAAATAGACACCAAGAACAGACAACCAGGGGAGGGGGGGAAATTAAAATAAATAAATAAATCTTTAAAAACAAACAAACAAACAAAAAAAAACTTTAAAAAGCAATCCAAAAAATCTGAAAGAGAAGGGAAATTAATGAATCTAACTGCATATCGGTTTGGTCACATAACTACAGAGATAGGAAAACATTTAAGCAACCTAACACTTACCCTTGGTGGAAAACAGATGCCCTAAGGACAAAAAGAACAGAAAAAAAAAACCTAAGAAAAACTTCAAGTATTTTTCCATACTCATGTTGCTGGCAGTAGGGTTGGTACTGATATTCTTAGACAGTAGTATATATGTTTTGGGATAAAGCAACTATCTCCCAGGTAAGATGATTACTTTTTAATTTTTTAATTTTTTTAAAAAAGATACTTAGATTACATGAATGTTACATAAAAAATATAGGGGATTCCCGTATGCCCCGCTCCCTACACCTCCCACATTTCCCAACATTAACAATATCCTTCATTAATGTGGTACATTTATTGCAATTGATGAACACATTTTGGAGCATTGCTGCTAAGCATGGATTAAAGTTTACATTGTAGTTTATACTCTCTCCCACACAATTCTGTAGGTTATGGCAAGATATACAATGGCCTGTAACTGTCATTGCAATGTCATCCAGGATGATTGTCAAGTCCTGAAAATGCCCCCATATTGCACCTGTTTTTCCCTCTCCCTGCTCTCAGAACCTCCAGTGGCCACACTCTCCACATGAATGATACAATTTCTTCCACTGGTAGACTCAAAATAAGTCTACAGTAGAATTCCAGTAAGTCTACTTAAGTTCATAGTTCACTTCCCAGTCCTGAGGATTCTGGGATGGTGATGCTTACTCCACCTCTATTTGAGAGGGGGCTTTGATCACATATAGCTGATGGTTGGGACTCTTGCTTGAAGTTGTAGACTCTCTCAGTTCCTTGGTACAGTGTTGTCCATCATCATCTCCTAGTTAGTTATCCTGGGTGAGTCCAAAGAACTGGAGAGTAGGTGTTGCAACTCTAATGAGACTCAGGGCCCAGCTGGCACATGGACAGCCCAAAGATTTCAGTCTCTTGGATGTGCACTTACCAATTCTAGTACTATTAATAGGTTCAAATAGAAGGACAGTAGAGCCACATGTAGGGAAACCACAACTGAGTCCAACTCTGTCACACTGGGGAGCATAAATTCCAAAGTAGGGCCCACTGGCAAAGCACCAAATTCCTGAGCTATCTGCCCTGTCTGGATGTCTCCAGAGTCCTCAGGAGCCCCACTATTTGGGGTAGTGTCTACTCTAATAGTCTATGAGATCCTGCTGAGACATGCATAAGTGTTACCTCTGGGATGACCTCCCGACTCACTTTGAAGTCTCTTAGCCATATAAACTTGTTTGTCTTTACTTTTCCCCTTTGGTTAAGGTCTTTTTCCAGTTGCATTGCTAGGTGCTTGGTAGTAATCCCTCAGTGCCAGGAAGGCTAATCTCTGGGAGTCATGCCCCATGCTGGGGGGAAGTTATTGCATGTATATGCTGAGTTTGGCTTACAGAGTCCACATTTGAAAAACAAGGAGGCTCTCAGGAGGTAACTCTTAGACACCCTATAAAACTAAGCTAAGTTTCAATTTCAAGAGTAAAGGTTCATAAGTACAGTCATCGATATCAAGGGCCTGTCAGTGGACCATCCTCCTTCACTAGTCATTGCCCCTGTACTTGGGGGATTCTTGCTGTTCCAGTAGAGAATGTGGCAGAGCTCTCCAGGATGGGAATTTGATATTCTTTCGTTATTGTGTGACTCTTCATCCACCATGACAATGCCCCATGAACATTTGAACACATTCATATGCCTTGTATGTATGCCCAGATGAATTTCCTCCCATGCATCCCCCATCACTGATGTCCCACAATGATCCCTCCCCACCACAGTTGTAACCCTTCTGTGATCCAAAATTTCTTCAAAAATCAAGCCAATAAAATAGCCAAATACAATTAATAAGAAAATGAAACAATAATGATAGTTTTAAAATAAGAAATAAAATACAAAAAAATTAAAAACAATAAAAAAAATAAAAAAAATTTTTGGGATAATAAAAAAATGAAAGGGAAACGGACTTTGGCCCAGTGGTTAGGGCATCCGTCTACCATATGGGAGGTCCGCAGTTCAAACCCCGGGCCTCCTTGACCCGTGTGGAGCTGGCCATGCGCAGCGCTGATGTGCGCAAGGAGTGCCATGCCACGCAAGTGTGTCCCCCGCGTGGGGGAGCCCCACGCGCAAGGAGTGCGCCCGTGAGGAAAGCCGCCCAGCGTGAAAAGAACGAGCAGCCTGCCCAGGAATGGCGCCGCCCACACTTCCCGTGCCGCTGACGACAACAGAAGTAGACAAAGAAACAAGACGCAGCAAATAGACACCAAGAACAGACAACCAGGGGAGGGGGGGAAATTAAATAAAATAAATAAATCTTTAAAAAAAAAAAATGAAAAAAAATTTTTTTTTTTTGACATTTTGGCTTTCAACGCTGTAAGATCTGTTGTCCTGTATGTACAGTGAATTCTTTCATTTATTCCCCCAGTGTCTTACTTTTTTCATGTTGTCTTCACAGAAGTTTTAGGTTACAGAAAAGTCATATTCAGAATACAGGGGACTCTCATATACCCAACATCCTCTGCCTTTTCCCCCTTCTCCTATTAATAAAAATTTATCTGTGGATGGTACATTTGTTACAACTTATGTACTAATATTGAAATATAGCTCCTAACCATAGTCAATGGTTTACATTATCATTTACATTTTGGACCATACACTTCTATAAATTTTGGTGAAATTTAACATGGCCTGTATCCATCATTGCAAGATCATGAAGACCACTTCCATTGCCCCCAAAATGGCCCCTGTTCCATCTATTCTATTCTTTCTTCCCCCTCCCCTTGGAACCCATAGCAACCACCAGGCTTCACTTTTTGAAGGACAAGATTCATAGCTACTTGCAACAACACTGAGGGCTTGACACACTGGTCTGTCCTCCTCTATTGGGCACCGCACATGTTCTTGAATTGTGGTGTATACATACAATGGAATATTATTCAGCTGTAAGAAGGAATACAGTATTAACACGCA
Organism: Dasypus novemcinctus; assembly: GCF_030445035.2. Classification (NCBI taxonomy): domain Eukaryota; kingdom Metazoa; phylum Chordata; class Mammalia; order Cingulata; family Dasypodidae; genus Dasypus; species Dasypus novemcinctus. The sequence continues at coordinate 55,668,710 of NC_080696.1, read as the reverse complement.
GGATAGCATGGATGAATCTTGAGGGCCTTATGTTGAGTGAAGCAAGCCAGGCACTAAAGGACAAATATGACATGACCCCACAGATATGAAGTAAACTAATTGAGCAGACTCACAGAGCTAGAGCCTGGAAGATAGGTTTATAGGAAATAGAAAGGGAGGAGAAGGTTGTGAGCCAATGCCCATATGGGCTAAATTTATGTTAAGGTGGAAGTGTGCAGTTGGGCAGTGGAGGGACATGACAGGGGCGCAGTGATACTGTTGGGTTGGGCAGTGCAGGTTTGTCAGGGGATTAGGATGAGGAGGGTGGGTTGGACTGTCCATGGAACTGGGAGTGGGGGGCTTGGAGGAGGGAGCAGGTGAACACTGGGGACTGGTGGGTACATGGTTGAAACTGCAACGTTAGGAATTCTTTTTTTGGCAATATTGCAAGGGAGAGTTACTGGTTTAAGGTGTTAGATGTGGGGGGGGGGGGGACTTTGGGGACAGGGTGCACCTGGACCAGGCTTCTAGGGAGTGTGTGAGTGTTCATGCTGTCACAGTGTATAATATCATGGGTGGAGACCCACATAATGAGCGGGAAGGTGTTGGATTCCCATCATGGGGAGGCCCACTATGTTCTCAAATAGAGGTACGGGAATCTCTCAAGATGATTAATTTTTAAAAGATTTTTAAATAAAATCTCATGGCAAATTAATTTCTAGTTACATATAAAATGTTGGACAAAGCAAATGAACTTAATAAAAATTGCCCATAGTCTTGCTCAGAGAAATCCAGAATTAACATTGCTTTTATTCAATTTTCTGTGCATAATTTTCTATGCACATTTTCAAAAATGACACCTTGTGAGTCTACATTCTATAACCTATTTAAATTTTTTTATAACTGCATGAATTTTTTTTCATATCCCTATATGTTTTCCCTTCTCTAAGTTGTTAATTCCAAGAAGGAGAACTTTGAACAGTGTTTCCCCAACTTTATTCTCACACCCCAATCTCAAATTTTGCCACATATGTATAATACCTGTACAATTGTAGACAATATTTTTCTTTAAAACTACTCACATTTTTTCTTAGTCTTATATAGTTATATTTTTTAAATTATAGGATTGATAAGCTGATTATATATTCTCCTAATATGAATTGGTATAAATACATAATAAAATTTAAATGTTCATCTGGGTATGGTTTTAAATTATCTTGTGTAGAGCCAGTGGCTTGGGGACCACATTTTGGTAAACACTTTATAGCACCGCAGTTAATGTCTAAATAGATTTCTTTTTTTAATTGACTCTGTATGTGCGTGTGTGTATTTTCTGTGAGTGGTAAAACCCTTGTAGAGTTGTGTAACCACCACCATAATCAGGATTCAGAACAGCTCCATTACCCCCAAACTCCCCTGCTGCTGCCCTCTTGTAGACTTGTCTTGTGTGGATGGATTCTCCTATTGCTGGATCATTAGCTTGTTTCCTAGTTTCCTCTGTGATGACTAACTTGCTTCCTTTCAGTGTTGTTGTCCTTGGGGCCTGGAATCACTTCGAACTGTCATCAGTCTAGGGTTTCTAAGCACTTATGTGAATACCCAGACAGACATGACCAACTGGTCTCTCTTCTTTAATTCTCTGTGTCCTCAAGATCACGTGCATTTATAAGGACATTGTGGTTTCTGTTGATTGGGAGAATGACTAAACAAAGAAAAACTGTATGGGAAACGGACTTTGGCCCAGTGGTTAGGGCATCCGTCTACCACATGGGAGGTCCGCGGTTCAAACCCCGGGCCTCCTTGACCCGTGTGGAGCTGGCCCATGCGCAGTGCTGATGCGCGCAAGGAGTGCCCTGCCACGCAGGGGTGTCCCCCGCATAGGGGAGCCCCACGCACAAGAAGTGCACCCGTAAGGAGAGCCACGCAGCGCGAAGGAAAGTGCAGCCTGCCCAGGAATGGCGCCGCCCACACTTCCCGTGCGGCTGAGGACAACAGAAGCGGACAAAGAAACAAGACGCAGCAAAAAGATACAGAAAACAGACAACGGGGAGAGGAGAGGGGAATTAAATAAATAAAAATAAATCTTTAAGAAAAAAAAAAGAAAAACTGTATGACCATTTCAAAGCTGGAGTAGCTCAGCTTCAATACACCATTCACATGGGTGCCTGAGTTGGTTTGGGTGTTCTCTCTACATTCCCTCCATCCTGACCTATCCTCTCATGGTAGTCAATCCAGCTCTTATACTATCAATACTCCCTGGCGCACACGCTACCTCTCCACTAGCCTGTGTCCAGGACACACATCACTAATTAACAGCTGCGCTCTTTCATTTGATCTCTGATATACCTCAGAGTCCTTCTAAACCCAACATTCCAGGCAATTGGTTGGAGTTAGCACACTAGATGAAACATATTTGCTATCCTAATTCAGTCTTATTCTGATTCAGACCCACAGGCTTCCAATTCCCACACCTGAGTTCACTTGTTGCCCACTTGTAGCCTGGCTCCAGATCTGGAAGACCCATCTTTATTTAGGGATGGGGAAGGGTGTGATACGAAGGGGTTGCATGAGAAGTTCTTTGAGGTGATGGAACTGCCCTGAATCATGATTGTAGTGCCGGTCGCATGAATCTATATGTATGTTAAAACACATCAAAACTCCACCATAAGAAAAAGAAAAATTTTAATTTAAGTGAGGATGGGTTCTGTTATTACAGAAAGAACTGAATCCATTTTAATTTACAAACAAAATAGTCAACCAGTATCCAACTTGGGCACTCCAAGTCATTGGAGGCAGGTTGCCTGCACTCTTCTCACATGCAAATGAACTCATGCCATAACACCACTTTGACTGGGAAGTGCTGGTCAAGGGCAAGCCATCTGATTTCTTTTTTTCTGGTTTTAAGGAGGTACCAGGAATTAAACCTCGGACCTTGTACATGGAAAGCAGGCGCTCAACCACTGAGCTACCTCCACTCCCCACTGAGAGTTGGTTTCTCATTGTTTATTTTTAGGAGGTACCAGGGATCAAACTCAGAACCTCATATGTGGGAAGCAGGTACTCAACCACTTGAGCTACATCTGCTCCCCTGATTTCCTCCCCGCACAGACAGCTCCCTTATCTGTTTGTTCATTGTCTGCTCACTGTGTCTGCCCATTGTGTCTGCTCCTTATCTCTGCTTACTGTGTCTGCTTGTCTCTGCTTCTCTTCTTTAGGAGGCACCAAGAACTGAACCCAGGACCTCCCATATAGTAGCTTGCCACACGGGCCAGCTTGCCTTCACCAGGAGGCCCTGGCAACTGAAGCCTGGACCTCCAATATGGTAGGTGGGAGCCCAATCACTTGAACCACATTCACTTCCTTAGATTCTTCTTTATAGCCATTAGCACATCCTGACATACCATGTATCTAGTTCTGTATGTTTGTCTTTCTCTCCCATCAGAAGTCAGCTGCCTGAGAACAAGACTGATGCCTACCTTGTTCATTCCTGTATCCCGTTTGCTTATAACCATGGGGTGCACATAATAGGTGCTCACTGAATATTTTTTGAATGAGTCAATAGCCAAGTAGTCACCCCCTATTTGATTTGGAAAAGAAACTACTTGCTAAGAATCAAAAGAACCTCCAGGCATAGTCTGCTATTGGAGAAGGAAACCAAAGAGATTTAATGAAGCAATTCCCTAGAATGCAGTAGCTGACAGCATCTAACAGGGTTGCTTTCCCAGCTGTTCTGGACTCTCACAAATCAGCTACCTGGGAGAGTGAGGGACCGTGAATTGAGGTGTGCCTTAGTCTCCACCTCCTAGAATGGTTCCTGATCTGTTTGAGTGAGAGGATCTTGCCTTCCCAAATGGGCAGCTTGCTCCTGAAGGAGGAGGACTTTGTCTTTTCTTGGCATTTCCCATATAATGCAGCATACGTAAAACTCAGTGAGTACCTAATTGAGAGACTACAAGGATCGTGGATAACAGTAACAGCCACTGCTCACTGGGGCTGCACTGGGTGCCAGGTTCTGGGTTAATATGCGATGAGCGTTGCCTCTTAATCCTCAAATGGAATTGTGTCTATTTTACAGATTTGTAAACTGAGACCCAGAGAGAAAATGAACAAGTGTCTAGCACATGATGAAGACTCAGGAAATATTTGTAGGATGGTTGCATTCCAGCTATCTGATTATCCTTCCATACTGTCTTCTCACATCTATTGCGTGCCGCATCTGGGGGAGGTAATTAGATTTATCAGCCAGGCATGGACTGCCAGCTCCTGAGAAGCCACATCCAGACTGAAACAGAAGGAGAACCTCATCCAGAGATACTGAAATGGAGAGAGATGTAGCACCTGTTGTCCAGGTGCCTGGTATTGGGATTGGATATGTCTGCTTTACTATATTAGCACTGGGTTACTGAGGTAGCATTTTTGGAATTTTATGCATGGAAGAAGAAGGTGTATGTCTGAAATTCTATGAGAATGGCAGCCCCTGGAGTTGTGCAATATATTGCTCTTGTCTTCATAGCACATTTTCCCTGCCATCTGCCATCGCTGCTTCCTTCGGGGAACTCCTTCTCCACTCCACGCTATCAAGGGGAGGCTGTATGTACCACTCACCAGCCATTGGTCAGCCAAATCAGAATACTGGTTCCATTTTGCCAGCATCACGGCCTCTGTGATTGGTTCAGAGACCAGCAAGGGCTCATACTGGGTCCATCAAAGTACTCCCAGATGGGAAGCGGACTTGGCCCAATGGATAGGGCTTCCACCTACCACATGGGAGGTCCATGGTTCAAACCCTGGGCCTCCTTGACCCGTGTGGAGCTGGCCCATGTGCAGTGCTGGTGCGCGCAAGGAGCGCCCTGCCACACAGGGGTGTCCCCCGCGTAGGGGAGCCCCACGCACAAGGAGTGCGCCCTGTAAGGAGAGCCACCCAGTGCAAAAGAAAGTGCAGCCTGCCCAGGAATGGTGCGGCACACACAGAGAGCTGACACAACAAGATGACGCAACAAAGATTCCTGTGCCTCTGACAACAACAGAAGCAGACAAAGAAGAACACACAACAAATGGACACAGAGAACAGACAACTGGAGAGAAAAAAAATTTTTTTAAATAATAAATCTTTTTTTAAAAAAAAGCACTCCCAGGGACTTCTTTATCAGAACAGGTATGAAAAATTATTTGCCTTTAAGGTTTAAGGAAAGCTTTCCCCAAATCAAATGCATCTGAATGCATCCTCACTCCTACCTCCATTGCAGAAAAAAGTCCATCTACTTAACGGTATCCTTCTGAAGATGAAGAGAGGTTTCTGCCCCTCCTCCCATTCCCCTTCTCACAATGCTGATTCAAACATATCAGGTATAAGCCTTTTTTGAGGGGGTGAGGGGGAGAAAATGTAAAGGGGGAAAAAGTACTGGTCTCCTTCCTTTATGTTTAGAGCAGGGGTTCTCAGTAAGGGGTGGTGAGCTTGAATTGAAATTTCAAAAAGCATTATTCTTGTGGGGATGTGTTGGTGCGGGTGTGATGTATTTATCAAATAATACACAGTATAGGGAAACAGATGTGGCTCAAGTGATAGAGCTTCTGCCTACCGTATGGGAGGACCTGGGTTTGATCCCTGGGGCCTCCTGGTGAAAAAGAAGAGAAAGCATGCCTGCACAGCAAGTCAGGGCCTGCACAAGCACCCACGTGAGTGGCTGTGTGGTAAACCAGTGCCCCACGCCCAAGAGAGTCAAGCAGCAAGATGATGATGCATCAAAAGAGAGACAAAGGGGAAACGGACTTGGCCCAGTGGTTAGGGCGTCCGTCTACCACATGGGAGGTCTGCGGTTCAAACCCGGGGCCTCCCTGACCCGTGTGGAGCTGGCCCATGCGCAGTGCTGATGCGCGCAAGGAGTGCCGTGCCACACAGGGGTGTCCCCCGCGTAGGGGAGCCCCACACGCAAGGAGTGCGCCCTGTAAGGAGAGCCGCCCAGCACGAAAGAAAGAGCAGCCTGCCCAGGAATGGCGCCGCCCACACTTCCCGTGCTGCTGACCACAACAGAAGGGGACAAAGAAACAAGACGCAGCAAATAGACACAGAGAACAGACAACGGGGGGGGGGGGGGGGGGGGGATGCGCGCGCCGGAATTAAATAAATAAATAAATCTTTAAAAAAAAAAAAAGAGAGACAAAGGGAGAGTCTAGGTGAAGCGCAGCAGAAATCAGGAACTGAGGTGGCACAATTGACAGGGAACCTCTCTCTCTGTCAGAGGTCTCCAGGATGGAATCCCAGTAAATCCTAGAGGAGAGAAAATAAGAAGAGAAGACAACACAGACAGCAAAAACAGCAGGGTGGGAGGAGGGGAAGGGGGAAAATAAATAAATAAATCTTTTAAAAAAATACACAGTATAGTTGGACTTAGTAAGCAGTCAGTGGAACAAAAATGTTAAGAACCCCTGATTTAGAGTGTTCTTTAAAGAAAAAAAATCTGCTTACATGTTTTGCCAAGAAGACCATGTTTGAATTTGGGATGCTGAATTCCTGGCAATGAAGAGTTTGAAGCAATCGCTGATATTTTCATCTGCGCTGTTGCCCAGTGATTTTACGCTAGTCATTGTATAAAGCACTGGGAATATATGGAAGACATAGTCCCTGCCAGCAGAGAGCTTTCAGCCCACCAGGGCAGCAGAACGTTAGATTTCAGTTCTCTTTTGTCTTTAGCAGTGAAAATGGTTCCTACAGTGTTCAATCGAGAGCCCTCACGGCAGCCCCCACAGTACCCTGTTAGCCCCAGGTGAGTGGCTTTGAACCCAGCAGCCCCAGCCTCTTCCTCGAGGTACTTGACATTCTGATAACTCTCCCAGCAAATTCTCTCATGTAAAAACATCAACAGAGATCGAGCAAGTAGATAAAGGTCCTGAATGTTTTAGGAGGACTGAATAGGTGGTCCCTGTGTCAATTAAAAAGGAGATCAGCTTACCTCTAACCTTGATGATAACCCTCGGTTCAGACTTACTGATGGAGATCTGGGGCTGTTCCGAACTTGGGACCCATCAATTGTCTTTCATCAGTTCAAGAAAGTCTGGAAAGGAAGATTTTGGCTCCATACCTGCAGGGCGCACTGGAGGAACTTTCCTGCAGATGAGGTTTTCAGGACAGTCCAACTTCCAATGACTTTTGCGCTGACGCACCTGGCAAGGCCCTGGGGGGGGCCTTGGATCAGGGCAGGAATGTGCCCGAAGCCCTTATATTCCATGCTTGAAACAGGGTCCGGGTGGTGGCCAAGGGGAGGAAGAGGGAGGGGATTTTTGAGAACTGACTCTGAGGGCAGCAGCAAGGAGGGAGGCTCTAACCTGATCATACTTAACGCTTTTCCAATTTGGTTTCCTCTTCTCTATTGTTAAAGACCTTGAAGGCCTCTTTAATAAGGTCTTTCTGAGGGGTTTCTGACTTCTGTAGTTTCTTTGTAATATTGGGATAGTATTGAGTTATGAAGTGAGTGTGTAAGTACAGTTGACCAGAATCCAAGACAGGATCTAAATTAGTATATTTAAGGAGAGACTTGGTTGATCTATTCATGAATGCAGCTGGATTTCATCAGACCTCTGTGGGAGCTCTTTAATTTTACCACAATTACCTGCTCTAAGGGCAGCCTTCTTCATGCCTATTATGCAGGATGAGAAATGGGCCATGCAGGCAAGGTCGGTGGAGCCTGCTTGGTCATCCCACGGAGGGTTAGTGGCTGGGACTGCAGTGGGGCCTGCCAGGTGTCTACTGGGATCTTGGGTATGCATGGAATCTGACAAAGGGGTAGCTGCAGCCAAATGCAGTTTTTTCCTCTGGTGTTGTGGAGGAGGCAATGATAACGTATGTGTCCTGATAAGTGAGGTCATATGAGTGAGTGAGGTGTTGAAATTTTTTAATGTATGTAGCAGGGTTTTCAGAGAAAGAGCTTAACCAGTCCTCTATCTGGCTTAAATCTGAGAGTGAGAAAGGAACGTGTACTCTGACTATTCCTTCAGCTCCTGCTGCTTCCCAGAGGGGTAAAAAAGGAGCTGGCCTGTATGGAGTTAGGAGCCTGCGTGCTGGAGGAGGTGGAGGGCTGTGGCACAGAAAGAGGGGGAGAGAGTCCCCGCAAGTGAGGGTGAGGAGGGGCGTTGGTGAAGCGGGGGAGGAAGAAGGGGTGGAGGGTGAGTTCAGAGTTAACACCAGAGGATTATATGGAGGAGGTACGGGGGGCATGAGCCGAGGGATGAAAGTTGGGGGGTTCAGAAGCTTCAAGGGGTGGAAGTGATGAGGAGAAAGGTTTTTGAGGAGGTTTCTGGTGTAAAAGAAGAATTTGGTAAGAAGAACAGGATTGGGAGAGGGAGGGGTGATTGTGAAGATGAAAAAGGTCTAAATGTAAGGGATCTCTGACCATCTGCCATTATCCTGGATAAAGTTCTCTAAGTCTTGGAGAACTTGGAAATTGAAAGCACCATTTTCCAGCCACTGACTTTCATTGTCCAGTTTGTATTGTAGTCACACAGGTCATATAGAAAATGAGCTGTGTAGGTCTGATGTCTCCTTCTGGGTACAGAGCTGTAAGGTTACACAGCAGACATCCAGAGTCATGGTTTTTGGGGGACTGAAATGGAATTCCTCATTTTAGGTGGCTTGGGCAAGACTAAGGATTTCTAAGACAGGGGAGATTCTGAACTAGACAGGCATCCCTGAATCAGTCAGAAATCTCCAAGGAAACAGGAAGCTGCACTTGGAGACAGACATCTCCAGAGCCAAGGGGGTTCTTCCCACAAGGACGCAGGCCTTCTGCCCACCAGGGCCCTCAGGGACAGCGAGCATCACTGACCTAGTGCTAGGATTTTCAGCAAGTTGTCCTGGACAACAGAAAAAAGAGAGAAAAGAGAGAGAGAGAGCAGGGTAACTTTAATATTCATAGACTATAGCTCCACAGTTTGTGAAAATGCATCTTAATTGGAGATTTAGTTGAGGTTTTTGTTTTTGTTTTTAAACGTTTTATTTTGAAATAATTTCAAACTTACAGGACAGTTGTAAAACTAATACAAAACCCATATAGAGAATTCCAACACACTCCCACTCAGCCAGAACCTTTTAATATTTTGCCAAATTTGTCATATCATTCTTTCTATCTACCTATCTTTTGTCTGTCTCTCTATATATTTTTATCTGTATATTTTCTAAACATCTGAGAGTATGTTATATATATCATACTCCTTGAACACTTAATATTTCCATGTACTTTTCCTAAGAACAAAGATATTTAGTTATGTAGCCATCTTAAGTACGGTTTTCAGTTCAAGAAATTTAATATCTATATAAAGTTTATATTGTCTCTTTAGTCTCTCTTTTTTTTAGTTGTGGAAACATACATGACATGAACTTTTCCATCTCAACCACTCCCAGGCATACCATTCCGTGGGATTAATCATAGTCACAATATTGTACTGCCCTCACCACCACCCATTACCAGAACTTTCCCATCACCCCAAACAGAAACCCTGCACCCATTACGCATTAATTCTCCACTCCCCACTGCCCTGGTAACCTGTGCTCTGCTTTCTGTCTCTATGAATTTGCATAGCCTAGGTATTTCATGTTAAAGTCATACAATATCTGTCCGTTTGTGTCTGACTTGTTTCACTCAACATGATGTCCTCAAGCTTCATTCTTGTAGTAGCATGTATCAGAACTTCATTCCTATTTATGGAAAATAATATTCCATTGTATGTGTATAACACATTTTGTTTATCCACTCATCTGCTGATGGACATTTGGATTGCTTCCACCTTTTTGGCTATTGTAAATAATGTTGCTACAAATACATACTTGCAAACATCTGCCTGAGTTCCTGCTTTTGGTTCTTTTGGGGGATATACCTAGAAGTGAGATTGCTAGGTGCTATGATAGTCCTATACAACTTTTTGAGGAACTTTCAAACTGTTTTCTATAGCAGCTGTGCCATTTTACATTCCCACCACAATGTACCAAGGTTCCTGTTTTTCCACATCCTCACCAGGACTTATTTTCCATTTTTTAAAATAATAGCCATTCTCATGGGTTTGAGATAGTATCTCATTGTGGTTTTGATATGCATTTCCCTAACAGTTAAATGATGTTGAACATCTTTTCATATGCTTACTGGCCACTTATATATTTTCTTTGCAGAAATGTGTATCCAAGTCCTTTGCCCATTTTTAAAATGGGGTTGTCTTTGTTGTTGAGTTGCAAGAGTTTAGTCTGGATATTAAACTCCTTATCAGATATGTGGTTTCCAAATATTTTCTCACATTCTGTTGGTTGTCTTTTCACTTTTTTGATAATTGCTGAGACCAGCTTAGCAATAGGTTTGCATGAAGGGAAGGCGATGCAGAACTTACAGAAATAAAGGACAGAGAGAGACACACAAGACAGGAGATCAGGATGGGACCAGGGCACTCACAGCTTCTGGAACTGAGAGCCTCGACCCTAGTTTCCACCTCATATTTATTGGAAATTACCAAGCAGCTGTTTGCTATTAGAACTGCAACATCATCTATAATAGGGAACAACTGCAACATCTAACAACTGCAACATCTACAATAGAGTAGGTGAAACATTGACAATAAGGAACAGGTAAGCCAACATTTCCCCCTTTCTGTTTTTGCAAAGCCTACACAAATGATGTTTCAGTGATTAACAAAGCTTCCTGCATGATATTTTCACTTTCAGGTTTGAACAATATTTATTAATTTTTTTTTTCTCAATACATTTGGTCCCAGGATTGTTCAAACTTAAAACAAGAGATTTATATATTCAACAAGGTACATATATATATAGCACTTACAGTTCATCAAATCACTTAAGCACACAATGTTACATTATTAAAGTCTGATTAGTATTCAAGCCTTTTATACATAATCCATAAGTACCATAGATAATGCAACAACAAACAGTAAGGCTTCCAACTAGCAGACATTTAATGAATAGACTTTCATTTCTCATGGGCTTAAGATTCCCAACTAACAAGGCTATATAGGCCAGTACTCGATGTTAGTGCTGGCCACATCCAGTTCACAGGCTAAGTCATTACAAACTCCATCAACCAGAGAAAACATTGTGTTTATCAATTACAGCAGAGAATATAGTTTTGTCTTACCCAAACATTTAAGAATTTGATTGCGCAGCAGGGACCTTACAGCTTGTCCCAATTGTTTGCCTCTTCCAGTCCCCTAAAATACCATTGTTTCTAGTGTTTCTTAGTAGGGTCACTGCCACAGGTTTCTTCCTATGCAGCCAGATTCATTGCCATCAGAAAGCCTTGAAGAACTGCAAAAGTCCATTGCTGACCTTTTCACACAGTTTTTGTACTTTTTGTGTGCATTCAGGCTTGTTTTACTTTTACAAAACACATTATCTTACTGAATATTATCACAATACTTTACAACTTACTATATGCATATTTGTTCTGTCCTACATATGTTAGGACAAAATATACCTTTTTTAAAAAATAAAGATCTATTTTTTGCTTATTTCTCTCCCCTTCCCTGCATCCCCCCCCCCCCCCCCCGCCATTGTCTGCTCTCTGTGTCCGTTTGCTGTATGTTCTTCTGTGTCTGCTCGCATTTTTGTCAGCAGCACTGGGTATCTGTGTCTATTTTTTTTTTAAATTTCTCTCCCCCCACCCCTGCCCTGGTTGTCTGTTCTCTGTGTCTATTTGCTGTGTCTTCTTCTTTGTCTGCTCCTGTTGTCAGCGGCATGGGAATCTGTGTTTCTTTTTGTTGTGTCATCTTGTTGTGTCAGCTCTCCATGTGTGCGGCGCCATTCCTGGGCAGGCTGAACTTTCTTTTGTGCTGGGCGGCTCTCCTTTTGGGGCGCACTCCTTGCGCATGGGGCTCCCCAACGCTGGGGACACCCCTGCGTGGCACGGCACTCCTTGCGTGCATCAGCACTGCGCATGGGCCAGCTCCACACGGGTCAAGGAGGCCCGGGGTTTGAACCTTGGAACTCCCATGTGGTAAATGGATGCCCTATCTGTTGGGCCAAATCCGCTTCCCCAAAATATACCTTATAACATTTCAGTTAGCATTCCCACAAACTTTTTACCTTTTTCAATATTTGGTTAACTTTTACATCTTTCTTCCTTCCTTCCTTTTACTTTCTGTTTCTCTTTTTCTCTTTTTTCCTCCCTTCTTTTTTTCTTTCTTCTTTGAACAATCACACACACTGAAATAATTACAACACACACACTGACATTGAACAAACACAAAAGCAGTTCCAAATCTATTAATCTAGAATTTCTTCATTGCTTCCTTTTATAATTCAACATTTCTTTTCCAGTTTTCCTCCTCTCAATTTCTTTCTTAATCTCTTTCTATCCCCAAGCCATACTTGCTTTATGATGCCATGTTTAAACAAGTTCTGTAGTTTGGATACTTTGATGTAAAGCCATTCTAGTCTTCGGAATGAGACGCAGCTGTGCAGTTTCCAGTGTTTGTCTCTCCGTCTGTATGACCAGAGGTTCTGGGTTCCACAGGAACTTTTGTCATCTCTTGGTGTCCATGGCACAGCTCCATCTGTTGAGCCGGCATCCACACAGGACATTCTCCATCTCCTCGGGAAATATAAACAAACCCTCGAGGATTTCGAAGGCTTTCCAAACCACTTGGGGCTCTGCGCCATCTCAATCACTTTAGTTACACTCAAAGCGATCCTTTTTCTCTTTGAGTCCCTGCACGCCCCATGTTGGGCACCAGTTGCTGCAATCAGCTCACAATAGGTTTGCATGAAGGGAAGGCAATGCATAACTTACAGAAATAAAGGACAGAGAGAGAGAAACAAGAGAGGAGATCAAGATGGGGTCAGGGGACTCACGGCTTCTGGAACTGAGAGCCTTGACCCTAGTTTCCACCTCATATTTAATGGAAACTACCAAGCAGCTGTTTGCTATTAGAACTGCAACATCATCTATAATAGGGAACTGCAATATCTACAATAGAGCGGTGTAACATTGACAATAAGAAACAGGTAAACCAGTTTCCCACAACAGATAATGTCCTTTACCCAAAAGTTTTTAATTTTGATGAAGTCCAATTTAACTATTTTGTTCTTTTGTTGTTCATGCTTTTGCTATAAAGCCCAAGAATTCTGTGCCTAATACAAGGTCCTGAAGATATTTCCCTATGTTTTCTTCTAAGAGATTTAGTTTTAGCTCTGATATTTTAGTCATTGTCCATTTTGAGTTCATTTTTTATGATACAATGTTAGGGTACATATTCATTCTTTTGCATGTCGACATCCAGTTTTCCCAGGACATTTACTGAAGAGACTAGTCTTTCTCTATTGATTGGACTTGGCAGGTTTGTAAAAAATCAATTTGGACAGCTGGGCCCTGAGCCTCAGCAGAATTGCAACTCCTACCCTCTGGTTTATTGGACTTACCCCGGCCAGCAAACAGGGAGATGAAGAAGGTCAACCACCACACCAGGGAGCCAAGAATGCCTGCAACTGCAAGTAGGAGAATTGCATCCATCATCCATGTGGAATCTAAACCCCCTCTCGATATAGAGGTGGAGTGGACATCACCATCCCATGGGCCACAGGATGGAGGAATAGAGTATGGACTAGAGTGGACTTACTGATATTTTGCTATGGAACTATTGTGATTAGTAATGGAAGAAATTGTTGCATTGATGTGGAGAAAGTGGCCATGGTTGCTGCTGAGGGTAGGGAGAGGAAGAAGAGATATGATGTGGGGGCATTTTCAGGACTTGGAGTTGTCCTGGGTGGTACTGCAGGGACAGATGCTGGACATTGTATGTCCTGCCATGGCCCACTGGGTAGACTGAGGGAGAGTGTAAACTATAATGTAAACCATTATCCATGTGGTGCAGCAGTGCTCCAAAATGTATTCACTAAATGAAATGAATGTCCCATATGATGAAAAAGGTTGAGGATGTGAGAGGAGTGGGGTGAGTGGGGTGAGGGGTAATGTTATAATGTAACATTTTAAAAAATAAAGAGACAGAAAAAAATCAATTGGGGGAAGCAGATATGACTCAAGTAGTTGGGCATCTGCCTACCACATGGGAGGTCCCGGGTTCAGTTTCCAGTGCCTCCTAAAGCAAAACAGTGAACTGATGCTACAGGCTGGCATGATGAGCTGGCGCAATGAGATGATTCAGTGAGGAGCCATACAAGATGGGAGCAGATGTGGCTCAAGCAACTTGGTGTCTCCCTCCCACATGGGAGGTCCCAAGTTCAGGTCCCAGTGCCTCCTAAAAAAAAAAGATCAGCAGACAAAGAGAGCACACAACAAACAGATACAGAGAGCAGACAGCAAGCACAAACAATAGGGGGGGGGGGATAAATAAAATAAATCTTTAAATAAAATGGGGAGTGGACATAGCTCAAATGGTTGTGTGCCTGCTCCCCATGTACAAGGTACCAGGTTCAATCCTGGTACCTCCCCAAAACCAAACAAACAAATGAAAAAACCAACTCACTGAGCAGATGTAACTCAGTAGTTGAGCACCTGCTTCCCATTTACAAGGTCCTGGATTCAATCCCCCGTACCTCCTTTAAAAAAAAAAAATTAGCCATAGGGATGTAAATGTCAGTTAAAAGAAATCTAGAGAATAATCTAGGGACTGAATAACAGAGTGAACCCAGAGTGTATGGAAATTGTGGTTAATAGGGCAAATTCAAGAATGTGCTTTTATAAACTAGAACAAATGTGCATCACTATTGCAAGTAGTAAGAATGTGGAGAAGTATGGGCAAAATACAATTAATGTAACCTATGGACTATAGTTAACAGCAATACTGTAATATTCTTGCATCAATGCCAAAGATGTACTGTGTTAATAATAGGAGGTATGGAAAAATACACCAAATGTATGCTATAGACCATAGTTAGTGGTAATATTCTGGTATTATGTCATAAGCTGTAACTAATATTCTACCACAGTGTGGTGTGTTGGTGAAGGGGTGTTGTATGGGAATTCTACACATGTGCATGATTGTTTTGTAAGCTCACAACCTCTGTAATAAAAATACATTTTTAAAAATAGGGTGGATTGGAGGAAAAATAACATCAAATGTAAGATACGGACTATAGTTAGTAGCAATATTTTGACAATGCTGTGGATAGTTTGTAACAAGTGTTTCACAACAATGCAAGGTGTTGGTGTTAGAGTGATTTATGGGACCCCCTATGATGTTACGTGTGTTTATTTTGTAAGTTCATAACTTTTACTATACACTTATTGTTTATGTATAGTCATGTATGAATGCTATACTTCAATTTAAAAAATGAATTTTGTGTGATCTATGTATCTTTTTTAGAAAGGTAATGAAAGATTAAAAAATACATTTTTTAAAAAAAGAAAAAATTAAAATAAAAAAAACCCTTATAGTCAAAAATTGCCTTCAGCAAGCAGATGTGGCTCAAGCAGTTGAGTGCCTGCTGCCCACATGGGAAGTCCTAGTTTTGGTTCCCAGAGCTTCCAAAAAACAAAGACAAACAACAGGGAAATAAATGAAAAGAAAACAAAGAAAGCCCAACTCAGGGTCTGCTGATGAAGCTCAGTGATTGAGCACAGGCTTCCCAATTATGAGGTCCCAGGTTCAATCTCTGGCCCTGGCACCTCAAAAAAAAAACTTTTTTAAAACATTTTTTAAAAATTGCCTTAAAAAGATCTCTTTGGGAAGTGGATGTGGCTCAACAGATAGAGCATCTGCCTACCATATAGGAGATCCAAGGGTTCGATACCCAGGGCCTCCCGGCTTGTGTGATGAGCTGGCCCATGCACAGTGCTGTTGTGTACAAGGAGTGCTGGCCCATGCAGTGATGCCCCCACATAAGGGTGTCACCTGCCCAAGGAGTGGCCTCTGCGCAAGGAGAGCCACCCCACGTGAAACCGTAGCCTGCCCAGGAGTGGTGCTACACACACAGAGAACTGATGACACAACAAAAAGAGACACAGATGCCCACTGCCGCCTGATGAGAATACAAGCGGACACAGATGAACACAGAATGAATGGACACAGAGAGCACACAATGGCGGGGGAGGGGGGGATAAATAAATCTTTTTTTTTAATCCCATCAATTGCTGATAAAATGCCTTCTCTTCGCAAGTCTGAGAGAGCCTGTCATACCTTTACAACTGGAAACATTGTTTGTTTAATGGTCCAAGAACCCAGTGAAGAAATGGCGCTGTGTATAAGGAACATTATATGAAAAATACTGTTTTGTTTTGGTGGAGGGTTTTATGGATGTGTTTTGTTGAGTAGGTCTCATAGAATTTTCTTTAATTTAAGTGAATTTAAAATAGGACTTCACTATATCTTCTGGGCCTCCAATCATTCCAGTTACTCCTCTCATGATGAAACTCAATCAAACCCAGACTGATGGGCCTTCTACAAGAGAATTGGCAAGTATCTGCAAAACTGTCCAGGTGATAAAAGATGAGGGTAACTGAGGAAATGTCACAGACTGGAAAAGACAGAGGAGAAATAATTAAATGGAATAGAGGGTCAGAAAAATGACATTAGGAGAAAATGGATGAAATTTGAATAAGGGTGGTAATTTAGTCAAAACTATTGTACAAATGTTAATTTCCTGCTCTTGATATTATATGTATATATATATATTATATAAAGTGTTAACATTAGGGAAAATAGAGTGAGGGATATAAGAAAACTCAGTACCTGAGTAAATTGGCACAAAAATGTCTAAGTTATTTTAACATTGCTGGATCATACATGGAGACTTGGAAACCTGAGCTAGAGCTCTGAGCCTCAAGTGAGGAATTTATCTTAGATGCCTACATTCTAGCAAGGACAGAGAGAGAGAGATGCAGGAGGGAGAGAAGAGAGTTGCTGTTGTAACAGTAAGAACAATGACTAGGTTTTTTATGATAGTACACAGATTTCAAGGTCCTTTCCTCCCAGCCATCATCTCAGCTCCCAGGGAGGTGATCACAGGAGGAATTATAAACTCTAGCTCTCTGAGGAAGAATCCAAAGCTCAGAAAGTTTAAGAAGAACTTTACTGCAGAGGGCAAGACACATAATGTGGAATTACAAAGAGGGTACTTGCCCTTAGCAAATAAGGAACTTTCTGAAAACCCGGTTGGCACACAACTGTTGAAGATATGAGTGCAAACTGCAGACATGCCTGTGCCAGAGTGACCCTGATTTTCCTCTTTTTCCAAAGCATCTGGTTCTTGGGGATTTGGGCAGACTACTTACCAATTTCTGCCATTTTGGTCCTGGTATTTGGGTATCAGTTTTCCCATCCATAATGGTAGGTTGAAACTCTCAAACGCCTTTCCAGCCAAAATGGCCCATGACTCTAAGAGTCACAAGCATCTAGTGCCTGCCTCTGAGAAATAGGTATGGACCAGAAAAGCCAGGTGCATAGGGAAAGTAAATAGCTCTCCATTTATAAAATGTTGATGAATTCAGTCTTTAACACAATGCTTCTCAGGCCACTCAATATTTTAAAATATTCAAATGATAATACATACCCCAATTTCTGCTTCTGGCCCTGACAAAGTAGTAAATATGTGAAGCCTCTGTTTTCAGACATTGGGAAATAGGCAGATTATGACTGGCTTGTCTGAGAAAAGGGAAACAAATTAGGTGAGCCTTGTGGCTGCTGCATTTCTGTGGGGAGATGCATGCAAGAATGTGGAGCCCTGAAGAGGACCTTGAGCACAGCATGACTGTCTCACTAAGTCAAGGAGACAGACATTGGAGTTCAGAAAGTCTACGGTGACTGGAAGTTGTTGGTAGTGTTCTGGAGAGGAAGGAACAACACAGAAAAAGAGCTCCAGTAATCTGCACAAGAATCTCCTTCAGTCTTTGCTGAACACTAAGATATGCATGCATAGAGTGAAACTATATAAGGTTGGACAAAGAGTGAGTGGGAAACTGCGAAAGGAACAATTCTCGGAGTTCAGACAGATCTAGAAATCATTCCATTTCCCAAAAACCAGAGTAGAGAGTTCTTATTGATCACTCATGGTATTCAGGAGAGACCAAGAAAGGGTCACACCTTCATAGTGGGGCTAAACTATCCCTAGAACAAACATTCTTAAAAAGGGGTCCATGAGCTTGAATTAGAATTCAAGAAAGCATTATTCTTGCCGGGACATGTTGGTGTGGGTGTGATATATTTATTTAATAATACACAGTATAGTATGGACTTAGTAAAGGGTCTGTGGTTTTCACCTGACTGGCAAAGGGCCAATGGAACAAAAAAGATTAAGAACCCTCTGCCCTAGAATAAAGCTATGCCAGCCCTGTCCTAACAAATCTTATTAAAAAGCCTGGAAAGGATTGCATTAAACTGCAAGTAACTTAACTGCCTTCTAGAAGAAAACCCAACAGTCTTGAAAGTAAGACAACAAAATCCAGACATTCAACAATTTAAAATTACAATGTTCAGTATCTAATGAAAAATTACTAGATAAGCCAACAAGCAGTAAAATATAAGCCACAATCAGAAAAAGTAGCAGACCTAGAATTAAAGAGATGATGGAGTCAGTAGACAAGGACATTAAAACGGCCATTTCAAATATTAAAAGGAAAACAGGAACCATGAGGAGAGAAATGGAAGAGATCAACAAAATTAAATGGAACTGCTAGTAACGAAAAGTAGTACATCTGAAGTAGAAAATTCATTGGATGATATTAAAAGCAGATTTAACACTATAGGAAAAAAAGGTCAGTGAACTTGAAGACATAGCAATAAAAACTATGCAAACTGAAGGACAGAGAAGGTGAAGGACTGAAAAAAATAAGAGTCCACAGTGACCTGTGGGAAAATATCAAGTAGTCTAACATATTTGCAATTGCAGGACCAGAGTAAGAGGAAAGAAGAGAGGAGCAGAAAAATGTTTGAAGAAGTAATGGCCAAATTTTTCTAAATTTGATGAAAACTATCAAATCACAGAACCAAGAAAATGAACCCAACGCAGAGTAAAAAATTAAGAAAACCACAAGATACATTATATCAAATTGTTACAATTAGTGACTAAGAAAAATTTTAAAAGAAGCCAGTAAAACACACACACATAAACAAAAAACCCTCATTAAATACACAGGAACAAAAATCAGATATTTCCGGCAGATATCATACATGCTGGAATACAAGGGAACTATATCTTTAAAGGGCTGAAAGAAGACATCAACTTAGAATTCAATACCAAGTGAAAATATTTCAAAAATAATGGGACATTAGGCATTTTCACCCAAACAAAAGTGAGAAGATTTGTCACTGGCAGACGTATACCACAAGAAATGATAAAGAAAATTTGTCAAGTGGAAGAAAAATAAGAGCTGGACACTGATATATTCAAATGAATGAAGAATGCCAAAAGTGGAAAAGAAGGTGCATATAAAACACTTCTATTTTCTGTTTTTAATTAAAAGGTAATTGTAGCAGTCTTGTATTATTTGTAAATTCCAAAAATACGTGAGGAAAGAAAGAAGGCTCCACTCAACACAGAAGAGGCCCCAGGAAGAGAAATGAGCCATGGGAGAGAGGTGAGACTTCTCCCAGCCTACAGCTGATATTGGAAGAAGCTGGGTCCACAGAGCCTTAAGAGGAAGAGGAAGCCTGAACCCTCGCAGATGTCGGCAGCCATCTTGGTCCCACGCAGGGCAACAAATTTTGGTGATGGAAGAAACTTATGCTTCATGGCCCAGTAACTGTAAGCTTCTACCCAAAATAAATACCCTCTATAAAAGCCAACTGATTTCTGGTATTTTACATCAGCACCCCTTTGGCCAATACAGTAATTTAGGGAGTGCCTGCTTCCCGTGTAGAAGGTCCTAGGTTCAATCTCCGGTACCTCCTAAAAAAAAAAGTACTTTAAAGTGCATTAATTTTTTTAAAAGTAATTGAAGTATGTAGTGGAAAGGAGGGGGGAACAAAAGTAATTTTATAGTAGAGAAATGTGACAACACTGCTCAGCCAGGTGGTCAAGATTCATGTCAACGGTGATGAGCAGTGTTGACAGGATGTATGTTGGGTGTGATGTGATGAGAAAGATGCTTTGCCTCTGTGATCTTCCTCTCACAAACATATAAATCAGACAAATCCCAGCAGAGGGATATTCTATAAAATACCTGATCAGTACTTCTTAAAATTATCAAAGATATCAAAATCAAGTCTAAGACTGTTGTTACAAAATACAAATACAAATATGCTAGAGAGAAGGAAAAAGAATAGCAACTATGTATGACAGGGGAAGCAAAGAGAGATTGAAAGGCGATGAGTTTTTTTGTTGTTTATTACCATTATTGGAATAATGAAAGTACTCTAAGAATGATTGAGGTGATGAATGCTCAAATATGTGATTATGCCAAATACCATTGATTGTATACTTTGGCTGGATTTATGCTTTATTACTATGTGCCAATAAAATTGTTTTGTTATAAAAAAAAAAGTCTAAGAAATTGTCACAGCCAAGAGAAGCCTTAAGAGACATAATGGGGAAGTGGATTTGGCTCAATGGATAGAGCGCCTGCCTACCATATGGGAGGTCCAAGGTTCAAACCCAGGGCCTTCTGACCCATGTGATGAGCTGGCCCATGTACAGTGCCGATGTGCACAAGGAGTGTCGTGCCACACTGGGGTGTCCCTCACGTAGGGGAGCCCCACATGCAAGGAGTGCACCCTGTAAAGAGAGCTGCCCAACGCGAAAAAAGTGCAGCCTGCCCAGGAGTGGCACCACACACATGGAGAGCTGACACAGCAAGATGACACAACAAAAAGAGACACCAGGGAAACGGACTTTGGCCCAGTGGTTAGGGTGTCCGTCTACCATATGGGAGGTCCGCGGTTCAAACCCCGGGCCTCCTTGACCCGTGTGGAGCTGGCCATGCATAGTGCTGATGCGCGCAAGGAGTGCCGTGCCACGTAAGGGTGTCCCCCGCGTAGGGGAGCCCCACGCGCAAGGAGTGTGCCCGTGAGGAAAGCCACCCAGCGTGAAAAGAAAGAGCAGCCTGCCCAGGAATGGTGCCGCCCACACTTTCCATGCCGCTGACGACAACAGAAGCAGACAAAGAAACAAGACGCAGCAAATAGACACCAAGAACAGACAACCGCGGGGGGAGGGGGGGGGATTAAAATAAATAAATAAATCTTTAAAAAAAAAAAAGACACCAGATTCCCAGTGCCACTGACAAGAATACAAGTGGACACAAGAGAACACACAGCGAATGGACACAGAGAGCAGACAACTGGGGGGCGGGCAAGGAAGGGGAGAAAAATAAATCTTAAAAAAGAAGAGAGAGAGACATGATGGAGAACATAATGTAGTGTCCTGGATGGGATCCTGGACCTGAAAAAAGACATTAGGTTAAAAATGAAAGAAATCTGAAGAAAGACTTTAGTTAATAATAATGTATCAATATTAATTAATTAATTACAATAAATGTACCACACTAATTTAAGATGTTCATAATAGGAGAAACTGAGTGTTGAGTTCTTGGGAACTCTTGGTACTACCATTGCTATTTTTCTGTAAATTTAAACTGATATAAAATTTAAATTTAATTTTAAAATAAGAGTGTTGAAGCAAAAATAACAACAAAGTATTTTAGGGTTTATAACATAAGGAATAGTAAAATTTATGACAAAAAATAGCATGAATGACATAATTGGAAATGGAAGTATATTGCTACAAGGTTTTTACATTACATGTGAAGAGTTACTATATCATTTGATGGTAGACTGTTATAAGTTACAAATGCCTATTTAAGCCTTACAGAAACCACTAAAAATTAAAACAAAAGATATGGCAACTATGCCAATAGTGAAGATAATACACAATCCAAAAATATCTTAGTTAATCTGAAAAATAACTCAATTAACTCCCCACCACAAAAGGCAAGAAAAGTGGGAAAACAAGAATAAAACACAGGTGAGAAAAACAGAAAACAAATAGTATGCTGGTAGACTTAAAATCGAACCATATAACAATTATTTTAAATGTTAATGATCCATACATTCCAGTTAAAAGCCAGAGATTGCTAAGCTGCATAAAAAAGCAAGACCCAACCCTGTGCTATCTGCAAGCTACCCACTTTAAATGTAAGGACTCAGATAGGTTAGAAGCAAAAGAATGAAGAGGACATGCTATGCAAACATTAAGCATAATAAAATGGAGAGACCATAGAAATTTTAGACAAAGTAAATTTCAGTCCAAGGAATATCACTAGGATAAAATGGACATTTCAAACTGATAATAGCATCACCTCAGATGTCCTAAGGATCCCAAATGTTTCTGCCGTTAATAACCCAGAACTGAAATACTAACTCATGCAGTTTGTAACTCAAAACAAACATGGTTTTGTGGTGGGAGTTTATTGCTAGGATTCATCTCTACAAATTAGATTGCTGGTGTTTGAAAGAAAGCTGCACCTGTAAGAGAACATAGGCTCACCTGATTGTGGAGGAGAAAAGAATTTTATTAACGATGTTGCAAGAACAGGCACACAACCTAGATAAAATAGCCATTGCACCAAACAACAAGTAACAGTAATATTTATAACCTAGACCTGACACGCAGGTCCCTCCCCTGTTCCCCACTGATTGGGTACTTCAGGGGTTACAGCCTATCTGAGATGTCTAACTAACTTACTTGATTCCCGCTCTGAGTTCCCACTCCTGTGCTCTCTACACTCCAGTGGACTGCGAGGATTTGGTGCTGCTTTCACCCAAACGTGCTTTTCAAATTTGGCCCCGCTTTCACTATTGGCTCCGCCCCCAGCACTCACCATTGGCCCTTCTCGTTTTGGCCCTGCCCTCATTTCTCACCATTGGCCCTCCTTGTTTTGGTGCCACTTTTCAAATTCCTGTTGCACCAAAGCTGCTGGAACCCCTTTCCCTCCCTCCTCAAATGGCAGAGCAGGCTCTGGCTTCCCTTTTGTGAAAATTAAAATTAACCCTTTTCTTACAAAACCCCCTTTTTCTTTAAGACTATTTTATTTTATTTTATTTATTTCTCTCCCCTTCCCCCCACCCCTGCCGGTTGTCTGCTCTCTGTGTCCATTCACTGTGTGTTCTTCTGTGACCAGTTCTGTCCTTATCAGCGGCACCGGGAATCTGTGTTTCTTTTGTTGCATCATCTTGTTGTATCAGCTCTCCGTGTGTGTGGCACCATTCCTGGACAGGCTGCACTTTCTTTCACTCTGGGCGGCTCTCCTTACGGGGCACACTCCTTGTGCATGGGGCTCCCCTACGCAGGGGACACCCCTAGTAGCAGAACACTCTTTGCACGCATCAGCACTGCGCATGGGCCAGCTCCACATGGGTCAAGGAGGCCCGGGGTTTGAACCGCAGACCTCCCATATGGAGACGGATGTCCTATCCACTGAGCCAAGTTTGCTTCCCAAGACTCTTTTAGTTTTCACAATTTAGTTTCTCAAATCTGCTAAGAGCCTCCTCACATTCTTCATCATAGAGATCTTCCTCTTTCAGGGAGTGCAAGTTGCCTTGCTTGTACTGTATTGGCATCTGTTTGGTTAGGGCCGGTTCAATGGTTTTTGAGCTAACCCTCAGGTACACAGGATGATGCTACATCCAACTGCTTTGGGTACCCCAGCCACAATGATAAGGGACATCAGGACAGACAGTGCCACTCCTTTCCATTTTCCAAACCAGCTCTCTAACCATCCCCATGAATGGGTTGTCAATGCCAGAATTTCCTGCTAACTCTTCAGATAATCCTGTTAAGCTTTGCAAGGCCTTGGTGATAGTCCCGTATGGGGCCATATTATTGGGAATGAAGGTACAGCAATTACCTCCAATCATAATACAGTCACCTCCTTTTTCTGCTAGCATTATGTCTAGGGCTATCCTATTTTCCCAGGCCATTAGGCTAGTGGCATCCAACTGTTCCTCTATTCCCTTTTTCCCTAGTATAGTTGATTGTAATATATATAGTTAATCCAATCCACATTTTTGTTAACGGTGACCCTCCCACCAGAACAAGAATGACTCAAATCCTGCAGTTACCTGATTTCTAGCTTTTAAATTCATTTCCCTGGGAAACTCCTATACTATCTAGATAAATTTGGTCATCAAAGGAACCAAGTAAACTTCTTTTCATTTTCTTTCCCTGGTTTTGTGTTTCTTCCTCTTTTTCAAATGCCAGGGTAAATGGCATGGCCAATTGATCCAGAGCACAGGGTCCTCCCCACTTCTCAGGTAATACTGGTCAGAGGATGCCCTTTCCACAGTACCATCAAAGGTCTGCTTGGGGTATGACCAAACTGGAGAAATGGCCAGTACTGTCCTCACTCACATTCTATACTTGTGTACACAAGGCCATGTTCCCAAGGTCCTGGAGCCCTTTCCCCATCTTGAGAGACAGGCAGAGTGACTTCCTGGACCCAGGAGGGAAGCCTGTATGGCTTTGGGGTTTCTCTTTTTGACAGGAGGGAAGAGGGAGGTCAAAGTATTACAATTTTCACCAGGAGTGGCATTCTGGAAGAGGAGCACCATGCACTTAAGCTCCCTTTCATGCTCTTCCATACCTAACGGAAAGGGCACGATATGAGCAGTGGGTCAGCCTGTTGCACAAGCATAACAGCTGCTTTTGTTCAGACTCTAGACTGTATATTTGACCCAATCTACCCAGGCATTTGTGTCTCCATATCCTGTCTCTATTTCTATGGTCTGCTTTAAATCTTTTGCCTTAAGTATCCTGACTACTTTGGGATTACTCTGCCTGGGGAACTCACCTTTGGTGGGTTTCCCTTGGTGTCTCTGAAGGGTGAGCTGGAGGGGGCGTTGTTGACATCATAGCCACAGGGGGAGGAAGGACTGGAATACGGAACATCCCCAGGGGATCTCCACCTGTAACGTCCACCCCCATTCCATATACTCTATCGACTACTTGGTCCCTGGTGCTGCTCCCAATTTCTAATTTGTCTGCCTTCTTAGTAGATATTACTGGATTACACTGAAGACTTTTGCAGTCTGGCAGGGTATTAACTTTACAAAAGGTCATTTTGTGCTTTAATGGTTTCAAGTGAGTATGGCCACCTCCATTTCAGCAGTCCTCCCCCTGTGCTTGGTAGTCCACCACACAAAGCTCCAGTAGAGCCTGGGGGGGGGGGGGGGAGGTTGAGATAACCTCCGGGTGACTCCAGGCATAGATATTTATCTTGCCCACTCAGCTGCCCCTACTTTCCTAAATCTCCACTCCTTATCACTTCGCAGGCATCAAACTGCAGTCTGAGACTCTAGGCCTTTGATTATATTTACTGTCAACTTAACAGGGCTTGTCATGATCTGAATCTGAAACATCAGAGTCAGTATAATTATTCTCATTTTCAGAAACCTTAAAATCCTTCATCTGCTAGTCTCTTAAGACACTAGACAAGGTGGATAGATAATAAGATAATAGCCTTCCCTCTAAGTGGAGGGATATCTTCCTGCAAAGTTCACTGATACAGAGTTTGACCAGTCCCTTCCCCTTTCTGATATACCCTCCCAACTATTGCCTTCTCAGAGTGATCCTTAAAGGTTCCAAAGTTGGAGTCATTTCCCAGGAATCAGACAGTGTTGTTGGGTACTTATCATCTGGGTCGGGTACTGGTCCTTTTACTTGAGAGTAGTGGGTCCACCCTCTTTCTGCTGTCCGGACTACAGTTCCAGTTGTCAACAAAACTTGATAGCGCCCTTCCCAGGTTGGTTGAAGTTTGAACTCCTTCCATGACTTGATTAGGACCCAACTGCCCGGTTCGTGTTGATGGATAGTGAATTCAAGAGGTGGGGTCTGGGCCAGCAAACCACCATGCCTAAGGGATAACAAAGTAGAAGACAAAGCCAGGATATAATTCTTAAGGAAGAGATCCTTGACTCTAAGGAAGGAAGTTCTCCAGTCCTCCAAGGAAAAGGCAAACCAAAAAGCATTTTGTAAGGAGAGATTCCCAGCTCTTTCCTAGGGGCAGTTCTAATCCTCAATAGGGCACTTAATCCAGGGTAACTTTGTTTCTAAAATGAATTTAGAAAGATGTTTCTTTAAAGGTTGATTCATTTTCTCCACTCTCCCTAAAGACAGCAGGTGCCAGGGTATATGGAAGTTACATGTGACACCCAGGCTTTGGATAATATTCTGGAGTGCACGGGAGGTAAAGTGGCTACCATTGTCTGGGTCTATATTTTCCACTAACCCATAATGAGGGATGATTTGTTCAAGTATAATTTTAGAAGTTCCTGATGCTGTAGCTGAGGCCAGAGTCAAATGGTCTACAATAACCAAAACATACTTTAGCTGACCTATCTTGGGCATTTCAGTGTATTCAAAACAAATACTCAGGAACGGCCTGAGACCACCCACCCACCCCACCCCCACCCCCAGCAATTGCTTTCTTAAGACTTTCTTATTGCCCTTTTGGCAAATTATACATCATACATTTATTTGTTTAGCTACAGTATAAAGGCCCATACATCCAAAATACTTAAGAAGCAGATCTTACATGGCCTATACCCTACAATGACTCCCGTAGAGTAAGACTGCTAATACCTCTCTCATCACTTGTTTATTCAACATTCCCCTGCCATCCAGAAGGAGCCACCTCCCTTGATCATCTAGGGTCACTCCTAACTCTCCAGCTCTTTCACGTCCTTTTCAGAGAATGTGGGGACCCTGAACTCTTCGGGAATGGAGAGTATCAGGATCATCAACTTCAAAGGGGAACTAAGGGAGGCTTCCCTAGCCTCTTCATCTGCTGACCTATTGCCATTTGCTTCAAACGTATGACCTTTCTGGTGTCCGTTTATATGCACCATCAATATTTCCCTGATTAAGAATAGATTGGCCAATACTTATTTTATTAATTCCCCATAGACTACCCCTTTTCCTTTGCTGTTAATCAATCCCCTCATTTACCAAATTTTTCCGAAGGTGCAGACTACCCCAAAGGCATACATAGAGTCAGTGTAGACTGTGAACCATCCTTTTCCTCTAATAATTTGAGGGCTTGACTTAATGCATACAATTCACAAGTCTGAGCTGAGCAGTCACTGGGCAATGGGCCAGCTTCTTTCACCTCACAAGTTAGTCTACTCACAATTGCATAGCCATTGTGCCTCCTTCCTTCTCAGACCCTGGAGGATCCATCTATGAATAATTTTTCCCCCCAGTGTAGGGGAAGTTCTCCAAGATCAGATCGGACTCAGGCCTGATACTCAACCAGGTCTAAACTATCATGCTCAGGAGCCTCCATCTGGTCAGGTCCCTTCCAAAGGAAGGAGACTGCGTTTAGGCTATGGTCTATTGTCAATACCAAGTCATTGTTCCCATTAGGATAGCCTCATACTTCAGAAATCAGGAATCAGTGAACCACCTTCCCACTTTCTGAGACAGAATAGTTCTGACCTGATGAGGGGTGCTAATGACTAAGGCTCCCCTGAAAGTCAGCTTCCTGCTCTCTTCTACCAGGAGAGTGGTTGCTGCCACAGTTTGAACACATCCAGATCATCCCCTGGAGACAGGATCCAAAATCTTGGAAAGGAAGGCTACAGATCTCCTTTGACCTCCCCAGATCTGGGTCAGAATCCCCAAGGTTGTCCCTCTACCATAACAAATGGGTGGAAATGTTTCTCAAGTGAAGGGAGAGCTGCACCAGTGCCCATTTGGGTCCCTCTAAAGCCTCTGTCTCCCCTTGAGAGCTTTCACCTTCATTCTTAAAGGCATGCTAAAGAACAATGGTCACTCTTTTGTAACCAGCTTCCTGCTGGTTAGGAGCAGTAGGTCTTACCTGACAAGGTGTAAAATCCTCCTGCTATTCTCTCATGGTTGGAGGAAGATGACTATGGCACCCTGGGTGAAACTGGATGAAATCACCGTATGGCTAACAAGATGGAAGAAATAAACTTAATTAGAATTTTGAGGATATAGGGTTTTACTGAAGGGATACTAGGCCACAAAAATAGAACAGGCCAGATGCCTAAAGGCTGCATCTTCTCAAAGCTGATGGGCTTTATTTTGTAGGTTTTCATCAGAAATTGGTTTCCAGGTCCTAGCTGTGGAAAGGTTACCCATAGACTATCTTGAAGGAGTTAAACTGAAGTGGATCCCAGCCACCTCGTTTACTGTTTCCTTCCTGGTGGGAAAATGCTTAGCCCTGGCAGGATGGCATGTGAGTTTGCCAGTCCTGCCCAGGATATGAATGGGACTGGTTTTAGAATAAGGGCTAGGAAGGAGACTTGGATTAAGCATGTTCATTAACTACTTAGAAAATGAAGTTTACCAGAAACTTTTAACATGTTCAATATCCCTCTGCATATGATCTAGAAAAGATACCACCATAACCATCAAGCATATATCTAGAATAGGAGAGATACAGGTACACTACTTATTATCAATCAATGCACTAATGAATGCATAAATTTTTTTGAATTGCAATTAATAGATCTAAGGTCCACATTTGCAACACCATACAAGTTGTCTCTGCATGGGAGCAGGCCATAATGCTAATTATGTTTAAATTCTGCTCACAGCACTCTGGTAATCACTGCTCTACTTGGTATGTCCTTCACTGCTGACCCTAGAGAGAAGCTAGGATGGTAGGCTCTAGTGGTCCACCAGCCTGGTACATAGTGTCCTTCAGCATCATGGAGATTTCCTTTCCCTTCGTCTGATCATTATCAGTCCAATGTTTCAACAGTCTCCCTAATGGATATCTGGAAGAATGTCCCTGGGGGATCTTACAGATACCCCCTCCCCAGTTGACTGCCTCTATTCCCCAATCTGAGTCTTTTCTGGGTTTCTTTCAAGTCCAGATTCATCAGAATTTCACCACCACCAAGGCAATACTTAATAGTCCCTTTTCTTACCCTGGCCCATGCACAGGGTTGCCTGGTCAGCAAGAGGCAGGCTTTCCCTTCCCTTTTCTCATCCACAATTGGCAGATCTAAGCATCTGGTCTCAGGCCCTTCCAGCTGTCAAAGGTGGGCCCCCAATGGCAGAGTCTGAAACCGTTCAATCAGTGGGGTGTGCCTTCCCCTTGTCTGCCCCGGGGGTACCCCTCGGAAGCTTTGGACCCTGGACGAGCCCCCAAGATTGTTAGAAAGAAAGCTACACCTGTAAAGGAACAAAGGCTCACCCGATTGTGCAGGAGAAAAGAATTTTATTAATGATCTTGCAAGAATGGGCACACAACCTGGATAAAATGGCCAGTGCACCAAACATCAAGAAACAGTGATGTTTATAACCTAAACCTAATAGGCAGGTCCCTCCCCTACTCCCCCCTGATTGGGTACTTCAGGGGTTACAGCCTATCTGAGATGTTTAACTAACTTATGTGGTCCCTGAGTCCCCACTCCCCTGCTCTCTACATTCCAGCAGACTGGGCCACTTGGTGCCACTTTCACCCCTGGCAGCTTTTCAAATTTGGTGCAGCTTTACTATTGGCTCAGCTTTACTATTGGCTCCGCCTCCAGCATTCACGATTGGCCCTTCTTGCTTTGGCCCTGCCCCCACCTCTCACCATTGACCCCCATCCCTCGTTTTAGCATCACTTTTCAAACTCCTGGCCTGCCAAATCCGCTAGAACCCCTTTCACTCCCTCCTAGAAAGGCAGAACCGGCTCTGGCTTTCCCTTTGTGAAAATTAAACTTAACCCTTTTCTTACACTGGGTCAAAGAACATGTTGATTTTATATTTTGATACCTACCACCACATTATCCTCAAATGATGTTATACCAATTTATACTTCCCCAGTAATGAGAGATGGGCAAGCAAAGGAACAATTGCTGTTAACAATCACCACAGCAAGCAGAAGGGCTAATCTTTTCTGATCACCCACTACTCTGTGCCTGGCTATTCCATTTGTTGACCTTTTACTCCTGAGGGAGGTACTCTGATTCTCTTCCATTTTACAGATGATTGATACAGTAAAGAATTATTATAAAAAGTAATGTGGGTACAAGGAAGGCAAACACCCCAAGTTATGATGGTCACTAAGCCAGGTATGGTTGAGAAGGTAAAAAATGGAGAGTAGAGTAACAGATTCGCCTTGTATCTTCTCCTCTCTCTCAGGATTGCTTTACTTTGCTTTACTATATTACTGCTGAAAGTTGAGCCAGCGTAAACTGTTTCACCTTTCTTTGTGCACTGCACAAAAATCGGAGACTGTGTCCCCTGCGAAGATTTTCAACCACCTCCCACCCCACCCTGACCCCACCCCAGCCAGCTTAACATGCTTCCTTCTATTGTAAAAAGAAAATTCCATGAATGCAGATGCTGAATCTCCTGAAATTTTTTTGTGTGCCTGCAAGGTGCTTACCTAAGATGAGCTTTGCAATTGGAATGCAAAGGGCATCAAAGAATCTCAATCGCATTAGAGAAGATAAGCAGTTATCAGGTAGTTTGAAAAATTTGGGTGGTTAAGCATTTTACAAATAAAGCCACTTTCAAATATTGAGCATTCGTCATCAGGGCTAACGAACTGGGTCTGGTTTAGGAAAGCCATCATTTCTAACTTTTGCTTTTGGTGTACTAATTTTTTTTTCTACCAATGGCAGCTAACACAGGTTTTGATTTTACATATTAAGGGACCTGGAGAATCTTCCTACTTTGTTGCTCACAAATACCCCAAATCACCAAGTACAGTCCCACAGTAACCAAAGGTTCATCTGTTTTCTCAAATTAGGGTACAGGACAAAATAAGTTAATTTGGGGTTCCCTTCCGAGATGCCACCTTCCATTTCTGAAAGTAAAATGCCAAGGCAAATTGAGAGCCAACTGGCGACCACATCCTAAAGTGAAAACTCTCATGGTCTTAGAGAGAAAAAGAAACAAAACACAACTGTCCCCAATGCTTCCTGATCATTTTAAATCATCTTTTTCTTTCTTTCTGACTGAAGATGTTCTCAGGATTTGAAAACCGTTCACTGGACAAGTTGCAATATTCATCATAATGGTAGAAATGACAAGGATTGAAAAAGCCAGATGCCAACCCTTTGAGAGCGCGAGGACCTGCCGGTAGAGTAACCAGAGAGGTTTCATGCCTGCGTGTACTCGTTTATAAGTGGGTCACGGGAGAATTCCTGACTCCAATTATAAAGCAAGGGCAAAATCCCCTGAATCCTTTCAAGGCATCTATCTTCTCAGATCAAATTGTATTCTTTCTCCTCTGACACCCCACCCCTCTTGTATTTCCATAAACAGTATGACTGTCGGCTGAGCCCCTTGGTCAGCAAATAAAAGCAGAGGGCTAAGTAAATTTGCTTCCCAGCAATTATTTTTGTGAGGTCACTGAGTTAAGCATTAAAAGAATACTACTGCAGAGGAGGCTATTCAGTAACTGTATGATTTGTTCTGCAAAACTGACAAAAGAACTCAGATCCTCGTTTTGCTCTCATACCCACAGAAAAACACCAAGCACTGGGTCTTTGTTCCCTAACTTCATCTAAGTCTTAGATTCTAAGAGGACTCTTTCACAGGAGCAGCTAATCCCTCTTGCTCTCGGCTTCCCAAAGAATTTTCATCTGGTCGTTTGGTCTGAGTCTACACCTGCAAATTATCAGGATAATTATGATCGTTAAAAAAGAAAGAAAGAGCAAAGGAAGGGAAAGCCACCAACATCTTTTGTATCTAGGATGGGGATTTCTGTAAAGGGCTGGCGAGTGAATAATCCAGCGTGGCGGGTCTCTGTGGTGACCACTCAACTTTGCGTGGTCACGTGAAAGCAGCCACTTATGACACATACCTGATAGATGTGACTGGGTTCCAATAAACTGTGCTTTATGGACACTGAAATTTGAATTTTATGTAACTTTCATTTGTCATAAAATAGCATCCTTGTTTTGATTGCTTCTCAGCCATTTAGCAATGTGACACCGTCTTTAGCTTGTGGGCAGCTCTGACCCGTGGGCTGTAGTTTGCAGACCCTTCGAGAAACAACCTGACATTGGAAAACCCCTTTTGGACTCAGTGATATGGATGATGTTTGATGGGTGTTGCTACACTCCCAGAGAAGTGTGGACGCTTGAGAACACAGCTAGAAAATGATTTCTAGATTTTAATACCCTATTCAAAATGTAATAAGGAATTCCAGGAACTTGAGCCCGGAAACTGGACCTCATGGCACCTATTCTGAAAACTCCTTATCAGGTTCTGTATTCCAAGCTAACCCATCCAAATCCTAGGAAAGTTAGCATTACGGATAGAGAAAAACCTGTCACCCAAGTGCCTTCCTGTAAACCAGGTTTTTCAGCGCCACCGCTATGGACAGTTTGGGCTAGATCATTCTTGGGCAGGGGGAGGGGCAGGGAGTCCTGTGCTTTGTAGGGTATTTAGCAGCACCCCTGGCCTCTACCCATGAGATGCCAGTTGCATCCCCCAAGACAACCCAAGAAGTTTCCAGGGGTTGCCAAATGTCCCCTGGGGGGCATTTGAGAAGTGCTCTTCTCATTCAGCGCTGTCACTAGCCCTTTCTGCCACGATGGAATTGGCCGGTAACCACATGTTCAGTATCCACCTACCGCATGTGGGTGCTGAGAATGAAATGTGAGGATGTGCCTGGGAACTAAATTCTCCGTTATATTTCATTTTAATCAATTTAAAGTTCAATTTAAATAGCTACCTGTGACTAGTAAATCAGCTCTAAGTCATGATCCCTCCCTCACCCCACGTGGGGCATCCGAGGGGGCACAGCTTTATTTTAAGAGCAGAGACTCAAGTGAGACAGTAATTGATTCTTTCATTCACTCCTTTATTTGGTCGACACACCTATATTGTGCACCTTCTGTGTGTCTGGAACTGTGCTGGGGATACCTAGATGAACAAAATAAAGTCCCTGCCTTTATGGGGCTTACAGTCTAGTGGAGGAGTTCAGTTGGAAAAAAAAAATCAAAGTAAATTTACTGCAAGTCGTAATCAGGGCTCTCTGAAGGAAACAGAAGGATGGTTGAGAGAGGTTCTCCTTTAGACCAGATATTCAGGAAGGTTTTTTCCAAGCTTAGGGGATGGTTTAAATTTAAATATTTAAATCAGAATTGAAGTAGGAATTGCTGAGCACAATACAAAGTGCCTGGAATAGAACAAAGGCTGAATAAATATGAGCTGTTCTTCTGCAAAGCCCCCACTCCTGGAGCTTTTACTACATGTTCGAATTGCCCAGTACTCTTCTAATCTTCACGCTGATGTTACCTCTGTTATCCCCATTTAACAAATGAAGATTGAGGCATAGTAACTGTGGCAGTTTGAGATTATGGTTTCAAATTCCCAAAGAGAGAAGGGTTATGTTTGTAAACTCAGAATGTGATGAACTTTGATTGCATTAGATTCCGTGAGGGGCCTCTGATTAGGTTTACTTGATAAAATCAATTTGGGGCGTCTGATTGGGTTACATCAGTAAGGTGTAACTCAGGTTAAGTCCCCACCCCACTTGGCCTATAAAAAGGGACGCTCACTCAGGAAGACACACAGAACTCACAAGAAGAAAGAGATAACTTTGTCAGTTTTGATTCCGGAACCTTGGGGAGAGATGAGCCATTCGCCTAACAGTTTGCAGTTCAAGAGAACTGAGCAGCTGAGAAGGCTGAGAAAGAAACCATCCCTACACCAGCCTACAGTTGAGATGAGAAGTAGCTGGGACCACAGAGCCTTAAGAGGATGAAGGAAGGAGAGACCAGGTAGAGATCGCCCGCCATCTTGCTTCAATACATGGCAGCTGACGTTGGGAGAAAGTACCTCTTATGGTACCTTGAGTTGGACTCTTTAGAGCCTTGTAACTGTAAGCTTTTACCCCAAATAAATACCCTTTATAAAAGCCAATCAATTTCTGGTACTTTGCATCAGCACCCTTTTGGCTGACTAATACAGTAAGTCAACTCAACATTATTCAACTCAACAGATGCAAATTGAGGCATGGGTGCTCGCTCAGCATTGCACCACTAGGAATCACAGATCCAGTATTCACACCCAATCCGCTGTAGGGGAATCTCTGCTATTACCTATAGCAACTCACTTGAAGTCTCCAGCACTCCGGGGCCAAAATATATTAGCATCAGATTTTAAACAGTCACAGCTTAACAAAGTAGACGCTGCTCTCCTGCCCTGAGAAAAGACTTCACTTGCATTCTTTATCACTTGATTGAAATCTTGCCACCAGGAATTCTTCAATGATAAATTATAACTCTTGGGCACCTGAAACCTCTGTTTTCCAGGTGTTATGGAGAACACTGCCTTCAATTCATTGTACCTGGGTGAAATCTGAGGCACTGGGTCTCAGCTGCAAATAAAAATGTTAACATATCTCTGAGCCGCAGCCCTGCAGCCTTGGCAGGAGTGAGGAGCTGACTCTTCTGGCTGCCCTCAGGCTGGGAAGTTGCGTTCCAGAAGTGCAGCTAGCCTGGCCAAGGCACTGGCCAAGGCACTGGCATCAGAGCAGATGCTGGGGGCAAGCCAGCTGCATGGCCCACCACTTCACACCAGCTCAGAACTGGCCGGTGATGAGCACGTATGTTGGCAAGGTCGGTACTACAGAGCTTCATTTTCCTTTTGTATTGAGATTTTTCAGTGCATTTCTCTGTAGGATGGTGACCATCTAAATCCTGGAGGCTGTTTTTCAGGTGCCTCATAATAGAGCTCTACAGAAATGCTAAGTAATGGCAACAGCTAACACTTATTAAGTAGAAACTATATGCTGGGCATATAGTTGTAAGGGCTTCAGTGGTATTTGCTCATAACCCTCCCAGCAACCCTATGAGATCAATTTTGTTATCATGCTCATTTTACAGATAAGGGAACAGGGCTGGAGAGGTTAAGAATACTTGCCTTAAGATCACACAGCATGTGAGCAGCTGAGCTAGGATTTGAACCCAGAGCCTGTACTCATTGTGCTACTGTCTGCTCTCCACCACCTCTTTCTCCCCCTCCCCCCCCCCGCCGGTCCCCATGCCCTGACATCCCATCCCTTCAGCAGGTTTCAAACAGGAGGAAGAAAAGACATCTTCTCTTTGGCTCAGGGTAAATAGTACAAAGCAAGAGCTACACCAGCCAGTTCAAAATGGCCTGCTAATTGCTTCTCAGAAGGTAAATCCCCGAAGGCTGGCTTTCCAGAGGAGTCACTGCAGGTAGCAAGGCAGTCACGTCTTCAACATAATCCTTTGCAGCAAAGATCCCTTCACAGTTGGGATCACTTCACATTCACTTCAAAGTCACTTCACATTCAAGTGACTTCTGATCTAGATTATCAGGCTGCGCTCTTGTTCTTTATGCCTCACCCATGCATCCATACCAAAAATGTCTCCTGGGATGGCCAAGGGTCTCCTTTCATCTCTCTGGCCCTGACTTGGCACCATCTCAGAGAGGTCATTTATTAATCCCCATCATTTACTCAACATGATTAAGTGCCTACTACGTGCCAGGTACTACTCTAGAGCTAATGACAAATGAAACACACACAGTCCAGAACTCACAGGGTCTAATTGGAGAGGCAAATATTTACAAGAACGTAGACAAGTTATTTTATTATACCACTGAACAGAACCATGATGGAAAAACTCAGGAATGTGGGGCAGGAGAAGGTGAGCATGCCTGTCACTGTGAGTGAGATAGCACAAGATGACAGAGAGTGAGGCTGGAGACTCCCGTGGGGCCAAATCACAGAGGGTCCAGGAGGGAATGGCAAAGTAGGGGGAGTTTTTCCTGACACAGTGGAGAACTGTTGAAAGGGTTGTGTTTTTTTAAACACAATTTTTAAAAATTTTAGTATTTCACGCACCATAAAATCCACCCTTGTAAAGGGAATAATTCAATGGTTTATAATATATTCACAGGATTCTGCAACCATCACCACTATCTATTTGAGGACATTTTCATCATTCCCCACAAAAAAAAAAACCTGTACCCATTAACAGTCACTTCCCATTTCCCCACCCTCTCCAGCCCCTAGCAATCACTAATCTTTCTGTTTCCATGGATTTGCCTATTCTGGACATATCATATAAAAGGAAGCATACCTATGTGCTCTTTTGTGACTGGCTAATTTCATTTAGCATCAGGTTTTTAAGATTCATCTATGTTGTAACATGTATCAGTACTTCATTCCTTTTTATGGCTGAATATTTTCCCTTGTATGGATATGCCATATTTTATTAATCCTTTCCTCAGTTGACAGACATTTCATTTGGGTTGTTTCCACTTTTTTGCAATTATGAATAATGCTGCTATAAATATTTGCATAGAAGTTTTTTTGTGTGAACATATTTATTCAATTTATTTGAGTATATACCTAGGAGTGGAATTGGAGAATCATATGGAAACTATGTTTAACATTTTAAGGAACTACCAGATGGTTTTTCAAAGTGACTGCACCATTATACATTCCCACCAGCAGCATATGTTCTTGCCAATACTTATTGTCATTTTTAAAAGTTATAGCCATTTTAATGGGTGTGAAGAGGTATCTCATTGTGCTTTTGATTTGCACAAATAAGCGACTAATGGGAAACGGACTTTGGCCCAGTGGTTAGGGCGTCCGTCTACCATATGGGAGGTCCGCGGTTCAAACCCCGGGCCTCCTTGACCCGTGTGGAGCTGGCCATGCGCAGTGCTGATGCGCGCAAGGAGTGCCGTGCCACGCAAGGGTGTCCCCCGCGTGGGGGCGCCCCACGCGCAAGGAGTGCGCCCGTGAGGAAAGCCGCCCAGCGTGAAAAGAAAGAGCAGCCTGCCCAGGAATGGCGCCGCCCACACTTCCCGTGCCGCTGACGACAACGGAAGCGGACAAAGAAACAAGACGCAGCAAATAGACACCAAGAACAGACAACCAGGGGAGGGGGGGAAATTAAATAAATAAATAAATCTTTAAAAAAAAAAAAAAAAAAACAACAAATAAGCGACTAATGATATTAAGCATCTTTTCATGTGCTTTTAGGACAACTATGTATCTTCTTTGGAGAAATATCTGTTTGAATTCTTTGCCCATTATAAATTACATTGTCTTTTTTATTTTGCTTGTTTTTAAGATTTACTTTATTTACTCTATTTTTCTTTATTTATCCCCCCTCCCCCAACTGGTTCTCTCATCTGTCTGCTCATTGTCTGCTCACCTTCTCCAGGAGGCACTGGAAACTGAACCCAGAACCTCCCACATGAGAGGTGAGAGTTCAGCAGCCTGAGCCACATCTGCTGGTTTGTGGCATCTGCTCATTGTGGCGGGGGTGACATCTGCTCATCTTCTTTCAGGAGGCATCAGAACCCGAACCTGGGACCTCCCATGTGGTAGGTGGGCGCCCAACTAGTTGAGCCACATCCACTTCCCTGTGTTGTCTTTTTGTTATTCTTAGATATATGATTTGCAATTGTTTTATGGAAAGGTTTTAATCAGAACAGTGAAATGTTCAGATTAGTGGTTTAGAAAGGTGACTTCTAAACTTCCTTTTATCCTTAACTGGTTATCAAGGAATAAAGATGATAATGGTACCTGTGGATTCCTATGTAGGTCCAATCCATCAGTTTAGGGATGGTGTGATTATTAAGAATATCAGTGGTGGCCATAATAAAGACATATAAATCATCATGTGTCAGGTACTGTTTTAAGCATTTCTTATGTTTTAAATGGCTTTAATCCTACTATAATTACAATTAGCAATCCCATTTCATAGATGCAGAAACTGAGGAGTGGAGAACTTAATTACCTTGCCCAGGATTGCACAGCTAGTAAGTGACAGAGCTGAGATTTGAACCCAGATTAATTGTTTCCAGGTCTGAATATGTAACCACAACAGTATGGTGAGTTTCAGGGGGTAGCAAAATACATTCTTTCTCATCTGAGATCTCTGTTTCCTAGTTTTGCCCAGAGGTAGGCCCTCAACCTCATCATTGAGATATTGAGTTGTTTAATTAGTTGATTCCCAGTCCCTTTTTCTACTTAAAAATCTGCGATGTCATTGTTACTGAGAGCATTGGGCTTATCACCTGATGCGCACTGAAGTCAATGCCAAGACACCAAGATTTCAAGGAAAGAATGAGTTTATTGCGAGGCAGGCAAGCAAGGAGACAGGAGGCAAGGCTCAAATCTGTAAGGGAGATTTTATGGGAATGGGAGGTGAGAAGTGGGGACAGAAGTGGGGAAATTTGACTTGGCATAGTCCAATTGGTTAATTACAGAGTTGTCCATATGTGGTAGAGTAGATTTTAGTCCAGATTTTCCTTATTGAAGGACCTGATGTTTGTTCCTGTTGTCCCAAAGGTCATCTAAAAGACAAGAGTCAATGTTTTCTGTGCATGTTCAGGTTATATGTGCTCAGTTAAGCAAACTCAGAAGAAAAAGTTACAGAAGCAGAGGACATTCCCTAACCCCCTGCCAAACCAGTTTTGGCCTGCCCATGGTTTCAACATGGCAACCTCCCTCTTACCAGGATATTTAGAGAAGGCTTTGGAGTTCACAGTCTACTTCATTTACATCATCCCAGAGAGGCAGTGCTGAGTGGAATGGGGGACAGTCTTTGTCAGATGTTCTGCATTCAAATCCTAGCTCTGACACTTATAGACTGTGTGACTGTGGGCAGGTTACTTAACCTTTACATGTGAGTACTAATTACTGTCCCCACTGTATAGTTTGTTTTTTTAGTTAAGCAACATAATGTATTTACAGTGCCTCATTCAGTTTTATATCCACTTAAATATTAACTGCCAATTATGATAATAATTGTGGCAGTTTGAGATTATTTATGAATTCCAAAAAGAGAGATCATGTTTGTAAACTGGTCTGTTCCACTGGGTGTGATCCCCTTTGATTGTATTAGATTCAGCTGCAATGTCTTTGATTTAATTGTGTTAAGATTAGGGCTTTGATTCAACCACATCAGTAGGATGTAACTCAGGTTAAGTCTTGTATCAGCCTTGTGAGCTGATATAAATGGGCACTCACTCAAAAAGACACAGAAGAAGACACACAGAAAGGAGAACCTCAAATAGCTAAAGCCCCAGGAAGAGAGACAAGCCCTATGCTAGCTCCAGATGAGATCAGAAGAAGCTGGGTTCATGGATCCTTAAGAGGAAGAAGGAGAGAGAGAACAGGCAGAGATCACCCGCCATCTTGCTTCAACATGTGGCAACTGACTTTGGTGAGAAAACAACCTTGAGTTGGACTCTTTAGGGCTTATAACTGTAAGCTTTTACCCCAGATAACTACCCTTTATAAAAGCCAACAGATTTCTGGTACCTTGCATCAGGCACCCCTTTGGCTGACTAATACAATAATAAATAATAATAATTTATTAACCCAGGGAGACAGGTATCACTGGTTTCATTTGGTCAGTGAGGATTTTGGAGTCGGAGAGTGAGTGGTCAGCTCCAGATCCTACTGCTGGTGTCTGGGGAGGCTTTGAACTCTGACCTCCCGACACAGGATTTTTGTGGCTCTTCCCCTCATGATCTGCTCAGAGGCCCTAGGAACTAAACGCACGTTTCATATGGGAATTGTTTATTTAGTCTGATTCTGGAAACACCATAAAATCTTGCATAACAAAATGTTTAATTCCTACACTCTTCCTTTTCAAATACATCCACTGAAGAGAAATATGAATATACATTTTCAAGTTAAATATGAGTTGTATTCAGTCAAAAGGAACTCTTTTTTGAAAAACAAATAGAAACAGTGTGAAACCCTAATATTACAATGTCATAGCAATGAAAAAATTACCGTTCAATATTCAATCATAAGATTTAATTGAGTCACAATATACCATGTCACACGTGCTTTTAAAGATAATGAGAGTTCCAAATGAGGACGACTTGAAGGATTAAACTATTTTCTTTTTCTTCAAATTCAGATTCCAAGATTAAGCCCAAGGTATTTGTTCCTGTCACAAATGCTGTTTATTTTTCATCAGCTCTGATAGGTAGCACGTCTTCCTGGGAGGGGGTGGAGCCCTCAGACTTAAATGAGGCCATTTCAGGAAGGCTATTGACGAAGTAGTAAAATGCCAGTGTGTTTGTCAAGGAACTTTTCTCCCTGCTGAGAACCGAAAGATTTTTATCCCCAGCACCCTCACTGCCAAATCCCTCACCAGTCAGGAAAGAAATGTGAACAACCAATTTCTAGAAGCTAAGCTTTCCATACAAACTCAGTGGAAAATTTTAGGGTGGCCTGGACAAAGTTTCCCCAGAGGTGAGCAGCTGGGAGAGGAGAATTCCGTGCTGACATGTAATCAGGCTTAATTCTGACTGTGGCCGAAGCAGCTTGGGCGTGTAAATTGCAGGAAGCCTCTGAGAACTAAAGATGCTCCCCTCTGAGGCGTTTTTGGTCAGGAAGGGGTAATGTCCAGGCTCATAAATTGCCCTGAGGCTTTTCAGGAGTTTATGAGCTCCCAGACCTCCTCCACAATAGGGTGCAGGATGACTCTTAACACCTCATTAAGGTTGTTTTTTACCAAATGCCAATAATAAAAAGGAGCCCTAAAAGCCCCTCTCATTTTTATTCAGAATCCTCTCCTCTGGAATATAAAAAGATGTCATAAAACGGAAATACAATGGAGAGCCCCTCCGTGGCTCATCTTGGGTAGACTCGTTAAAACGTTCATGTCAAGTCGAGGCTGTCCCCATAGCCGGAAAGGGCCCCCCCACTCCCGGCCAAGCCGCCTTGCCCCCATCCCTGGGTCATTTCATCTCCAAATGCAAAATGTGATTTTGGACTTTTTCTCTCTGATCCCAGCACAGCTTTGCTCTTGGGGCCTTTTCAAGAGCTTTCTCTGAAGGAAACCCTTTTATTTATCGGTTAGATGATGGCATCTATTAGGGCCAAAATTAATTGGGGGAAAAGAAGAGTGGTCAGTGTTCAAAGTGGTGGTGTCGTCATAAACCCGGGGGTGGTGAGAAAAGTTGTCATAAATGAGCCCTGGAAAATGGTTCTTGTTTCTGAAGCATCTAATGTGAGGCCATGCAGTTACAAGTCGAGCTTGGACCAGCCTGGATGGGAGGGCTGCCTCGGGTGCTGTCCAGCCCAGTGACCTGGGGCCCGGGACCTCTCCTCTCTAGACCAGTTTCCTCCAATGTAAATGATCCTGGGGGAGCAGTACTGAGCCGAGCTCCGGGGTAGGTGCTGGGGAGTAAACAAAGCAATGCCTCTAAGCTGGCCAGCATGGGGCCTGGCAGACAGAGAGCCCCTAAGGAAGTGCAGCCTTAGAAGTCATTCATTCATTCTAGTATCAAGTATTCACTAATTCATTCATTCGACTATTTGCTGGGTGCTTCCTTTGTGCCCAGCGCTATTCTAGGCCCCAGGAACGCAGTATCACCTAAGCAAGTACCTCTACCTTCCTGGGGCTAGTGTTTATTTATTTATTTTTAAAGATTTATTTTACTCCCTTCCCCCCGTTGTCTGCTCTCTCTGTCCATTCATTGTGTGTTCTTTTACATCCACCTGCTTTATCCAGCGGCACTGGGAAACTGCATCTCTTTTTTGTTGCGTCATCTTGCTGCTTCAGCTCTCCGTTTGCACAGCGCCACTCCTGGGTGGGCTGTGCTTTTTTTCACTCAGTGTGGCTCTCCTTGCGGGGAGCACTCCTTGCAGGTGGGGCTTTCCTACACGGGGGACACCCCTGCGTGGCACGGCACTCCTTGCGCGCATCACCACTGCACATGGGCCAGGAGGCCCTGGGGGTTGAACCCCGGACCCTCCATGTGGTAGGCGGAGGCTCTATCAGTTGAGCCACGTCCGCGTCCCGGGGCTAGCGTTTAGTAAGTATTCTCCAGGGCAGGCCAGATCAGACCTCTTCTTTGACCTTTGCAGGCCACGTAACTATAGATGGTCCCCACAGTCTGGAGTGAGGGGGCCCCCCAGGAAGTGTGGGCCTTTGCTTGTTTCAGCCAGCGGTTCTCTACCCGAGCACGATGAACATTTGGGATGGCTATTTCTCTGGTGAGGAGGCAGGGCTGCCTCACCCACTGCAGGATGCTCAGCAGGATGCCTGCCCTCTGCCAGTTGCCAGCAGCCACCCCCACCCACCCAGCCACCCAGATCCAAGGACCAACAGTGCCTTCAGGTATTCCCAAATATCCCCTGGTTGGGAAGCACTGGCCTGGATGAAGCTCTAGCTCCC
Organism: Dasypus novemcinctus; assembly: GCF_030445035.2. Lineage (NCBI taxonomy): Eukaryota > Metazoa > Chordata > Mammalia > Cingulata > Dasypodidae > Dasypus > Dasypus novemcinctus. Next base: position 55,626,680 of record NC_080696.1, on the reverse strand, counting down.
CACTCCTCGCTTTGCCTCCTCAGAGCTGGGATAACTGTCGTGGCTGTTTAGAGAGAGCGGTGAGAAGGGAAGGAAATGAAGCATTTGCCTGGCGTGGAGTGAGCCCTCCATAAAAGCGACCTAAATGCTGATACTGCGGTTTAGGGCAAAACGCTCGCCTAGCGCACCTGTGCGGAGCACGTTGGTGAATCCAGCCTTTGGAGTTTCCCCCTATGGTCACAGGTGCTCTGACATGCCCCTCACTTGGTGGGGAAAGCTCACCAAATTCTAACTCAGGTGGGTAGGAGCAGGTGGGTTTGCAGAGCCGTGGCTAATCCACATCTGAGGAGGATTTATTGACCTGTCTCCCAACTTGGCTTTGGCCAGTGAAAGGTTCCAGACAGTTACAGAAAATGAGACTTGAACAGTGGCAAGACAGGCCCCTTTCCGATGTATTCTCCTAACTGCCAGGTTAGGAGATCAAATTAACAATCAAACTATGCTTACTCCCAAAGTCTCTTATTTTTTGTGCGAAGTTTCTGGAAACCCCAGAAATCCTGATTTGTGCAGGAGGCAGAAGAAGAAAGAGGAGGAAGAAAAAGTTAAGCAGTTAAGAGCATGGGCTATAGAGACACAGACTCCATTGAAAGCGTGACCTTGCAAAAGTCACTTCAGGTTTTCGAACCTCAGTTTCCTCAAATGTCAACTAGTGATAATAATAACACCAAGCCCATTAGATGAGAAGAAAAAGCAAGCGAAGGGTTGTCTTTGCCCAGTGCCTGACACATGGCCACTAAACTTGAACAAAAATCTGTTGTCATACCACATCCCTGACTGCTAGTCCCCCAAACTTTCCTGGTTTCAGCACTCAAAATCTCATGTCCCAGGAAATCCTTCAATCCTGGGTAATCAGGATTTAGGTTGACCATCCTAAAAAAGGACTTTGAAAGTGATTTTCTGGCTCAGTGTCCTAGGCAGAAACCACAGTAGGGTTAAACCGTGACTAGCTGGTGGTTTGAAAGAGCCGCTGGCCACATGGGCTGGCCCGGGAGGGAATATGCTTTGTGAATTTGGCAGGGAGGTTTACGAGCAATCTTCTTGAAGGTTTAATGGCCCCAGGGTGATTTATCCTATCTGGAGAATCATTGCTATACGGAGAAATCTGGTTCTCCAAACTCCTGCTTTCCTTTACCATCCAACCTTTCATCTTCCCTGAGCGTTGCCCATCCTCCATAAATAACCTTCTTAGGGCCACACAGAGGCAACGCCTGCAAGACTGGACTTCTCAGAGTGCTTTCATAAACCAGTTCGACCAGAAGAGGGGAATACTTCCTAGAAGCTACTGGGAATATGTTAAATGGGTGGGAAGAAGTAGGGGATGGAAGTGGTGGGTTCAAGGAGCTCTGAGCTCAGATTTACACACGACATGTCCTGTAAACTGGCACCCTTCAGAAGCCCAACTCTGCTAACTTTCCCTCAATGTCTCTGAGTATTTAAAGGTAAGAATTTCTTATCAGATGGGGGTGAAAAATAACAATGCTCAGACACCATTATGTCTCTTTTTTTTTTAAGATTTATTTTTTAATTTTATTTCTCCCCACCCACTCGTTGTTTGCACTTGCTGTGTCTGTTCATCTTCCTTATTTTCTTAGGAGGAATCGGGAACCAAACCCAGGACCTCTGATGTGGGCGGGAGGCACTTAATCACTTGAGCCACCTCCGCTCCCTGCTTTGTTGTGTCTCTCGTTAAGTTTGCCTCGTGTCTCTTGTTGTTGTATTGTTACGTCAGCTCGCCGCACCTGCCCATTGCACCAGCTCGCTGTCTTCTTTAGGAGGCACCAGAAACCCAACCAGGGGCTTCCCATGTGGTAGGTAGGCGGGAGCCCAATCACCTGAGCCACATCTGCTTCCTGCAGACACCGTTATGTCTTGAACCAGTACTGTCCAACAGAACTTTCTACACCAATGTCAAATGTTCCAAGACAGTAGCCACAAGCTACTGTAATGGGACTAGAGAGACTGAGGAACTAAATTTTTTAGCATTATTTAATTTTAATTGATATAAATTTAAATAGCCACATGTAGTGACTAGTTATATATTGGACAGTGCCGTTTTAAAATAATAAGCAAAGATTTACAATACATTATATAATTATGAAGACTGCTTATTATTTTCTTTTCAGATCCCAACAGTGTGACGGGAACTCAGCCATGTTTCCCAGGGCAGTGGCTCTGTGTTCTTGCCTTGCAGGTGTGCTGTTCACAGCAGTTACAAACTGGCTCAGGGTTAGGTATGTTTTTGGTTGTTGGAGACTTGCTTTGCTTTGCTTTGCTTTTTTTTAAGGCAGTACTAGGAATCGAACCCGGGACATCGTGTATGTGAGGCAGGTGCTCAACTACCGAGTTACACCCACACCCCATTGCTTTGCTGTTCTTCTCTGTGATGATGAGCTGAAAATTTGGATGCTTAGAATAAATTAAATCTCACAAAGTTTTTTTTTTTTTTTGTAAAAGAACTAAAAGAACGTTGAATTTCAGAACAAATGTCTCTTGAAGACTGGAGAAAATATTCAAACAAAACAAAGTTTTATAAAATGAAAAGTGAGCGTTAACATACGCAGCCCCTACTAGCCCCACCCTTGCCACCAGCACCCTCAGCTCAGAGTCCCCTTCCTCACAATGACCCTTAACAGCTCTGGGTGAATTCCTCCAGGCCTTTTCCCTTAGACATAAAAAGATACACAGGGAGAAGAAAGATGCCTACGTGTTTATGCCTAATTTTTTTTTTTTACAGAAAATGGAGTCAATTATACATACTTATCTATGGCTTGCTTCATTTTTATTTCAGTTTTACAAAAGGTGATTGAAAACATTTTCATTGACAAAATGTCAAAAAATACAGAGCAGAAAATCCATGTCAGACAATTACCCATATTGTTTGGATAAAGTCTTCTAAATCTGTGTATTCCTACCCACATAGAAATACACAGCTTTATTTTTGTGTGTTTTTAAAAATATCTAAATGGGATCAAACTCTGCGCATGTGGGAATATTCCTCATGGCTGAACACCCAGAGGTGGGATGGCTGGGTAGAAGGGGAGCCACATTTAAAGGGCCCTCCTAGGGAAGCGGATGTGGCTCAAGTGATAAGGCCTCTGCCTACCATATGGGAGAGCCTGGGTTCGATCCCTGGGGCCTTCTGGTGAAAAAGAAGAAAAGAAGGTGTGACTGTGTGGTGAACCAGTGCCCACGTGGAGAGGCGAGTGCCCACACGGTGAGTCAAATGCCCGTGCAGGGGGCCGAGTGCCTACGTGAGAGCCTGTGCGGCAAGCCGAGTGCCTCCGTGATGAGCCAAGTGCCCACACTAGTGCCCGTGTGGTGAGCCGACTGCCTGTGCAATGAGCTGAGGGTCCGCATGGCGAGCCAGTGCCTGCACAGAGAGCCGAGTGCCCGTGCGGCGAGCCAGTGGTGCGCAGTGAGTCACGCAGCAAGGTGATGATGCAACAAAAGAGAGATGAAGGGGAGAGTCAAGGTGAAGCACAGCAGAGACCAGGAACTGAGGTGGAGCAATTGAGAGGGAACCTCTCTCCACATCAGAGGTCCCAGGACATGACATGACACATTTGTCAAAACTAAGAAAGTAACATTGGTGCAATACTACAAACTAAACTACAGTCTTTCTTTGGATTTCTCCAGATTCTCCACTACTGTCCTTTTTCTGTTCCATGATCCAGTCCAGCAAACCACATTGCACAGCCTCAATTTTTAAAGAAGATTTATTTGTATCATTTCCCTCGTTGTTTACACCTGCTATCTGCTCTCTGTGTCCATTTGCTGTGTGCTCTCTCTGCTCATCTTCTCTTTAGAAGGCATTGGGAACCAAACCTGGGACTTCCCATGTGGGAGAAAGGTGCTCAGTCACTTGAGCCACCTCAGCTCCCTGCTCTCCCTGCTTTGTTGTGTCTCTCATTGTCTTTCCTCTTTGTATCTCCTTGTTGCATCATTTTGTTGCATCACACACTGCACCTGCCTGTCCCACCAGCTCACTGTCTTGCTCATCTTCTCCAGGAGGCACTGGAAACCAAACCTGGGACCTCTCATGTGATAGGCAGAAACTCAATCATTTGAGCCACATCCACTTCCCTCAATTTTTTTTTTAACAAATCAATTTTCTTAGTACATATTAACAAAGCATAAATCTATCCAAAGTTGCAATCAAGGGTATTTGGTGTAATCACATAGTTGCACATTCATCACTTCAATCATTCTTAGAGCACTTTCATTATTCCAATAATAATAAACGAAAACAAACACAAAACTCATCACCTCTCAATCTCTCTATGCTTCATCTGCTTTACATAGCTATTTTTTTCATTCTCTCTAGTATATTTGTACTTATATTTTGTAAAAAAGTCATATATGCAAAATCACCCATATTTGTGTTTTTCATGAGGTTTTACTGTTATATACATAGGCTCAATTTTTTAATACATATTTTCATTTACCGCTTGGTAGAAAGCAGCTTGAGAAGTACCCTTCTAATCCTTTAACAAAAGTTTTAATCATTTTAATTTTGAAGTATTTCAAGTATTCAGAGAACTACAAACAAATAATGTAACAGACCTGTTTATGCCATCCTGATTCGATAAGTATTAATATCTCACATGTCCAGGGCTTCTTATCTGCAACTACAAAACATGAAAGGCCCTGAAACTGCAAATTGATATGAGGCCATTTGTAATCTTAGCATGACTATTTTACCTAATATGGAATATATACATATTTTGTAAAGATTTATTTTATTTCTCCCTCCTCCCCACCATTGTCTGCTCTCTGTGTCCATTTGCTGTGTTCTGTGTCCACTTGCATTATCAGGCGGCACTGGGAAACTGCATCTCTTCTTTGTTGCGTCATCTTGCTGCATCAGCTCTCTGTGTGTGCAGCACCACTCCTGGGTCGGCTGCACTTTCTTCATGTGGGGCGGCTCTCCTTGTGGGGTGCACTCCTTGCACGTGGGGCACCCCTATGTGGGGGGCCCCTGCGTGGCACAGCACTCCTTGCGCATGGTAGCACTCCTTGCACATGGTAGCACTGTGTGTGGGCCAGCTCACCATACCGGTCAGGAGGCCCTGGGTATTGAACCCTGGACCATCCATATGGTAGGTGGACACTCTATCAGTCGAGCCACATCCGCTTCCCTGGAATATATACATTTTTTCTCATATTTAACAATGCATTTGGTTACAGGGGCTAACAGAGATGCCACTGATAGTATATAATATAAAGTATATGCACCATAGTACCTTTCTAAAATCTAGAAAATTCTAAATTTTGAAACACATCTGGCCCCAGGGGTTTTAGAATAGATATTGTAGGTCCCCACCAATTTAGTTTCAGATCTCTACATGGTTTTTAGAAGGAAAAAACAAAAGCCATAAGAGGTCTTGCTAACATCCCACCCACTCTCCACCCGCTCATTTCCCTCCATCACCCCTTCTCACCAGACAGAGCCCCAGCCTTGAAGTTGCAGTTTATCCTTTTCCTGGATGTTTTAATACTTTGACTTAATAAGTATACTCATGAAAAGTGTATACTTAATAAGTATACTCATGACCACAGGGTTAAAGCAAATTTCCTCAAGTTTCAATGTGAGCATCATGTCCTCTGACTAAAATGCTAGAAGTTAATAACAAAAAATATGACTACAGAAATCCCTCATATTTGGAAATTTTAAAGCATTTTTCTGAAAAAAATTCATGGTTCAAATAAAAAATCCTTATTGAATTTTGAAATTATTTAGAACTTAACAATGATTAATATACTATACACAAGCATACAGGTTGCAACTCAAGCAGTACTTAGAGGGAAACTGTGGCAGGGGAGAGAGGGGGGAAAATGGTAAGCACAAAAGAATGCATGCGGTGTGATTCCAAAAGCCATGCAAGAACTAAAAGACTAATTGTTTAGGGGTGGATATATACGGTCACACTATAAAGAAAAACAAGGCAACAATAGTCTAAAAGCCAAGATACAGGTAGCGTTGGAGGAGAGGGAAGGGGCTGAGCCCAGCAATGTTTCATCTCTGCAGCAGGGTGCTGGGCGGATGGGCGTTTGTAGTACTGAAACTCTTTATACTCTTTCAAGATCTGATACGTATTTTTTTTTGCATATTCTAATTCTAATTTTAAAAAAGAGAAGTGACAGTAACTCTGAGTCCTTAATCCGCTACATGCTGCTTCCTAAAAGATGCTTTTTAAAATATTACATTTAAAAGAGAAAAAGTAGTGTCACGGCTAAGAACATTGGTTTTAGCATCAGACAGACCTGGGGTCCAATTTACAGCTGTGGGATAGCGGCTATTACCTCTAAACCTCAATTCCCTCCTCCCAAAGTGGGGACAAGAAGAGCACCTACTTCACAGAGTTGTTGCGAGGACATGAATTAAAACGAAACTGTGGGCTTTTTTGAGAGCTCATTTAGGTCTTATTTATGTGTCTCCTGGGTCTAACAGAAGTGCCTGCTCAACAAATATTTGCTGCATTATTTTATAATATGTACTGTCTCCAATATGATCGTGCTTCCCAGATTAAATTTCCCACTCAGACTGCTCATCCCAATGTCAATGTCACATCTCCATCTGTCCACTCAGTAGTTATGCATTCATCCAGTTTATTCATTCAATTGTTTTTACTGAGGACCAGCTATGGGTCAGACAGTGCTCTAAGTGATCAGGAGGGACGAAGCCCTTGTCCTCACGGAGCTGACATTTGATCAGGGTGAGAAGGATGTTGAATAAATAAATGAATAACTGAACAGGAGAAATAATATTGGCCCTTATCCACCCCCCACCCCAAAGCAAGCACTGATTTGATTTCTAGCACCATAGGTTAGTTTTTCCTATTCTAGAAGATTAAATAAAGGAATAAATACAAGAAGTGCATTTTTATGTCAGGCTGCTTTCATTCAGCATAATGTTTTTTTGAGGTTCATTGACATTGCATGTATCAGTGATTCATTCCTTTTCATTGCTGACTGGTACTCCACTATATGACTATACCAGAATTCTGACAATGGATTTCGGGACTATTTCCAGTTTGAGACTATTAAAAACTATTAATAGTGACGACAAGCATTATTATTACAGTTTGTGTGGACATATGTTTTCATTTCTCTTGGTTAAATATCTAGGAGTACTATTGCTGATCATCAGACCTCCAAAGAGTTCTGAAAAGCAGCTACCCCTTCTTCTGCTCCCACCAGCATCATATGAGATTTCCTGATTCTGCACACCCTCTCCAATAATGGGTGTTGTCAGTCTTTTTTATCTTAGTCATTCTGGAGGTGGGGGGGGGGGCATCAGTATCTCGTTGTGGCTTAATTTGCATTTCCCCGATGACTGTGATGCTGAGTTCCATTTGTAATTGATTCCACTTAGGATGCAGGTAGAGACCAGACCAGAAAAGTTCAAAAGAGGAAGCAGGGAGCTGTCCCAGAACCAGCTGCAGAGGTAGTGGAAAGTGATTGGGCTGAGGGTGTATTTTGAGGGTACAGCTGAGAGGAGTTATTAACAGAGGGGCTATGAGTTGTGAGGCAAAGAGCAGATGTCCAGTTTGGGGGATCAACACCTGGATGATTGGTGATGCCATGAACTGAAATGGAAGATACCGGGGTGGAAGGTCTGGAGAGGATGGTTCCATTTTATTCTTGCCAAAGCGAGCTGTCTATTAGACATGAAATGGTCATGTGGAGGAAGCAGATGCAAGGCTGGAGCTCAGCAGTGTGGCCACAGCGGGCCGCCTCTGTCTGCTCATGGTATTCAACGCTATAGGAATGGACAAAGTCGACTTTGGCTGCTCTTTGCAATCACCCTAAGAGTTTTCAAAAGTTCTGAAGCTGGGCGCCACCCCCAGAGGTCCTGATGGATTTGATCTGGGGGTGGGGCTTAGGCATCAAGACTTTGAGATGTTCCGCTGGTGATTCTAAAGTGCATTCAGGGCTCCAGGACTCTGATGAGAGCAGGTACAGACAAAGAGAAGATTTTGAGGAGAGAGTCTTGCAATTCCATTTGCAAGATCCTACATGCTATTGTAGCTCAGCTTCCCACACCGGTCTGGTTGACTTCATCATTCTCCATGGATGGTGAAGTTATTGGCTCCAAGGCCAGCAGAATCACTGAATCATTGACTCTCAGAGTTTGAGCTGACGTTTAAGGTTATGTCACCTCTCTGATACCTACCAGGAAGTTTTTAGCCTCTTCCTTTATGCTCACTCTCACTGAGAAGAAAGGTGAGGGAAGAGAAGGAGCCTGCCAAGTAGAGGGTGGAGGGCTGGAGGCAGGAGAGACCATTCAGAGCAAGGACTGCTTGTTGGAGGCGCTGGAGGCAGGTCGTCAGGGATATGGTGCCATCCCTGGAGGCATCAGGGCTTTCTTGGAGCAGGAAGCCTCCTTTGTCCTTTCCATTTCTGTTCTGCAGGTCATTTCCTGAGGATGCCTCCCTGCAAGAACTACTGTAGGCCTTCCCAGGACCTGACCAGGACCAAGAGCCTCAGATCCAGGCCAGAACCATCAGAAGGAGCTCAGGTTAATTTTTTAAAAGGTATGTGGAAATGCTTAGAGAAATCCTAAACCTGTCTCTACAAATAAAATTTACAAATAAAGTAGAACCCTTATCACAGACCCATTGTACTTAACAGCAAATTCCACAACATAAGCCCAGTAAAAAGAGAAACATTGATGATGATAAAGATGACGATGGTGATAGTAAAAGTACATAATACTTTGTAGAGCTTTTTCCTTTTCAAAATTTATTTGGGGGGAAGCAGATTTGGCCCAACAGATAGGGCGTCCGCCTATCACATGGGAGGTCCAAGGTTCAAACCCCGGGCCTCCTTGACCCGTGTGCAGCTGGCCCATGTGCAGTGCTGATGTGTGCAAGGAGTGCCCTGCCACGCAGTGGTGTCCCCCGCGTAGGGGAGCCTCACATGCAAGGAGTGTGCCCTGTAAGGAGAGCCGCCCAGCGCCAAAGAAAGTGCAGCCTGCCCAGGAATGGAGCCATATGCATGCAGAGCTGACGCAGCAAGATGACGCAACTAAGGGCCTGGGAGAAAACCAACAGCCCCCTCGAGGCCAAGGCGGAAGCAGGAGGCAAACCCCAGGTCTGTGTGTTAAATGCAATCACACTCCTGCCAGATGGGAAACGGAAGGGTCACCTTCTCGTGGTCATCACCAGAGGCTCCAGCCTTGCTGGACGCACCCACAGAGGGAAAACTGGAATTCCTTTTTGGGAAAGCTCTTCTTTAATTTCCATGAGTCTGCAGAATCCTGCTCTCTCTGTAAATGAGACATCCATCCCAGCGTGGCCTGAGCTCCAGGCTCCAGTGCACACAGAAATTGATGCAAAACGGAGGCGCGGAGGCAGAGCAGGGAAAAGGAGCCCAGAGAGGACTTCTTCGTTTTAAGAGTATGCTAGGTGGTCTCCCTTGAGTCCAGATCACAGTGTCGTTTGTTGGTGGAGACAGTTGACAGATGTTGAGTCCTCACACTATTCCTGACTGTGGTGACGAAGTCAGTTTTAACCACTGAGCTCTCAGCCACCCAGAGCCGAGTTATCACAAACCTGCCCAAACAGCCACCAGGGCTGGAACAGATAGTCAACACTTCCCCCAAGGTTTCTCTCTATTCTCTTCAGGATCAAATACTCCCTGCAGCCAGAAACCTAATTCTGTCTTTCCATCTAAACTGGGATCTCTATGTGGTCAGGGGTTATGTTTATTTCTTTTTGTAATCTTAACAATCTGGCATAGAGCACCAGGCAGGGAAGGCATGAGTGAGTGAGTGTGTAGATAGGTGGATGGATGAAAATAGTGAACATTTTTTCAGCCCTTATGTGCCAGCAATTTACACCGATCATTTAATTTAATCATCCCCACAACTTTCAGTGTATGGCTAATGAGATTCAGGACAGTGAAGTCACATGTTTGAAACCCCATTCAAGTTGGCCTGGCTCCTGAGCGAGTATGCTCAACCATTATACCCTACTGGTGAGTGAGAGAATAAATGAATGCATGACTTGTTAGTCTGTATATAGATTTTTCTCAAAGAATATACGAAGGCTAAACAAGAAGAAAACTGATGTCTTCATTGTTATCTTTGCCCAGAATAAATCTGCAAGTTCCCCCTCCTCCCACCGCCCAGTGCTTTGCAAACAGAAGAATGTATTTATGAAGACTGGAATAGTAAAAAAAACAAAAAAAGTAGGGGTGTTCAAGGGCTGGGGAACTAGAGATAGAAACTAGATAAAAACTGGATCCTGTCCCTGGTTGTCACTGTGTGGTCATAGAGAATTGGCATAGTCTCTCTAGACCTTAGAATCCTATTTGTCCAATGAGTGGGGTGAACTGGAGATCCAGCAGGCTGTTCTGGTCAGAATTTACACTCACCCTTGGCCCCATCAGGGGGCTTACCTGTGGTGGAGCGGTTAAGCCTAGGTCTGATTCTCACTCTCTGTGGCCTTAGACAATGGATTTAAACTGTCTGCGCCTAGGTTTCCTCCTCTGTAAAATTAGGCTGGAAATAACTTAAACCTCGTAAGATTGCTGCATTATCACAATGCCTGGGCACCTGTAGCTCTCCAATCAGTGTCAGCTATCACTCGATGTTTAAACTTTTTGTTTATATTATTTATTAAACAATTAAAAACATGTGAATAATTCATATTCTTTTTTCCCCCCTCTAGAATAAAGTTATTCAGAATATAGAGTTAAAAAATAAATGAGTTTACCTTCAGTGACACCCTAGGCCATTCCTCTTCCCAGACATAATTACTTTATATATGTCCTCCCAGAACTTGATTTTACCTAAACACAATCATTCCGTATGAATTGTTTCTGTCCCTTGTTCTTCTTGATGAACAATGGGACCTGGAGAGATTTCTACAGAGTAGAAATAGATCTGTCTCATTATTTTTAATACTGCTTTGTGTCTCATAGGTTATTTGGATTAATATTTATCTAACTATTCTTATACAGCTGGACTTTCTCCTTTTCCTTGATTTTCACTTTTCCTAATAATACATGAATGTGTTCTCTGCCAAAATTAAGACATTACAGATAAGGCTAATTTCTCCTTTGCTGCCCTACTTGCCCAATTTCTTTTCCCTCTCTCTTCGGTGGAAACCTCAGTCATCAATTTGCATTGTGACTTCCAGAAATTTTCCAGTGCCCTGCACATATCTGAATTTGTATCTGTGGATAACACATAACATCGTTCTGTGTGTTTTGGACTTTTTCTTGCAATTTGCTCTAATAATACACGTAGAGCTTTCCAAGTCCATTCAGATGGAGGGGTCTCTTTCTCTTTGCTACAGAATATTTCTATCGTCTGAACATCCCATTGCTTCACTGCACAGTCCCCTGTTGATTGACATTTAGGTGGTTTCCAGTTTTTCTCTCTTGACCATGAATGCTCCAGCCCACGCCCCTGTCTGCGTGCACACGGTTCATTTGTCAGTTTAAGAAAGCCGCATCTGTGAAACACAGTCCCAGCCACACGGCAGCCCTGGGCTCGTGGAACTTAAACTGAGGAGTCTCTAGAATTCCATCTGTCTCTTCTCCATCCATTTAGACAGTGTGGCATGGGGGATAGAGGGAGGGCTGCGGAACCAGATGACCTCTTTTGAACCCTGCTTCATAACCCGAGATCTGAAACCTTGGGCAAAACCACTTCTCTTTCTGGGTTTTAGCAACACAGCCACGCCCCTTCTAGGACTGTTGTGAAGAGCGGCTAAAATAGAGCATGCCGGGTACCTGACCCTTCCAGTGCCCTCAAGAGATACAGATTGTTCCTGCTAAGACGTGGGTTCTTTCTCTCATCGTCCCACAGGAACCTGGGTGTCCTGCTAGAACTGTTCACTTTTAAAAAGTTAATTCTAGCAAACTCTCCCTACAATTACACCACAATAACAAGCCAAGATCTTTTTTAAGGAAAATATGAATATTTAAGGTTCCCGCCCATTATAAACCAGGATTATGTGATTCAGCATCGTACTCAAGGTGGGGAGACAATCGGGGGGTGATTCTGGCAAGATTCCAGGCTTTTCCCACTCACCGCCAACCCGATAATTAATAGGAGCCAGGAAGAAGCCCCTGTATTTCTAAGTGCCGATTCCCGCTGCAGTGGCACTCCAAACATCTGAAGGAAAAACCGTTTGTTAATTGCTGTCTAGACAGTTTATTGCGGCAATAAGATCAAAACCCAGAATCCTAAGGTTTGTGGTATGAATCATGCAGACTAAACAATTGTTTTATTGCATTTACAGGGAGAACTTGATTTATAACTTCACCGGGTAATAAAATTCCTTCATGGTTTATCTGAAATAATTTTGCTCCTTCTTACACCACTCTGCGATAATTCCACCTCTCTGGGCTGTTAAAATGTGTGTTCATCACATCTAAACAGCTCTTATCGGATGTCTTGTTGTCAACAAGTAACGTACCCAGCAGGATTCTTTCGGTCCTGGCAGAGCTCCTGCAGTAGGCAGGCAGCCTGGCTGGGGCGCCCTTTGTCACCAGTTGTCGTAAGCTGTGTCTGCTCCCACCAAGAGGCAAGCTGCTGAGGAGAAAGTGCCCAGCCTGGCAGCCTCTCCACCTGGTTTGTTGGCAAAGACCTGGTTTGATGAGCTCTCCTTCATTCCACTGAGTCGTTCCCTGAAGAAATAGACAGAGCTGGCCCAGTTCTTTGAGACCTAGAATTGGAACTTCAGAGCTGGCTTCTCAGACCCACAAGGGCAGACTCCACCTCTGCTCGCAGCCATACCTGCACCTCGCTGTCTTGGTTTGCCAGGGCTGCTATGACAAAGGCTGCACAGGGCGTTGGCTTCAACAATGGGAATTTATTGTCTCACAGTTTTGGAGGCTAGGAGTCCAAAATCAAAATCTTAGAGGTCATACTTTATCTCAGAGTCTATAGCCTTCTGGTGCTCCCTGGCTGTGCACAGTCCTTGGGTTCCTGGGCTTACAACTCTACCTCCACCCCTTGGCTTCTCCTTCTCCCAATCAGGCATCTGTGCATCTATTTAGATTTCCCTCCTTAGAAGGACACTGGTCACATGGGTTAAAACCCACCCTGATTTATTTTGACCTCCTCTAAATAGGCTCTGCAAAGGTCCTATTCACAAACGAGTCCACACCTTAATGAATAACAACTTTTTCAAGGGTCCTATGTACTTACACCCTCAGGAATGTGGATTGACTAGAACATATCTTTTATGGGGGATGTGATTCAGTCCTCAACACTTGCTGACCTATGAGATATGAGAGAAGGACAGGTCAGTGTGCATAACTTAGTCCTCGCAGGCGTCCAGCAGAGCAGGCTTCCCTCCATTTCAAAGCCCAGACAGTGAAAGAGGCTTGCTCACGGTCAAACACTGGGAAGTATCAGTTCTTCAGGCTCCAAGTCTGACGCTCTCTGGCCACTGTCCTTGGGAGGTCAAGTGATTTGAGAGATGATCTTTCCTAAAGGGGAGCCCATTTGGCTCTCCCTTTTATAGCCCCCAGGTGAGGGGCAGCTGGTCCCCAAATGCCCTGTAATCAAATGTGAAGTTTTGTGGATATTCTTTAAGTCCAAGTTCCAGAGGTATCTCTGAACCCCAAAATGATTAAGAACCCCTCTTCTAGCGCTCTAGTATTCAAAATGTCATTCTTCCCCTCTACAGGTCTATGGCCTTGGGCAAACCATGTCTCTCTCAGAGGTGCCTCTGCCCTAGCTGTCAGAGGGAAATGATCCTGCTAGCACGTTCCTCCCAGGGTTGCTTTGAGCACCCAGTGAGAATGGACAGCAAGTGCTTACTGTGATAACTGGGACTGGCTAGAGGTCCAACAAATGGTAGATAAATACGTCTCATCAAACCATTGTTTTCAAAGTGACACCGTGGTCGGAAGCCCATCCCCTTATGGGAATATGAAAATGACAGTATTAGGAATACCTTCTTGTTACAATAGCCACAGGCCTAAGAGCAGTCCTTCGTGATTGACGGTCGCCTCTGCTCCCGGCATTGTGCTAAACCCCTTGAAAAGGAAGCCTCAGAGTCTGCTCAGTGAGCCTTTTGCCCATTTCCCTCCTTAAAGTTAAAGGAAAGCTTTGGATGGAGAGAGTGCAGAGCTGGGTTCTTCCCCGGGCCGTGCTGTTCACGCACATTCACGCACAGCGGGCAAGCTGGGCAGCCCCTACAGCCTCACCCTCCTCGTGGAGAAAGCAAGAAGGATGGGCGAGGGCAAGACTTCAAGGCTTGGCTTAAAATAAAGTGAAATAAAATTTTAGGGGGTGGTGGAGCAGCGTTGCTTTCCAGAATAACATCCTTATTCTCTTTTCAAATGCCACCTTTCCAGTTAGGCCTGCCTTTTCTTTAGCATCGCAAGTGCTCCACCACCCACCCCTGCACCCCAGCCCCCCTTCACTGCCACAGTCTCTTCAAAGCCCTTGTCACCTTCAGTCTTAGTCAGGATTCTCCAGAGAAACAGACCCGGCGGGATGTATACCTAAACTTAGGTAAATATCATGCATTTATGATAGGAATTGGCTCACGTGCCGGCAGGGATTAGCACGTTTGAATTCCACGGGGCAGGCGGCAAGCTGGGAATGCCCATGAAGGGTCCTGTGACTTCCCCAGGAGAAGCTGAACAGCTGAAGAGAGACGGATGTTCTTTTTGACTCCTGAAATCACCATCTCCATTTAAGGCCTTCAGCTGATCAGGTGAGACTTTTGTCATTGCTGAAGGCTAGAAGAGTGCTTACGAATAGCAGGTGTTCAGTAAGCGTTTGCTGGATGGATGGAGGATGGATGGATGGATGGATGGATGGATGGATGGGTGGATGGATGCTAAGATGTCTTTTTTTTTTTAAGTTTTTTTTTTCTCCCCTCCCCCCGCCCCAGTTGTCTGTTCTCTGTGTCTATTTGCTGCGTCTTCTTTGTCCGCTTCTGTTGTTGTCAGCGGCACGGGAATCTGTGTCTCTTTTTGTTACGTCGTCTTGCTGTGTCGGTTCTCCGTGTGTGTGGCACCATTCCTGGGCAGGCTGCACTTTCTTTCGCACTGGGTGGCTCTCCTTATGGAGCACACTCCCTGCATGTGGGGCTCCCCTACGCTGGGGACACCCCTGCGTGGCAGGGCACTCCTTGCGCGCATCAGCACTGCGCATGGGCCAGCTCCACACGGGTCAAGGAGGCCCCGGGTTTGAACCGCGGATCTCCCATGTGGTAGACGGACACCCTAACCACTGGGCCAAGTCCGCTGCCGTGCTAGGATGTCTTGAAAGCCTCTTGAGTATAATGCTTACCAATCTCTTTTTCTAAGAACGAGTAGGTCTCAGGTCAGAGCATTGCACAGGTGGTTGAATATCCTGTTTTCCTTATATGTATTTTTAGAATTATTTTCTATGTGGAACAAGTGAGTCTGATTTTCCAATTACAGCAATAATACAGAGGTTCTCATTATAAGTATATTTAATTTTTTTTTTTAAAGCAAAAGGATTTACAGAAAAATGTAACATGAATAGTGGTGGACTTCTGTCATTGCTGAAGGCAATCAGCTTTGTTGATTGTAGATGTAATCAGCCATAGATGGAATCAACTGACTGATGATTTAAATTCGTGAAATAGCCAAACAGTGACAGTCAAACCAGGGCTTGCTTGATTAAACAAGTGTAAGGTTCATAAGGGCAGGGGCTTTTGAAGGTTGCGTTCACTGCTGTGTGCACAGTACTTTCATGGAGTACAGATAGATTGGTAACTTGCCCGAGATCACACAGCCAGTGAGTGACAGATGACAGACTCAAAACCAGAACTGCTTCTGCCTCCGCAGCCTGTTTTCTCAGGTGCTACTTGAAACTTCATTCTCTGAAGTTCCAAACTCTGTTGATTGCAAATAATACAGAGAGAATGCTGGAATCGTTTGCCTGAAAGGAACTCACTGACTTTTCTGGGATAATCTATAGTAATTGCAAACTGTGAGGTCAAAGAGGAAGGAGAATGGAGGCCAGGACATCTAGCGGTATCATTTCTTCCCAATTCCATATGCTTCCTTGTCCTGCAAATGGAGACAACATCTATCTTGACCAGTGACCAGATCTGACCAGACCTAATCCCCTTAATATTAGTCGTCCCCCTCCCCACCTTTGTTGGCTCTGCCATCATCTTTGGATACTCTGAAAAATATGTTTAGGGAATAATATAAAATGGGGAATGTCAGCTCCCCCAACATCCCACTGCCATTGGTGCCAGCATGGAGAAGCAGGCTTGGTTACAGATGATCCTCTGAAGAATAATGGAAATAACCCCTATTGACTGTCTGGCTCTGTGCTGAGAGCTCGATGTGTATTCTCATGTTTCAACCTCATCAGAACTCAAGGACGGGGAGTGGATGTGGCTCAAGCAATTGAACACCGACTTCCTACATGGGAAGTCCCAGGTTTGGCTCCTGGTGCCTCCTAAAAACAAAACAAAACGAAACAAAAACAACAAGCAAAACAAACAAAAAAGCCAACTCAGGGGAGTCAATGTAGCTCAGTGATTTGAACACTGGCTCCCCACATATGAGGTCCCAAGTTCAATCCCCAGTCCCTGGAACCTAAAAACAAACAACAACAACAAAAACCCTCAAGGATGAAAATAATATCATTTGGAGCTTCATTTGGCCAAAGAGGAAACATCCCTTTATCACAGATTTGTTGTACTCTACCTAGTACCCTTGTGGTTTTGTTTTCTTTTTTTACTTAACAAAGTATCTTTGTGATCATACAATATCAGTGAAAAAGACCTGCCTTATTTTTAAGGGTGACACAAGATTCCATTTTAGGGATGTACCAAACACAAAACATACTATAAACATACATATAAATAAATGTACATATATAGTACTATGCATATATCCTCACAAATAAAAACACTATACATATTTCTGTTCCCCAATAGCTACAGTGTTTCCAGTCTTTTGCTGCACTGATGACTCCTTCTTTGGCTGGACACACACTTTCCTGTCCCCTGCTTCCCTCCAGCCCCTAGCTGCTTCACTCACTTGTGATGCCCCCTTACCACCCCACACTGAACCTCCCCCCGCCCTCACACTCTTGGGATTGCCACCCCTGGGTTAGAATCTGTGCTCCAAGAGGACAGAGGCTGGTCTAGTTCCCTTCACCTCTACGACCCCAGCCTGATGCTGGGCACATTTTAAGTGCAGTAGACATAGTTATTGTCCCACCCACTTTGAGGGAGTCAGCCTCTCAAACCTTGGTTTTCTCAACTGGAATGAGGATAGCACACACTCACAGAGTTGTTGGGAGGAAGGCACTAAAAAGGACTCCATAAGAGCGGGTCTTCCTCCTTTCCGCTTCTGTCTTCCAGTCTCCTTCTCTAATTACCTCAGACCCAAGGAACTTCATGGCGGTGAGTTGCCTGAGTTTTCTTTTTGCCTCATAAATCTCAGATTTGGAGCTGAAGAAAAGAGCAAATCAGAAGCACCAATGGGCACGGTCCAGAAAAAGCCCCAATGTGAGCTTGCTCTAGAGAGGCAAGGATCCAAGAAAGGGGCAAGACAGAAAAGATTTAGACAATATCTACTCCAGCCAGATACCATGGGGGAAAAAACTAGACTCCACTCGCACTCACACTAGCAAAGACGGAGTGAGAAGCCTAGGCATCCACGCTCATGAGGCTGTAATGAGGCACCTGCCCTCTCCCCATTAGGGTGGTGTCAGAGGGGACTGAGTGGAGAGTCAGGACTTCAAGCATTGTCTGGAAGTATTGGCAGGTGTGCATGCATGCACAGACACAATGGTGTCAGTGGAGGCCATGTGGAAAGCAGTACCTGTCCAGGAGGTATTGATGGAGGCCTAGTGGGGCGAATGAACTCCTGCCCCACCTAGGGAAGAAGGACCCCTCCTCTCATCAGCATCAGTGGAGGGTAAGTAGAGACTTGCATTTCTCCCTCCATCTGGAAGTAACCAAGTGGCATCTTTCCTTCCCCTGTCAGAGTGATGTCAGAAGAAGCTGGCTGGGGAAGCAGATGTGGCTCAAGAGATTGGGCTCCCATCTACCATATGGGAGGTCCCAGGGTCTCCTGGTGAGAGCAAGCTGGCCCACACAGAAAGCTGGCCCACATGGCAAGCTGATGTCACAAGACGACACAACTAAAAAGAGACACAGGGAAAGACAATGAGAGAAAACAGCAAACCAGGGAGCTGAGGTGGCTCAAGCAATTGGGTGCCTCTCTCCCACGTGGGAAGGTCCCAGGATCGATTCCTGGTGCCTCTTAAAGAGAAGACAAGAAGAGAAGACAAGCAGACACAGAAGAACACACAGTGAACAGACACGGAGAGCATACAGCAAGTGCAAGTAGCAAGGGGGGGCGGATATAAATAAATAAATAAATCCTTTTTAAGAAAAGACAGGGAAGCAGATATGGCTCAAGTGACTAGGCTCCTGCCTACCACATGGGAGGTCACTGGTTCAGATCCCAGTGCCTCCTAAAGAAGACAGCAAGCTGGCATGATAAACAGGTGCAGTGAGCTGATATAACAAGATGATGCAACAAGAGTCACAGGGAGGAAAAACAGAATAAGAGACACAACAAAGCAGGGAGCAGAGGTGGCTCAAGTAATTGGACACCTCCCTACCACATCAGAGATCTGGGGTTTGGCTCCCAGTGCCTCCTAAAGAAACAAGGAAGATGAACAGACTCAGCAAGTGAAAAACAACAAGAGGGGTAGGGATAATTAAATAAAATAAATAAATAAATAAAATTAAATCTTTAGGAAAAAAAAGAAGTTAGCTAAAGCAGATACTTAAATAAGATCCAAAGTCTCATAATGTACTACCAAAATTGTTCAGGTTTCAATTGAAAGCATTCAACATACCAAGAAATAGGAAGATCTCAAACTGAGTGATAAATGGTAATCAGTAGATAGCAACACTGAGATGACAAAGATGTCAAAATTACCCAAAAGAGATATTAAAGCTGCCATAATAAAAGTCTTCAATTACAAACACACTGTAAAAAATGAAAAAATGAAAGTCTCAACAAAGCAAAGAAATAGAAGATATAAAGAATAGCCAATTGGAACTTTACAACATAAAAATACAATAACTGAAATTAAAAACTCAATTAATGGACTCAAAAGCAGAATGGAGGTGGTAAAGGAAAGATTCAGTGAATTGAAAGATAGAACAATAGAAATGGCCTAATGTGAACCACAGAGAGGAAAGAGACTGAAGAAGAAAAAAAAAATGAACAGAACCTCAGGGACCAATAGGTCTATAACAAAAGATCTGACCTCTTTGTCATTGGAGTCCTGGAAGGAGAGAAGAAAGAGGGTGGGGCTGAAGAAGTACCAGAAGAAATAATGGTTGAAAACTTCCCAAATTTGGCAAAAGACACAAACCTACATCTCAAGCAGTCAAGTGACCCACAAACAAGATAAACTCAAAGAAATCTACACCAAGAAGAAAGCTTAGCCTGACTTCTGAAAACGAAAGACAAGGAAAAAGTCTTGAAAGAAGTAAGAGGGAAATAGCATCTTACTTATAGGGAAAAACAATTCAAATGACTGTGGGCTTCTCATTAGAATTATTGAGGTCAGAATGTGTGACACAACATTTTGCAAGTGCTGAAAGAAAAGAAAAGAACTGTTAATTCGGACTCCTATATCCAATGAAAAAAACTTTCAGGAATGGTGGAGAAATAAAGATGTTCTTATATGAAGTAATGCTAAGAGAATTTGTTGCCAGAAGACCTATTCTAAAAGAATGACTAAAGGAATTTCTCTAAATGGAAAGGAATGATAAAGAAGGAATCTTGGAACTTCAGGAATGAATAAAGAATATGGTAAGCAAAATATGAGTAAATACAATAGACTTTCCTTCTCTTGAGTTTTCTAAATTACATTTGTTGGATAAGGCAAAACTATAACACTGAGTTGATATATTTAAATATACGTAGAGGAAATATCAAGACAATTACTTTATAAATGGGGAAGGATAAAGGAATGTAGGGTTTGTCCACTTTACTCAAACTGTGCTCTGAAGGTACCAATAGACTTCTACATATAAATTATGTATATATAATATAAACAATACCTACAGCAACCACTAAAAAAGTTATGCAAAGAGATAAATGCAAAACTATAGATAAATGAAAATGGAATTATAAAAAATGTTCAAATAACACACAGGAAGGCAGGGAAGAAGACAGAGCAGTGATAAACTGAACAAACAGAAAAGCAATAAATGGCAATAACTGAGACAAAATGGACCAGTACTTAAAAACACAAATTACCTTTTGTGTGATCTATGTATCTTTTTTTAAAAAAAGATAATAAAAGATAAATAAAATAACACAAACTACCACAATTTACCTGATATGAGAGTATTTGAATAGCACTATAACTATTCATTTTAATTTTAAAATTACAAACAGCAACAACAAAACAACAAAAAAGCAACAACAAAAAAGAATTCCTCAGGCCCAAGTGGTTTCACTGGAGAAGTCTACCAGATGTTTTTTAAAAAAGCGATAGCACCAATGCTATAAAATCTCCTCTAGAAAATAAAAGAGAAGGGGACACTTGCCACTTTATTTTGTGAAGTTAGCATTACTCTGATTTTCAGTCAGACAGGACAAAGAAAAATCCAACAGGTCAATATTCCTCATGAATATAGATGCAAAAATCCTTACCAAAATATTAACAAATAGAATTCAGCATATATAAAAAGAATTATTCACCATAATCAAGTATGATTTCTTTCAATGATGTAAAACTGGATTAATATTTGAAAATCAACTTATTTCACCATATTAAGAGATTAAAGAAGAAAAAAATCACATGATCATATCAATCAATGCGAAAAAAGCATTTGACTAAATTCAACAACCATTCATGATAAAAAACTTTCAGAAAAATAGGAGAGAAGGGAATTTCTTCAACTTGATAAGGAGGAAATACAAAACAACCAACAGCTGACATTATACTTAATGTTATATACTGAAGCTTTCCCTCTAAGATTCAGAACATAGGAACAATAGGCCCTCTTACAATTCATATTTAATATAGAGCTGAAAGTTCTAGCTAGTACAACTAGGCAATAAAAGGAAATAAAAAGCATAAAGATTATAATACAGAAATAAAACTGTCTTTGTTCATAGATGACATAATTATTTATATAGAAAATCCCCCCCCAAAAAAAACTCCACACTACAAAATGCTAAGGAAAGAAATAACAGGAGATCTAAATAAATAGAGAGGCATACCATATCTATGGATTGAAAGACTCACTATAATAAAGGTATCAGTTTTCTCCAAATTGATAGCTTTAAAATAATTCCTATTAAAATCCCAATAAGACTTTTTTGTAGAGATACACAAGATTATTCTTAAATTTATATGCAAAGGCAAAGGAACTAGACTAGCTAACCATTTTTGAGAAAGAGGAACAAAGTAGACAAAATGAACTGGCCTGATTTCAAGACTGTATTATATAGCTACAGTAATCAAGACTGAATGGGATCTATGGAGGTAGAGACACATAGATCAATGGAACAGAATAGAGAACTTGGAAATGGACCCATATAAATACAATCAACTGATTTTTTCTTGAGAAATATTTTATCATACAAAATTTATATTTATTGCATATGATGAAAAGTATGAAAACCAGGCTTTTGTTAATTCTTTTTTTTTTAAGATTTTTTGTGAAAAGTAAGTACTTATTTCTTGGTACATTCTCAGATAATACAAATATTTATACAGAATGTTTAACAGTTGTACTGGTAATATGTATTGTGAAATATATGGTATAAAATTTAGAACTGATTTCTTTTTTAAAGTACAGGGGGAAGACCACTGCAAAAGAGCAGTCCTCAAGAACTTGGCATTTTCCATGGCCTGGAAGATGTTGTGGGATCACTACTACATGGTAGAATTATCTGAAGCTATTCGTTAATATACTCAGCAAAACCTAATGCATCTGGGATATTGTCTCCTTCTGAAACAAATTTCACCAGAACTGTCATTAGGATTTCTTTAGAACAACTTTCATTATAGAGTGATGTGTCTTGTGATACCTCCTCCAAAAATATGGATGTAAAACTCAGGTTCTTTGGGGGCAATGAATAAACCGTAGCATTTGTCCTGAGTTTTGTTGACTTTTCCTCTGCAGTTGCACACTGATTGTTACCAACTATTGGCACAAGTCAATCAGCATAAAAGTAACCAATCTTAGACATATTCAGGGTGGAAATAATCAGATCTATTGCAACTGGCCAATATTTCCCATGGAAACTGCTGGCATCAAGAGAGTGTAGCCCGTGAGGTAGGGGAGACACTCCTTACAGGAGACAAATAAGGCTGTAGTAGTAGGAGGGCTGAGAGCTGGCCTGGAAAGAGCGAGTGAGTCTGGAAGCCCATCTCTATCCAAAAAGTGCCCTCTCAATGACTTTTTGACAAAGGTTCAAAAACATTACAAGAAGAGAGAGCTTTTGCAACAAAGAGTGCATTTACAGGCAAAAAAAAAAAAAAAAAAAAAGATCCTCAATATGTCTGGCACCTTGTCCAAAAATTAACTTATACATCCAAGAGGCCCAGAGAACACCAAGTAGGATAAACATGAAGAAAAATAGACCCATCATCCAGTGATCTCACTATTGAATGCAGAGGACAAGGAGAAAGTTCTGATATGCATTCTTCTTGAGTGCATGTGGCTCCTACCTACACGGACTCAAGAAGAAATAGAAGAGCTCAACAGACCAGTTACTAGTAAAGAGATTGAATTTGTCATCATGACCCTCCCAACAAAGAACAGGCACAGACCAGATGGCTTTGCAGGGAAATTCTACAAAACGGTCCAAGAAGACTTAAATTCTGCTCAAACTCTTCCAAAAAAATTGAAAAGGAAGGAACCATCCTTAATTCATTCCATGAGGCCAACATCAACCTAATACCAAAGTCAGATAAAGATACCATAAGAAAAGAAAACTACAGACAAACATCTCTTATGAATACAGGTGCAAAAATCCAAAACAAAATACTAGTAAACCAAATCCAACAGTGTATTAAAAGAATTATACACCATGATCAAACACAGACCTATAGACCAATGGAACCGAATTAAGAACATAGATATCAATCCTCACATTTATGACCAACTGATGCTTTATGAACAAATGATGCTGGGAAAACTGAATCTCCATTTGCAAAACAGGAAAGAAGGACCCCCCACCTCACCTAAGCCCTAAACAAACATCAACTCAAAATGGATCAAAGACCTAAATATAAGAGCCAGAACTCTCAGACTTCTAGAAGATAAAGAAGGGAAGCACCTTCAGGACTTTGTGATAGGTAACAGTTTCTTAGATTTTATACCCAAAGCACGAACAACAAAAGCAAAAATACATAAATGGGACCTCATCAAAATTTTAAACTTTTGTGAATCAAAGGACTTTATCACACAATGGGAGACCAATGTTTGGAAACCACATATCTGATAAATGTTTAATATTCAGATTATATAAAGAAATCCTTCAACTTAATAACAAAAAGAAAACCCAATTTAAAAATGGGCAAAAGACTTGAATAGACATCACTCCAAAGAAGATAAACAAATGGCCAGAAAGCACATGAAAAGATGCTGAACATCATTAGCTATCATGGAAATGCCAATCAAAACCACAATAAGATACCATTTCATACCTATTAGAAAGGCTATTTTTAAAATGAAAAATAACAAGTTGGAGAGAAGGTAGGGAAATAGCAACATTCATTTATTGTTGGTAGAATGTAAAATGTAGAAACCACTGTGGAAGACAGTTTGGCAGTTCCTCAGAAAGCTAAGTATAAAAATTCTCATATGCCTGCCAATCCCACTGCTAGGGATATACCACAAAGAATTGAAAGCAGAGATTCAAACAGATATTTGTACACCCATGTTCATAGAGGCATTATTCACAATTGCCAAGAGATGGAAGCAACCCAAGTGTCCATCAACCAATGGATGGCTAAATCAAATGTGTTATTTATGTACAATGGAATATTATTTAGCTGTAAAAAAGAGTGAAGTCCTGATACATGCAACAATATAATGAAACTTGAAGTCATCATAGAACAGAATAGTCATTATTACATTAATAGTGTAAAAAGCCAGCCACAAAAGAACAATTATTAGTATGATCTCACTGATCTGAAATAATTAGTATGAGCAAACTCAGAGTCAGAACCTACAACCAAGGTTACCAAGGGAAGGGATGGGAATAAATATGGGAAGTTAAGACTTAAAATGTACAGAGTTCCTATTCAGAATGATGGAAGTGTTTTGATAATGGATGGTGGTGATGATACCATGACATTGTGGATGTAATAAATAGCACTGAGATATATGTTAATATCTGAATGTGATTAAAAGGGGAAACATTAGATTATATATATGGTAACAGAACATTTTTTAAAAATCCATGGAAACTCACTACACAAACAGTGAACACTAAGTTAAGCCATAGACTATTAGTAATAGTACAATTGTAAAAATGTGCTATTATCAATGGTTACAAATTTCCACACCAGTTCGAGGTATTATAATAGGATGGTATCTAGGAATTGTTTATGCGTTATTGTTCTACAACTTCTCTAATAAAGAAAATAAAAATTTTAAAATGAAATCAAATTGAATCCTTTATATTTACATTTTTTTCTCTTTTTTTTATAACTTTTTTTTTTTTTCTTTAGGAGGTACCAGGGATTGAACCCAGCACCTTGTACATGGGAAGCAGGCACTCAGCCACTGAGCTACATCCGCTCCCCTATATTTACATTTTTTTAAAAACTTATGATTACACACAGTGCCTCCCAATTTTTTTTTAATCCCTTCCCCCCTTGTGGCTTGCTTGCTGTCTGCACTCTGTGTCCATTCACTGTGCGTTCTTCTGTGTCTGCTTGTCTTCCTTTGTTGAGTCATCTTGCTGCGCCAGCTCTCCGTGGGCACGGGCCAGCTTTGCCTTGACAAGGAGGCCCTGGGATGTGAACCCAGGGTCTCCCATATGGCAGATGGGAGCCCAATCAATTGAGCTACAGCCACTTCCCCCTATATTTACATTTTAAAGAAAGATCAAATATAAAGCTATAAAATTTTAGAAAAAAAATGAGAGAAAATATGTAGGATCTAAGACTAGACAAAGAGTTATTACACACCAAAAGCAAAGTCCATAAAAGGAAAAATTGATAACCTAGACTTTAATAAAATTAAAAGCTTTTGCTCCATGAAAGACCTATTTAAGAGGACCAAAAGACAAACTACAGACTGGGAGAAATTATTTGCAAATCACAGATCTGTCAAAGGACTAGTTTCTAGAACATAGAAAGAAAAACTCAACAGTAAAAAAAAAAGAAAAACAATCCAATTAGAAAATGGGCCAGAAAAGGGGGTAAGCCTTTTACTTATTATAATGGCTAAAATAAAAATAGTAACAACACCAAATGCTGACAAATATGTAGAGAAACTACATCACTCATCATTGCTGGTGGGAATATAAAATGATATAGCTACCGTGGGAAAGTTTGGCAATTTCTTAAAAACAGATATAACTGTTGATCCCATAGAAATGCAAACACATGTTCATACAAAAATCTGTACAAAAATATTTACAGCAGCTTTATTCTTAATAGCCCCAAAACTGGAAACAACACATCCTTCGATGGGTGAATGCTTAAAAAGAAACAAACTATTGAAATCTGCAAAAACCAACCTGCATGAATCTCCAGAGAATTATGCAGAGTTATAAAAGTCAATCCCAAAAGATTGCATACTATTTGATTCCATTCATATAGTATGCCATTTGAAATGACAAAACTACTGTATAGAAATGGATTAGTAGTTGCCAGGGAATAAGAAAACAGTGGGATATACACAGAAGTATTAAGTGGTAATGGAGCATAATGTATACAACCTATTCTCAAATGTTTAGTGAATAGTTAGAATAGTATAAGAAATGTGGCAAAATGTTAAATTAGTAAATCTGGGTTTCCGGGTAGGCGGTGAATGGGAGCTTGCTGTATTATTTTTGTATTATGTTTGCAACTTTCCTGTAAATTTGAACTTAGTTCAAAATAAAAAGTTTTTAAAAATATTTTTAAAAGAAAGAAAGTTAGGTGAGGCAGGAGGAAAGCAGGTGTGGTCATGAGAGGGCAATATTAAGAATACTTATGATGCAAATGTTCAGTATCTTAACTGTGTCCGTGTCATCTTCCTAGTTGTGATACTATACTATAGTTTTCTAAGATGTTACCTTTGGGAAACTGGGTAAAATTTCAAGAGGTCTCTCTGTATTAGTTCTTATAACTCAATGTGAACCAACAAATATCTCAAAATAAAAAGTTTAGTTAAAAATATGTATCTCTATACATTAGACTGAATTGTATGAAATTATTTTTATATGCCCAAATGGTCTAATACTGGCAATTTCATATGGTTCAATCTAATATT
Source organism: Dasypus novemcinctus (assembly GCF_030445035.2). Lineage (NCBI taxonomy): Eukaryota > Metazoa > Chordata > Mammalia > Cingulata > Dasypodidae > Dasypus > Dasypus novemcinctus. The sequence goes on along the minus strand of NC_080696.1, from coordinate 55,600,188 downwards.
TTTTTTCCTCACAAATGGTATCATCCAAAACACAGTCCAGCCCCTGATTTTTTCATTTAACACTACCTCTTGTAGAATATTCTATATCAGTACAAACACAGCTGCCTCCAGCTGCAGAAATACAATGCCATTTTATAGATGACCATAACTTATTTTGACAGTCTTCCCTAATGGACATTTTGCTTGTTTCCATTATTTAGCTTTCACTTACCAAATGTTGCAATGTATTTCCTTGTACACACATCATTTGTCATACGTTCAGTAGTGTGCCTTGAGGATAAATTTCCAGCAGAATAATTCTTAGGTCAAAGGATATGTACATCTTTTATTTTAATCGATGTTTCCAAATACCCCCCAAGGAATTTGAACCCATATTAATTCCTACCCTACATAACCAAGTATAAGAGAGCTTGTTTTCCCATACATTGCAAAGACAGTGTTATCAAACTATGCTCTCTGTAAATCTGATAAATGAAAAGAAAAAAGATAACTCATAGTAAATTATATTTACATTTTTCTTACAATGCCTGAGGTCAAGAATCTTTTCTTACATAAACCTGTTAATCTCATCCACAATACTCATTTGCAACCTCCTGAAAGGATTTTGTTTTATTCGTCTTTGTATCTCATAGCTGTATGGAGTATTTACATACAGTGGGAGGTTAAGAAATACTGGAAGATTAATTGCCTAAACTGGATACAAATCCCCACCCCTTTTCCATCTTCAGAACCCCACCCTCACCTCCCCGGGCTACAACTGACAGAATGAAAATGAGATTTCAGAAATTTAAGATGAATAGCAAATGGAATGAAAAGCAGTCAAGGTCAAAACCAAGGACTGCTTTGCCTGAACTTTCAGGGATATTCTTATGGACTGCTGGGGCAATAGATTCCAGAACCTACAGCTTTGCAAGTAGCTAAAGAGAAATATAGAATTCCTTGATGGCTACCAAATGTAGCGTCATGCTAACCCGCAACTGCAGTTGAACTCAATACACATTGTGATTTTCAGTTTAAATTTTCTTTATATCCCAAGAACTATGTGAATGGCACACTTCAATTAATAAAAAACAAACAAAAACAACAAAAAATAAATAAATAAATCCCAAGAACAAAATAGTCTATTCTTAACAAAAAGCAATAAATACATATTTAATATTAGAGTATTTTAAAAATTTAGCTATATACATCTAATATATCTGCATAAATACTGTATATATATAATGTATCTGCAATTATATGTTTATATGTAATATATCTGCATTCTAAAATGTTTGCATATACATACATACATATATATATATGGCAGGATATACCCAATAGGGGCCACCAAAGTAAGAGAGCCCTGGGACTACTGTGTTGGGACATGGCACCTCTGGAACTGCCATGACCAGGTGTGGGCTGGGGGGAGAAGCCCGTGACAGATGGTTCCCCCACTGCTCACCTGTGACGACTGTGACAAGTTGGAAGTTGTTTTGATTCTACAACCTATCCCTTTTAAGCTGTAAACTTTACAGTATTCCACCTTTGTTAAAAAGTCTGCTGGATTTAATATATGCTATGTGTATAAAGGTATTTACAAGTATAATACAACATAGTATAATGTGAGTCTTAAAATATCTGACATATGATAGGATGTGATGTTAAGTATTATAGCAAACCTTAAGAGGGGATCATTATTTTACCCATTCACTTAACAGGACTGAAATGTTCATTGAAAAAAAAAGTCTATGTGTGAATTTACAGATCTCCTAGACCCAGGCAAAGACCTCTCTTGACCCAGGAACAGGTCTCCAAGAAAATGGAGGAAACTTCCTATTTTGAGAAATGGGTGGGACCCCTGCTGATAAGAAACCTTTCATGCATTCATGAATGTTAGCTAAGAGATAGCTGGGAACTTTCCAGATGTTTGATTTCATTTTCCTTCCCTCTGTGGCTGCTCCTTGATAACATCTTGGCTTTTGGAAACCTCTTTTATTAAGCTGTCCCATTGTATGCTAAGTTACGGTGGCTCGGAGACTGATCCCTTCACAAAAGTGCTTTGTTTGAGGATTCCCTCTATAAACTGGGGCTCAGTGAATTATACTCCTTCTATGAAGCTTCCCTAGCCGATTATATTTACCTAAGCAAGCATTATTTTCTATCTTGTTTTCTTTTCTTCTTTTTCTTAAGCATAATTCAAATCTCAGGAAAGCATGAGAAAGATAAGGAAATTGCTAGCTAAAAACAAGATATTTCTGGCCTCTACACTTTGGAAATGATTGCTTTTTGTTTTGTTTTGTAACAAGCACGCACCATTTATAGAATTTTTTTTTTTGGAAAAAATTACATTTCCAAGGTGCTAGGGCAAAACACACAAAGGGTCCATCTCCGCTCACCTCTGGAGTCCGCCTGGGATATTCTGGTTTTGATACATTTTTCCTTGTCTGCTGTTTTTGTTCACTTTCATTTTTATTTCGTTTTATTTCAGCAGAAAAAATAATGGAAGGACAAAACCAGCTAGTACCCATTCATTACTTTTATCCTGGAATAAGATCTTTAGTGGTGGTGGTATTTTTGGTTTTTTTTTAATGGGATGGTGATGGGGTGCTTTAAAAGTAAAATTCATTTTATTTTTACTTGTGGCACTATCTTTGAAAAGAACTGGTGGGACCTTTAAGAAAAAAAGCTGAGCCACATAAAATGAAAGCAGCAAAGGACAGAATGCAATAAAGGCAGCTGTTGGAGGCTGTGTGTGTTTCCCCTTCGGATGGAGGGTGTCCCTCTCCTTCCTTGAAAAGAGCCTCCTTTTCATGGGAAACCAAGCTTCTGGGTTATTAGGTTCACAATGACTTCCCCAGATGTAGTTCCCATGAGTAAGGATTCTCACAGGAATAAAGGAACCCTAGAGGCTCCTGTTTGTTTTGTTTTGTTCTTGTTTCAGTAAAGTTTTGAATAGGTAATGCATCTACATGGTTCAAAAATCACGAAATGAAAAACAGTGGAAGACTTCTTTACTATCCTATAGCCTCTTGTTTAGTCAACCACTGCTGGTCTATTTTGTATCATTTCAGAGATATATTGTGCATATATAAGCAAATGTAATTACATATATTCTGTTCTCTTTTTACACAAGTGGTAATATACTATACAAATTATTTGAAACTTCCCTGACACTAGCAATTTATCTCTGCCATTGTTTCCTATCAATACATAGAGAGCTTCCTCCATCTTTTTTATAGCTGTGTAGTGTTCCCCTGTATCTTGATTGATTTAATTAGTTCCCAGTTGATGGGTATTGAGACTATCTTCCATCATTTGATCTTACAAGCGTGCTCCTCTGAATAACCTGGGTTAGACATCATCTCACTGTGTGAGAAATTCTGAAGGACAGGTCTCTAATAGAATTGGTAGGTCAAAGGGTCTGTTATTAGCTCATCAGTAGAGAGGAAATGACTTGAGGATAGCTTTACCATGTCTTCAGTTATATACTACCTTAATATTTAAATTTAAGTTACTCAAGCAATACAGCAACAGGTTCTCCTATAGACGAAACGAAATCCTATAAACAAGCAATCCAGAAGTACGTGAGGTAAAACGTTAAAGACCCCCATGATTTCCAAGTCTCCTGCTCTTCACCACCACACCCCTCAAAATCCACTCCCCTTCTCAGAAGTAACCACTGTTAGCAGTTTGGTGCACATCATTCCAGATCTTTCTGTGCAATTATATTTCCATTCATATAATTATTCCTCTGCAAACACAGGTGCTTATGTGTGTGCACATCAAGTTTCATAGCAGTGCTTATCAAACTCTGATGTCTAGAGGAATCACCTGTGGATTTTGTTAAACTACAGATTCTTCAGCTCTAACAAGCTCTCAGGTGATGCTGATGGGTTGGGAGCATTTCAGTTTTCTTGTTTTGTTTTGTTTTAACATAAATGAGATCATACTTAGTTGCTGTTCTGTAACTTGTTTTTTTTTCTGGCCAGGTCATGAGAAGATGCTGTAGACATGGCTTTGCAAACCTAATTAGCTGTATGTGCCGGGTGATGCTATAAACTCTAATGAAGGAAAAGCCATTCTCATCAGTTTTAAACAGGGAAGTCTCTGAGATCTTTCTAAATTGATTAAATCAATTTAAAGGATCAACTTTGGTATTGAAAGCAGTTTTCATTTGCTAATGAAATTAGATCTCAAATTACAGGAAAATCGTTTCCAATCAGTTCATTATCATATCCTGGTACTGAACAATAATTGAGTGTCTTTTGAGAAGACAATAGACTTGTTTCAAAAGAGAGGAGATTCCCATCCAACCCCTCCAAGGAGTTCCACAGCCAAAGCCAGGGTGGCCTTGGTTGATCCCAAATGAATCCTGTGACTCCCCTGTCTGAGACCCTACAGAGGTGACCCCTCATCCTTCTTAGGCTGTCTCAGGCCCTTCCCAAGCTGGCCTCCTCCTCCCCTCCAGCCTCTTCGCTGGGCTCTTCCCTTGCCCAGTGCCCTCCAGCCACAAGGGTGTTCTTCACTTCCTTCCATTCACCCGGACACTCGCAAGACCATGCTGTTCTCTGCCTGGATGCTCTTTCCTGCCCAGTTCACCGTGTTACCTCATCCTTCAGGTCTCACTCTGGAGGTCCCTTCCTCGGAGAAGCCCGTCTGGACCAACCCCATCTCCCCATGGTAGCACCTGACTCTTTTTTCTTACCAGTTATCATAGTGTGTGATGATGATATATCTTCACGTTTAGGGGGTGATTATTGAATTAATGTCCATCTCCCCCACTGGATCATGAGCTCCTTGGGAATGGCTACCATGTCTGTTTGGTTCACTGTTGCATCCCGGTGCCCATGGTAAGGACTGGAATTTAATAGGCAGTCAAATAATTATGAGGTTATTCGAAGGAAGGGAGAGAGAGACTCAGGGAATGTTGACTCTTACTGCTGTTGCTTACATTGTGTCTAAAGTGATTCAATGCAGATGTTGAGAAAGGAGATGGCAGTTTGGGACACTGGGCTAGAGTGGTGGAAGGACCCAGAAAGCTTAACTTGAATCTTCCTTGGCACCCAGGCCAGAGGTAGAACTGCCAGTTATGGTGGTACCTCTGGGGTCACCTTGAGTTTGGTCAAGGGCTTTCCAGGGCTGGTACCTAAGGGGGAGAAAGAATGGCCCTTGGGATCAAAGCCTGCATTTCAAGTCAATATCTTGGCCCCAGCCCACCCACGCCTGGGAAAAAGAGTCACCCTAAACTCAAGCCATCATAACTAGTATGGAGTGATGAAGAATGCCCATTCTGGAGGCATCCAGAATCCACATGGGATCTGAATTTTGTCTTGGCCAGTCTTCTCTGTGGTTGACCTCGGGCACGTTACAGACCCACTGGACCTCAGTCTGGAAAAATGGTGATACCATCTCACCGGGTACTACGTAGGTTATGTTAGTCAGTGCTGGTATTGGTGAGCATTCAGCAAGTGAGACCTCTCATTGTCTAAGCCACAAAGGACAACCTGGGGAAACAGTGAGAAACCAACAAAGCAATACTGTAGGTAAGGTCACTTGTTAACTGCAAGGTGAAGGTTGGGCAAAAACACCTTTTTTAGGAAACCGGATTGATTTAGCACTGAACTATCCAGGTCTGTAATGAGAAGACTTGACCATTCGTTCAGTTTCATTTATTTATTTATTTTCATTTATGTCCCTTGTTCACTGCTACATCTAACCTCAGTCCTAGAACAATGCCTGGCATAGGGCAGGACAACGATGAGGTAAGAGAGGCATGGCGGGCTTAACATTTAAGGAGACTTCTATTCTCAGGGCTGTGCAAGTACAGGGCAGCACTTAAATTTGGGGCCCCAGTGGGCTCGCTTGTCTCGTCCCCACCCTGGCCTGGCACATGGTGACCAATAAACACTTGTTGAATGAAGGAGTCCAGGTGTATGAAAACAACCAGATATTTGAGTTAACCTTTTCTCCCAGATGTTTTGACCTCAGGTTTGAGCATCCTCAGGCTAACTTGGCAATAGTTGCTTCTCTGATTTGGGGCCATCCAGCTAAGGCCTCTCCTTTGGGGACCAAAACACTTGTGACAATATTGATAGTCTGCCTTTTTTGGAGCACAGTATCTCTTTCCTCTAAATTTCTTGCCAGAATATTTGAAGGAGCTGTATTTGGTTGCAGAGTACTTGGACAGTGAAATAGGTCAAGGTCATGACAAGCAGGTCAGAGCAGAGAGAAAGAAGCTGATTGGCAACTGTTCATGAGCATAAGAGAGTAATTTGCATGCAGTTATAAAAGGTAGTGGAAAGACCAGCCTACTTCATGTTTTAGATGCTGCTCTGACCTTTTTGCAGCTTATTTAGTTCTTCAATAGACATTTATGTCAAAAGCAAGGTTGAGCTGTTTTAAAACTTGGGGATATGTTGTTGCCTTTGCATTCCTATTTTTGTGCATCACATTTTTTAAAACTTGTTTTTGAGTCACTAGGACCTTGCCTGCGGGAGGCCAGCACTCAACCACTGAGCCACATTACTCCCCCAAGTCAGTTCCCTCATCTGTCTGCTCGTTTTTGCTCATTTATTTTTGCTCATTGTTTGCTTGTTTTTTTGCTCTTTGTCTGCTTGTTGTTTTCGCTCATTGCGCGTTGTCTGCTCATTTTCTTTTAGGGGCACCAAACCCAACCCAGAACCTCCTATGTGGGAGGCAGGCATGGAACTGCTTGAGCCACATCCGCTCCCTTAAAAATTTGTAGATGTATTTACTCCATTGGAAATTTTTAAAAATAATTCAAATTTTTGAATAGGTAATGCATTCATATAATCCCAAACCTAGAAAGAACGGACACCGTAAAATGTGCCCCCCAAACCCTTGTTCCTCATCTACCCTTTGGCAACCACTCTTCATATGGATCCTGGAAGAATATCTTTACGCAAATAGAAGCAATACGAATATGGATTCTTAGCCCCTTCTTTTATGTATCCATGGTAGCAAACTGTAATAATTTTTCCCAGCAGCCTGATTTTTTTCTTTCAACCATGTATCTTGACAATTTTGCATATCAGTCCCTTGGAGCATCCTTATTCTTTTATTCAGCCATATTATATTACATTACATGAATTGACCATAAATTCCAATTCCCTATTGCAGATATACATAAAGCAAAACCCCTGAATCTATGCCCATAAAGCAAAACCCCTGAATCTGGGCATAGATAAAACTCTCCAGCATGTTTTACCTATCACTATTTTTTTTCAAAGAGGTACTAGGGATTGATCCCAGGACCTCACACATGGGAAGCAGATGCTCAACCACTTGAGCTACATTAACTCCCCTCCCCATCACTATTTTTTTAAAGATTTATTTTATTGATTTCTCCCCACCCCCTCATTGTTTGCTTAGGAGGCACTGGGAACTGAACCCAGGACCTCCAATGTGGGAGGGAAGTATCTAATCGCTTGAGCCACCTCTGCTCCTCGCTTTGCTATGTCTCTCATTATGTTTTCCTTCTTATGTCTCTTGTTGCGTCATCTTGCTGCATCAGATCTCCATGTGTGCAGCGCCATTCCTTGGCAGGCTGCACTTTTTTCGTGCTGAGCGGCTCTCCTTATGGGGTGCATTCCCTGCATTTGGGGCTCCCCTACACAGGGGATACCCCTGTGTGGCATGGCACTCCTTGCGCGCATCAGCACTGCGTGTGGGCCAGCTCATCACACAGGTCAGGAGGCCCTGGGTTTGAATCTTGGACCTCCCATGTGGTAGGCAGATGCCCTATCCATTGGGCCAAATCCACTTCCCAAAAAGCACAGTTTCTTTAACCATTCTTCTACTGATCTGCCCAAGGTTGGACAACCATTGATTTCATAAGGAACAAAATTTTTGGCATAATATGAAGGATGAACAAAATATAGCAAGGTATAGGAAGGAATACTACACAAGCAGAAGGAGGGAACCACATGTGCCAGCAGTGATGGGTTTGAAAATGATTAGGACGGAGCCCGTAACCCAGAGATCAAGGCTAACGTCACTGATAAGACATGCCAACAACCAACACAACCCCTTGATAAAATGCCCTGAGAACAACACATTATTTCTGTGGCTTTCTTGCCAAAAGTGCATCACCTCATTCTAACCTGAAAAAACATCAAATAATCCAAAACTAAGAGACATTTTACAAAATGACTAGTATTCTTCAAATATGTCAAGGTCGTACACGATAAGAAAAGTCTGAGAAACTGCCACAGATTGGAGGAGACCATGGAGAAATAACAAGAAAAGACAGTGTGGGGTTCTGTTCTGCATGGGATCCTGAAAAAATATCTGTGAAATTAGAAGGTCTGCAGTTTAGTGGATGGTGTTGTACTAGTATTGATTTCCTGGTTCTGATCATTGCCATATAGTTATGCAAGTTATTGATACAAAGGAAAAGGAGGTGAAGAGCATAATGGATTCCATCCTTTTTTGTACCACTCTTCTATGAGTAAAAAAAAAATCATCTCAAAAAAATAAATATATAATGATGAGTGAAAAAAGCAAGAAATAGAATGAAAGCTATACAAATTATTTGTATAAATTAGGCACAATCAAAACATAGCCATTGTGTATATTTAAGGGTAAACAACATATATGAAAGTAAGCATATGGCAAGTAGATTGAAAGGACTCATGTTAAATACGCAAAAGTGACTTTATAGGACAGGGAAGGAAATATGGGGAACATTGTAAAATAATTTTAAAAGAGGGTCCCAATATTCTACTCCTGTGTATTGATCCTATAGATGGACTTGCACATGTATGAAATTATACACACATGCATATAATATTTTACACATAATCCCACACCCCAGAACATTATTTCTTGAAAATACAAGGAACAGCCTCAATATCCTATGACAAGATTATAGGGTTCTGGCCACATTAATTATGGCCCATCCACCCAATGAGATAGCATGCATCTGTTTAAAAAGACGACGTACACACACACACAGGCGTATTTACCTGAACGTGGAGGAGTCTCACTCTCAAAAGAGTGACCTGCCGGGAGGGAAATAAGGTGGCTGGGGCATGGGCAAGAGCGAGGGAGACCTTCTTTCCCTGTATCTCTTTTGAACCTGTTAAATTTTCTAAAGTGGTCTTGCATTGGTTATCTAAATAAGTAATTAATTTTTTTTTACACTTTGGAGGGATTTGTGCTTTATTAATTTGTGTCAATAAAAATCAATAAAATCAATTTGTTAAAAAACATAAATCAGACACAACTAAACCAAGATATCCCTTTTAAATGAAGAATTGGAATATACTTCATTGTAAACATACATACAACTCCATATGTATGTGTGTTAGAGCCTTTGGGCCATTCCAAATCTTGAAAAAACAATTTTCCTTTTATTTTACATCATCTTGTATCTAATTTTATTGAAAATTGGAGGTATGCTTATTACATAGTAAATGTTGTGTTATGGATTAATTTGCATTCCCCAAAAAGGTATTTTGAAGTCCTAATCCCCAGTACCTAAAAGATATGATAGTATGTAAAAATAGGGTCATTATAGATGGAATTAGACAAGTTAAAATGAGATCATAATGGAGGACAGTGGGCCCTTATTCCAATATGACCTGAGTCCTTATAAGAAGAAGAAATTTGGTCATAGGCAGAGGGGAAACACCATGTGATTGCTGAAGCAGATAACACAGTTGAGTAATAATTTTTTTAAAAGATTTTATTTATTTATTTATTTATTTCTCCCCTCACCCCCCACCGGTTGTCCGTTCTCTGTGTCTATTTGCTGTGTCATATTCTTTGTCCACTTCTGATGTTGTCAGTGACACGGGAATCTGTGTTTCTTTTTGTTGTGTCACCTTGTTGTGTCAGCTCTCCGTGTATGCCACGCCATTCTTGGGCAGGCTGCACTTCTTTAGCGCTGGGCGGCTCTCCTTGCGGAGTGCAGTCCTTGCACGTGGGGCTCCCCTACGCGGGGGACACCCCTGCATGGCACGAAACTCCTTGCGTGCATCAGCACTGCACATGGGCCAGCTCCACACGGGTCAAGGAGGCCCGGGGTTTGAACCGGGGACCTCCCATGTGGTTGACGGACGCCCTAACCACTGGGCTAAGTCTGCCGCCGAGTAATTACTTTTTAAACGAGGCTTCTTGCAGAAGTCCATGGGGAGGGCCAGCCATGAATGGAGGCTCTGGAGGTGCCTCACAAAAAATCTGAAGGCTCTGTGAGAAAACCTTGATGAGAACAGTGGTGAGCCTTTTCCTTTTCAGAGAAGGTTTGAAGAGCTCAGAGGGCGGGGTTAGCCGTGCAATCCCTCCTCTCAAACCGTGACCTTCACCAGGTCATCACATCTCTCTCTGCCGCAGTTTCCTCATCTCTGAAACAGAGACAAGAGAGGTGCCTTTCCTACCGTGGGGGGATGAAATTAGATCGTGCACATACAGCTTCTAGAACTGTGCCTGGTACAGAACGTGCGCCACATAACACTACCGATGTTCTTTTTACCACCTCTCAAGTATTTCAACATATTTGATTTCAGGAATCCAAAGCATTGAGCGGTAGAAGGGAAAAAATAAAAATAATAAGCTTAATTCCAGAGAGAGTTCAAGAAGCTGCCCATCAGTGGGCTGCATTTGGTTCCCCTTCTTTGCTCCACCTTCTTTAAATACAATCTCCAGGCTTCTGCAGGCTGCACAAGTTGCTTAAGGCCATCGGGCCAGGGCAAACCTGGGCCATTTATTCTCCCTCTTTCAGCCTGTTCCTGTGTTTATACTACCCTGTTTAGCTTAATGCACATCCCAAGATTACCCCTAATACACATCCTCAGAAATGTTTATGGAAATTCTTTATAAGCAAACGGCCTTATTTCCCTTGAGTAGCTGCAGATACAAAGCAGCGGACCCCCTTTTTATGGACAGGCTTAAACACCTCGTGATGCCCCCGGCCCCCACCCGGCATGGATCTGTTACCCCAGCCCACCCACGCTTGCACGGTGAGCTCCAGCAAGCCAACGCTTGCCCATGCTTGCCCATGCTGGAGCTGCCCTGGCTTCCAGGGGCTGGCCATTTTTCCAAAGTAAGAGTCTTGACAGTTCTTTTACATGTTCTGCTTCTTTCCTCTGCTGGTGGTTTTGTTCAAGCGGGAAGCAGGGGAGATGGGTATAGAAACCCGGATCATTTCGTATTTGTTTCTATTCCCCAACATGACCTAGATTTCCTAAATGCCTGTTAGGGTCCAGGCACCCTTCCAGGTGCTAGAAATCCAGCAGTGAGCCAGGTAGTTCTCTGCTGCTGGACAAGGTGCATTCTAATGACAGAGGCAGACCATAATAATAATGTTATTATTGTTTTAAATGCTATGCAGATCACAATAAACAAACAAGCACATATCAATACATATGATAACTTCTGAGAGTGATAAGTGCTATGAGGACAATAATATAGAATGATGAGCTAGAGAGCTGAGGGGACGGGAGAGCCAATGTAATCAGTAAAGAGTGGCCAAAGAAGACTTCTAGGGAGAGAGAATTTTTTTTTTTAATTTTGAAGATATTTTAAAATTTCTTTTCTTTTCTTTTCTTTTGAAAGGAGTTATTAAATTATTGTATTTTAGGAGTTTTATTACTTTTATTATTTTATTTATTTTAGTGTTTTAAAATGTTATTTTATTTTATTTTGAAAGGAGTTTTTTTATTTTATTTTGAAAAATCGTTTGTGTTTTGAAAGAAGTTTTTTTTTTTTTTGAAAGAAGTTTTTTTTCTAAGAGGCAATGTTTGAGTAGAGACTTCAGTGAAGTGAGGGAGAAGGCTGCCATCCTGGAGAGGCCATGCCTGGCAGAGGGAAGAGCACATGCAAAGGCCCTGCAGTGGGTCTCCTGCTATCCTGGAGGAAGGGCACAAAGGCCATGTGGCTGGAAGGCAGCGATGAAGGGGAAAGCCGCAGGAAGCAGTGCTGGGCGGCAGGAGAGGCCGGCTCCTCAGGCCCTGAGCATTGAGTATGACTTCAGAGCTTAACTCCGACGGGATGTCATCAGGGCCTTTTGAGCAGGGGCGAGACCTGGTGGGATCCTTGTTTTAAAAATATTACTGCACAGGGGATGATCTGAAGAGGGGCCAATGACAGCAGGAAGACAAGTTAGGAGGCTGCCACTCTGTTCAAGAGGTTGACCCAGAAAGATAATGACTTGTATTGAAATCGGACTGGTAGAGATGGAAAGAAGTGAACGGACCCCGAATAAAGCACACGGATACTCAACAGGCACACTGAGGAAGTGATAATGAGCAATGAGAGAGGAATCACAGGAGGCTTAGGCAATAGGGTTGTCAGGGGTGCCAATTTATAAGATTGGGAAAGGAGCCAATTTGGTGCTCTCTAGACATCCATAAGGAGATGGCATCTAGAAGAAGCATAACCCTTTAGCAATAAACATTCACTACATACCAGGAACATTTTAAACACTAACACACGGGATGTCACAGCATCTTCACCATAAGCCTGGGGGCCATTGTTGCGCTCTATCTGCATTTTCTGGATGATGAGACGGAGGCACTAAACAGTTTAGACAACCTGCCCAGAGCTGCCCAGCTAGATTTGAACTTGTGTATGTTGAGCTCTATCACCAGTGTTCCTAACTGCTGGGTTATAGTCCCCCTAGATGATATTTGCTTATTGAATTGTCTATCTTCTCTGCTAAAAGATGTTTCTGGGTGGTCGAGATCACGTATAACTTGCATCACTAGCACCTGGGATAAATATTTGATGTTTGGCCACAACTTCAAGCTCAGCCTCGCTACTGTGAGGATAAACTTCTCGTTGGGTCAGGAAGCCACCACGAGGTAAAAGCTCAAGTTCCTCTAAGATTTTGATTTCTAACTGTAATATGATAATAGTTATTGAGTTCATTCAGGCATCCAGCAGGAATGAGAAGCCTCACTCGAGCAGGGTAACAGGAGGGAGTTTAGTAAAGGGGACACTTAAACAGGTGCAGGCATGATGCAGGGAGCCCAGTAGGGCGATGGAGTACCCTGGGGCTAGCAAGAGCAGGGAGCCATTCCAGCCCCTGGGCCTGAAAGGGCAAGAGCAGAGAGTGGTTCCAGAACCTGGCAAGAAAAGAACAGCCACTGCTAACCAAGGCCAGACAGTCAGTGCTGTCTCCTGCCCATGCTCCTTATTTGCTGAACCCCCAACGAGAAACCAGGCATGGCCGGCAGGAGCCAGCTGACGCTGTTCCCACAGGTCAGCCCCCCGGGCACGGGGCAAGTGGAGAGGATGGAGAGGGAATCCAGAGGGGCGTACAGAGAATGTCCCACACACTCAGATGTCCACAGAGATAACACATGCTCTTCAGCAGACCCCGTTTCTTAAAAAGTCATTCTCTCCCTGCTGGTTATTTATGAGCTTACCCTTTTGCAGGAGCCACATAAAATAGTTTACATGCTTTTAAAATCCCAATATAATGAATGAAGCCAAGATGTTTTGGCAAATGTGCTCGATGGACAAATCCTGCCAAAGATCTGTTGTTCTTAGCTGACGTCAGGGCAAAAGGTGTATCTCATGGCCCGCAGAGCATCTGCCACTGCAGCCAACAAATGCATCCCCCGACCCGCACCGCCAGCAGCCAGTGGATCTTGTAAATGTAGCTATTCCTTCATTCACTGCCTGCCGGCTGTCTTACAAGTACTTACCGCTCTTTTAAAAACTGAACTTGGCCTGTAGTAGATGCACCAGTGAAGATCCCTGTGCTTCATTCAGGCATTGTGCTTACAATCACAATCTGAGCTTTTGGAGACATGAATAAAAATGAACTTTAGATGAATCATACTGTATCTGTATGCGAATATATCTCAATAAAATAGTTTAATAAATAAATAAATAAATAAATAAATAAATAAATAAATAAATAAATAAATAGATAATTGTGCAAGATTAGCCAGAAATAGCAGCTATGTACAGCAGGGGAAACAGAGAGAGATTGAGAGGTGAAGAATTTTCTTGCTTGTCTGGTTTTTTTGTTTATTATTACTATTATTACTGAAATTGTGAAAATGCTCTAATAATGATTGAAGTGATGAATGCACAAAACTACATGATTATACCAAATACCATTGATGGTACACTTGCGATGAATTGCATGCTTTATTAATATGTATCAATAAAATTGATATGTTAAAAAAAATGCACGTGCCAGAAACTTGGGTTGGTCATCTCTTAGGGGCTCTGCATAAAAATCAGTAAGAGTTTAGCAAAGTCTGGCGTGGGAAAGAATAGCAAAGTGAGTCCATATGATGTGCTGTGCACGCGGCGTTACATTCAACCTCCCGATGGACCTGGGATGCGTGTGTTATTCGCACTTTGCAGATGGGTAACGGGGGCACAGAGAGTCCTGAGCCAGCTGGACTGGGCCCCTTAGCTGCAGAGCCAGGAGTAAAATTCAGGCAGTCTGATTCCAGGTGACAGGCTCTCATCCTCTCTGCAACACCGACTCTGTAAATGAAGGGCATCCTTGGAAAAACAGTCTAGGGAAGTTGTACACATAGTGTTTGGCACACGGTTTTGGATGTCAGACAGATCTGGGTTTGGGGTGCTCAATAAATGGGTGCTGGTGTGGATCTTGAACTTCAGTCTCCAGATCTGCAGTGCTGGCTGAGCAGTGGTTCAGATATATGTGTTACTGGGTATCTGGTAGGTGCCTGGCACTACACCAACCCTGGGCATAAAATACTGGGCAAAATAGTTATGGCGCCTACTCTGATGGAGGCTACAGTCTAGTGAGGGAGAAGGATCTTGGTCAAATAATCTCACAAATAAAGTAAAATCATAACCATGCTAAATGCTATCGGAGAGGCTTCCAGCTATCTAAGGGCTGTGTATCAGAGGATCTGACCTAGTCATGGAGGAAGAGGAGAGAATCCCTGAAGACATAATGCCTGGGCAAGGGCTAAAATTTGTTAACAAGATTTAGGGAAGGCAAAGCGGGTCAGGAAGCAGAAATAGCAGGTGCAAAGGCCCTGTGGTAAGAGAGTGGTAAGAGAGAGGGTCTAAAAAGAAGCTTGTAGAAACTTGGGGGCTAACAGTGGGGAGGACATGAGAATTTGATTAGAGTTGTGGATTCTCCCCCTGGTAAAAGAAAGTGCAGGTGCACACAAAACTTGTTATATCATTGCAAAGGGCTCATGTCCCCACACCCAGACCTTGGATCCCAAGTTAAAAATCACTGCCCTAAAGAAGAGCTTCACTCACACTTATAAAAGGGCTCAAAAGCCCATACCAGGGAACTATCACAATAACTGGTGATAAGTTACCTGATAAATTGAGCAACAAGTTTCAATGCCTCCAGCTTAGGTTTTTTTTTTTTTCCAGCCACACCCAACAGACCTCAGCAGGAAAAACTGAAGATTTAAGAAATGGAGGAAAATGGGGAGGAGAGGAAATCATTTGAGAATCTTGGAACAAGCCTAACAAAGGAGACCTCTGAGTCCTTCAATCCTAGAAAGAGGGTTTTTTCCTCCTTAAAACTCCTTCTTGAGATTCTACCGCGTAATATCTCAGCTCAAAAGCATTTTAGGTGACTGCTTAAGCCATTCCTTAAAGCAATGGTAGGATTTGGGTTCTTGTCACAGTGGGTGAATCTGGCTGTGGAATGTGGCAGATCTGGGTTCAAATTTGAGTTCTGTCCCTTCTCTGCGGTGGGAAAGGTCAAGGAGAGCTCCCTCACCTTTCAGAGCTTTTGTTTCCTCATCTGTAAAATGGGGATCATAGAGGTTACGTCCCACGCCCTTCCTCCTTTCTTTTTGTTCCCTGCTGGAATCTTCTGCCACTTTAGCCCAAAGAGCCGCCTGCTCCTTCTCATCCCTTATCAGTCTTGACTGCAGGATCTTTCATCTGAAAAACATTCTTGCCAAGACCCTCACAATCGCTCTTGCCCAAATCTTGGGAGCATAATCCCGAAATAAGCCAACTCTCTGCTTTCTCCCTGCTCCTCTCCCCCTCCCAGCCCACCACAGCCATGGATCTCATTTCCTTTGTCACAGAGAAGAGGACTCCATCAGAAGGCGACACCCCCAGCCCGCCCCAACCAAATATGTGGACCTACTTAGCCCTTGATCCGTTGTGCATGTATTCATTTGACAAACCATTCTCCAGCATTTCTTCTCTGCCAGGCACTGTACCAGGAGGTGGGAAAACAACAATAAGTAAATCAGGCAAAGGCCTGGAGCTTAACTTCGAATGAGGGGTGAGAGATCATGAACAGAAAAATACAAATATACGTACCGCAGCGATGAGGTCGTGGAAGAGGAGCTGGCAGGACGAGGGCGCGCTGGGTGGCAGGAGATGCTGGGATGGGCGGCGGGCGGTCAGGGAAGGCCTCTGAGAAAGGCATAGGCCCGGGTGAAGCCAGGGATGAGCCACTCTGCAGCAAGAGCATTTTGGGTGGGGGGAAGAGTAAAGGCAGGGGCGCTGGTGGGGGCTGGGGGGGTGGCCAAGGGGCAGCTGGCTGGGCAGACTGGGGAAGAGGGGAAGAGAGGAGGCGAGGCCCGAGAACAGGCGGGAGTGGGGACAGCGAGGGCCAGACGTGCAGGCCCTTGGGAGGACTTTGGCCCTGCCCATTGTCCTCAGTGTCTTGGTTTTTTTAAGGCTATTTGTGACCTCCAGTACCTTTATTTATTTATTATTTATTTTTAAGATTTATTTTATTTATTTCTCTCCCCTCCCCGCCTCGTTGTCTGCTCTTTGTGTCCATTCACTGTGTGTTCTTCTGTGTCCACTTGCATTCTTGTCATGTCACTTTTTTTTTTTTTTTAAAGATTTATTTATTTAATTTCCCCCCCTCCCCTGGTTGTCTGTTCTTGGTGTCTATTTGCTGCGTCTTGTTTCTTTGTCCGCTTTCTGTTGTCGTCAGCGGCACGGGAAGTGTGGGCGGCGCCATTCCTGGGCAGGCTGCACTTTCTTTTCACGCTGGGCGGCTTTCCTCATGGGCGCACTCCTTGCCCGTGGGGCTCCCCCACGCGGGGGACACCTTTGCGTGGTACGGCACTCCTTGCGCGCATCAGCACTGCACATGGGCCAGCTCCACACCGGTCAAGGAGGCCCGGGGTTTGAACCGCGGACCTCCCATATGGTAGACGGACGCCCTAACCACTGGGCCAAAGTCCGTTTCCCGTCATGTCACTTTTTGTTGTTGTTGCGTCATCTTGCTGCATCAGCTCTCCCTGTGTGGGGCACCACTCTTGGGCGGGCTGCGCTTTTTTCACACAGGGCGCACTCCTCACACGTGGGGCTCCCCTACACAGGGGACACCCCTGGGTGGCACAGCACTCCTTGTGCGCGGCAGCACTGTGCGTGGGCCAGCTCACCACATGGGTCAGGAGGCCCTGGGGATCGAACCCTGGCCCCTCTATATGGTAGACGGACACTCTATCAGTTGAGCCACAACCACTTCCCCTCAGCTTCTTGTTGAAAGACGTCCTTCTTCCACCTCAGGCCCATCCTGTCTCCCGCACTTTGCACCCCAACCCCTCAGAACCTTCCTTCCTGGGCCTTGCTCTGGAATACTGACTTTCCTTTCCAATTGCATCCTTCCCTTCAGCATTTAAAATCTCTCTCATTGCATCCATCATCCATGTGGAATCTAAACCTCCTTTTGATAAAGAGGGGGAGTGGCCATAATATCCCAGGGTCCACAGGATGGAGGAATAGAGTATGGATTAGAGTGGACTTACTGATATTCTATTACGAAACTATTGTGATTAGTAATGGAAGAAATTGTAGCATTGATGTGGAGAAAGTGGCCACGGTAGCTGCTGAAGGCAGGGAGAGGAAAGAAGAGATGTGATGTGGGGGCATTTTCAGGACTTGGAGTTGTCCTAGATGGTGCTGCAGGGACAGATGCTGGCCATTGTAGGTCCCGCCATGGCCCACTGGGTGCTGGGGGAGAGTGTAAACTACAGTGTAAACCACTATCCACGCGGAGCAGCAGTGCTCCAAAATGGATTCACCAAATGCGATGAATGTGCCACGATGATGAAAGAGGTTGTTGATGAGGGAGGAGTGGGATGAGGGGGGTGGGGGGTTTATGGGGACCTCTTATATTTTTTAATGTAACATTAAAAAAAAATAAAGAGAGGAAAAAAAAAAGAAGAAGAAGAAATCTCATCTTTAAAAGAAAACACCCTCCCTTGCCCCCACATTCCCCTTTGGCTACTGCCCCATCTCAAATCAGTCCTTTGTCCTCACTTGGCCTCTGTCCTTCATGGAAACAGTCCTGGCAGGTGTCGCCCTGGTGTGCGCCCAGCACCCTCCTGCCTGCATCTTGCTCTCTCAGCAGCATCCAGGCACCCAGGGTGTGCACGGCCTCCTGCCTTCCCCAGAGAGCCCCTTTCCCGGGCCTCCCTGAACCACCCCTCCCGGGCTGCCTCCCCTCTCGCTGCCCTTCTGCCACCACACGCTGCCCCGCGGCGCACTGGATGCTGGCGCTCCTCAGGGAGTCCTCTGGGGACCTCGTCGCTTTCTTCCTCGGAACTTCTCCCCAGGGGATCATCTCTACACCTGCCGTTCCTAAGCCACCCGTCAACCGGGGACTCTCGCAGTTCTGTCCCCAGCCAGACCCTTGCTTCATGGTCCGTATTGCTAAGTCCACCAGCCTTCTCAGCGAAGCTAGCAGGACACCCTTATTTAACAATAGTTGCTGTGTGCCTACGCTCCTTTTTTTTTTTTTAAGATTTATTTTATTTATTTCTCTCCCTTTCCCCTCGTTGTCTGCTCTTCGTGTCCATTTGCTGTGTGTTTTTCTGTGTGCACTTGCATTTTTGTCATGTGGGACCAGGAAACTGTGTCACTTTTGTTGTTGTTGTTGTTGCATCATCTTGCTGCATCAGTTCTCCATGTGTGCAGCACCACTCCTGGGCAGGCTGTGCCTTTTTCGTGTGGGGTGGCTCTCCTTACGGGGTGCACTCCTGCGCGTGGGGCTCCCCTACATGGGGGACACCCCTGCGTGGATGCTCTATCAGTTGAGCCACAACAGATTCCCCCAAGGTCTTTTTTTTTTTCATTTCTTCGCCCTTCCACTCTGCCCCCTCCACACTCCCCCCCCTTGTCTGCTCTCTGTGTCCATTCACTGTGTGCTCCTCCGAGACCGCCTCCATCTCTATAAGTGGCACCGGGAATCTGTATTTCTTTTTGTTGCGTCATCTTGTTGTGTCAGCTCTCCAGGTGGGAGGAGGCACTATTCCTGGGCAGGCTGCACTTTCTTTCTCGCTGGGCGGCTCTCCTTACGGGCGCACTCCTTGCGCGTGGGGCTCCCCTACCCGGGGGACACCCTTGAGTGGCAGGGCACTCCTTGCGTGCATCAGCACTGCGCGTGGGCCAGCTCCACACGGGTTAAGGAGGCCCGGGGTTTGAACCGTGGACCTTCCATGTGGTAGACGGACGCCCTAACCACTGGGCCAAGTCTGCTTCCCCCCTAGGCTCTTAATACAGGGGTTTAGAGGTGAACAAAGCAATCCGAAGTCCCAGTTTAGGCAGCTGTAGTGCAGGAGAGGAATAAACAAATCGATTAATGATACAATGTCAGTTACAAACTTTTCTTCTTCAAGGAAAAAATAGGGCAGGGTACATTAGGATAGCAGTGTGAGGTGTTCCTTGATCGCTGGGTCACACTGACTGGGCTGGAGTGCTTGCTCATCTCTGGTTTGCAGCGTGGGGCTCAGTGTCTGGCACCTAGTAGGTATTCAGGAAATGCTTATTGCACGAGTACCACCTTTGTAGCACTGTCAGCAGAATTAGGAGAGATATAGTATATGTAAGGAGAGGGATGACAAAGCGTGGTCATTTTTCAATCAAACCTTTATTACTCATGATGATACTAATATATTAATAATTATATTAATATATCATTATATATTAATATATCATTATATAAAAGACATTTAAGATATATTATGTTAAGCATTATGTCTATTGTCTGTTTATTCCCATAGTGCTCTTTTTTATTTTCCCAAGTGGTGCATGTACATGATTGCATTGGACCTTTGGATAGTTCTCTAGGTTGGTTCAGATCATCATGGTTAGCCTGAGAACCAGGTGGCCCACTACAAAAGGTTCTGTGGCCCAGGGGAGGCCTTGCCAATCACGTGGGGGACTGTGTGGCACTGCTGGAAGGCTGCGCAAGAGCTCAAATGGCAGTTGGTGTCCACATAGTCAAAGATGGGCCATCTAAAGCAGTGGTTCTCAACGAGGGGAGATTTTGTTCCCCAGGGGACATGTGCCAGCATCTGGAGACATTTTGGTTGTTACTACGGAGCGGAGGGTGTTCCTGGCATCCAGTGGGTAGAGCCCAGGCATGCTGCTAAACACCCTACAATACACAGGAAGCACCCACCGCACAGAATTGTCCAGTCCCAATGCATTAATAGTACTGAGGTTGAGAAACACTGATCAAGGGCTTCAACCTAAAGCAATGGCTTTCAAATAGTTTAGGAGTATGGAAGACCCTTTGAGAATCCAAGGAAAACAACGTAACTTCACCCTGGAAAAATGCACCAAATTTGACATACAGTGTCAGGTGGCTCAATCATCCCAGGAACTTATTTATGGATCACAAAGCTAAGATTACGAGATTTGTCTCGTTCACACAGATAATGTGTAATTTTCCTTGCACATTGACCATTTTTCTTGCAATGAAAAAGGCAGAAATTACCAAAGAGCATAATCCCAATTCTAGTTATAGACTGAAAAGAATTGAAAATAGAGACCTGAACAGATATTTGTACACCAGTGTTCATCACTATATTATTTGCAATAGCCAAAATGTGGAAGCAGCCCAAGTGTCCATCAACAGATGAATGGATAAACAAAATGTATTACATCCATACAATGGAATATTATTCAGGCATTAAAAGGAATGAACTAATGCATGCTACCACATGGATGAAACTTGAAGACACCATGCTGAATGAAATAAGCTAGAAACAAAAAGATAATTACTGGTAATAGTCTGATGATATTATCTCATAATCTGTAACAAATGTTCCACCATGGTGTGGTCTGTTGGTGAAGGGATGTTGTGTGGGAATTCTACACATGCTCATGATCATTTTGTAAGTTCACAACTTCTGTACTAAAAATATGTTTTAAAAAAATATATGGGGGGTTGAGGGAAAAATACACCAAATGTAAGATATGGACTATAGTTAGTAGTAAGATTTTGAAGATATCCTTTTTTTTTTTTTTAAGATTTATTTTATTTATTTATTTCTCTCCCCTTCCCCCCCACCACCCCGGTTGTCTGTTCTCTGTGTCTATTTGCTGTATCTTCTTTGTCCACTTCTGTTATTGTCAGTGGCACGGGAATCCGTGTTTCTTTTTGCTGTGTCTCATCTTGTGTCATCTCTCTGTGTGGGTGGCGCTATTCTTAGGCAGGCTGCACTTTCTTTGGTGCTGGGCCGCCCTCCTTACGGGGCGCACTCCTTGCGTGTGGGGCTCTCCTACGTGGGGGACACCCCTGTGTGGCAGGGCACTCGTTGCGTGCATCAGCACTGCGCATGGGCCAGCTCCACACGGGTCAAGAAGGCCCAGGGTTTGAACCGCGGACCTCCCATGTGGTAGGCGGACGCCCTAACCACTGGGCCAAGTCCACCGCCTGAAGATATTCTTTTATACTTTGTAACAAATGTCTCACAACAATGTAAGGTGTACGGGACCCCTGTATGATGTTATGCATGTTTGCTTTGTAAGTTCCCAATTTTTACTATACATTTACTATTTATGTTCATTTATAAATGATATTAAAAAATAATAATAGGGTGCGTTGCAGGAAAAATACACCAAATGTAGGATAGTTTGGTTAGTAGTAATATTTGGGGAATGCTCTTAAATCATTAGTTAAAAATGTTGCACAACAAATGCAAGGTATTGGTGGTAGGGTGAGGGATGAGAGCCCTGTATGCTGTTATGTATGTTTGTTTCGTAAGTTCACCACTATTATTAAACACTTATTGTTTGTGTATGTTTATGTATGAGTTTATATATGTTTATGTATGAGTGATAGACATCAATAATTTTTTTAAATGATAGGTTCACTGTAGAAACAAAAAAAAAAGAAAATTTCTAAATGATCTCACCTTTATGAAATAAGCAGAATAAGCAAATTTATAAAGTCATAAACTAGAATACAGGTTGCCAGCAGCCTGATGGGGGAGGGGTGGAGTTAATGTTTAATTGGTATGGAGTTTCTGACTGGGCTGGTGAAAAAGTTTTGATTGGCTGATGGTGATGGAGCTATAACTTTGTGAATGTAATTAACACTACTGAATTGTATATTTAAAAAAGGATAAAATGGGAAAATTTAGGTTGCACATAAGTTATCACACACAAAAATAAAACATAGAACTATATAACACAAAGAGTGAACCCCAATGTAAACAGAGAGCTAGACTTGATAGCCTGATTTTAATAATATTGTTTCATTAATTGTGACAAAGTTACCAAAACTAACTCAAATGTTGATACTGGGGAAAACTGCTTGTGAGGTGGGGTATATGGGAACCCTGTACTTTCTGCACGATTCTTCTGCCAATCTACAAGTGCTCCAATTTAAAAAAATTAAGGAATGAAGTCCTGATACACACTATAACCCGCATGAACCTGATGACATCTCGTGCGTGAAATAAACCAGACACAACATGATAGATATTGTGTGATTCTACTTATATGAAATATCTAGAATAAGCAAATTCAGAGAGACAGAAATAGATTATGGGTTACCAGGGACTGCAGGGAGGGAGGAAAGGGGACTTATTGTTAAAGGGGTACAGGGTATCTGTTTGGGGTAATGAAAAGTTTGGTAATGGATGGTGGTGATGGTAGCACAATATTGTGAATGTAACTAATACCACTAAATTGTACGTATGAAAGTGGCTAAATTGGGAAATTTTGTGTTGTATACATGTTACAACAATTAAAAAAAAAAACATTTTTAAGGTAGATATTATGTCTTCCCAACAACTGTGTCGTTCATTTCAGCATCCGTTTTTCTCCCTTAACCACAGAGACCTTGGAGCCAAAAAAGCGGGGAAGGAAGGATGGCATAGGAGAAATGATGACAAATAATAAAAGGCCAACCCAAGTCAGCTTTCAGCCTTTCTCAAAACCTACCTACGAATTATTTAAGGACAAGAGATACACCTGGGAGCATTTCCATTGACAAAAGGGGGTTCTTTAACTCTAGCTTATGAGAGTGTTAGGGGAAAACTCCGGGCCAAAGCCCAAAGAGCACTTGCCATCTCGCAGGAATGATGCACGCTCTCCCTCAATCCACACCACTTCCCTGTGGAGTGGGACCCTGTTCCTCTCACTTGGTAGTTGTAGAAACTAAGACTTGGCAGGTACTAATCGTCACCCAGCAGGTAAAAAGTAGAGCCTGTGAACACGAATTGCCTCACTGAACTCCTAGGCTTTCCCCACCGCCGAGCCAGGGTTTCCAGTGAGTTGTCAGGGGCATCTTCTTCCCGGTTTGACCATCTGGCCCTTTTGCTCTTTGTAGATTGATGCTCCCGCCAAACTGACCCTCCTCTGGGCAGGCTCACATCTTTCTTATTTTCTTACCTTCGGCCTGCAGTCTCTCTGCCTCATTTCTGTCCAAATCCTACCCAGCCTTCAAGGTCCTCATATTCCTTCCTTCCAGAAGCCTTACTAAATTCACCAGTGGAAGACTTCGCTCCACCTTCTGATCTCTGCTAGCCTTTGAAGGCATCTTCTGTTAATCTCTCCCTACAACTACAGGGATAGCTATTCTTTTTATTTTTTTTTTATTTTATTTTTTTTTAAAGATTTACTTATTTATTTAATTTCCCCCCCTCCCCTGGTTGTCTGTTCTTGGTGTCTATTTGCTGCGTCTTGTTTCTTTGTCCGCTTCTGTTGTCGTCAGCAGCACGGGAAGTGTGGGCGGCGCCATTCCTGGGCAGGCTGCTCTTTCTTTTCACGCTGGGCGGCTTTCATCACGGGCGCACTCCTTGCACGTGGGGCTCCCCCACGCGGGGGACACCCTTGCGTGGCACGGCACTCCTTGCGCGCATCAGCGCTGCACATGGCCAGCTCCACACGGGTCAAGGAGGCCCGGGGTTTGAACCGCGGACCTCCCATATGGTAGACGGACGCCCTAACCACTGGGCCAAAGTCCGTTTCCCAGCTATTCTTTTTAATCGGGAGACTTTAATATTTAGAAGAGTTTGAAATTGCAGAAAGATTGAGTGGATAGCACAGTGACACTCCAACTCATTCCTGCCTTGGGTCCCTTGCTATTTTCTAGAGCATTCTATCCCCAGCTGTACTCGTTGCATCTCAGGGAGGCCACCCATGACCATTCCAACTCAGGTAGCCACCACGTCTGAGCACTCCCTAATTACACCGCCCTGTTCATGCCCTCCACAGCTCATATAGCAATCTGCTGTAATTTATTTGTGTGTTGTTTACTTGCATGAGGGTTCCTACCTGGGGCTTAGAACTGCACCGGCCCCTTGGGTTGCAGGAGGAGGCAAATAGATAACTGGCAGTCAGACAAGCAGAGGCAAAGCCTGGACTGGCTGCTTCTGAGCCACGTACTCTGGGACGGGTCACAGCTTCTCCCACCTTCAGTTTTCACATTTGTAAAATGGGAAGAACAGTATCTATTCCTGAGATGTGTGAAAACAACTAGGTAAGGGCCCTGCACATTGTTCTTCATTTAGGTGGCACTCAATAAATACTGTCTTCCCTGATAAACTCTTCTCAGAGGACGTGCTCTGTAGAATTTTCTCCCCCATCCCCCAACCCCCAGCCCAGCTTTTTCATATTCCCTATAAAAATATTTGGGAGGTATAAAGGGCTTTCTGTGTAACTGGAATTTTCTGTCAGGGTCAGATACTGAGGACAATGGTGGATTTACCTGATTCAACCAGCATTGCCTGGATTTAGGCTGACCTCATCAACACTCACTTTCAACAACATTTCTGAAGCTCAACTCACTGCTTCTGACCCACCCCAAAGCTGGCCATTCTCCTCCTGATGTGCTCTGCCCCGGTGCAAGACACCTCCGATTTCAGTGCCCTCCCCACTCCTACCCCACCTCAACTGCTCCCACTCATTCATTCATCCATTTGATAACTAACACTTGTTTAGTATTTTGGGGGTCACACCACAGGGCTGGACTCATAACCAGGTTGTTTTTAAGACCTACAAATTAGGTGTCAATGATAATGGTCAGCAGTAACGTTATTGAACATTTCCTCTATTGAAAAGCATTTGAATGTAATTCAGAGATTACCAAACTCTTTCTGTAAGGGCCAAATAGAAATATTTTAGTCTTTGCATGCCAAAAGGCTCTTATGTAGATACTTATGTAACAAGAGAGAAAAAGGTTTTTCACAAATTTTAATCAATGAAATTCAGAATATTGTAATAACATATTGAAATTTTTTCTAATGCAGATCTACTAGTGAGAAGAATGGAATTCTGTTTTGAGGGGATAATATTTCACTCAACGGATTCAAAATTTGTGTTCCCTACCACCAAACTGATCACAAATGTTTATGTATGAAACCCATTCTTGGTCCATTCGCTGGTCCTGGTATGGCCATGGAAAGCTTGCCTGGTTCTGAAGAATCCTGACCCAACTCTGAGACCGTGGGCATGTCACTCGTCTTTCCAATCTCCTCATTTGGAAAATGAGTATAATTATAGTAGCAATTACTACATAGGTTTGTAGTGACTAAACATACACAAAATGGCTAAAAGAGCACCAGTTGCTAAGGAACCAATTCTGCAAGCCCTTATCTGACTCAATCTCCAACCCCTCCCCAAGTCCCACCCGGCATTATCGCAAAATCCCCTTTATCCTCCCCCTTTTCTGAATGTGCCCGCATCCTTTTGCTCTGCACTCTTCCTTTGGGACACTGCTTCCCCCCCAACCCTCTCCAGGGGTGGTTGTTTTCCCTCAGTCACCTCGAGTTGGAGCAGGTGAGTTCCTTACTTCTCATCACCACGATTATCCTTTCTTCCTCCTGGAAACCCTTCAGCCTTCAACTCTTTTGAGGCCCAGACTTGCGATTTTCCCATCCGTGCATCCCTGCTCATTGCATCCTCCACAGACCCCTGACACCCTGCTCCTCAGTTCTTAAAGATTGTGTGACCTGGCTCAGTATCTTGCTCACCTATAATTCCTCATGTTTTCAACATCCATGAAGTCGATCCTTTCAATGCCCTGGTCTTAGTTCCTTGACCTCCTTTCTTTGAGGGATCTGGCCCTCGTCCCAGTTAGCATGCTCAGATTCCCATCATTCCCAATAAAGAAATCCCCTTGATGACCTCAATCTTCAGCATATCTCACCTGACCACCACCTAACATCTTTCAAGCTCACATCCTTTGGGACACCATTTCCATCGATCCCGTAACCTGACTCTTACCTCCACGTTCACTGACCCTCCCATTGTTTTTCTCCCATCACCCCCTTCTTTTACCATGTTTGGATTCTATGGTCTATTATAATCCCTCACACTCACCCTGGACACACTTGCCCTTTTCTTTTTCTATTGTACTTGCTTGGCTAAACCCCATTGCTGATTAAATCCAACCCTTAGTCCATTCTGTTTCTGCACTGGAACAGCTAAAGAAGGCTGGGGAAAAATGCACACTGCAATAAATAACTGGCCTTGCTTTAAATGCATAACCAGCCATGTGAGCCCAGCCATCTCCTGCAATTTCCTCTTCCAGTCGTTCTCCCTCTCTCCTTTTTCTCCTCTGACATCCAACCCTCTCTCCTCTTTCTCACTCATGTTTCTAATTTCAGTGACATAACTTTCACACATTCCCACGTACAAACAGCCTAGCTGCCTTGACCTGCACCCAAACCTTTTACCTTCCCTGTCGTTGTAAGGGATGAATTGTCTGTTACCACGTCACAGGCCAACACCCCCTGCCCTCGCACCTTCCTCTACTTGTGTATGTGTGTGTGGTAGTGTATGTACAACTCAAAACCTCCCCTTCCCGCCTTCATGCAGGCATTACTCTGTACTTATTCCCTCTCTTGGTTCCCCTCCTCTGGGTCATTCCTGTTATCATCCAGCACATTTTATCGCATCTTCCCTAACCCCACATTCTCTCTGCAGCGGCTCGCTCTTTGCAATGAGACATCTTTGAAAGAGCCGACCATACTCAGTGCCTCCTCCTGATCTTTCTTCAACCCTCTTCAGTGTTCACTCCTATAGCAACGCTGGCTTGGTCCTTGCCAAATGTTGATCGATGTCTCCACTTAAATGCCTGATTGGCATCTCAGCTATAACACATCCCCAGTGAATTAGGAAGCACTTCTCCGTCAGATCTACTTTTCCAGTCTTCCCTATTTCTGTACAAGACACTTGCACTTTCCAGGTGCTCAAGTCCAAAGTCTGGGAATCATCCTGGATGCCTCTTTCTCATACCCCACATCCAATCCGTTAGCAAGTCCTATCGGCAATAGGATCACCACATGGTCCCAAATCCAGCCACACCTTCCCACCCCCATCACTTCCTCCTTGGTCTTAGCCGCTGTCCTCTTGCTCCTGGAGAATTACAATTGCTTCCTCACTGCTATTCTCACGACCACCCTCCCCCTGCATGCCGCTGTCCATCACAGCACTCAGGGATCTCCTTTTTCTTCTTCTTTATTTTCTTTTAAATGTTACATTAAAAATATGAGGTCCCCATATACACCCCCCGACCCCACCCCCCGACCCCACGCCTTCCACATCAACAACCTCTTCCATCATCATGGCACATCCACTGCACCTGGCGAATACATTCTGGAGCACCGCTGCAGCACATGGACAGTGGTCCACATTGCAGTCCACACTCTCCCCCAGTCCACCCAGTGGGCCACAGCAGGACACACAACGTCCAGCATCCGTCCCTGCAGCACCACCCAGGACAACTCCAAATCCTGAAAATACCCCCATACGATATTTCTTCTTCTGTCTCCCTACCGTCAGCAGCCACCATGGCCACCCTCTCCACGACACTACAAAATTTCTTCCCTTACTAATCACAACAGCTCCCCCGCAGAACACCAGTAAGTCCACTCTAATCCATACTCTATCCCTCCCTCCTGTGGACCCCAGGATGGTTAGGTTCTATGGTCATGGCAGATGGCTCTGGAGGTCAGGGCCATGCCAGTTGGCCCTACTTTGGAGCTTGCGTTGCTGAGTGTGATGGAGTTGGACTCAGATATGACCTTTCTACTCATGCCTCTTCTGTTACTTTTACCAGACCTGTGGTTGGCGTTTGGGTTGGTGTATACTCAGGAGACCTGATCTCTGGACTGTCCATGTGACGGCCAGGCCCTGGGCCTCAGCAGACTTGCAGCTCCTACCCTCTGGTTTGTTGGACTTACCCTGGCCAGCTGACAGGGAGGTGAAGAGGGCCAGCCCCCACACCAGGGAGCCAAAAGTGCCTACAGCTGCTAGCAGGAGAATTGCGTCCATCATCCATGTGCAATCTAAGCCCCTTGATGTAGAGGGGGACTGGACATAAGGGGTCTCCTTTTAAAACAGTAAGAAAGCCATTCCTCTGCTCAAAACTCTCCAACAGCTTTTCATCTCACTAGGAAAAAAGCCAAATTCGAAGGAAGGAAGGAAGGAAGGGAGGGAGGGAGGAAAGAAGGAAGGAAGGCAGGAAGGAAGGAAGGAAGGAGGCAGGGAGGGAGGCAGGGAGGGAGGGAGGCAGGAAGGAAGAAAGGAAGGAAGGAGGCAGGGAGGGAGGGAGGTAGGGAGGGAGAGAGGCAGGGAGGGAAGGAGACACAGATAAAGGAAAGAAAGAAAGAAAAGAAAGGAAAAGAAATAAAGCTGACTTATACAAGTAAGACAACAATTAGCTATCTAAATGCTAATTGTCTTAGTAGTCAAAATAAGATGGAGCCTATCAAATATTTCAACTGATATGTTTTTGGTGCACGACACATCAGACTTTATTAAGCATATTTATTAGCATTCTAATAGCCCAGAGTTTTTTTTTTTTAAGCAGCTTTATTGAGATATGTTCACATCCCATATACTCCATCCAAAGTGTACAATCAGTGGCTTTTGGTGTAATCACGATGTTGTGCATTCATCACCATAAACATTTTTTTGAACAATTTCATTACTCCAAAAAAAAAAACTCCACACCCTTTTGCAGTCTCCTGTAAATCCCTACATCCTTCCCCAGCCCTACATAACCACTAATCTAATTTCATCTTTAAAAAAAAATTTTAAATTATTTATCCCCCCTTCCCCCCAAGATGTTTCTTTGTCCGTCTGCTAATTGTTTGCTCACCTTCTCCAGGAGGCTCCAGGACCCAAACCCGAGACCTCCCATGTGGTAGGAGGGTGCCCCATCCACTTCCCTAACTTCATCTTTATAAATTGACATATATTTACATTTTATATAAATGGAATCATACAATATGTAGTACTTTGTGTCTGATTTCTTTCACTTAGCATAATGTGGCTTTTTTGGCCTGATATTAACATCTTGTAACATTCACATGCCATAACATTTGTCTAGCTTCAAAGAAAACTATTACCCATATTCATATTTCACAGGAGGTTTTACTGTGCTATACAGTCCCACATTACATTTTTTTAGTCTTCCTTTTAGTAATATACACGACCTTAGACTTTCCCTTTCAACCACTGTCATACCCATTTAATAGCACTGCTTGTTCCAAACATTATGTTGTGCTTTCACCTTTTTTATTCATTTCCAAAAATTAATACACAATCTTTTTAACAGTTCTGTACAAGTTAACCCTCAGCTTTCCATTCTCTAACCTTGTTCTGTTTTCTGGGATACTGGTCACCACTTTTGAGTTATTCTTTACACCTCTGAAATGTCCTGGTAGCTATTCGGTAGGTAGCAGCTGCTGCGAGATGACATTTAAAATAAGCGGAGGAGGAAGGGGAAACAGCATCTTCTGCAAAACCTATGGTCCTCGCAATGGTCCCTAAGGCCCAGCCTCCTCGCCCACCTCACCCCCATCCCCCTCCAGCCCGTGGGTGCTCCACCAAGTCAAGCGTGGTGCTGACTCTCCGGCTTTGTGCTTCCCAAGCCCTCCTCCTAGAAGGCTCTCTCTAGACATCTTCCTGACTCCCTCCCTCGCCTCCTTCAGGTCTCTGCTACCCTAGAAGTGTGTCATCCTTGTTCAAGGGTTCAGTCTTCTCTGTATCTTTCCAATTTTAGTATGTGTGCTGCCGAAGTGAGCATTCCCAGGTCTTTGGATCAGCACTTTTTTTTTTTAATGTACCTGGCAGGGGGATTGAACCTGGGACATTGAACGTGGGAAGCCGATACTCAACCACTGAGCCACATTGGTTCCCCTAAGTTGGTTTTTTTGTTTGTTTGCTTGTTGTGTGTTTTTTGTCTTTTAGGAGGTACTGGGAACCTAACCTGGGACCTCCCATCTGGGAAGCAGGTGCTCAACTGCTCGACCACTGTGGTCACCAAAAATTTCTTTCTTGATCATCCTACATCTTATGGAAAAAGTATCTGCCAATACCCTCTAGCCCTTTGCTTTGCTCTGATTTTCTTCACAGTCCTTGCTCCTAGCTGACAGGCAGTTAAGGAATTTGTTTATTTTTGTCTCCCCCTACTCAAATCTAAGTGCCTGAGAGAAGACTTTGCTGTATTCATTTAGAAGAGTCTGGCAAATAGTAGGAGCTCAATAAACATTGTTTAATGGGTAAATGAATGAAATGACCAATCTCCTGTCAACCTTCACAATTTCATCTCTCAAAGTGCCCCTTTTCATTCATTCAGCAATAGTAAGGAGCCCTCTCCAAGGTAGCAGGCACGGTTCTATGCAGTAAGGATGCAACTGTGAACACGGGGACCACCGCCCCTTCTTCATGGGGCATCTATTCCAGAAGGGGAAATGTCCTCAAATATGCCTTTCATGACCCTTTTTCCATCCCAGTCCCATTCTAGGCAGTCCGGGTGCTTGCCATAGACCTCTGTTTTCGCTTGAACCCACATGGTTGACATTGAACTTTTACACATTCTAGACTGTGAACCACTTGAAATTTGTCATCAAAAAATCCACAATACCTAGCATAGGGGCTGGTACATAGTAGACAAACTAAGGACTATGTGAATGAATGAATGACTGAACGAACAAACTAATGATCAAGTACACAACTGACCCCTAAACTACCATGTATCTTGTGGCTCTACTCATTATCATGAGAAATCTTTGACAAAAATTCCTGCTATAGCTTGAAATGATTTTTATGATACCCACGTATCCTGAATACCAATTACATGCCACAAGTAGAGATCTGCCTCCCCACTTACTAGGGAAGAAAACAAGGTGCAGAGAGGTTGAGGACTCTGGCCGAGGTTATTCAGCCGGGGTGGAAATTGCAAAGCCAAGATCCAGATTCAGTTCTGCAGTGCACTCCACCCTCTCCAAGAAATTCACTTTCAGATCACCTCGAGGTGAAAACAATCAACAAAAACTTTCTTGTAATTATCTGTGCTTGATGCTCACTTTCAAGGGATGGTGGTTCTTAGGCGTCTTATTCCTTCTCTTTTGGTTTCTTTATTCTCCTCCACTTATCATCCTCACTTTTCTTCTCCAGCACTTCCTTTCTTCAGTCTAACTTGCCTTTCCCTCTTCTTTCTACTTTGGTGCCTCATCTCTTTCCTTTGTTACCACTGCTAGTCTAGGGCCAAAGCATTTGTTTATTTGGGAGTCTGAACTGAAATGAGATGTTGAAATCTCTCCACACTTATAACTAAGAAAAGAACATTTTATATTTCCTTTCATGGTCAAAAGATGATCCTTTCTTTCCCTTCACAAAATCCATTTAGGTGTTTATAGACCAGTTATCTTAACAATGACCATCCTTTGCTTTTCTCGCTGTGCCAATTAACATTCTTAATTGCCTTGCTCTGTCTCACTTTTTGTGTGTTGGGTAGAATTCTGACAAGTTTATTTTTTATTATAATTTATATCACAAAGACATAGATATTTATATCAGTAAACTTTCCAGTCTGTTGGGCTTTTAGCTCTTTAAGGTTTGTTATAATAAAGAAAGCTTGTGGAAATTTTACAGAGGTGTCTTCTCAGTAATATTTTCTAAAGACAAAATTCTCAATAAGCACTTTTTTCCCTGGGGGAGGGGGCAGGATATGTGCCTGGTAGATAACCAGAAAAAAAAAAAAAAAAGAGAGTGAGAGAGAGAAACTCTTAAGAAAGGTTTGAGTCTGCTGTTTTGGGTGCCAATTAGGAAATATTTAAGTAAAGAATGAATCAGGACTGCTAAAAAGGGAATGAAATGGAAAGCCTTTTTAGCAGAAAAATTGTTCAATCAATTGAACCTTCGACTTGTTTTTGAAAATCTATACATTTCGCTTGTCAAGTTACGCAATATGTAAGTGTCCTGATAAGAATGTTGAAGGGATAACATATTTGGTTTGGTGGCTCAGAGTACTTGTCTTGCACAAGACAAGAGCCCACAAAGGGAATAAGAAAGCATTTGAAAAAGCTCTTGAAGGGTTGTGAATTTGTGAACAACACCCATTTCAAAAAGAGCTTTATAAACAAGAATATTCACCTAGATCATATCTATGATAAAGAAACAGTGATAACAACTCAAATATATAACCTAGATCGGTTAAGCAAATTAAGAGTTTATTGAGAGTGAAAGATTATATTTAAAACAAACACATTTGCATTTTTTAATTAAGTGGAAAAGGTTTATGATAGCGTAAACCTTTCATGTTCAGTGAAATAAACAGAACTTCAAGAGGTATTTTCAAAATGATCTCAATTGTGTTAAAGTTATTTTAGTCATGGAAGAAAGACTGGAAAAAATTCACCAAAATGTTATTTTTCTCTAATCTGCAGGGGAAGCTAATAAATTACTCCCATCATCACACCAGTGAATATAGGATTGCAATTATGCCAAGTACTTTGGGGAAAAGGTCAGGAGGCTGGGGTTTGATCTAGTTGGGGAGGTTAAGAAGGTTTCCCTGGAGAAGATAAGATGATTAGATTTGTGTCTCAATACTTAAAAATCTTATTAGAATATATTTTACTACTCAAAAAAAAAAAAAAAGTATTAGGTAGATCCTAATATGGCCTTGAAATCATATTACCCATAGACCTGGGTTTCTCAGCTATAGCAGCATTGACTCTTTGGGCCAGATAATTCTTTGCTGGACGGGTGGGGATGGTTGTCCCCAGGTTGTGGGATATTTTGCAGCATCCCTGGCCCCTACACACTAGGTGCCAGAAGCACCCAAAAATGTCTCTAGGCATTGTTGAGTGTCCTCTGGGGGTAAAATCAGCCCTCATTGAGAATCACTGCCTTAACCTTAATTTCAGGTGGACTTAAAGAATCAGCCTTACCCGTGGGTGCCTGAGATTGACCTGAATAGACTAGAGTGAGCTGGCAACTGACTAAGGGACACAAAGCCAGCAGCAGGGTCCAGCTAGTTTTCAAGTGAAGGACCACTTGGACTTGCAGAAGTCTGACCATTCAGCCCTGCTTTAACAAACTGCGATAGTTCTATGTTGTTTTGGGCTTTTTGGGTATAGCTGTAGGCCTCAATACATCAGCTCCAACCAGGGAGACTAATCGGAGCTAGAAATTGTTCAATAACAATTTGGAATTGATCAAATGGTGGCAAGGCAAAGAGATAGCAAAGTGAGGGGCTATCATCAGTTAAGTGGTGATTAGCGCAATTAGCCAGACTTTACAACCATAAATCAGCCCAGCAGAGGTACTTTGGGCCAGTTCACTCAGAAAAGTGGACATTTGGCCCCGTAGTAATAAAGCACTCCCAGCGTATTTCTGAAGCAATTTTAACCCTGTATCTAAATCTCTAGAATTTGAAGAGTGACTTCCAGATGAATTCTAAATGCTTTCCATTTGAAGTAAGCAAATATCAAATTGATGAAAGTCCATAGCTTCCAAGAGGCTGGTCCATGTTGAGAAAAAGGCTACTTTTTATATTTTGCGAATCCAAACATTGCATTTCCCACATTAAAGCAATAATGTTATGAAGTTGGTCAATTGCACTTCCTGGCATGAATAGAGATCCAAAGGGGGCCATACTTCTGCAGTGGCAGGTCATGATTTATGGGGACCAAACCGCCAGTGTAGTCATTTTGAGCTGGAGATGCTGGGAATCTCACATAGGAAAAAAACAACAGATGCTTGTGGCCCTTTCAATTACAGAGATAACCAAGTATTTAATTGTCTTGTTAGAAACAGCTTCATTTAGGTATAATTTATATATTGTAAAATTCACCATTGTAAGTTCAATGATTTTTAGTAAATGCATAAAGTTGTGCAACCATTACCACCATCCTGGTTTTTTTTTAAAGATTTATTTTATTTATTTCTTTCTCTCCCCTTCCCTCCTCCCCCCCCTGCCCCCATTGTCTGTTCTCTGTGTCTATTTGCTGCGTCTTCTTGGTCCGCTTCTGTTGTTGTCAGGGGCATGGGAATCTGTGTTTCTTTTGGTTGTGTCAGCCCTCCGTGTGTGCGGCGCCATTCCTGGGCAGGCTGCACTTTCTTTCGAGCTGGGCGGCTCTCCTTACGGGGTGCACTCCTTGAGCATGGGGCTCCCCTACGTGGGGACACCCCTGCGTGGCAGGGCACTCCTTGCGCGCATCAGCACTGCACATGGGCCAGCTCCACACGGGTCAAGGAGGCCCGGGGTTTGAACCGCGGACCTCCCATGTGGTAGATGGGTGCCCTAACCACTGGGCCAAGTCTGCCGCCACCATCCCGTTTATAATGACCTTTCAACACTTTATTTCACATTAAGGAACCCCAAATCATTCATTCATTCATTCTCCCATTCATTATTATTGTGACTTCTGTGTTTCCACTGCTGGGGTTAAGTACTAGGGCTGCTATGATGAAAGGGTTTACCTTCATGGAGCCCACGGTGTGGGAGGTTGGTCCACGAACAGTAAACAGACCTACGATTAAATCCGTAATCGCAAATTTTGAAACAGGCTATAAAAGGAAAGAATTGGCTTCTAGACAATCAGCACAAATAAGCAAGACCTAATTTGCTTGAGGGAAGGTCAATT
The DNA here is from genome assembly GCF_030445035.2 of Dasypus novemcinctus. NCBI lineage: Eukaryota > Metazoa > Chordata > Mammalia > Cingulata > Dasypodidae > Dasypus > Dasypus novemcinctus. Next base: position 55,565,125 of record NC_080696.1, on the reverse strand, counting down.
TTAGGAAGGGAAATTTGAGCTGAGAATGGAGGTTTAGGTGTGGATGGGGGAGAGGCTAGGACTGGAGAAGAAAGTTCTCGGCAGAAAGGAGCAGAGGTAGACGTTATGGAGTTTGAAGCTCCGAGTTCCACTGAGACCTGCACCCCTTAATGGGAAAGTTAATTAATCCATACATTCAGCATGCATTTGTGGAGTACCTTCATGACTGGGCTCAGGGCTGCAGTTTTCCTATTAATGAAATGGGAATAATAAAGGATTTTAATGAGGATAAAATGTAATATGTATTCCAAATCTCTTCATCAACAGTAAATCCTGTGTTTATAGAGTGCTGGATGAAAGATATAGCAACTAGTGAATTTCCCAACAATTCTCACCCAGCACATTGAAAATGATTGGATTATAAAAACCCAATCACGGAAGACAGGACATTAAAGTTAAAAAGCTTAATAACCTCTACTTAGATGATTTTTGTTTTCTACCTCTGGTCCCACTCAGGTCTTCTGGTTATTTAAGGAAAATTAAATAGTCAAAAATTAGCTTTGCTGAGAGCCGTGCCCTCTGCGCCACACCCTCCACCCACGGCTCAGCTGGGCTCTCCCGTCCCACATCACCTCCTGCGCGCCAACTTCCGGCTGCAGTGCTTACGGTGCAGGTAGATTCAGAATGGGTACTCCATAAAACAAATAAGTATAAAACAACTGCGTCTCAAATGAAGTTTTCCTTAACACCTTTTGTTTCTTGCACTGGAAACCTACTGTGCATTCATTTAGATTTAAGTTACATCTCCTGCCACACTTTCATACACAGAAAAGGTGTTTGGAATATCACTAGATTAGTCAACAGGCAGGTGTTAATTGGTCTTAGTATCAGAATTTTAAATGGCTTCTCATGTATTATTACACCAAATTCTTACCTCTCCAACTGGGGCTGTTGACTGTAATTCTATCTTATTTGCTTTAGGCGACTTACATAAAACAACGCAAAACATTTTCAAACAGGGATTCAAAATTTTGAGGTTAACCCTACTTTCTTCAATAAGTTTTTACTGAACATAAAGTAGATGATCAAGCTGATTTATTTTCTGCCTTGTGTTGTCCAAACACCCAGGTGAACAAACTTAATGAGCCCGGCATTCCATTTTGCTTGCATTCCTGATTGGCTTGCAAGAAACTCTTACAAGCTGAGAACTTGACAAATAACTAATCAAGAAAACGCAGTGCACAAATGTGGAGGAAGGGTTTATAGTTGCCCAATAAAGACGCATGCCCAGAGGCATTGTGGAACTACAAAGACTTAGAAGTTGGAAGGTTTCCTCATTCATTGAACATTTATTGAGCATTTACCATGTGCAAGGCTGTTAGCGAATTAAATATATATAGATGTACTGTATAGATGTATCAGATATATATATATACACAAGCACCCATATATAACTTTAGGAAATTTCAAGCATCCCTGTGTCAGACGATACAATCACTGTGAACTATATCCTAAGTCTGTATTGCAAAAGGATGATTAGTAACTAACACCCAGTTATCCTGACATTGTCTATAGTTTTTAAGTCATTGCTATTCCACAGGAGATGCAAATTTTCTCTGAAGAGCATGGTCTCTGTAATAAAACATGATGTTATCAGGCTCATGGAGGAAAATGCAATTGCTTGCTGTTTTGATATTATCTGACTATGCTTGCTTTTAATCTGCCTTTTCTATGTTTAGTAGTCATTTTAAAAGCAAAAAAAAACAAACCCCAAAACAACACATACAAAAACCGAACAAACCAAGCTCAAATTGTAACGAATAATCCTTGTGAATATGAGTCCTGGAAGCTGTTATTTAGCGTTTAAAGGAAGAAAATCAAGATGAGGAGGTAATCTGAAACTTTGGAAATTCGAAGGCCTCTTAAGGGGTTTAGATGGGGTGGGAAAATTGAATAAGCCACCATGCATCTTCTTCCCTCGTCTCGAAACTCAATTTAAACTTTTCCTTTAAAAAGGTGGGAAGGAACGAGGGTCACAGCTCAGTTTTTTGGGGGAGAGGTAAAAATTGGGCCAAAATGTTCGACCGAAAGGAAGTTCTACTCCCGCTTGCGGACATCAGTCTTACTGAAGTAATTTTTGGAACATGCTACCAAGCACAAACCCATCCCCAAACTTTTATGCAAGCTTCCAGTTTTAAATAAATACCCATTTATTTCCTTTTTCCCCTCCAGAGCCTCAGACAATTGGAGCACCGACGGCTGCCCCTCTGATTTCATCCACACCCCAGCCAATCTGAGCCCGGATGCTAATTAACTGAGCTCTCTTGATGAACACGCCTTTGTCACATGTAGGGCCGAACTACAAAGCCCAGCATGCCTCGCCCCTCCCTGATCAATGAGAGCTTATTTAAATGATCTCTGAGGTCTTGGACCCAGGCCAATCAGCTGTCAGGGCTCATGATAAATCGCAATGCATTATTGATAATAATAATTACTGGGACATGCGCGTTCCGGCCGAAGGGGGGTAAATTTCCGAACTCCAGGAATTTGTGGCGGAGAGGGCAAATCACCGCGGCTCTCCCGGCGCCCCGATGCTCGCACCATGTCGAGGCGCAAGCAGGCGAAACCCCAGCACATCAACTCCGAGGAGGACCAGGGCGAGCAGCAGCCGCAGCAGCCGACCCCGGAGTTTGCAGATGCCGCCCCAGGGGCGCCGGCGGCGGGGGCGCCGGGTGAGTGGGGCTGGGGCGTCCGCCCCGGGCGGGGAACTTCCCGGACATTCGCGGGACCCTCGTGGGCGCGGGCTCCGGAGAGCGGGTGGCCGCCGGCATAGATGTGGGAGCCGAGATCTTGGGGGGTTCAGTTCTTGGGCAAGGGGAGGCAGCCCCTTCTCCCCGCGCCCTTGCACATTTTACACTTTTTCCTCCTTTCTCTCGTGTAAGTTTCACCCCCAGTCCTCTGGAACCCCTCACTCTTGAAAGAGTCTCTGGTCCTCTCCCCCCTCTTAATTGGTTCCACCCCCCTCGCCCGCCCCCCCCCCGCCCCCCACTTGTAACTTAGGTTCCTCTCCATCCCTGGCGCCGCTTTTTCCAAAGAAAGGAGCCCCGGCCTCTGCCCCCCCCACCCCCGCCCGCCCTGGGGCTTTTGCAGTGGGCTGGAGGTGGGGCGCACCCCTGGAGGGCCCCGGGAGAAGGGCGGCCAGCGGCACGCTGCCCTCCCGGGCCCCGCGGGGGGAGGAGGCGCGACCTCTCCCCACCCCCAGGAGCGGGGGTGCGGGCCACCCGCGCCGCGGCCGGGATTCGGGGGCCGGGCGAGATGGGGGAGAAGGGCTCCCCATTCCCCCTTGAGATCGCTCTTCCTTCTCGGGTCGTGCCTGCGCCCCCCGGGCCGCGTCGCCGGCGATCCTCGCCCTAACCTTTCGGGGCCTGACCTCCAGCCATCTTTGATTTCCGACTTCCTAAATGGAACCGCAGGAAGCCCGAGGGGTGCTGGCCCCCGGCGTCGGGGCCCGGGGTGCGCGGCCGCCCCGCGGCGGCTGCAGCGGCCCCGCGCTCGGCGCGGCTTTTCCGGGGCGCCCGGCTCCGGGTGCGTGTGCGGACGGGGGCCGGGGCGAGGTCGGGGCCGAGCGGGCGCGCAGGGCGAGCTACCGCGGCCGCCCGGGCCCGCGCCGCCGGGGCGAGCGGCCCCCGAGGGGGAGGGAGGTTCGGGACCCCCGCCCGGCTGGACGCGGACCCGCCGCCGCCTCTTCCGCGTGATCGCTTAACGGCGGGGGTCGTAGGAGCGCGTCGATTTCCCACTATCTCCTGTCCTTCCCGGCCCGCCAAATTGTCGCCTGATAAGTTTGTAGCGTCCGCGTGGGGGGAGGGGGCACTGTAAACCTCCTCCCTGGCCTCGGGCCTTGCCCGTCGCCTTTCTCCCCTCCCCGCCTGCTTTCTAATTTCCCAGCAGCTGATGTGGGGGGTGTGCGCGGCAGCCCGGGACAATCCGACGCCCTGGTTTTCCCAAGAAAGCGGCCGCTGCCTCTTAGTATTACCGCATCGTACCGTTGTGGTTGTTTGTGTTTTTTTGGGGGGAAGGGAGGAATGTAATAAATTGCCAAAATTTACAATAAGTTAATGCAGTCCCCGTTTTCCCCCAAATCCCCCAAATAACATTTTTCTAGCGCAAATTAGAAATCTGCTTGCCCTAGAGGGCGGCTCTGCGGCTTGGGGGCGTCGGAAGGTCAGGGCAGCGCGCCCCGAAGTCGCCGCAGCCTGGACTCTCTTTGTGCCTTTGGCCGGGCGGGGGTGGGGGGAGCGGGGAGAGGCTTCGCCGCCTGGCCCACCTGGAACAAAAGGGTTAACCTCGGCCCGCCCGCCTGCCCCGGAGGGGAGGGGCCAGCTCCGACCTCCCCGTCCCTCCTCTGGTCCTGCTCGCCTCTCCCCTTCCTCCTACTCCCCTCATTTTGGGTGGGCGCCCGCAAGTGTGGCTTTTGGTGATGCCTGCCACTTTGGCGGGAACTTGTTACCGGAGAGCTGCTTAAGTTCCTGCGGGTTGCAGTCTCGTGTCAGAGTTACCATGAGCCGGGCTGGGGTCCCAGTCCTGGCTGTGCGCTCCCGCGGCCGTTCGCGTTTGGGGGGCGGGTGTCCACTGAGGATCGCCGCGGTTGGAGCGGACGGCCGGGTTGCGCGCGGGCGCCCCCTGGAGGCCAAGCCTGGAGCCGCTCCCTGAGCCGGAAGGCGGTTCCCCGGCAGGTACGGCTCACACCTGGTGGGTGGGACCAGGTTGAAGGGCAAATGGAGAGGGCTGCGCCAGACCGAGGATGGGCACCTCTGCGGACTGGTGCCACTGGCTTTCGCGATCGCTGCTGCTCCCGGTATTCTCGCCAAGTCTTTGGAATTCGTGGAAAGAACTCCTCCATCCTAAATGTGTTTGAACAACTCCCGGATACCGAGTTGGGACAGAAGGTAGTTTCCCCGAGCGGTACATTTTGATGCTGCGTTTTGGCTGCTTGCGATTGAGCAGCCTTAAATCTATTTCATGTAGGTATGTATGAATATACGAAGTGTATATTTTTAAAGTAGAGAGTGGACCGGTCTTATGTTGCAAAATCATTTGAAACGCAGAGTATGCAGATTTTGAGGGAGGATTGTGAAGTCTAGCGATCAAATTAACAGATCAAAAAATCTGCAGGTGGTCTGGGGACTAATGCTACAAACGGAAAATTAGCATTTTTTCAAAAGAGTTTCAAATGCCCTTTGTGCTAAACTGGATTACAACCATCAACGATTAAGATTCCCAGGTCTCAAATAACTGCCTAGCCCATTTCTAAAAACGACCGACGGTGGTTGTAAGGGAATAGGGTTCTCGGGGCTTCTATTTTAATTTAGGATGAGGGAAATCCTGTTGATATTAGCACTAGTTAAAAGTTGCAAGCCAAACGTCCCGAATTAGATTTTGAATTGGATTTCTAAAAGCATGAGGGACTATAACTTGCCCCCCAGTCCCTTTTGTTCATTGAAAATAAATTGCATTGTAAAATCCCTATTCTCTGACCTTAAGAATGTAACCAACCCTCCAGTGCAGGAGAAAATGATACTTTGTCATTCTTGCCCATGCTGGCTTCCTCACTGGGGGGTGGGGTGGTGGTGGAGTGGGGAGCCATCTCCGTAGGCGGGAGATGGAGTTAGCACTTCCTCTTGTGAATGTGAAGGGTTTGGTTTGGGGCATGGTTTTTAGAGTGAGATCTGCAGCCAACTCTGGTTGTATGACTTTCAGCTGTGTGGCTCATTTGACGTCTGCTCTGGGGTTCTAACTGTACAGGGGAGATAAAACACCCTGTTTAGGTACTAATTTCGATATGGAAGACCTACTGTGTGCTTCGAATGTGATCAGGTAATTATTTTTGTCCAAAATAGTAAGGCTTTAGTTTTTATTTACTTATTGCATCAAGCTGGTGTTGTGCTGCCGATTGATAATTCTGTAGTAACCGTGGCGTACTATGTGCCTGGCACCAGACTCAAGTTCATGAACTTTAATTCTCGCAACAGCTTGCCAAAGCAGTGTTTTTATTCATTTTAGAGTAATCTGTGGTGATTGGTTGAAATGAGTTGGTCTGTATCCAGGGGGCTGGGTTAATAAGGTCTTAGCAACTGGTGATGGGGGTAGGTTGAGGGAGCCATGTTAAGTTTTGGGTTTGGTGATCTCTCTAAATTTTTGAGATGAGCCTTTGCAGGGTTTTGATCAAGAGGTCCCTAGAAATGGAAAAATTACAGCTAGTTGGAAAGAAAGCAGTGTTCGTTTGCATTTGCTTGGTTTTTCTGGGCTTTATTGCCTTGGAAAAATTAGAGAAAGAGTTTAGAAGTTCCCTCTCTCATCACCCTTGATCATTCTTTTGATCATTTAAGAAGGAATCTAAACATTTTTAGAAGCCTCTCTTCCAAGAGAACTGGATTTCCAGTCACTACCATCTATTTTTGTTTTTAAACGAATTTCATGTCTTGTCAGGCTTTGTTCTAGGGAGCACTGAGGAAGGAGACAGCCCAGCGCCCTTCCCTCACGGAATTGCAGATTTGCTAGCCACAGCTCTAGTTCTGGAAAACGGGCTTTGGAGCCTTGCTAGCAGAACTCATACACCCAAGCAGCTCGAAAGCTTCCTTTTATGTTTTCTCCTTTGAGAGCGGAGTCCCTGGATTTAATTTTGATCCAAGACAGCAAATTATTTTTTGCTCTTATTTTGGAGCAATTAATTTTAGCCCTGAATTTACCAAATTTGTTGCTTTAAGTGTTTCAAACTGCAGAATTCAGATGTGAAATTAAACTGGTGTAAAGTACTTTCAACTGGTTCATTACTTAAGGACATCTCAGCTTTTTTTTTTTTTCTTTTTGTAAGCAATTATCACTAAGGGGAAGGGTAGGCGATCTTATGTGCTTTAGATAATCTACTCTTTGTAATTCTTTTAATATAGGAGTGGAAAAAGATAAGTTTGATTCATAATGCTTTTATCAAGATATACAGCTTTTATTTTTTTTTAAACCTTTTAGTGTCTCCAGAATTTGATTGGTCCTTAGTAGATGAGGCTTTCCTCCTATACAATAGTAACCGTATTTTCTACCCATTTGGCAGTGATTGAATCTAAGACCCCTGCTGGGTTTACTGCATTCTTCCAACTTATTGGATAACTAGATGCTGAGAGATAACATTCCTAAAATTCGGCGTGGGGGTGGGGAGGAGGGGTGGAAGAACTAGCTGTAGTGTAATCCCCCTGAACTTTGCTTTTTCCTTTTTCAAAGGGTTAACTCGAGAACTCGGCAATTGTCGTAACAGAGTCCTCTTACACTTTGGCAAATACGGTTTCAGTATTTGCTAACGGTGGTCTAGAAATAGAGGTACTTTTTACTGCCCAAGTAAACAGCACCGCTGCTGTTTTAAGATTCCAGTGGGATGTTGCTGGAATTGCTTCGAGGCTACAGGAGAGGCCAGTTTGTGTATACAGCAAAGGCAAGCTGGTATTCAGGTTGTAAATCACTCTTGGGAACTGTTGGATCCATCGAGAGCTGGAGAGCTTAACCTTTTTTGTGCCACAGGATGCCTTTGGCAGGCCCTTCTCAACACACTATCTTTAAATGCATGAAGTAAAAAGATACAGAATACCAAGCAAATAACATTGACATCTAGTTATGGAGAAATTAAACCTTTGTGATATAGTAACATGTGCTTCTTTAGCCTATCAAGTAGCCACTGAAATTTTTCCAAGGAATGTAACAACTGAAACATGATATGAACATATCTCTGGTTTCGACTGATGGCAGTCACAGGTTCCAATTAATACCATCGGGCTATGTTCCCTCTTTTTTTGAGGTCCTGGGGCTGGGGATTAAACCCGGGACCTCAAGTGGGAAACCGGGAAGCCAGCCACTGAGCCACATGGACTTCCCTGCCTTGCCTTTGTTTGCTTGCTGTTTTGGCTTTTGCTCTTAGGAGGCACCAGAACGAACCCAGGACCTCCCATTGGGGAAGCAGGTGCTCAACTGCTTGAGCCAAATCGGTTCTCCCTGCATTCCTAATAGTTAAATTATTAAAGAACCTACTTCTAAATGCTGTTGGGGGCAGGGTATATTGTCCCCAAGGGGTGAATTGTTTTGGGAGAGGTGAAAAAAATTAGGTGGCCCTACGGGGGACCAGAGGACATAAACAGATAACCAGTATATCTGTGGTATTAAAATATGCTGGGATGATTAACGGGGGGGGTGATGGGGGGAGTGGGGGAAGAGGGTAAAAAATATCTGGAAGTCTCCATAGAGGGAGGAGTGATAGCCAAGAAACAATTTAACTTATGCCACCAATTTCAGTCCCCCTTCTTCAATAGTGTTTTTAAGAATCCAATCCTTGCTCTTTCCTGGCTAGTACTTTCTGTCACATTAAACCGCTTGGGGGAAAAACATCTGCAAAATGAGAATGAAGATGCTTATTTCTTACATGGCTCTGAAGGTGTGAGTCTGAAGTGTATGTTTTTTGTTCTTTTGGAGGGGAAGGTGGTGAAGGTTTTGCTTTGGCTATTAAAAGGTGGGATGGAATGGTCAGTGTTTTTGCATAAGCTTTATTAGAGATTTCCAGAAGTAGAGTGACCAGGTCAACAGCTGCAAACATGCTAATTAAAAAGAAGCCATAGTACAAAAGTGTTTACAGTTTTTCTCTTCCAACCCAGGCTCACTTTCCAGGAGGTGGTCGCCAGCAACTGTTTCTTTTTTCATTTCAGAAATTCTCCACGTACATTTATATCTTTGTCTGTAAACACAAATGGAGCATATTATATACATCCTGTCGTGTTTTCCCCCCCACCTCAGTCTTGAAGTAAATCTTGGGTAGTTGTCTTATATAGCAGCACATGCAGATGTGTTTTATTCTTGTAGGCTACAAACTAGTCATCATATTTCTGTACCCTAATTTAACCAGAACCTTAGGTATGGACCACAGCACATCCTTTTTTTTAAGAATTAAATTGTATTGAAGTATATCATTCAAACGTGAACCTATATAAATAATAAGTATATAGTAAAAAGTTGTGTACTTGCAAAACAAACATGCATATCCTCATACAGAGGTCCCATATATCACCCTACTACCAACACCTTGCATTGTGAGACATTTGTTACAAATTATGAAAGCACTTCCTCAGAATATTCCTACTAGCACATCCATTTTTGTTGTTGCTGTTTATTAATATAGAAAACTGCAAGAAACATCCTTGTATTGCAGAAAGTTAATTGCTACATCAAAGGAGAGTTGCATTTAAAATCACAAGGCTGCAAGTTGTACCCATTGATCTGCACCTATCAACTGTGAGTCTTTCCCCCACAATGAGGAACTTTTTTGGGACCTTTTAAAAGTTCTTCACTCAAAATTGCCAGAATTGCCTTCCCAGAAAGATGGTCAGCCTAACCATCTCCACAAGCACCGCATTTTGGTTTCTTAGGAAGTTGTGCAGATTGTTAGTCTCAAGGGTTCTGGGAATTGCAGAATATGTTTAATTTGACTCTTCAAGCTAGAAAAGACTGATCCAAAGTAGTATGATTCTCGGCTACTTGAAATCTTCCTGGAAGTAGCCAGTGTGCCTAGAGTCCTGACACTTGAACCCAGGACCTCATATGTGGGAAGCTGGCGCTCAACCACTGAGCCACATTGGCTGCCCTGAGCTCTTCCATCTGTTCTGCTTGTTGTTGCTTTTCTAGGAGGCACCTGGAACTGAACCGGGGACCTCCCATGTGGGAAGCAGGCCCTGAACTGCTTGAGCCACTTCCTGTCTCCTGTCCTAATACTTTGAAAGCAACTTCTGGGAGTCTCAGATACAAGATAGGAACAGTAACACCAGTTTCCATTCCCAGCCTTCCCAGGCTTTTCTATCCTCTGGCTTCTGTAAGAGGAAAGATAGTTACAATCTTAAGAAAAGAAACATAGTGTGATAGGAAGTGTACAGGCTGAGGGTTCAAATAGAGGACCTGGGGAAGCCACAGGCCTGGATTTTAATGTTGGTTCTCAGTTTACTAAAATTGTATTGCCTTGAGCAAGTTAATGTGTCTCCTGTACCTCAGTTTCCCCCTCTCAAATAGGATGATAGTACCTACCTCACAGGGTTGTTAATTACACATAGATTGTTTAGACCACAGCTGTATGTACTAAGTGTTCAAAAAGTAATGCCATCTATTTTTCATTGTTGCTTCAGGAAAGCCCTGTTAACCTCTCTGAGCCTCAGTTTTTCTCATCTGTAAGTAGGGCTGATATTTGATAGGATTGAATGAGTATGTAGCAAGGGGCACCTAGGCACATTTGTTTTGTTTACCATTGGATCCCTAGCCCCTGCCTTACACACAGGAGATTAGAGGTGTTGCTGAGTACATGGTATAAGTTGTCCTTCCTCCGGCAGTCCTAGTTCCCAGGCAACCAGATGTGCCTTTAGAAAGAGTCAAGGCAGGGAAGTGATGTTCATTGAACACCTGGCTACTCAGTATCTGCACGATCCCCAGTTCTAGGATGGTACAAGGCTTGTGGTGGGTGTTCGCCAAACAGTCGTTAAATTACTTACCTCCCTGAATCCAGGTGTCTTTTTTTGTGACGTTGACATAGCCATGTTTCCTGAAAGTTCTGAGGGGTAAGCCTGTTTTCTTGTCCCTGGCAGACCATACCTATACCTCCAACCCACACATACCTTGCGAAGCTTCATATTCTTACCCAGTCTGGGGTTAGTAAGATCTAGTCCAGGGAAGCAGATTTGGCTCAACTGATGGAGTGTCCGCCTACCATATGGGAGGTCCAGGGTTCAAACCCCAGGCCTTCCTGATCTGTGCGATGAGCTGGCCCATGCGTAGTGCTAATATGTGCAAGGACTGCTGTGCCACACAGGGGTGTCCCCCATGTAGGGGAGCCCCACGTGCAAGGAGTGCACACTGCAAGGAGAGCCGCCCAGCACGAAGAAAGCACAGCCCACCCAGGAGTGGCGCCGCACACACAGAGAGCTGCAGATTCCTGGTGCTGCTTACAAGAATGCAAGTGGATATAGAAGAACACACAATGAATGGACACAGAGAGCAGACAAGGGGGATGGGATAAATAATAAATTTTATTTTAGTCCAATTTCTCGTTGCCATGCTTCTTAAATTTAAAGGAACTGCTTTTGAAAATGAGTCTTTATGAGAAATGCTGTTTTGTTTTATGGTCAATTCCCCCCCCCCCCAAAAAAAAACAAACAAAAACTGCTGGTGGCTCCCTATGGAGCCCTCAGTCAAGAGCCCCTCAGGGTTTTAAGTAAAATCACCAAGTTGAAACAAAATGTTAGTTTGCTTTAAAGACCGATAATTTTATTATTTAAAGTCGTGGGTGCCCTTCCTGCCCTTGTCCCACACTTTTGCACATTGGGTTTATTTGAAACGGAAGCACCATCACAATATTCGCACACTCCCTGCAACGCAACGTGTTCTGCTCACCTCCTATGCCCCGTGTCAGTGCTTGCCAGGATACCACATAGTTGTGCCCTGGTGGACTTGAGGGGTTTGAATAGGGGTTGTTTTCAATTTAATTTTAATAAGTGGCTGGTCCTTCTGTCTCTCCGAATGACTTTTTCCCCTCACATGGTCTTCTGCCTGTTGGAATACAGACGAGACCCTCTGTGATGGTGTGTGTTGTTGTTGTGGTTTCTCCCAGTAAATCCTTTCCCACCACCCCCACCCCCACCTCCTTTTGGGGCCAGAGTTCTCAGTTTGCCCTCTTTCGTACTAGGTACTCCAGTGAACCACCCGGGGAATGACAACGGAGCGGATGGGGAGGAAGCGACTGTCAAGCGGCCTCGGCGGGAGGAGACTCACGTCTGCGAGAAATGCTGTGCGGAGTTCTTTAACATCTCTGAGTTCTTAGAACATAAGAAAAATTGCACTAAAAATCCACCTGTCCTCATCATGAATGACAGCGAGGGGCCGGTGCCTTCCGAAGACTTCCCCGTAGCCGTGCTGAGCCACCGGCCACGGAGTCCGAGCAGCAAGGACGGTCGCATGGAGAACGGGGGCAGCTCAGGGGACGTGAAAGAGAAGCTGGGCGCCGAGTCTGCGGTGTTCCTGAAGACAGAGCCCGCCCTGCTGCCCACCCCTCAGGACATAAGCTATGGACCCAAAAGCAAAGTGGCCAACACTAATGTGACTTTACAAGCCCTGCGGGGCACCAAGGTGGCGGTGAATCAGCGGAGTGCAGAGGCCCTGTCAGCCCCCTTGCCCGGGGCTGGCAGCCTGCCCTGGGTCCTCGAGCAGATCCTTTGTCTGCAGCAGCAGCAGCTACAGCAGATCCAGCTCACGGAGCAGATCCGCCTGCAGGTGAACATGTGGGCCTCCCATGCCCTGCACCCCGGTGTGGCTGGAGCTGACACCCTGAAGACTTTAGGCAGCCATGTGTCCCAGCAGGTGTCTGCCGCCGTGGCTCTGCTCAGCCAGAAAGCTGGCAGCCAGGGTCTGTCCCTGGACGCCTTGAAACAAGCCAAGCTACCTCACACAAACATCCCTTCCACTGCCAGCTCTCTGTCCCCAGGGCTGCCACCCTTCGCCCTGAAGCCGGACGGGTCGAGGGTGCTCCCGAACGTCATGTCGCGCCTCCCGGGGGCTCTCCTACCTCAGGCTCCAGGCTCTGTGCTCTTCCAGAGCCCTTTTTCCTCTGCGGTGTTAGACCCATCCAAGAAAGTGAAGGGGAAGCCGCCCAACGTCTCTGCGGTGGATGTCAAACCCAAAGACGAGGCCGTTCTCTACAAGCACAAGTGTAAGTACTGTAGCAAGGTTTTTGGGACTGATAGCTCCTTGCAGATCCACCTCCGCTCCCACACTGGAGAGAGACCCTTCGTGTGCTCTGTCTGTGGCCACCGTTTCACCACCAAGGGCAACCTCAAGGTGCACTTTCATCGACATCCCCAGGTGAAGGCAAACCCCCAGCTATTTGCCGAGTTCCAGGATAAGATGGCGGCAGGCAACGGCATCCCCTTTGCACTCTCTCTACCTGTTCCTGTAGATGAATCGAGCCTCTCCTTAGACAGCAAACCCATCCTGGTCCCAGAGACCCCCTCTGTAGGGCTACCTCAAAATCTCTCTTCGGGGACTAACCCCAAGGACCTCATGAGTGGCCTGTTGCCCAACAACCTGCAACCTGGGCCTTCCCCAGAAAGTGAGGGTGGAGCCACACTGCCTCGGGTGGGACCAAATCCTAATTCCCCAAGGGTTGATGGCTTTCAAGGGAGCGGGACCCCCGAGCCAGGGTCAGAGACTCTGAAACTGCAGCAGCTAGTGGAGAACATTGACAAGGCCACCACCGACCCCAACGAATGTCTCATCTGCCACCGCGTCCTGAGCTGCCAGAGCTCCCTCAAAATGCATTACCGCACCCACACCGGGGAGAGACCCTTCCAGTGCAAGATCTGTGGCCGAGCCTTCTCCACCAAAGGCAATCTGAAGACACACCTCGGGGTTCACCGAACCAATGCGTCAATAAAGATGCAGCACTCGTGCCCGATCTGCCAGAAGAAATTCACCAACGCCGTCATGTTGCAACAACACATTCGCATGCACATGGGTGGTCAGATTCCCAACACGCCTCTGCCAGAGAGTCCCTGTGACTTCACTGCTGCGGAGCCGATGGTGGTCGGCGAGAATGGCAGTGGAGGTGCTCTTTGCCACGACGACATCATCGAAAGCATCGATGTAGACGAAGTCAGCTCCCAGGATGCCCCCAGTAGCTCCTCAAAGGTCCCCACGCCTCTTCCCAACCTCCACTCGGCGTCACCAACTCTGGGCTTCGCCGTGATGGCCTCCCTGGATGCCCCGGGGAAGGCAGGCCCTGCCCCTCTCGGCCTGCAGCGGCAGAGCAGCCGGGAAAACGGTTCCGTGGAGAGCGATGGCTTGACTAACGACTCGTCCTCGGGGATGGGAGACCCGGAGTATCAGGGCAGAAGTCCAGAAGCCCTGGAGACCGTGTCCTTCCAGGCACTCTCTCCGGCCAATAGCCAAGCGGAAAGCATCAAGTCCAAGTCTCCGGATGCCGGGGGCAAAGCAGAGAGCACAGAGAACAGCCGCCCCGAGACGGAAGGTGATAGCGCTTTGGATTTAACTTATGTCCATTTTGGGCACAAGGTCATCCAAGAGGAACCTGGGTTGCCCTTTACAAATGGAGAGTATGGTATTAGAAGCAGCTCCTGTAGGGAAACTAGTCTTTCTTTTGGGTAGAGGGAAGTAACAACTGCCTCTACCTCAATAATGAACCCTTTTTTTTTTTTTAATAATGGTTAATGCAAATTGGATCAGGACAGTGTATCTTTATTTTTTGTCTTTGAGCCTAATGGGGGTATGTGTGTAATCGTAAGTAAACTCCAATAGAAGAATGTTTGAGAAAGTGGCCATTTCTTTTTGGCCACTGATAAAAGCCATAGTACTTGATTCGAAGTTGCCACTCTAAGGTTTACTGATGAATAACTCTTAAGGGGAAAGTGTTTGAGTCATTATTTTTTTGAGTCGTTTTTTTGTGCACATAGAGAAATCAAAGAAAGCTGCTTCTGAGGTGCAAGTTTAATTATCTGCGAACCCGTTTCCAGGTTCTCAGACTAGTGGGCAGTTGCTTCTAAAGCTTTTGGTGTGAGGAAGGGTTGAGTGTGGGGTGATAACGGCTGCATGTTTTCTTCCCCTGTGCATCTCTAGGTCGGAGCGGCCTCCCACCATTCATCCGAGCGCAGCCAACCTATATCAAAGTTGAGTTTCCTGGCACATTTGTTGGACCCTCAACCCTGTCCCCGGGCATGATGCCCTTGTTAGCGGCCCAGCCACGCCGGCAGGCCAAGCATCACGGCTGCACGCGCTGCGGGAAGAACTTCTCGTCCGCGAGCGCACTGCAGATTCACGAGCGAACTCACACTGGAGAGAAGCCTTTCGTGTGCAACATCTGCGGGCGAGCTTTTACCACCAAGGGCAACTTGAAGGTGGGTTTCTTTAGGCTTTCAGCCGAGCTGGGGGCTGGGAGGGGTGCCCCCTCAGTGGTGTTACCCGTGGGGAGCACGTCCAGAGTAAAGACCACGTGGGGTTGATAGATGCATCTCAGTCAGCTCTTGGAATATCATTTTTTAAGTTACTGTTTTTTATCACATGATAACGTCTCTGGAATTGGGGTGCTCCTTTGCAGTCAGTGGGAGAAGAAAGCAATGTGTCTGGTTTCAGGGGCACGTGAACTGCTTTTTTTAATGGATGCTGGCTGGATGCAGGACGCCATTTTTCTCTAGGCTCCTGTCTGTTGGAAGTCCAGCGTGGGTAGATGACCCTCTAATGTTGGCAGAGCATGATTTCTTTGTACAATAGTTGAAGTGCAGATGTGAAGTAAAATCTGGAAACATAAATGGCATTTGTCATATTGGTAATGTATCAGTAAATCATTCTTTTGTCCTATGCTTCCAAACTTTGACTGCCCTGTACATTGGTTTTTATTTTCCTTGCTTGCAAAGTTGAAGTAAACACCACAAGTTAAACATACGTGTAATTCAGTGCCACTGGAATGTGGGGGGTGGGACTCCAGGTGATCAGCACACATTAAAAAACTGAGCAGCTGGGTCCCTCCTGATATTCTTTCCACCAGAGAGTGATTTACAGGTACTGTCATGATAAGTTTATTGCACCTAAGATTTCATCTGGGGAGAAGTAGCCCATGTAAATGGCTTATATATATATATATATATATATATATATATATTTTAACTATATATATATATAGTTTTCTGGAACTGCCATAACAACTTACAACAATGTGGGTGGCTTAAAACAACAGAAATATATTCTCTTACAGTTGGGGAGGCTCTAAAGTGTGAAACTACAGTGTCTTGGCAGGGCCAGGCTCCCTCCAAAGGCCCCCTAGGGGAGAATTCCTCAATGCCTCCAGCAATTTGGGTGGCCCCAGGTGTTCCTTGGCTTGTGGGAGCATCACTCCAATCTGCCTCTGTCTTCACAGCTTTCTCCCCTGTGTTGGTGTCTCTTTGTCTCCAAATCTCCCTATCCTGCAATACCCGCTCTGCTCTCCCCAAATTTTTAAATTATTTTATTTTATTTTGAGGTACTAGGGGCTGGGGATTGAATCCGGGACCTCATATGTGGGAAGCTGGCGCTCAACCACTGAGCCACATTGGCTTCCCTGAGTTGGTTTTTCATTTATTTGTTTGTTTTTTTGTTTTCAGGAGGCACCGGAAACCAAACCCAGGACCTCCCATGTGGGAAGCAGGCGCTCAACCACTTGAGCCACATCCGCTCCCCTCTCCCTATCCTTTTAAGGATACCAGTCACTGGATTTAGGGGCCCCCCTCCCCCCCGCCCCGCCCCATCCCCTAAAGTTGTATGACCTCATCTTGACTTGATTACTTCTTCAAAGACCCTGTCCCAAATAAAGTCACATTCCCAGTTCCTGGGGTTAGGACTTCAGCCTCTCTCTTTGCGGGATATAGTTCATCTCGCCGCTGTCTCCAATTTGGTGGATGACCTGGGAGCAGGGTTCAGCCCTCTCTGGATTTCTGTCCCCACCTCAAATGGGCTGACTAGTTGATTTCTCTTTTTTTATTTACTTTTTTATTTTTCTTTATTTATCCCCCCTTCCCCCAGATGTTCGCTTGTCTCTCTGCTCGCCTTCTCCAGGAGGCACCGGGAACCGAACCCCGGACCTCCCGTATGAGAGGCAAGTACCCAACGGGCTGAGCCACATCCGCTCCCCGTGGGCTGCAGTGTCTGCTTGTTGTGGCCTCTGCTTGTTGTGGCGGGGGTGGAGTCTAGCTCCTTGCTTCAGGAGGTCTGGCTGTATTGTGGCGGGAGGCGGTGTGTGCTTGTCTTTTAGGAGGCACCAGGACCTGAACCTAGGTGAAGTCACTTGGTATCAAATAACTTAGAAATATGAAGCTTAGTTAATTCCCAGGCTCTGGAATCAGCTGGATCTAAGTCTGGCCCTCTTACTGGATTGTGGTTTTGGGACGATGACTTCCTGTGCCCAGATCCTTACCTGGGATATGGGAATAGTGCTAATGATGCCCTCAGGATTGTCCTGGGGAGTAAAGTGGGTTGTAGCAGGGAAATGTTAACAGTAGTGCCTGGAGCCTTACCCAGTGGGGTTAGCAGTCGTGATTTCAGTGGCACAGCAAGCTTCCCTCTAATACCAACAGACTGCTCTGACGTCCCAGAGATGCCAGTGAAGATGAAATGAGAGCGTCTAGAAAGCCCAGGGCCCTGTCTTAAACCAGACAGGGGATTGGGAACTCAAAAGTCAGGCAGGAAAAAATAACTGGAAAGCAGGCCAGGTTGAAGGAGCAGTGTAGAGTCTGTCCATCAGACAGAGCAAGAGACCTTGCCTTGCTCTCTGCTCCCCGTGATCACTGGCTTCCTAACACTGCCCTTTCTGTGTGGCCATGACTATGAAGGACAAAGTACATGTTACCTTGGGGATGTCCCACCCTCCAGCTAGGGCTGTTCACAAATGGATTCTAATTGAATTTCTGAGATCATAGTTACCTCAAGCATATAGAGTCCCATGCAGTAAGAAGTAATACAGAGCGATCCTTATAGTCTTTGCCTCCTTTGTTTTCCCCAGTGGTAACATTTTGCAAAGCTCTAGAGTAAGATGCTGCAACAAGGATACTGACATTGATAAAATTTACCAAACATACTCAGGTTTTGGGTTTTACCTGTACTCAGGTGTGTGTGTAAGTTCTGTGCAATCTTACCTGTGTAGGCTCATGTAAACCTAGCAGTGCCTGGTATATGGACAGATAAGAGTTTCAGCCCTAACTTTGGTTATTTTTGCTCAGTTCTAGGCAGGAGTGCAGGGTCCTACGGTAGCTAGATTTAGCTGAATTTTTTTTTTTTTTTGAGAGAACAAACACCTGGATTTTGTTGTTGTATGGTATGAAATCTAACTAGAATTTATGAGGAAACGCTGGACAGAACCAAATCCTTTTGCAGGCTGAGTTTGACTTGCCAACGTGGAGTTGTCGGTTTCGGTGAACGCCGTTGTGTCCCTGTCCCCACAGGTCCACTACATGACGCACGGGGCGAACAATAACTCGGCACGCCGTGGCAGGAAGCTGGCCATCGAGAACACCATGGCTCTGTTGGGCACGGACGGAAAGAGGGTCCCTGAAATGTTTCCCAAGGACATCCTGGCGCCTTCGGCGAGCATGGACCCCGTGGTGTGGAACCAGTATGCCGCCATGCTCAGCGGCGGCCTGGCCATGAAGACCAATGAGATCTCGGTGATCCAGGGCGGTGGTGGCGCCATCCCTGCCCTCCCGGTGTCCCTGGGGGCCAGCTCGGTAGTGAGTAACGCCACCGCCTCCAAGATGGATGGCTCCCAGGCAGGTATCAGTGCTGAGGTGGAGAAGCCAGGTGCTACTGATGGTGTCCCCAAACACCAGTTCCCTCACTTCCTGGAAGAAAACAAGATTGCGGTCAGCTAAGCCAACGGAGACCTCGCAGTGAAGAAGTGCAGGCAAAGTGAAATCTCTAGCATCTGTCTTTTTATTTTTTAAGAACCCACCTGTCTTCTGTTTTGTTCCCCCCCACCCCCTTACTGATGTGCAAATGATGTTTACGGTTGTGACCGCAACCTCAGGCAGTCCTACAATCATGTTGCTATGCTGCTTTGCAGAAAAAAAAGAAAAAGAAAACATACCAAAACAAATACAGACTAGTTTTTTTTTTCATTTTGGAAAGAAGCGGGTCTTGCAAAGTAGCTTTGTTACTTGCAACAAACTGTACATAGAAACTTTATACAACCTAGATTAACTGTTTCCAAAGACTATCACCTCTTTCAAGGTGGAATGATTGGAATTTATTGAACCAACAGTGGAGTAGACAATTGCTTAACCTGAAGGGGGTGGGGCGTGGGTACTGCATCCTTAATGGGGTAACCATTTATGGAGGTGAATGGAAAAGGTCTGTTGTCTATTTAGGGACCTGTTTTGTATGCCCCCGAGCCTCACATCCATTGTTTTGTTGTTTTTTGAATGTACTTTCCCATTAAGCTAAGGTTGTAAACTGACAAAATTCAACCTTAGACCCATAAATAAGTAGAATGCCCTCAAATGGACTTGTTTTAGTCCTTGGGGAATCAATGTGTATGTTGCTGCTTATTTAAATACAGTTCATTTGGAGCCCCAAGAGTGCCAATGTACTCCCATGCTTTCCAGATGCCTCCATCTCCCTGAACACCAGAAGCGGGGAGGTGGGCAGGTGAGCAGGGGATCTCAGGTGACTTAATTTTGTTCGCCAGTGCCTACTCTGTTGAACTGAGTTTTCATTCTTGAGAAGAAACTCTCGTGAAAGGGCATGTTTCTTGTTAGGGGTTCACATACTAATTTTTAAAAATTTCCTTGGTGACTAATACCAAGTAATTATGAAGATTTTTTTTTTCCTGAGTATTGCATGAAGGCTACAAAGTTGGAACAGGCAAGTCCTGGGTGTGAAAGCTTTAATTTATCTACCTCATTTTTTATTTTTGTAGCCATAGTCTCTATTTTCCTATTTTATGATGACAGAACTGTTCCTAGACCCTATCTTAAATCTAAGAGCTGTTGTATGATGTGAACAGCTGGACATTTGAGGTGTTTTTGTGATTTTTTTTTATCCCCTTTTGTACATGTTAATAATACTAAGCAAGCGATGAAACATTGCTCTGATGGTTTAACAAGGAGGGAGAAAGAAATACCCTAATTTTGGGGGAAGAGAAATCTTTCCTCTCTATGTGGAAGGCCTGCAAATTGAAATGTGTTAGCAAAAGTTTGTCCCTTAGTTATTGCACCTGACTTTAGGATCCAAATTTTTTTTTTTTTTTTTGCCAAGTTGTGCCTTTCCTTCTGGAATTGTAAGTGAACATAATAATATTACCTGTTTACACTGTGAAGTAGATATTGTTACAAGAACACACCAGAGGCTTTCTCACTGTCAAGCTAATCATGCCTTGTGAATGTATGATCTATGGAGATACCCCTGTAGTTTTACCTGCTGATGCTTTCTGTCTGTTGGAGAATAAATTTGGATGGCTTTTCCCCCCCAGGTGTGTATGTATGTTTTTCTGGTAGCTTCTGCTGGAAATCAGAATCCTTCCTTGACACTCATTCCCATCTGCCTTGTGATCCTTTAGGTCCTAGAGGCTGAAATACACATTTGGTTTGATCTATAACTGACCCACTTCTCACATCTATCTTCTTTTTCCTTTACAGGACAAACGTTTTGTTACAGGAATTTTATTCTAGAGGACTTTTGCTTATGTTTTACTTGTGGTCATAGAAGGTTTATTCTGCCTTAGGTTACTCACAACACATCTTAACGTGGGATAGGTGACTTGGCAAAGAGTAGCCTCTACTTCTCAGATTTATGGGCCCCTGGAAGAAGGTCGGGGAGAGTCAAGTAGGAGATGGCATTTAATTCCAAGGGAAGTTGTTGATGAGGCAGAGGTATAAGGGCAAGACCAGGCTGTTGCCCTGCTGGTAAGGGACTCTCTTGCCCACCTTTTGCTGTCTTTGTCTCTGACCCAGTGGTGAGAACTAGGGGTGGGGAACTGGAGTGGATTTTTTATTTCCATCCAGGGAGGGGGGAATTGTGTTCTTATGGCCTCTGATCTGATGTTTCCCATCCCACCCCATCCAAGGTTTGGTCACCTTTATGGCCTCAGCTCATCTTAAATTTGGCGTGAAGCAGCCGCCCTGTTTGCTCTGAGAACAAGATTAACCCAATCCTGTAGATAATTTAAATGGAAATAGTTAATTTAAAAATGAATATGGTCTGGTTCCAAATATAAATCTTCACCCTTTTTCCCTCTTGATACTAACCCATAGGTAAGTATTAGGGCCTTCTTGATGCAAGTGTGTATTATTTCACTTAAGTGGAAAATGATGTTTTTCCCTCTCGACATATTTTAGACATCTTACCAAGGTAAAACTCATTTTTTATATTTGATGGGTAGTTTTTAAGGGATTTCCAAAGACAAGTGTTTTAGAAAAGGAATTTTGCTTTGTGTGGGTTGGAGGGGAGAGAGAGGAGTTTGGAGAGAGAGGCTGCAGAAAACTTGCGATGGACCCCAGGTGTGGTTTGGACCTTGTGTGAAAGGAAGAACTTACCTGGGAACAGCCGAGAACGGGCCTGGGCTGTGGGGAAGGTGGTGTTCAGTTAGGTCTGACCACGCCAGGTTGAGCCAGGTGACGGTTTAGCTAAACCACAACACCAAGGAAGGTGTTGAAATAGCTGCGCTTCTTCAGGAAGCTCTTAATAAAATTTCAAAGGCATCTCCCACAAGCAACATAACTTCTTGTTTACAACTCAGCAGATCCGTTTGAGCCCAAACAGGAAATGTAACACATGTCAGCATACACAGAAAAGCCAGAAACGGCAAATTAGTGAGAAGTTAGATCAAGGGGCATTTCAAATCAGTGGAGAGATGATTGCTTCCTGATGAGATAATAACTGGCTTTTCGTGTGGGAGAGAAGTGGTTTTAAAGTCCAGTCTCAACATTTTGGCTGGGTGCCCTAGTGCAAATTACTTTACCTTAGGTGAACCTCGGTTACCTCCTCTGTAAAATAGGGATATAGTATTTGATTCATAGTGAATATTAAGTGGGCTCATGATACTGCTCGATCTGGGCCATAGTAAGCATTCACTAGGGTAGCCACGTCTCTGTGTTGCTTGGCTCAGCAAATCCACCCTATCCTACTTAAGATTTATTCCAGGGAGTTTCTAGATTAGGTGAACCCTTGGTGCAGGCAGCTGGGACTGAAGTCAGGGAGGGGTAGGCAGCGCCTTTACCTTGATGGGAAGTGAGTTTTCTCTCCCACACCCAGGCTAAACAATGGGAATTTATTTGCTCAACTTTTGGGGCTAGGGAAAAGTGCAAATCAAGACATCAAGGTAATGCTTTCTTTCCAAAGACGGGCATTCTGGGGCTGGCTGCTGGCAGTCCTTGGTCCTTAGTTGGCCAACGATACATGAGCTTTTTCAGCCCAGAGTTGGTGACATCCATGTAATAGTACGTATATTCAACCCTTCCCTAACTTTGTTAAAATATGTATGTAATAATGAGCAAACAGGCTAGCGGGAGTAATTTTTAAGGTGGGCTTTCCATGTGTGTCTTCAAATAAGCTCACATGAACAACTAAGAATTTCACCGGGGGGCTACCACATTTCACACTTCATTGATTCTTAGATGCACATTTTACCTCCCTCCTCACCGCCGTTTGCCACCAACACCTCTGGAGAGTCAGATGCCTGTGCTCGGAACTCAATGAAAATAACCCGCTGGCTCCAGGCCCTTTTCTTTGGTGGGGGGGGGGGCGCATTTTGAGTCTGAAGAGCTAGGATTGGCTATGCTCACGTTGCTGATCTTGGATTGATAGACTTAAGCTCAGACCTAAACAAAAAACAAGTTAGCTAATTGAAAGCCTTTGCTTTCTTCTCTTTTTGGCATCTCTCACTTACCTTGTAGATTCTGCATCCATAATGTATTGATTTAAAAGAGGCTCATTTTCCAGTAGAAAAAGCATATATGCTTCTTGTGGAATAATTATCCCAGGTCCTATGAATTCCTAAAGTTCTGTTTCCAAACCAGAATCATGAAGTACTTAAAATGAGGAATGTTCATTTACTTTAAAGAAAAGAAAATGGGTTAGCTTTCAAAGCTATCAGAATCCTCTAACAGGCCTAAAGAAGCAAATGCTTTGTCCACTATGGCTATTGACAGGGATTTCTGCTCCTGTCACCCATGCAAATTCACAGATTTTTGCCAAAGAGGAAAAAACATTTCAGGTTCTTATTCCTTTGCTGTAACCAATTCCACCTATTTCTAAATATCCAAAGAAAAATGGAGCATTAGCTAAAATAGGCCAAAATAAGAGTAAGGAATTCGAATTTACCTCTCAGCAGTACAAGGCATTTAAGATATGACCTTCAAAATGTGTTTTCAAGTCTAAAGTTTGAAAGTGACCTTTTGGGGAGAAAAATGAACATCCCAAATATGACTTGGATTTTCTCCCTTAATTCATTTCTACCCTCCAGCCCTTTGCAAACAACCTATTGTTTTCAGCAAAGAAGAGCTAAGTTGAATGGACACTAGTGTCCTACTAAAAACCAAGGCATGAAAAAAAGGATACAAAGTCAGGTTTATTTTATCCTGATGGGACAAATTTGGATCCTTAAATGCTTGCCAACTATAGTCCCATAGATTTGAGGCCACTCTGAGGAGAGAAATTATTTTCTCTGACTTCCCTAAGTGTCTTGGAGTTGGTTGTGTGTCCACCTGCTCTTTCTGATAAACTGTCCTGGTCAAGGCCATAGGGGAGTAAGGATGAGAAACTCTTTGGTGGCACTTGGGATTTCACAGGAGAGAACTGTGGGTTGCTAACTTTTTCATTTTATCAAGTAAAGATGATTAACAGCACAGATTCTTCACACTATCCTGTTTGCCAACGTGGCATTTGCACACTACAATTTTAGTTTACTTGTTTATTTTGTCTAAAGCATAATATTTAAAAAGGAGGAGATTGAGTCATACAAATATAAAATGAACACCTGTCAAAGGTTTTACTAGATTTACAACTGGTTCAAAGGAGAATGGAAAGACTCAAAGGAGAATGGAAAGCCATCAGGAATGCTGAAATGAATTTACAACTAGACATCCAAAATGTTCGGTAGCCAGAAGGCAACAACCAATTGCATTCTGCAGGACAGAATCATTGGCATTTCTAATGCCAGAATCCTGTACATTACTGGCAGTTTTCTATCATAAAATAGCTAAGGCAGAGAGGCACAGGTCACCTTGAAAGAGTGCTGCACTGCTCACCCAGCCAATTTTTTTTGCCCATTTCAAAGTCTACAATCCACAGCAGGATGTCATATCTGAAGCAGAGGCTGTGTCTTGTTAACTGTCACCCCAGCGCCTGAAGCATAGTAGCTCCTTTGGGTAGATTACTTGAATGAATGAATGAATCTCCTAGACTTGCTACTGTGCTTTTTGGAGGTAAAAACAGTATAAGAGAAACACAGTATCCTGAAATCTTAGCTAGATACTGTTGGTTGTGGGAAGCTCTTTACATGGGCCACTTCATTTTTTTTTCTAAAAAAGTGGTGGTGGGGGGAGGTATGGGATTAGTAAGTGTTGGTGATGTCTTACTAGAGGTTTAAACGTTTAACATCACTCTCTAGAGTGGTAGTTCTTAACTGGAGGGGGGGGTTATCCTCCCACCCCCCTTGGACACTTGGCAATGTTGGGAGATAGTTCGGTTGTCACAACTTGGAGGGGCATGGAGTAGGGCCGGGGGGGACTGCTCCTGGCATCTAATGTGTAGAGACCGGGGATGCTGCTAAACACCGACAGGGCGCAGGCTGCCCCCCACAAAGAACTGTCTGCCCTGGAGTTACCTAGAGCATCCACTCGGAGAGACTGTGGACGGTACTAAAAGGGACTTCATTTCTTCTCTCCCCAGTCTGAGCTCACCCAAAGCATTTTCATTATTTCTGAATTCTCATTTTCCCTGCCTCCTCCATCTCACTGCCGCCTCCATCTCCTCCATCTTACTGCTTGACCTCTTGCTCACTTACCACCAACGCTCCTTCCCTAGAGCAGAGGTGAACAACAGTCAGGTTGGGGCGGACACAGCTCTGCACTAGAGGCTCAAGGTCCTTTCAGGCCTGGCCCTGCTATTCCCTAGCCAGCTTGTGGAACCCCTCTGAGGACCATCTCCAATTTCTGGGAGGCAGAGGCTGGACTAGGTTGGCGTACGTCTAGAAGACCCTTCTCCCCACTTCCGGGAGGCAGGGGTTTCCTGAGCCTGCATCCACAGCCTGGTGGGTGGAGTGGGCTCCTCTTCCCACGGCAATACCGTGGACTGACCGTTCCTGGGACCACGGGCAGAGGGCGGGAGGGTACTGTGCCCCCTGTGGGAGGGCTCGGTATAACCACCCATTCAGTCCCATCACTGATCCCTGCCCCATTTCTCATCCAGACATCACTCCCTCAAACCCCAAGGCTGTCTGTCCTGTCTCAGGCAGGCAAACCTCCTTTTCCCTTAGGGAAAGAGCCTTCAAGTGTCTGGATCCCGGAGGAACTGCCTGACTGGGAGAGATTCTTTTGAAGATGTGTGCCCGGCCACACCTGTGTGTGTGCACCCTTCAGCCCATGACGAATGTTCTTCCAGTTCCTTCTACTCGGGCCCCACCTGCTGCCGGCTCGTAAGCTGGCAGGTCATAGGACTCAGGACCATCCTAATAACGGTGTCACTCCCTCTTCCTGGGAATGACCGGGCTCCTGGCTCCCCCTGACCCCAGCTCGGGCACCAGTTTCTTTCTGATTTGGAATCATTCAGTGGGACGGGGATGAGGGGGTCACCAAGACAAGAAACTCAGCCCTCCTGTCCGGCCTGGAAGAGCCGAGGGGCCTGGGACTTCTCTAAGATTTTCCTTTGAGGGTGGAGTTTACTCTGAGGGGCTTGCAGCTACCCTTCCGATGTACATAAATAAAGTACTTTCCACAGTGAAAAAAAAAGTTCAGAAGAAAATGTGGAAAATGCAAAGGCAATAAAAACCACTCTTGGTTTCACCCTCTCTTCACATGAAATGTTATTACATTTGGAGTTTAATAGGGGAATCTTTGGGTTTTTAAAAATATCTTTGTTTAAGGAAAAAGGTTATTTAAAAAGTAATAATGTGGGAAGTGGACGTGGCTCAACTGATAGAGTGTCTATCTACCATGTGGAGGGTCCAGGGTTCCATCCCCAGGGCCTCACGTGTGGTGAGCTGGCCCACGTGCAGTGCTGCCATGTGCAAGGAGTGCCATGCCACACAGGGCTCCCCTGGGTAGGGGTGCCCCACATGCAAGGAGTGCGCCCCGTAAAGAGAGCTGCCCTGCATTAAAAAGCGCAGCCCACCCAGGAGTGGCGCTGCACACACAGAGCTGATGCAGCAAGATGATGCAACAAAAAAGAGATGCAGTTTCCCAGGGCTGCTGGATAATGCAAGTGGATGCAGAAGAACACACAGTGAGTGGACACAGAGAGCAGACGATGGGGGGGAGGGAGGGGGAGGAGGAGAGAAATAAATAATAAATAAAACAAATCTTAAAAAAAATAATAATGCTAGAGATCTGATGTGTCTCAAGCTGTTGCACACCTGCTTCCCACCCGGGTTCAGTTCCAGGTGCCTCCTAAAAACAAGCAAACAGACGAAAGAACCAACTCAGTGGAGCTGTCGTGGCTCTGTGGTTGAGCACTGGCTTCCCACATACCAAGTCCTGGGTTCGATCCCCAGCCCCAATACCATAAAAAAAAAAAAAAAAAGTAATATCTGGAGAAAAAGCAGAAAATACAGCCAAAGCAAAAAGAAGGAAATAAAAAATCTATCTGGGTAAATCCCACTAATGCAAGATATCAATAATAAAGGAAATTGTGTGCCAGGCATGGGCTAGGTATATGGAACTCTATACCATCTGCTCACTTTGTCTATAAATTACTAAATAATAAAGTCTATTAATGATTTAAAAAACCCAATCCACCTGGAATCTTTTTTTCCCTGGGACAACCATTGAAAAAACTGTGGTGTTTATTTAAAGTCATAAAAGCAGCAGTAGGGAAGTGGACTTGGCCTGGTGGTTGGGGCATCTGTCTATCACATGGGAGGTCCGCGGTTCAAACCCCGGGCCTCCTTGACCCATGTGGAGCTGGCCCATGCGCAGTGCTGATGTGCGCAAGGAGGGCCATGCCACACAAGGGTGTCCCCCGTGTAGGGGAGCCCCATGTGCAAGGAGTGTGCCCTGTAAGGAGAGCCGCCCAGCGCGAAAGAAAGTGCAGCCTGCCCAGGAACGGAGAGCTGACGCAACAAGACGATGCAACAAAAAAAGCAACACAGATTCCCGTGCGGCTGACAACAACAGAAGCGGACAAAGAAAAAGACGCAGCAAATAGACACAGAGAACAGACAACCGGGGCGGGGAGGGGAGAGAAATAAATAAATAAATAAATCTTTAAATAAAAGCAGCAGTAGTAATAGCTAACTTTTGCTGAGTGTTTAGTCCAGGCCAGACATTGTAGTAGTCGCCTGACAAGTATCCATTATTGCACTGACTCAGCGCCACACCTCCGCAGTGATGACCTTCCTGAGCACTTCCTCTGGGGGCAGGTATTCCCCTAAGTACTTTTTTTCCATGTTACTCACTCATTTATCCCTCGCAAGAATCCTGTGAGGCTAGCCCTATCGTATTCCCATTTTCCAGACGAAGAAGCAGGCCCGGCAGAGCTTGATTACTTGTCCCAGGTTCCCCAGTGGTGGGGGTGATTGCCACTGGATCCCAGAAGTAAGGAGGTTTCCAAGTTTTAGAAAAGCAGGCGGAGTCTGGCGAGGATGGCCCTAGGTGGCTTCCACAGGGGCCAGGGGACTTTGAAGATGCTTGGAACCTGGACGAGTAGGTGTCTGGAAGTGTCGTGCTAACTGCGGTTTAATTGGTCACAAAAGGCCACTTCTCCTGCCTTCTGGAGCATGAAAGACCAAGGCTGCCTCCCAACGGCAGGTACCTCAGACACTGAGCTTCTGTTTCATCACCTGTAAAATGGAGTTGATGATTTCACTGATCTGGCGGCGCTGCCAGAGGCGGGGCTTGAAAGTGGAACTCCAAGTATGTTGCAGATACGTGCCAGAAACAATACTGTATGTCTGCTGAATACCATCTGTGGGAGTGGGGGGGACACTGGGCTAAAGCTTCATGGTCACTATTGCCATTTTCTCTGGAATGTCTGTAGAGGTGGAGAGGAGAGAGAAGTGTTTGCAGCTAGCTCATCTGATGTGGAATGGGGGTTTGAGAAGGAATTTGCAAAGATCAGGCGGGGGGAGGGCTGCCAGTGCCATTATTAGTAGGTCAGGGGGTTTACATTTTTTTCACGCAAGAACCATGTATTGAGTGCTAACTGTAGGCCATGATTTTTGCCTAGATGTAGAGGAGAGAGCAGAAAACAAAGCAGTCCTTCTCTGTGAGCTCAAGAATGCTATTTTCCCGTCAGACGTGTGTGTAATACAGGAACTGTAACGCATGCTGCTTTCCTTGAGGAACTTCAGGGAGATATAAGTTGCAATTCTTGGTTTGGGTTCCTTTAAATGTTCCTAGTTCCTCTTTCCTCCACCCAGGGTCCCAGACACTCAGGTATTTGGTGACTTCATCCAGGTATTTTGTGGATTAAAAGGAATCCACAACCAACATGAACTATCAGTAGATATAACTACTTCAAACTTCACTTTAGGTAGCTTTTTTTTTTCTTTTTCTTTCTGCAGTAAATTAGTTCACGTTATTTCATTCCGAAGCTCTTTAATTACGTATTGGCTTTTGGCCCTTCCTCCCTGCCTTCTTCCTTTCTTCCTCTGCTCCTATTCTTCCTTATTTATTCTGTTCACAAAGATGAAAGATGTATCAAGCCCTTGGAAAGTGTGTGGGTTCCAGAAACCATGTGGGCGAGTGTGTAAGTGCACATGGGGAGTGTATGAGGAAGCTGCAGTTGGGTGAGATGGTGCACGAGTGGTCGTGGGCTGTGAGAGTGGGTGTGCTGTCTGGGGGAGGGAATCAGGTGTGGGTGAGCTTGTGAGTCACAGTGAGGATGGCGGCTTAGTGATTGAGTGTGAGAAAAAGACACACATGTACTGAATGTATCCGAGCGACTGAAAGAGGGACACATGTGCAAGCCCGAGAAGGTGGCTCAGGGAGTGGGTGTGAGAACTAAGTGTGAGGGTTAGCATGAGGGTGTTTGGATGAGTGAGGCGGTGTGTGTGGGTGTGACTGTGAGTCCTGGGGAACATGGGTGGGAGAGTAAGGATATGTGTGTGGTGGTGAAGGATGGTGAGACAGATGTGTGCACATGTGTGAAAATGAGTGTGACTATAATCCTTGGGGGCATAAGTGTGAGGCCCGAGATCCAGGGTGGGTGGATGAGAGTGACCAGTGGGAGGGGTGAGCGTGGTCAGGTCAGCGTGTGTGTAATTAAGGTTGGTTGTCAGTGGGAAGAGGAGTGCATGCAAAATGAGTGTGATGGGACAAGTGTGGCAGGGTGTGAGCGTGGATGTTGGTGTAAGAGTGAGGAGAGTGAATGAACATGATTGCGATGGAGTATGGCAGGTGTGTGTGTGACTATGCATGTCAGATATGGGTGGAGGAGTGAGTGGGTGAGAATGAGTGTGTGATTGTGAATGTCATGGGGTGGACGGATTAGAATGAGTGTGATGGGATGAGTGTGGCAGTGTGTGTGTACAGGTGCGCGTGTGATTGTGAATCCCCGATTTGGTGCGGGAGTGGGCCGGTGAGAATGGGTGTGTTGGGGTGAGCGTGGCAAGGTGTGTGTGTGCAAGGGGTGCGCGTGTGGCTGAGGGCTGCATGTTGGTGGGCAGTGCGGCAGCAGAGCGCGCGTGCGCGGGGAGGGGGCGCGTGGCCGGGTGGGCGCGCGTGGGGGGCGCGCGGCGCGGGCCGGGGGCGGGAAGACTGCGGCGGCGGCGGCGGCGCGGACACGGCCCCGCCGCCCCCCGTGGCTGGCGCGGCGCGGACGGGCGCGGCGCGGAGCTCGGGCCCATGGTGCGCCCGTGTCCGTCGGTCGGGCCGCGCGGGCGGCTCCGCGCGTGGCCCGGCGCTCGCGACCTCGCCCCCTCGCTGCGGGCCCGGCCCGCCCGCTGCCGCCGCCTCCTCCCCCGGGGCGGCGCGGCGCCGGCGGGCGGCAGCGCGGAGGCCGGACCGGGCGGCGGCCCAGGCGGCGGCGGCGGCGGCGCTGGGGGCGCGGGGGCCAAGGCGGGCGGCGCCGCGGAAATGACGGACAACATCCCGCTGCAGCCGGTGCGCCAGAAGAAGCGGATGGACAGCAGGCCCCGCGCCGGGTGAGCGCGCCCCGCGCCCGCCGCCCCTCCTTTGTCCGCGCGGGGCCGGCGGCCGGGGCTGGGGCGGGCGGGCGCCGGGGCCTGACAGCTCGGCCCGGCCCGGGCGGGGAAGCGCCGGGAGGGGGCCCGCCGGGGCTCAGCCCCGGGCCGGGGCGCGGCGCCCTGGGGCTGGCGCGCGCGGCTGCCCGGGCTCCCGGGCCGCCTTCCTTTAGAAAGCCCGAGAAGCCGGGTCCTCCCCAGCGCGGTGTCCCCGCGCGCGGAACTCGCCTCGGCCAGGCCTTTTAACCCTTTTCTGGTTTCGTGGCTCCGGCTTGTCGTCGTAACGATGATTTGGTCAGTAGCAAACTCTGGAGCCCGGAGAAGCTGTTTATTTGGAGGGGGGGGAGGGGAAGGGACGGTCGCCTTCCGGGCCCGGCCCCTAGGGTCTGTGCCGCCTCCACCTGCGCTCCTGGCGGCCGCCTTCCCCTCCTGGTCCTAGGTGGTCCCGAACCAGCGGGCGCCGGAGGGAGGGAGGGGCTTCTGCCAGCCGATGGGTGACAACTCCCAATCCCTCGGGGGCAAGGAGCCCCCTGGCAGGCAGGGGCTTAGCGGCAGACCCCGAGTGCAGCCCAGGTATGGAAGAGGCAGGAGCTCCCCTTCCTGGGTTGGGGACGACGGGGGGTACTTTGCCCTCCCCTCCTACTTGGAGCTTGACGTGGTGAGCTGTGAAGGCTTTGAGGGCTGTGTGCCAGCGACACTTGGCGGGGGGGGAGGGGCTGGTTAAAATGCAGATTCCCTGGCCCCCCGACCTACCAGTCAGAGTTCTTTCGGGCTGGGCTTGGGGTCATGCATTCTCCCGGGCGGTCCAGGTGAGGCTGAGGCCCCCTGATGGCCCGAAAGGACAGCTGGGCGGGGCCTGGTGCGCGGGGCCTGGTGCAGCGACGCCTAGGGTAAGAGCATCTGGTGCTGGAACAGGAGGTGGGGGGTGGGGGAGGATAGAATGGTGGACCCCCTACGCCCCGGCTCCCCCGGACTTAACTAGGTGCCAGGGGAGTTTAAAAAAGTGGAATGATGCCGGTTGCCATTTTGTGGGGGCTTTGTCCCTGGTCTCATTGGTGTCACCCAGGTGAGGAAGCTGCAGAAGGGAGACTCAACTTAAGAGTGGCCCAAAGAGGAGACTAGTTCCCTCCTGCCCGCCCCCTCCTCCCCACCCCCCCTTCTCCTGGATTTTAATCCTGGCTACTCCAGGCTAAAGAATGACAAGCTCTTTGCCTGGAGTATTGCCCAGCACTTAGTATATATCCTCAGCTAATATTTGAGGTTCGATATGATCGGAGGATGCGAAAGTCCTGTAATTATTAATTTCTGCCATGAACAATTATGAGATGCCCACTGTGTGTAGGGACTGTGCCAGGTGATGGGGATGTGAAAGTGAATCAGACTAGCCTGACTTCAGTCCTGGCTTTAACTCACAGGCACCGAGGGAGCTCAAGCAGCCACTCCCCTGGCCCAGTCTGGGCCAGTACAATAAGACCCTCTTGGGTTGCGGTCTGGGTATAAATATTTCTCTATTTAAAAAGCTCCCCCCATGATTTATTTATAATAATAAAGTTTATGTTAAGAGAAAGTTTACATTCCAGAAAAATTTCATCGAAAGTATAGGGGATTCCCATATAACCCTTCCCCTCTGCCTCCCACACTTTCCCCTATTAGTAACATGTTCCATGAGTGTGGTGTGTTTGTTACAATTGATGAGCCAATATTGAAGCATTGTTACTAGCCAAGGTCTACAGTTTACATTATAGTTTACACTTTGTGCTGTACATTTTTATAGGTTTTGATAAAATGTAAAATGGCTGTATCTGTCATTGCAGAACCATTCCAATCCCCTAAACATGCCCTGTATTCCATCTCGTCTCCTCTCCCCTTAGACCCTCTGGTAACCACTATCTTTATTTCAGTGTTACAAGTTCTTCTGTTACTATTACTACGATAACAATAAAGCCTACTTTTGGTCCTGGTTGCATTCCCCCCTTGTGTTTGTTCACCCCTCAGTTCTGAGGAATTTGGCATGATGATGTCCACCCTCTACTTCAGACTGAGAGTACCCACATGATTTTGCTTTTTTTGAGGTCCCAGGGCTGGGGGTTGAATCCTGGACCTTGTGTGTGGGAAGCCAGTGCCCCACCACTGAGCCCCACTGGCTCCGCCACATGATTTTAATGGGCAGTCACGGTGGAGAACTTGGCTTTAGTGCATGAGAGAAAAAGACAAATAATTTTTAAAAAGCGATAATTATTATGATAGGAGTAGGCATCATTAAGATGGGAGTCTAGAGGGAGAAGTACGAAGAACTTTAAAAAAAAATACAAGTTTCTGTTTGGTATTGGTTTGGAGGATCACATCCCCTTTAGCGTTTGTTAGCTTTGGAACAAATTTTATTTCCTAAATAGTTAACACAGATTCAGATTCAAATAGTGTTTCCTAAATGCCAGGCATCTGCATATATGTTGTTGTATTTAATCTGCATTTTTTGGAGTAGTGATATCAGGGAATCTTGGTATTTGGGAACACTGTTAGAAGCACAAAGATGGAGAGGCTTTCTCAGGTAGATGATGGGGTGAGGGTTAAAGGGAGAAGAAAAAATTTGTGATGGGGCAGGCTGGAGGGCACCTGAGATAAGTGACTCCCCCCCCCTTTTTTTAGGAGGTACTGGATATTGAATCTGGGCAGATGCTCAGCCACTGAACTACAACTGCTCCCCATAAATGCCCCTATTTTAATCTCCCCAGTGGCCCTATGAGTATTGGGGTTACTTTCCCCATTTTGTAAATGAGGAAACTGAGACTCAGTGATGTGAAACAATTTGTTCAAGGTCTTAGAACTAGACTGAGAGAGAGGGTCTGCTCCAGCCATCCAGAGTCTGGGCAGTAAAACTGCAGAGTGGGTGGGGGTTCTGGGTAGAAATCCCAAAACGTAGGTGCCCGTGTCCCATGGGACGGAGTGTAATTCACTCTAGGGTCACTCAGCGTATGTTGCCAAGAAATGCAGTTTATTTGGTGGAGGAAGTCCGGGGCCCCAAAGCCCTTCTTTTCTCCCTTGAGAAAGTTACCACATCCTGATGTTGAGAAAACTATTGAAATGGTTTCATTGGGAAAGAGGACATTTTCTGATATGTGTGCTTTGCTTCTGGTTGGATGGAGTTCCAGGTGCTGAAACACGAGCGAGTGGTTGTTGGTTGGCTGGTAGTGTGGACTTGGAGTCAAGGAGCTGAGTCCCATCCCAGGACCCACACTTACTACCTGTGTGACCTTGGGAAAATTATTTTACTTCTTTGGGTGTCAGTTTCTTCATCTGTAGAGGGGCATTAAAAATAATCCTCTGCCTCATAGGCTGTTTTGAAACTTACTGCCTATAAAGCTTCCAACAGTAAATACTCAGTAAACCTCCGTTGTTTACTGGGGTGAATAGTAATGACTAGGTTTTGGCATGAGCTTTGTTGTCAGAGGCCTCCAGAGTGCCTCTTTGGGAGGAAGTGGCCCTTGGTGGTGGGGAATTAGATTTATTTACTTTATTTTTCTTTATCATCCCCCCCTCCCAGATGGTTCTAGTGTCTGTTTGTTCATTGTTTGCTCACCCTCTGCAGGAGGCACTGGGAGCCAAACCCGGGACCTCCTGCATAAAGGGCAAGTGCCCAATGGCCTGAGCCACATCTGCTCCCCAAGTGGTGGGGAATTAGAAAGATATGGATGTCAAAGCTCTCGCTTGATCAAATTCAGGGGAATCTATCTATGTAGATTGAATCTATCTGTGTGTTCCATCCAGGCCCAGGTGGGATGTTGCAGAAAGGGCAGGGAATGCCGAATTTTCTTAACAATAACTCTAGGTTTTGTGGCCAGAGTGGACAAGGATGCTTTGGTGTTTACGTTTGGATTTGGGAACTAGGAACTTTTGGATTTGAACCGAGTTGATAAATAAGAGCTGAATATTTAGGCATATATATGGTCTACACAAGATTTTTTTTAAAGCTTTCTTGAGGTATAATTTGCATACCATATTGTAAGTATGCAATTCATTGCGTTTTTAATAAATTCATAGAGTTGTGCCAATCCAGTTTTGAATCTTTCTACCACCCCAAAAAGTTCCCTTGTGCCCGTTTGCAGTTAATCTCTGCCCTCACCGCTGCCCCAGCCAACCGCTGATCTGCTTTCTGTTTCTAACGGTTTGCCTTTTCTGGAAGTTTTATATAAATGGAATAATTCAAGTACAGTATGTTTGAAGTTCCTTTTTATTGCCTAATAGAGTTCCGTTGTATGGATAGACCACATTTTTGTACCATGGTAGACATTTGTGTTGCAGTTCATGTCCTTGTGTGGCCATGTTTTCATTGCTTTTGTCTACTCTGCGCACTTGAGAGCCAGAGTATCGGTTTTTCCTGTCTTCCATGACAGCCCCGTGGGCTCTCCCACCTCAGCTTTCTCTGTCCAGCCTTTAAGTGTTAAATTGGCCCTGGGCCCTTCTTGCCTCTTTCTGCTCCCTCTCTGGGTGAGCTCATCCATGCCCTGGCCTCGGGGGCCATCTTACACAAGGGCCCTAAACCATTATTCTCCTGATTCTTCCTTTCGACCTGGCCAAAAGCCCACCCAGGGCCTTGGCCCCGCCCCATCCTGTCTTCTTACCTGCTGCGTCGCCCCGCTCAGAGAATGGATGCGCCATCTGTGGGCAGAACCTTGAAATGCAGGAGTCAGCCCTGGGCGCTGCCCTCTCCCTCACCTCCCTCACCGGTTTTGCCCCCTACGTTCCTCTTTGGAGATGTCCACATCTCCCTCAGGTCTGCTGCCGTCTTTGTCATCATTGTCATCACTTGTCTCCCTGTGTCCATGCTGTTCACTGTCATTGTCCCCTTCACCTTGCAGCCAGAGCAGATGTAACCAGGTGTAGATCATGTAGAGCCGATCATGAATATCTTCTGCTTAAACCCCTCCAGCGGTTACCCATCTGTATGAGGCCTGGCAGCGCTCAGGCCCTGCACTGTCCAGTATGGTAGCCACTAGCCACATGTGGCTATTTACATCTAAATTTAACATAATTAAAATGAAATGAAGGAAAAAACCCAGTTCCTCAGTGGCACTTGCCACGTTGCCATGCATCTTCGCCACATATGCCATTGGCATCTGTAGTGGATGGTGCAGATACAGAGCATTCCCACCATCACAGAAAGTTCTGCTGGCACCGCCACTCCGGCCCCTGCCTACCGCCTGTCTCAACACACTCCATCCCTTCCCTCCTGCAGCCACAGCAGCCTTCGCCGGTGTCTCCTCCTCCCAGGCGCTCTATGCATGACCGCCTTCGCACACGCTCTTTTCTGCCTGAAACGCCCTTCCCTTCCCTCTTCACTAGTTCATGCTCATTCTTCCATTAAGCCTCACTTGGGATGTCCCCTCCTCAGGGAAGCTTCCCCAATGTTCCCGACTAGGGATCAGATCCCACCCTTGGAGCCTCTCGGAGCACCTGACCCTCTCCTCTCTTGCACTTGACACAGTTGCTGTTCTACATCGGTTTGTATTGTCATTTGGTTGGGAATGCCACGAGGCCCTGGGCAGTGACGCTGACCATTACACAGAGCCTGGCACAGAGCTGATGCTGGATAAATACTTGTTTTTTTTTTTTTTTATTGACTTTGTAATAATATTACATTAAAAATATATATGTGAGGTCCCATTCAACCCCACCCCCCCATCCCCCCTCTCCCCCCCCCAACAACACTCGTTCCCATCATCATGACACATCCATTGGATTTGGTAAGTACATCTTTGGGCACCTCTGCACCTCATAGACAATGGTCCACATCATGGCCCATACTCTCCTCCATTCCATCCAGTGGGCCCTGTGAGGATCCACGATGTCCGGTGATCACCCCCGAGGCGCCATCCAGGGCAGCTCCACGTCCCAAATACGCCCCCACCTCTCATCTCTTCCTGCCCTTCCCCATACCCATCGTCCACCATGTCCACTTTTCCCAATCCAATGCCACCTCTTCTATGTGGACATTGGATTGGTTGTGTCCATTGCACCTCTATGTCAAGAGGAGGCTCAGATTCCACATGGATGCTGGCAACTGAAAATAAATACTTGTTGAAGGAAGGTTCAACCGAAGTCAGTCTCCAGGTCTTTAAAAGGAGGGTGCAACCTTTGCTCCTAGGAGTCGCGATAGGATCACCTGTCCTTGAAGGACCAGGCACAAGCCTGCTGGGTGTTGTCAAGCTGTTGCTTACCTAATCTTCCATCATGTCTCTCCCCAGCTTGGAATTCCTTCCTGGTTGATGGAATCAAGGCTGTAGGTCTTAACCACACGATTTGAGAGTGGTGGAGGCATGGCTGCCTAGGGAATTTGAGGGAGCAGGTGCCGGGAGAAAGGAGCAGTGGACACTGACAGGCAGAGAGGACAGCCCAGAGCTCCTTGGCCACCCGGTTCTCTCTCCCTGTACTGGGGGGAGCATCAGGTTAGATGGTGTTCGGGCTTGTGAGATGACTTAATTTTCATTTAGTCTTTAAGTGTGAGATCTGTATTCTGGTGAAGACTATTTTTTTTGGTGGATTCATTTTTGTGAAAAATCTTATAAAGGTAAACTAATAAAAATGCAAGATGTCATGTGTTTAATGAGAACTAATAAAATAATATGAAGTCTGGATTGTTCCAGAGGTTACAGCATGGATGGTGTGATCAGGTGAATAACTCCTGCAAACCCCCTCCTCTAAGATGTCCACATCTGAATCCTCAGAACCTGAGAATATGTTTCCTTACATGGTAGAAGAGCCACTGCAGATGTGATGAAGTTAAGGATCTTGAGATGGGGAGATTATCCTGTATTATCCAGTGGATCCAGTGTAATCACAAAGGTCCTTATGAGAGAGAGGCAGGAAGGTCAGAGACAGGAAGAAGTGATGATGGTGGCAGGGTTAGTGGCCAGAGAGAAAGATTTGAAGATGCGCTGCTGCTGGCTTGAAGGTGGAGGAAGGGGCTGTGAGCCAAGGAATGCAGGCAGCCTCTAGAGCCTCCAGAAGGAACAGAGCTCTGCTGACACCTTGATTTTTTGCCCCATGAGACCTATTCTGGATTTCTGATCTTTATAACCGTAAAATAAGTTTGTGGTATTTTTTTTGTTTTTGTTTTTTTAAATATATGGCAGCAAAAGAAAACAAAGACAGATGGGTATAGATTCTAGACCTTGGATTTTCATACCAACCTCTGCATCCCGTGGAGGCAGTTGGGGTCCTGGCAAGAAGGCCTTGCCTGGGTGGATGTAAGAGAGGCATTTTGAGGCTCAGGTTTACAGTTTGCTTGAGAGCACAGAATTTAAATCGGTGTTGTGTGCCTCATTCCCTGACCATGGAGCAGAAAAAAGCTCATATTTGTTTAGGATCTACAGTGTGGCTCTGGACTGGTGTTTTCTCATTCACAGTGCATAAAAACACCCCCCCCCACCCCTTTTTAAGTAAACTTTATTTCAATTTCAAAAAATAGAATAACAGGCAAAAGGCAGCTTAACAAATTATGGAAGCATTAATTTAAAAAATTCTGTCTAGGCACATATATCTTATTTAATCCTACAAACAAACTCATTTGTTTTTCCAGTGTTCAGAAAGAGAAATAAATACAATAGACATTTGATGTTTTTTTTTTTTTATTTTAAATCTGTGTTTACTGATTAATAAGGAAATGGGGACTCAGAAAGTTTAAGTAATTGGTTGAGGTCACAAATGAGTGGCAGAATCTAATTAGAATGCAGGTGAGTCTGACTCCAAATTAGGAGAAATGGTGTTGGTTCTTTCTTGGGCAGCCAGGCTGCCAGCTAGAAGGCTCTGCCCTCACGATGTAGGTTTTTTCCTGGTTAATGTTTTGTTGTTCCCTCTAATAGCAATGAAGTCTTTTTTTTTTTTCTGAGTGACTGCAGGATAGGAAATTTGGGAGTAGCAGTTGTTTATGGTATCACATTTCCCCCCTCCCCCTGAGATGGCTCCCTTATCTGTTTGCTTGCTGCTTTGCTTGTTGTCTGCTCATTGTTCTTGCTAGTTGTCTGCTCATTGTCTGTTTCTTGTTTAGGAGATTCTGGGAACTGAACCCGGGACCTCCATGTGGGAAGGGGTGCCCAACTGCTTGAGCCACATCTGCTCCCTGCTCTTTTTTTTTTTTGCTTTTGCTCACTGTCTTGATTTTTTTTTTTGCTCATTGTCTGCTCTTCATTTTTGTTTGATGTTTGCTCGTTGTTTGCCTGTCTTCTTTTGCTTGTCTTCTTTAGGAGGCGTCAGGAACCGAACCCAGGATCTCCCATGTGGGAGGCGGACACCCACCTGCCTGAGCCACATCCACTACTTATGGTATCACATTTTGCAAAATGCTGTGTGTGTGTGTATATATATATATAAAAGAAAGAAAAGAGATAAGAATATTACCATAATTTTAAATGCCCTGGGCAGCATGTTGGCTTTGTTGCCTGGGGCTAAGAGTTTGGATTCTAGGGTCACGCAGACCTAGGTTTATGTACCAGCTTTGCCATTTTACTGCCTGTATAACCTGGGGCCACTACCTTCACCCCCTGTGCCTCAGTTTCCTTTCCTGTAAAACGGGACTCTCCTAAGAGTACCCGTGTCCTTGGCATGAGCATACAGACTAGCATTTAGAGAAGGTCAGAAATTGAAGTTCTCGCGGTGTGGGGGTCAGACCACACACTTGTGGATTCTTTTTCTGACCAGCATTCACTCCCTTTCTTTGTAGAGGGTCTAGTTGAAAAGGATGTCTGGCCAGAGAAAGCCCACACTTCAGGTGGATTTGAGTCCACTAGAAGCCATCTTGGACCCCCAGAAATAGTCCTCAAGTGAGGTGCCTCCCTTTATAGGGCCCCCAAGGCCACCTGCTTCTCGTCACTGGGCCCCGGACTGGGTCCCTCAGAGATGCCGTTTTCAATTCAGGGCTTCTTGACCAGGGGTCTGTGAGCGTGAATTGAAATTCAAAAAAACATTATTCTTGTGGGGACATGTTGGTGCAGGTGTCTTGCTCCTCTTCTCCAGGAGGCACCGGAAACTGAACCTGGGACCTCTCGTGTGGTAGGCAGGAGCTCAATTGCTTGAGCCACATCCGCTTTCTCAGTGTAGTTTTTTTTTTTAATATGGAACACTTCATGAGTTCGTGTGTCTTCCTTGTACAGGGGCCATGCTAATCTTCTCTGCATTGCTCCAACTTCAATATATATGCTGTTGAAGCGAGCACAGTATAGTTTTGATTTGCATTCAGTGTACTTTTGAGTTGCATTTCCCTAATGGCTAATGATGTTTAGCATTTTTTCACTTTTATCGGCCCTTTGGGTATAATCTTTGGAGAAATGTCTATTCAAGTCCTGTGCATATTTTAACATTGAGTTGTCTTTTTGTTATTGAGTTATAAGAATTCTTTATATATTCTGGATACTAAATCTTTATCAGATACATGATTGTCAACTATTTTCTCACATTTTGTAGGTTGTCTTTTCCTTGTGTATGTTTTAAATGTTTTTTCTTTGATGGACTCGAGATAGTATTAGGCATATAGCCTATAGAGATGTGTTTGGGGGAGGGCTTTTGGGGGGGTATTGTGCTCATCGGTGAAATCCAGAGACCCCCCAGCTCTCCCCCACTTCATGGTGGAGTGAGGAGTTGCATGAACAGCAGTTTTTGCCCCTTGGATGAGAATAGTCAGTGGAAGCTTGGCCGTGGCCTGTCAGGAAGTGCTCTTTGTCCTCTGCCAGCCAGCCCAGCCGCACATGTGCCATCCATTTCCAGTTACGGAGTCCCCTGCCCTGCGCTAACCAAAACCAGGCCAGGTGGCCCCTGTCGCCGTGGAGCTCGCAGGCAGTGACTCTGGGGCAGGGTAATTCCAAGCTGAGATCAGGACTCTGGAGGACAGAGGACCCAGGAGCCACCCTCTAGCAGGCCAGTGAGGGGAGGCCCCCAGCGGCCTGTCCCCAGGGAAAGAGGGCAGCCGTTTGATCCTGAACCTCTCCCTTGCCAGCAACACGTGGGACCAGTTGGAAGGAGGTGGTGAGGCAGTGAAAATTCCATCTTTGGACTTTTGGCCATTACTCATCAGAACAGAAAGCTCTTTTAATGTCTTTGCCCAGATGCAAATGGTGAGAGTCAGTGATTGGGGCTGGCTGCATTTTATGGCACCAGTAACCATTTTATGCCACCAGTAATACCGCTTGCACAGAAAGTGAGGGGACTGTGTAATTTAGAAAGAAAAAGACCAGTCTTATGGTCTTTAACTACAAGGAAAAGATGGTGCTGATTTTATTAACTAGTATCTGTTTTCTTTCATTAGTGTGAGTTTGTGAGATTAGTGTGTGTTCATAGGTTGGCCAGTGGGAAATGTCACCAAAGATCACTTTAGGTGGCTAACAGCCAAACGTGTGTTTTTGTGGTTCCTTGTGTTTGTGTGAGTGATTCTTGTTTTCTCTTTATAGTAGTCATAGGAAGTTTCCTTTTAGAATACATTTTTTTAACAGAGTTAAAGAAAAGTCTGAAGCAAATAATAGTTCACGAGCTCTGTAGATATGCCCCACGTCATGACTGACGTTTAAGTGGCGGCTTCTGCAGTAGCACTGTCTGCCTGAGAACATAATATTTTTGCTGCAAGGGAAAATAAAAGGCATGATCTGGTTATATGAACAAATTTGTATTGTATTTTGCCAAGTTATCCATGAAAAGCATGACTTTAAACAATGGGTAACTTACCAGGCTAAAGTTGCTCTTACCTTTGCCTCAACAGAGTTGGAGGGAATTCTGGGAGAGGAGGTGGGAAGGGGGGGCCCCATGGAAGGTCCTGGTGGGGGGTTGGACAGGCAGGCTGGACCTGTCCCTCCTCCCAGGACGGTCCGGTGGCATTGACCGAATGCCGGGGAAGAGCCCACCTGTCCACGCAGAGTCAGGCAGAGGATTCCCGGGAACAGCTGCCGACTGCAGGGAGGAAGCAGGGTGTGCTGCCAGCAGTGCCCTCCCCGTCAGGGGCCTGGCAGGGCCGCCCGCCTCCGCGTGCGGTCTGCGATGACGCAGGATGGCGTTGGTCAGCCCGGCTTCAGGCTGCGCAAGCCTGGCAGTGCTGACATTTGGGGCCAGTAATTCTCGGCTCTGGGGCTCTCCTGGGCATTGTAGGAGGTCGAGTAGCATCCCCAGCCTCTGCCCACGAGATGCCAGGAGAAACTGTCACCCCCCTGCCCCCGCCCCCCGGTGGTGACAACCACAAATGTCTCCAGACATTGCCCATGTCCCCTGGGGGACAAAATCCCTGCCTGTTGAGAGCCATGAGGCTAATGAATGTTCACTGAGTGGCCACATCCCTTTTCAGGTGCCTCCTCCTCTTCAGTACTGAACAACAAAGGAAACCTGTTGGGTGAGAAATTCACCTTTGGCCTGTTGCTCTTGGTGACGAGTTCAGCTTTCTGATTTAGTAGCTAAGGAAGCCTTGAGCTGTTGGGACCTGTCTCATGTATCAAATATGGGCAGTTTTGCCATCCCTTTATTTTATTAAAACCTTTATTTTAAACTGATGTTGGTAAGTTCTTTAGCAGTTTTATTTAGACAGCCCAGACCTGAGAGAATTCTCCAGAAGCACATGGTTGCAAAGCCATTTGGACTGGAGCAGACCTGCTCTCTCTCTTTAGGAAG
This sequence comes from Dasypus novemcinctus, assembly GCF_030445035.2. Taxonomy (NCBI): domain Eukaryota; kingdom Metazoa; phylum Chordata; class Mammalia; order Cingulata; family Dasypodidae; genus Dasypus; species Dasypus novemcinctus. Next base: position 55,523,574 of record NC_080696.1, on the reverse strand, counting down.
AATCTAAGATATGCCCCAAGAATTCTGCTGGGTGGAGGGGCCATGCCCAGATATTTCCTTAAAAAAAAAATGAGAGGGGTTGTAGGCTTACAGAAAAGCCATGCAGAACGTACAGAGTTCCCACATACAACCCCCACCTCCATTCCCCATCAATTTTCCCTGTAATTAACACTTTGCAATAGCGTGGAGCTTTTGTTACAATTGATAGATGACATTATTATAGCTGTACTAGTACCTCTAGTCCATAGTTTACATTAGGGTTCCCTGTGGTGTACAGTTCTGTGGTTTGACAAAAATTTTTTTATCCTGGTAACATATATACCACCTAAAACTTCCTCTTTTAACCTTATTTATTTATTTTATTAAAGATTTATTATTTATTTATCCTCCTCTCATTGCAGTTACTATCCGCTGTTTCCATTTGCTGTTTGCTTTCTGTGTCTGCTCATCTTCTCTCTTTAATATATATTTTTAAAAGATTTATTATTTATTTCTCTCTCCCCCACCACCCCATTGTCTGCTCTCTGTATCCATTCGCTCTGTGTTCTTCTGTGTCTGCTTGTGTTCTCATTAGGCAGCTCTGGGAACTGATCCTGGGACCTTCTGGAGTGGGAGAGAGGCGATCATTCTCTTGCTACACCTCAGCTACCTGTTCTGCTACGTCCCTTATTATCTCTTCTCTGTGTCTCTTGTTGCATTATCTTGCTGCACCAGCTCTCCGCATTGGCCGGCACTCGTGCGTGGGGTGGCACTACTGCAAAGGGTGGAGCACTCCCCCGCGGGGCGGGATTCCTATGTGGGGTGGCACTTCTGCGTGGGCTGGCACTCCCTGTGGGCCAGCTTGCCGCACAGACCAGCTTGCCTTCACCAGGAGGCCCTGAGCAGCGAACCCTGGACCTCCTTATATGGTAAATGGAAGCCCAACTGCTTGAGCCACATTTGTTTCCCAGCTCATCTTCTCCTTAGGAGGCACTGGAAACTGAACCTGGGACCTGCCATGTGGGAGAGAGGCACTCAGTCACTTGAGCAACCTCATCTCCCTGGTTTGTTGTGTCTCTCATTGTCTTGTTTGTGTTTCTTTTGTTGTGTCATCCTGTTGTGCCTACCCATCACGCCTGTCCATTGTGCCAGCTTGCCTTTTCCAGAAGGCACTGGGAACTGAACCTGGGTCCTCCCTTGTGATAGGTGGAAGCCCAGTTGCTTGAGCCCCATCTGCTTCCCAGAACCCCTTTTAACTACAGAATTCAGTGGCTGTCACTGTGTTCACAGTGCTGTGCTACGATCACTGCCATCCACACCAGAACTTTATAATACAAACTGTACAGTTCCGGCATCAACTCCCCATTCCCTGCCCATACCCTGGCCCTTGGTAACCTATATTCTAGATTCTAACTCTATGAGGTTGCTTATCCTAATTATTTCATATCAGTGAGCTCATAAAATATTCTTTTGTGTCTGGCTTATTTCATTCCACATGTCTTCAAGATTCATCCAAGTTGTTGCATATATCAGGATTTCATTCCTTTTTTACAGGTGAAAAAGATCCCATTGTGTGTATAAACCAATTTTATGTATCCATTTTCATCGATTGATGGACACTTGGGTTCCTTCCGTCTTTTGGAATTGTGAATAATGCTGCTATGAACATTGGTATGCAAATATCTGTTTGAGTCCCTGCTTTTAAATCTTTTGGGAATATACCTAGTAGTGGGATTATATGGTAATTCTATTCTTAACTCTTAGGGCAGATAATTGTTGATGTGGGGAAAGAAACTGGGGATTTGTGAGGCTACAGTGATTTGGAGAGAAGTATGGATACATTCTGTGATCCCTAGTAGGGGGCAGTTGGTAGCAGAAATGATGTTGATGGGGAGGAAAATTCTAGAAAGTGGAGTTAGGAAGTGTTCCCAGGCCTGAGAACTCACCTGTCTGGGGTGGGATGAGCCAGATTGGCAAGGTGACATTCAGAAAAACAGTTATGTTCACTACACCAAAGAAAACCAGGACTTAAGAATTTAAGCCCCAGTTTTTAGACATTTCAGAGGATTGCTGGCTACTTTAAAGGGTATACAGATCTCAAAGCTGTACATATTCACAAACAAGTTAACCAAAATTAATAGTGTGAAGAATAAAAATAACTACTGTTGATTCATTAATTCATTCATGGTGTAAATATTTATTGGCACTTACTATGTCCCCGGCACAGATTTAATGTTGGATAGAGCAGTAGACGTAAGAGTCATAAATCCCTGCTTGGCACGTAGTAGTTGCTCATTAAATGTTTGCTGCTTGAATGAAAGAGTGATGAATGAATGAAGAATAAGAACCAGTCAGGTATGTCTGCCTTCAGCTTTATTCTGAAATGTTGAAAACCCTAAGAGACTTTGCCTTAGTAATTAAGTAAAGATTTGTGTTGAATATTAGAGTAGAATAAGGAAAAAATACTGAGCCCACTTCTGCACAGAAATAGAGGAAATCGGGGCCTTTTCTCCCCACCCTCTGCTTTTATTCACGTAGCCTGTGGCTTCAAAGGATCAGCCACAGAAGCAGCTACCTGCCTCGTCAGAGGCCTGCGTCACAGATTTCCAATTGATCCCATATTTGCTTCTTGGCTGAGATACCCCTGTTTTGATCTCACTGTTCCCAGCAGCTTCCTCAGATCATCTGCGTCACCAAGATTTCCAGCATTTCCAAGCACTTGCATTAGCTGGGTCTGAGCCTTTGTCACAGAGTCCCCGATGGCCTTCTGAGTGGCAATGGGCTGGTCTGGGCCAAGCGATGGCTTGTGGGACCAGGCGTTCCTCTAGAAAGATCCCTGCTCAGCCACCCCTTAGCTCCAGAGAGGGTGAGCGCTGCTCAGGAAGGGCAGGACCTGCTTGCCCTCAGAACCCTGCGGAGCGCTCACCCCAGCTCTGCCGCCCGGCATGGGATGTTTAAACACTAGAGTTTTGTTGTTTCCCTGCTTGTACAAGTAATAATTCCAGTTACAGAAAAGTAATGACTCCTGTTAGAAAATAGCATACGAAAAGTTAAAAACACCATAGCTTAGAATGATTTAAAGTCCTATCTCCCATTGGGAAGATGTTTCCTTGTGATCTTTATTGAATGACTGTTGTGACGTTATTTCAGTTCTTGGTGTATATATATGTATTTTTTTTTTGTGTGTGTGGATATTTAAACATAAAGTTTGCCATTTTCATTATTTTTATGTATATAATTCAGTGGCATTAATTATGTTTAAAATGATATGCTACCATCATTGCCATCCATTTCCAAAACTTTCATCACCCAAAACAGAAACTGTACCCATTAAGCAGTAATTCTTCAATTTCTCCTCCCCTGGCAATCAGTAATCTACTTTCTATATCTCTGAAATTGCTGATTCTAGGTATTTCATGTAAGTAGAATCAAATTTCATTTTTGCTACTATAAATAAAGTCTGTTGAGGTCATTTCCTTTTTTTTTTTTGAGGTACCAGGGATTGAACCCAGGACCTTGTACATGCAAATCAGGTGCTCAACCACAGAGCCATACCTGCTCCACTCTCACTTTCTTTAACATTTTATTTTGAAACAACTTCAGATTTACAGGAAAGTTTCAAAAACAACACAAAAACAAAATAAAGAACTCCAACATCTCCCACCCCATACCCAAATTTACCAACTGTTAGCAATTTGCCACATTGGTCATATCATTTTGTCTGTGTGTCATCTATCTATTTTAGAGGGTACATCTTGATGAAAAAATTTTCCCTCCATTTTGGAGAACTTTCATAGGTGAGATCCCAAGCCACTGGGTTAAAGGTGTGGGTGTTCCAGGGCTCTTACTGCCTGTTACTCAGGGGCTTCTGGAAGCGCCCTGCCATTTTACACCCCATGGAAGCCTGAATTGCCCCACGTTCCTGGATCAGAGAAGATTCTGGCCTTCTCCACCTGCCTTTTTTTTTTTTAAAGATTTATTTATTTCTCCCCCCTTCCGCGACGCGAGGCTGCAGAATGAGAGCTGTGTGCGATTTGTGCTGCGGGATGGTGGCATTTTTGGTTTTGTTTTTAAATTGAAAAGAGTTTAGCCATGGATTCACATAGAATTTATTTTTATTAATTTTTTTTGTGGTGACCAATTTCAAACTTTATTTTCATTACACTCAGTTTGGTGAATGCATGCATGGGTCTGAGATTTTTTTGTTCTTTCTCAAACAAAATTTGGATCCAGGTTCAAGTTATGCAGGCCAGAATCTGCTTCCGAGTCAGAGGAGGTCAACCCCTGCTGCCAAAGGGTGGGGTCTCCTGGGAGAATGGCAGGATGTGGGAGTGGAGGTCGCCCTCGAGGGCTTGGGGCCCAGGTTTCCCGTCCTGGTACCTGAGGGTTCTCCAGGTAGATCACGTGGGGGGGGTCCCACGTTTCCTCTTCAGCAGGGATGAGGATGGCCTGGGGCTGCCACTCGGGAGGTGGGAGGTTGGCTATGTCGGCCCAGGAAGGACCTGAGGAGATGTTGTGTCCCCGTTAGATTCTATTAGCCTGTCTGGAGCCTCTCCGTAAGCACCTGGCAGGGGTTCGTTCCTTGGCTTCTGGCCTCCTTTATAGCGCCATAGAAATCCACCAGGCTTATCAACACGTGGGGACGTTGCTGCCAGCTCTTCTTGTTGCTTCTTTGCTGGAGTCCCCGGCAGTCCATTTCAATAGCATATAAGCCTTCTTGCATCTGGGATGCGTCAGATGTCTGTAGAATTCCCATTCCTGAACAAAACTCCTGATTTCCTTGTCGCTCCAAGGAGTAATTAACTGAATTGAGGGGTTCTCTGGTTCCTGAGAGCCTTTTCACTTCTTTACTTCCTGACTGTCTTTTACCTTCTTTACTTCCTGTCTTCTTCCTTCTCTACTTCCTGTCTTCTTCCTTCTTTACTTCCTGACTGTCTTCTACCTTCTTTACTTCCTGTCTTCTTACTTCCTGTCTTCTACCTTCTTTACTTCCTATCTTCTTCCTTCTCTACTTCCTGTCTTCTTCTTTGCTTCCTGACTTCTACCTTCTTTACTTCCTGTCTTCTACTTTCTTTACTTCCTGTGTGTTTTCTTCCTTTTTTACTTCCTGACTGTCTTCTTCCTTCTTTATTTCCTGGAGGTTTCCAGGGATTTCAGACTGAAGCATCATTCCTCGGTTTTTATTCCTGACTTTTCTTGGGAGACACTTTGCCCTGTAGCCCCGGGGCCTAATCCAGAGACTTACAGGGACTGCTGGACTCAGGTGAGCCTGGAGGCCCCAAGTCTGGGATGTGTTGGCTTCTCTCGGATGCCTGCAGACTCTTCCCATAGTGTTTGAAAAGTCCAGAAGTAAATACATGGCACAGTTTGTCCCCCTGCCACCCCCATTCACTTAGCCACTCCGTGCCCTCCTGAGGTATCGCTGTCACTTTCTTCTGTGTCATTCTGGAGAATTTTTAAGAATTTACCAAAAGGTGAATTTTTTTCCTCCCTCTCTGAATAGATTGATTTGTAGGTAGCTAGGCAGACACACATACACAAGATTCCTTGTCCCCCCCCTTTTTTGGTATGCAATTAGTAGCACACCTTACAGAGCACAACATGTTTTTTACACTTAGCAGTACAACCTGGGAACTCATTCAATATCAACACATAGAAAGCTTCTTCATTCCTTTTTTGAAAAAATGGCTTTGTAGTATTCCATTGAATAGATGTACCATAGTTTATTTAGCCAGTCGTCCGTCTAGGTTGTTTATATCTTTCGCTATTATTAGCAATTTGCAGTGAATAACCTTGAAAGTAATTGATTGTGCACATTAGAATACATGGAATATCTTGAAGCCCTGGGTCAAAGTGAATATATATTTGTAATTTTGAAGATATGGCCAAAGTGGCCTCCTAAAGGTTGTAGTGATTTAATATGTATACAGAGGTAGTGTGTATACTCTGACTCTCCCAACAGCACAAGTGCCCGTTAGCCCACATCCTGACCAACATAGGTGGTAGTAAACTTGTTGACTGTGATTACCATGCTAACTAAAAAATGGTATCTCAGGAACAACAAAAAGAAAAAAAAAAGGGGAAAAAATCTCATTGTACTTTTAATTTTTTATATTTGAAAATTGAATCAGTTGACCAATAATAAACAACCCAAAAAGGGTATCAAGGAAACAATTCTATTCTTAATAGCAAATTAAAATAATAGACTATCTAGGAAGAAATTTAACCAAGGATGTAAAAGACTTCCACATGGAAAGCCACAAAATAGTGCTGAAAGCAATTGAAGATGACCTAAATAAATGGAAAGTCATCCTGCCTTTGTAGATTGGAAGACTTAATATTGGTAAGATGTCGGTACTACCCAAAGCGATTGATAAATCCAACACAACCCCAGGCATCAGTGCAATAGCCTTCTTTGCAAAATTGTAAAGCCAATCGCCAAGTTCATATGGAAGAGCAAGGGGCCCAGAAGAGCCAAAACCATCTTGGGAAAGAACGAAGTTGGAAGACATACTCTTTGCAATTTCAAAATTTATTGAAAGCTACAACAATCAAAATATTGTACTACTAGCCATAAGGACGGACATATAGACCAATGGAATAGAACCAAGAATGCAGAGACAGACCCACATCTGAGGCCAACTGATTTTTGACAAGGGTGCCAAGTCCACTCCTGAGAAAAAAATAGTGTCTTCAACAAATGGTGCTGGGAAAACTGGAAATCCATATGCAAAAGAATGAAAGTGGACCTCTACTTCACATTATATAAAAAATACTCAAAATAGGTAAATGACCTAAATATAAGAGCTTAAACTATAAAACTCTTAGAAACATAGGAGTAAATCTTCATGACTTTGGATTTAGCAATGGATCCTTAGATGTTACACTAAGAGCACAAACAACAAAAGGTAAAATAGATAAAATGGATTTCATCAAAATGAAAAACTTCGGTGCACAAAGGACATTATCAAAAAAGTGAAAAGACAGCCTATATAATGGAAGGAAATATTTGGAAACCATATATCTGATGATAGGGATTTAATATCCAGACTATATAAAGAACTCCTATAACACAACAGTAAAAAGACAACCCAATTTAAAAATGGGCCAAGGACTCGAATAGACATTTCTCTAAAAAAGACATGGCCAATAAGCATGTGAAAAGATGTTCCACATTGTAAGCCAGTACGGAAAAGCAAATCAAAACCACATTGAGGGAAGCGGACTTGGCCCAATGGATAGGGCATCCATCTACCACATGGGAGGTCCGCAGTTCAAACCCCGGGCCTCCTTGACCCGTGTGGAGCTGGCCCATGTGCAGTGCTGATGCACACAAGGAGTGCTGTGCCATGCAGGGGTGTTCCCTGCGTAGGGGAGCCCCATGCACAAGGAGTGTGCCCCATAAGGAGAGCCGCCCAGTGCGAAAGAAAGTGCAGCCTGCCCAGGAATGGCGCCGCACACACGGAGAGCTGACACAGCAGGATGACACAACAAAAAGAAACACAGATTCCTGTGCCGCTGACAACACAAGAAGTGGACAAAGAAGAACATGCAGCAAATGGACACAGAGAACAGACAGTTGGGGAGGGGGAGAAGGGGAGAGAAATAAATAAAAATTAAAAAAAAAAACAACCACAATGAGGGACATGGATGTGGCTCAAGCAGTTGGGTGTCTGCCTACCACACGGGAGGTCCCAGGTTTGGTTTCCAGTGCCTCCTAAGGAAGACGAGCAAGACAGTGAGCTGACGCTGTGGGCTGGTGTGGCAAGCTGGTGCAACAAGATGATGCAACCAAGAGACATAACAAGGAAATACAGTGAGAGCACAGCAAGGAGGAGCAGAAGTGGTGCAAGCCATTAGGTGCCTCCCTCCAACATGGGAGGTCCTGGGTTCGGTTTCTGGTGCCTCCTAAAAGAAGAGCACACAATGAACAGACACAGCAGACAGCGAGCACAAACAATGAGGGATGGGGATAAATAAAATAAATCTTAAAAAAAAAAAAGCACAATGAGATGCCATTTCACACCCACTAACATGGATATTATTTAAAAGCCAGAAAATTAGTAAGCATGTGGTGAAATAGGAACCCTCATGCATTGTTGGTGGGGAGTTTAAAGTGGTATAGCCATTGTGGAAGACAGTTTGGTAGTTCCTTAGAGAATTTATTTATTTATTTATTTTGTTTTTATTCATTTTTAAAAAATTACATTAACAAAATATGAGGTCCCCAAATACCCCCCATCCCCCTTCCTTAGAGAATTAAACAGAATTACCATATGACCCAGAAATCCTACTTCTAGGCGAAGGACTTTTAAGCAGGGACTTGGGCAGATATCTTCACACCACAGTTCATAGCAGCATATATTCACAATAGCCAAGGGTTGGAAGCCACCCAAGTTTCCATCAACAGATAAATGGATAAACAAAAGGTATATATACACACAAGGGCATACTTTTCAGCTATAAAAGGGCATCAAGTTCTGATACATGCGACAACATGGACGAACCTCGAAGCTATCATGTTGAGTGAAATAAGCCACTCAAAAGGACAGATTGTACGACTTGACTTACATGAAATAACTGGAATATGCAAATTCATATATAGAGAAAGTAGGTCATAGGTGGTCAGGGGCAGGGGAAGTGGCGAATGAGGACTAAATCAGAGCTTGCAGAGGGTTTGCATCATTGCAGAAAAGTGGGATGGTGGGGTCGAGGGAGCAGGCATGCCTGCTTGACTGTGGCAGGATGGGGCAGGTGGACGGTGAGTCACAGTTCCTGAGTCATCATCCTGGAGGTGGAATTGTGCAATGCTGAGCAGTATGAAGGCTCGATGGGAAAAGCCTTGCTGCAGGGAGAAATAGGGACAGGAGACCCCTCCCACCCTCCCTGACTCTTCCTTTCTCCCCAAGAGAACCCTTCCTGCCGATGTGATAACAGGTATGCCTGTGTTTGTGTCTCAGGATACCCCCATGCATATATTAACATTTTTATTAAATGTGGACTTGTAAAATGCGTATTATTTTGCTTTAGGAGTTCTCTTAGTCCCTTGGACATCTTGCCACCTTGTCCTGCCAGGAATGTGGTGCTACCTCATTCCTCGGTGGCTTCAGGCCCATTGAGGGCCACCATAATGGGCATTTGGTCATTTCCCTGTTTCTGCTCTCTGATTTTGCTACCATGAACGTTATAAAGCTCTCCAGTAGCAGTATTTTTGTAAGATGCATCCCTCTCGATAGATTGGCTATGTCAGAGGGTCTGAACTTTACGTGGAAACAGAAATTGCCGTATTTACTTGGCTTTTTTGGGAAGGTGACTTATCCCCATTCTCCTCCAGCCAGCATTCCTGTGGCCAAGGCCAGTCAGAGAACTGAGCCAGCTTCCTTCCTGACTTCAGATTTTACCTTCTCCTAAGTTAAAAACAAACAAGCAGAAACAGGCCATTTACATATATTCAGAACCAAGAGCAAAGTCTTCCCTTCACACCTCTCCTTTCACTCCTTCTAACGCCCCTGCCTGCCCCAAGGCATCTGCATTTAACAATTTGGGAAACATCCCTCTACCCCTGCGGTCCAGTATGGCAGCTACTAGACATGTGCGGCTATTTAGATTCATTAATCGAATTAATGAATTAGTTTAATTTCACTTTTGAGTGTTCAGCATCCGCATCCCTATTGGGTAGTGCAGCTAAAGACCATTTTCATCATTGCAGACATTTATTGGACAGGACCGCTCTCGAGCAGGGTTTGCCAACTGCAGCCCTGTGGGCATTTGCTGCCAGATCGTTCTTTTTTTAAATTAATTTTAATTTTAATTTTAATTTTATTTTTTCTGCTTTATTTTCTTTTAAATGTTACATTAAAAAAACATGAGGTCCCCAAATACCCCCCACCCCACCCACCCCACCCCTCACACATCACAGATTGTTCTTTGTTGTGGGTCTGCCCTGTGTTTAGTAGTACCCCTGGCCTCTCCGCACTAGATGCAGTGGCACCTCCCAGCTGTGGCCAATAAAAATGTCTCCAGACCTTGCCCATTGTCTCTTGGGGGACAAAATTTCTCCCCACCGTGACCCACTGACCTAAACTATTGTTCCACGTTGTTTTTAATGTCTGCATTCTTCCTGGATCTCCCCAGTTTCAAGGTAGAGCCTGTCACTTCCTGAACTCTCTGGCTTCCTGAGAGGTTTGTACCTCATGAAGGCAGGTCAGCAAATATTGACTCAGTGCCTGCTGGTTGGTGGCACCGAGCAGAGATGATCTCTTGTGTGGAGGGCAAGTCCTTGTTAGATTAGTTACCTTTTCCAGAAACACTGTTCCCGTGCTGTTTCCTCCATAATATTTGCTTTTCCCTTGCTTTTCCTGCAGATTGCTTGAATCCACTGCACCGTCTGGTCAGCAGGCTTTCAGCTGTCAAAATCTTTATTTGTTTCAAATCTTAATGAAATCCACTTTGGTTTTCCTTTGTACACATAGTCCAAATTGGAAGAAGGATAAGATGAATTACTTCTAGCCTTATATCTTAATGGAGTTGAATAGCTCTTGATATCAACAGATGAGAAAGCTCTTTCATGTTTTCTTTTTTAATCTGGAAAAACAACTTCAGAGAAATGTTGTTATCTACTGTTAACTGAATAGCTGCTGTGGACCAGGTGTTCTCCTAGGCCCTTTATGTATAAAATCTCTGATCTTCATGGTAATTCGACAAAGCAGATCTTATTGTCATTTTACAGATAGGACAATATGGGGAACAAAGAAAGTGAGTAACTGGTTCAGAGCCACACAGCCAGTGTGGAGCAGGGCTGGGATTCGCACCCAGGTCTGTGTGGCTGAAAAGCCTGCTTTCCTTCCTTTAGCCACATGGTCCTGGTGCATGATCTTGTCTGCAGATCTTGTCTGTTGATTCAATTTCAGGCTCTTGGCTAATTTCTCACTCTTAAGGGATTCTGGTTTTATTATTAATATTATTTTTGTTAGAGGAGTTGTGAGTTTACAAAACAATCATGCATAACATACAGGATTCCTGTACATCACCCTACCACCAACACCATGCATTGTTGTGGAAGGGGCTTCTCTTTTGCAGCCCATTTCTCCAGCCTTTCTAGAATGTGGCACAAGTTACTTTGGGGAAGTGATAGACAACTCACTTTGGTGCTCAGAAATAAAGCAGGCATCCATGATGCCAAGATGACAGCTGCCACAACCCAGCTCCTTGGCAACTGCCCCCACCCCCAACCCCAGGGGCTGAAGTCCACCCATTAGATAAACAGGGTGGGTCCCAGCCACCAGGGAAGAGTGGCTCGAAGGTATAAATCTGGATGCTGAGCAGGAGTCTGCCTGCCACCTCTTCAGTTTGGAAAGATGTGGGGGAAGTTGCCACCAAGCCCATGGCTTTTCCTTCGGGACAGTAGTTCCCAAAGTTCTGGCAGGTGAAGGCTTTGGGTGCCTCAGTGATATAGTTTAAATAGTTCATAGAATTAGATTGCATAGAGACAATTATTCCCTCTTTGCATTTTCTTTCCATATTTCTCACCCTTGCTAATGTCTCTGTAGTAAGGAAAGAGAAGGAACAGATCAGGCAGCAGCTTCAGGCTCAGAGCCACAGTATCCAGGTAGAATTTAGTGACATTGGCTTTTTTAAAAAAAGATTTATTTACTTACATGCCCCCTCCACCATTGTTTGCACTTGCTGTCTTGCTGTCTGTTCTCTGTGTCTGTTGTGTGCTCATCTTCCTTTTAGGTGGCACTGGGAACTGAACCTGGGAACTCCCATGTGGGAGGGAGGCACCCAGTGGCTTGAGTCACCTACACTCACTGCTTGTTGTGCCTCTCATTGTGTTTTCCTTGTTGCGTCTCTTCGTTGCATCAGCTCTCATTGCGTTAGCTTGCCGCACTAGCCCATCACGTCAGCTCACTGTCTTGCTTGTCTTCTTTAGGAGACACCGGGAGCAGAACCTGGGGCCTCCCATGTGGTAGGTGGGCACCCAACTGCTCAAGCCACATCTCCTTCCCTTGACTTCGATGTTGGCCTTCTCTTAATGGCACGTGATGCTGCTTTTGCATGATGGCAGTCATTTGATGTTACCTTCTAAAATAATTGTGAGGGAGTGGGGTGAGTCCATTTAAAAACAAATATGAAGTAAATAAGATCTAGGGTAGGGCTGGTTGTTCATCCTTCACTTGCTTGACATCTGGCCCAGGCAATTCTTTTTTGGGAGGTGGTCTTCCCCCCTCCACCTGCCACAGCACCCCCTCCAGTTGTGACAACCAAGAAATGGACCTTATATCTCCCTGGGGGGCGGTTGAGAATCACTGATATAATTTATGAAACTTCACCCTAAATCATTGGCTATCATGGAAGTCACGTGTATTGTATGAAAATGGCTGAAGTCTGGGCAACCTTACTTAGGCTCGTTTTCCTCGATTGTGAGGTCCACATGCTGATGTTCACGTGTGTATCCTTTAGCCCCGATGCCAGTTCAAGTATCAGGTGGAAGGATTTTTGAAGGGGATGCTTTGAAGCAGTGCTGTCCCATAGACCTTCCTGCTGAGATGGCCTTTGTTCTGTGTCTGTATGGTCCAGCCCAGTAGCCACTGGCCACTTGTAGCAATGGAGCACTCAAATGGCTAGAAAGAAGGTGGAGAGAATTATTTATTCTTATGAATTTGAATTTAAGCAGCCACATGTGCTAGACAACACAGCTCTAAAGAAATCAGAATGGAGGAGCCTGTATGATAAAAACGCAGGCTTTACCAGGTAGACTGTACTGTTTGGAACCTTAGAACTGAAGACACATGAACCCACAGGGATGTGTCTTTAAGTATGGGCCAGCCATGTTGCTGATGGGAATGCCGTGTGGGAGACCGTGGCATTGGTTAACAGACACCCGATTGAAATTGACTTGAGTAAAGTAAAATAAAAAAACTATTGCATTCTAAGATTGAAAAGTCCAGGGGTGGCCAGATCTCCATGCTTTGCCAAAGTTGTCAAGAACCTCTTGTTCTCTTTATCTTCCATGTTGACTTCATTTTCGGACAGACAGTTCCCTAAATGGGAATGAGGTGGCTAGCTGCCAGCGTAGCCATAGCAATCCCAGGAAAAAGAGCACTTCTTTCCTAATATTTCTAGGAAAATTCCAGTGAGGGATCTCCCTGGCCCTTTCTTGAGCCAGTTACCATGTGCAGAAAGTCAAGAGCTCTCAGTTCATCGTGGCTGGAGTCTAGAGATGGGGTCAGGCCACCTGAAAGAGGTGGAATGAAAATGGAGGGAAACTGAGGTGAGAGGAGGAGGATGGAGACTGGTCATTCTGGGTACAGTCAGAGGTAGAACCACACAGTGAATTAAACAGGAGAAGTTTAATATGAGGAATTATTACACCATGATGAGAGTGAGATAATTCTACCTGGAACCCTAAGACTGATGAAGAGCATCCAGGGAAGGACAAACTTGGGAGGGGCCGCTCCCCAAGCCTGGGGTGCACACTTCGTGGAGAAGGTGTAGCTCAGCCCACTGGGTGGCCAGGCCAGAGCTGGTCTGGAGGTGCATGGCAAGCAGGATGCAACTGCCTAGAGTGCAGGGTCAGCTGGCAAAGCTCAGTGGGGGGGGGGCGGGTGTTCAGTGGGAGTAGGGGTGCTGGTGTGGACAGGAGGCCTGGGGGGCTGCAGTGATGGGAGCACCTCAGCAGGCCAACCTGGGCACCGGGATGGCACGCAGACGTGCAGAGGGCCTTAGGGCACTGGTGTGCAGGCAGCTGGGGACACAGGTGACCACCAGGCCAGGCTTGGGGCCACCAGGTCATTGAGGGACAGCGTGTTGTTCCAGTGACCGGCTGGGCAGAGCACCACCACTGTCCCCTCACTCACATGCAGGCGAAGCCACCGTGCCCCTCTGGTGCCCACGACTGAGAAAGCTTATCGTTGCACTCGCTGAGAGGGGGAGATGCTTAAAGGGATTCTGTCTGTTGTCACAGGGCGGGTATTGAAGGGTGGCCTTAGAGCTCAGAGGCAGCACATTCAGACTGAACCAAGATAAGTGGCTGGGAGGGGGCAGGCGGGGTGCCCGACGAGCTCTGCAGAGGAGCTCCTGCGTCGTGAGGGTCCCCAAAGACCCTTCCAATGTTGTGAAATGAGGAGAGACTGAAAAAATACATAGCTGTGAAATAACTGCCAATGAGGCTGCTAACGCTGTGCAGCCCTGACTGCTGGGTCTGGAACAGGCGGGCCTGGTTTCAAATCCTGCTTCTTCCTCTTGGTAGTAGATGTACAATCTCAGGAAAGTCACTGAATCCTCTCTGGAGCTGTTTGTCTTCCGTGAACATAGGGAGGAGATGTTCCTAACTACAAGGTAGGTACCTTGTAGGGTTAAGGGGAACACTAAATGAAATGGTGCATTTATGGTTAAATGAAACGGTGCATTTATGATTAGTTGAAATAATGCACAGTAGTGCATTTTCACATCCATAATATATTGAGACTCTGTACCCTCGCATCACCCCCACTGCCACCACCTGGCCTGGAGCGCTGTCTTTGCTTGCCTGGACTATGGCAGTGGCCTCCTGCATGCTCCCCCACCCCCACTCTTTTGTATTATTATTATAACAGCTCTGTTGAAATATGATCAACATACCATACAGTTCGCCCTTTTAAAGCATACAATTCAGAGGTGTTTAGTATATTCACAGAATTGTGCAGCCATCATCACAGTCAATGTTAGAATATTTTCATCACCCCCAAAAGAAACCACATACTCAACTGCTTCCACTCTTACCTGCTGCGGTGGTGTCTTCCCTGCCCAGCAGCCAGAGGGCTTTTAAAAAAGGTCAATCAGATCATGCTGTTCCCCTGCTTGGAATCTCCAGTGGTCCCCACTCTGCTTGGAATGAAATCCAGGTTCCTCGTCCTGGCCACCAGGCCCTGAGTCTCTGCCCGGCTTCTGCCCGGCTTCTGCCCGTCTCTGACCCTCTCTCCCGTGATGCTGCATTCCAGCCTCGCTGGCGCCTCTGGTGCTCTGTGTCCCGCCTCTGGGCCTTGGTCCTCGCAGCCCCATCTGCTGCTTTGCAGCTCTTTGCTTCCGTGCACGGCTGGCTCCTTCTTGGCTTTCAGCTGGGGTGTCACTCCAGCCTCCTGGGTCACCCCATCGCACGTAGCCACGCCTCTTCTCCACTCCCTTAGTTTGGCTAGTTGTTGACTGTCACTGATGGGGTACAAACTTCATGCAAGGAGGACCTTGTGCACCTTTTTCACAACTCAAGGCCCAGTGCCTGGGAGAGGGTCAGCGCCATACCTACTTGACAAGTGCATGCATGACAGAAAAGAAGTTGTGATGGATTCCATGTCATTGTCTCATTATGGGTATTACTAAATGTTTAATCAACGCTCATTGACATGAAAGTAAATTAATCCTGTTTTGAAAGTGTGCAAATTACATTTCCTGCAGGTAGTTAGTGAATAAATGAGATGAAAATCAAATTGATAAAATGAGATGGACTTGGGCTAATTACACTGGGCTCAGGTGTAATAAAAAGTCCTTATTTTATCCCATGCCAAACACTTACATCTGTTTTGCGATGAGGTTGTGAGGAAGGAGAAGGCAGAGATCCCATCCGTTTCCTTTTTTTCAAATTTTTGGGCCCCTACAGGTCCTGGAATAGTACCTTTCACCAGATGGGCACTTAATAAGTGCTCAGTATTATGAATTCAGCTGAAGGAACATTTAGTTGGAATAGATAATATATGTACAATAAAATAATTCAAATATTACTAAAGACTGTACAGGAAAAGGTCTCCCTAGCACCCTTCTGCCCAAAAGGAACCAGAATTACTAGCTTGTCTGGGGGCCTTCTGGAGATTTTCTACCCATTTGCAAGCACATTCTGCATATATGTCCTCTTGTTTTAATGCAGAGTGTAGCATCCTGGACATGTGGTTCAGCACCTTTTTTTTTCAGGAGGTACAGGTGATTGAACCTGGGACCAAGTTTGTATGAAGCAGTTGTCAATCACTGAGCTACACCTGCTTCTCACCACCTTGCTTTTTGATTTAACGGATCTTGGAAATGGGACCACGTTCGTGCATACAGTTGTACCTCATTCTTTAAAGGGTGTCGGGAATTCCATTTTATGGATGTTCCAGGCTTATTTATCTAGCCCCCCACCAAAGAATGGTTAGGTTTGTTCTGTTCTTTTGCTACTACAGGCCATGCGGCAGTGATTATCCTGGTGCTTTGCACACATCTGCGGATTAAGTAATGAAAAGCTTAACCTGATAGCTTGATGTGTTAAAGCAAAACAGAAAAGTCCTATAAACGACCAACCTGGTGGCATGCGGTTCTCTTAAATTCATTAGAAACCTACAACTGTGGGATCCATCATTACAGTACTATTTTAGGAGTGGAAGAGAATTTCTGGCCCACAGATGAGTCAGTTTCTGCAGATAGCTGTGTGCTTCCCTCCCTCCCCCGCCTCCCTTGCTTCTTACATTCATTCAACATGCATTTGGGGAGCCGCCATCGCTGGCCAGGCAGGCTGCTTTGCACCCAGGAGCAGGACTGGGAGAGGAGCTTTGCTCCTTGAGGCCGTGGGTGTCCCTCTGGCCTTTGGGCAACTTGAAATAAGTTTCTGGAAGTAAAAACCTGTCTTTATCAGAGTCAGAATCCACTCCAGGCTCCAGGATACTGGAACCAGGATGCTATTTTTAAGGAAGAGCACTGAATTTCATCATGGAAATTTTGAGCCTCTAGAGAGGCAGGCAGCTTGCTCTTGTGCTGTTTAGGGTCCCCAAGCACCGGCCATGGCTGGTCAGTTTCACTTCGCCTGGCAAACTCCCCAGGGGCTGGCACTGCCCCGTCTCCCTCCTGGCCCGTGCGTGCTGGGCCAGGGAAGAGAGCAGTTCATTTGGGGGCGTTTTCATTGCTTAAAGGGCTTATAATTCTCCAAGCCGGTTGTTTACAGGCTTTCCCAAGCTACAGGCTGCCCCCACCCTTTTTGTTTTGTTTTGGTTTCTCAGAGCCGCTTTGTTTGGCCAGAGCAGTCTAGGTTCCCAGGTGTTTCCTTGCTCGCGTACAGGCGGGTTGGTGCCAGCAAGCTGCGCTCTGGGGAGGGCCAGGCCGCCCACCTGGCCCGCTGGCCCACCCCTGGGCTGCCCTTCCAGTGTGTGTTAAAAAAAGAGAGTGGGGGTTGGAGAGATCCCCCCTCCAGCTTCTCCTTTATGTAATAGTCTTTTGGGCTAAACAGCAACTTGGACACAAGGGTTTGGAAGAGAGGGACATAGTTCAAGTCCGACCTTGGCTGTTTCTAGCAGCTCGACAAACTTGGGGGCTTTAACCGTGCTGAGTTTCCCTTTTCTCATTTGTGAAATGGAGAGAATGATAACACTGTTGCTTTGTATTTACTTTTTTAAAAAACCTAAATCTTAGCATTTAACAATTAATACTACTTTTTGAAGTAAATAATTTTACTCCAGTGAAAGATGGAGCCCCAAATATAGTCCTCATCCAGTGAAGATGGTCTAGAAAAACATCCTTGTGACTGTTTCCCTGTAACGGTGAGTGGGCGGGTGTAGGCGTGGTTTTGGCTCAATAGGCGTGGCCTTGACTCTGTGGGCGTGTCTTTCCCACAGGTGCTGCGAGTGGCTGAGATGCTGTGGTGGAGGGGAGCCCAGGCCCCGCACAGTCTGGTTGGGGCACCCCGAAAAGAGGGACCAGAGGTACCCTAGAAATGTCATCAACAACCAGAAGTACAACTTCTTCACCTTCCTTCCTGGGGTATGTACAGGCAGGGCCCATGCCTTATTTTCCTTCTCACCACATATATGTGATTGTGGCAGGGTTTGCAAACACCCTGTGTCCTCTCTGTGCGGCCTTAGGCACTGGCCATTCCGTTTACCTTCGCTGGTCCTCAGCACCTCTCTGCAAGGCTGCAAGATTCCCTGTGATTGGCTAGAGTAACTTCACATGGGTTTGGTACATTGGACCCAGGAGTGAAAAAGGTATTAAAAAATAACACTTTGGGGACCTAGCTTTAAAATCAAAACACCACCACCACCAGTGACAACAAACCAGCAATGCTTAAAATTTATTTGCACTATCAGTATAGAAAAGTTGGGTGATAAAAGTATAGAGAAAAAATCAATTTTAATCCTACCACCTAGAGAGACTCCTTAATAAGTTTTTTCTTAATGCTTCTGCTTTGTGAATTATTTACTCTACAGTCATCACAGTCCCACATTAATTTACACAAATCCACGTATTTGTACTCAACAAACCTTAAGATTAGTGTTGGCAAACCTTCCTCCCAACACACATATAAATTAAATACCTAGTTTTATCCACTGTGGTCTCCAAACATGCTAATGGACTGAAGAAGAGGCAGCAGCCAATAGTTTCACTGCTGGAAGGGAAAAAGCCAGGATTAGATTTCGAGTATTGAGTCATGATACACAAACACAAACATATTTTACTGTAGTTTAAGGTATGGCTTTTAGGGTGATTACTGCTTCAACCCCCCGACCCTTGCCAATCTCAGTATTTTAAGATAAGAAAAGCTTTATTTTTCATTCCCATGAAGTCTGGTGCAGTTAGGGCCACCGCCCTCTATCTCACAGCTGAGCCACCTGGACGTGCTGGCTGCTGGGGTCTAATGGCAGGGAAGGGCCAGGTGCTGGGGAGCATGTGCCCCTCAGTGCCTCAGCCTCAGAGGACACAGCACTTCTGCTCGTGCCCATTGGCGAGAACGAGTGACCTGACACCAGCCTCCCTGCCAGGAGGCCGGGAGGTGGAGAGGAGCACATGGGAGCCTGCCTCACAGCGTGGGATTCTCCTGGGTGTATTTTATTCCATTGGGACTGTATTGTGGGTGTAACTTTTTTTTCTTTCCTTTGGAAAAAAATATCTTTTAGAGCAGTTCTAGGTTTATAGGAATATTGTACAGATAATACAAAGATTCCCATATACCTCCTTTCCCTATATATGGTTTTTCCTCTTATTAGCATATTGCATTGGTGTGGTACATTTATTAGGATTGAATCAATATCGATACATTACTATTAACTTAAGTTCCTAGTTTACTTTAGGGTTCACTCTTTATACTCTACAGTTGACAAGTGCATGATGTCATGTACCCAATGTTACAGCCTCACACAGAATAGTTTCACTGCTCTAAAAAAACTCCTGGGCCCTACCTATCCATCTCCTTTCTGCCGTTTCTTTCTCTCCCAAACTCCTGATGACCACTGCTCTTTTTTCATGTCTCTATAGTTTTGCCTTTTCCAGAATGTTATATATTTTGGATCATACAGAAGGTAGCCTTTTCAGATGACTTTTTTTTTCACTTAGTAACATGCATTTAAGTTTCCTCCAAGTTTTTGGAAGCTTGATAGCTCATTAAATGGATATATCACAGTTTATTTATCCATTTACCTATTAAAGGACATCTTGGTTGTGTCTAGTTTTTGGCAATAATAAATAAAGCTGCTGTAAACATTCTTGTGCAGGTTTCTGTGTTATGTTTTTATCTTGCTTTTTTATTTTTTGTTTCATTTTAATTTTGCTTTTTAAAAATTTAGTCTAACAGCATAAGTATTTTCCACCAAAACCTGTTCCTAAACAATATATTTTTTTAAAGATTTATTTATTTATTTCCCTCCCCTTCCCCACCCTCCCCGGTTGTCTGTTCTCTGTGTCCATTTGCTGCGTCGTCTTTGTCCGCTTCTGTTGTCGTCAGCGGCATGGGAATCTGTGTTTCTTTTTGTTGAGTCATCTTATTGTGTCAGCTCTCTGTGTGTGTGGCACCATTCCTGGGCAGGCTGCTCTTTCTTTCGCACTGGGTGGCTCTCCTTACAGGGCGCACTCTTTGCGCATGGGGCTCCCCTACGTGGGGGACATCCCTGTGTGGCAGGGCACTCCTTGCGCAAATCAGCACTGCACATGGGCCAGCTCCACACGGGTCTAGGAGGCCTGGGGTTTGAACCGAGGACCTCCCATGTGGTAGATGGACGCCCTAACCACTGGGCCAAGTCTGCCGCCTAAACAATATTTTTAATGGCCTGCCTATACTTTCAAAATATATAGCTAAAGAAATAGTACATATAGTTGAAGCTCCCTGCATGCCCTTCCCCAGTTGAAACCCCCTACCTCCCTGGAGAGATAACCACTATCTTGAACTTGATGTTTAAATTTCCATGTATATCATTATTTATTTTATACTTTTATAATTTATATTTTCAGCACCTGAGAGGTAGGATGTAAGTTGTTCTCTTCTGCAGGAATGTTTTAAATATTATTTGTCTCCCTCTAAACCGACTGAACCTCATCAGACAAGCCCTGAATGTTTCTCCTTTCTATTGTCTTTGTATTCCAGGTGCTGTTTAACCAGTTCAAATACTTTTTCAACCTCTACTTCTTACTTCTCGCCTGCTCCCAGTTTGTTCCTGAAATGAGGCTTGGTGCACTCTACACCTATTGGGTTCCCCTGGTGAGTAAATAGACATTATTTGTTCAGGAACCTCCAAGGTTTGGAGACAAGCAGTTCTTTGTTTCTCTCACCTGAGCCTCTGGGATGGGCCAGCGGCCCTTTAAGGGACAGGAGGCTCTGAGGTAATACTGTTGAAGCTCTATTTCTTACACTACCAGGATCAAAATAGAGCAAAGCCTATGCCTTTCATTCATTCACTCATTCATTCAGTCATTCAGCTAGCTGTTCAGTCATTCATCATTTAGCAGGTAGTTATTATGTGCTCACTCTGTTGGCACAGTTCTAGACCCTGGGGACACAGGTGAATGAGAACGACAAACCTCTGCCTTTTATGGATGATATTAGTTGAATTATTTTCTGTTTGCTATACATAGAGTGTGTGCTTTAGTGCTTGCTCAGTGTAACAGAACTGCCCAGCTCCTCCATTCTTTGCCACACCTCCTTTTCTTTCTTCCTCCCCTTTGGTAAATGGTTATTGAGCACCTACTGTGTGCACTGATCAGGATGCCAGGGATGCAGAAATGAATGAAACAGTCCAGGAGCTGACATTTTGCAGGGATAGACAATGAACAGATAAAAAAAAATTGTTTCAGACAAACTACTATGAAGGCAATAACATAAGGTCATGGGATAATGGGGTATCTCAGGCATATCACCAGTGCTTGGTTCGTATTTGTTGAATGGAAAAAGGTGGGGTATGGGAGGAGGGGAGGGGGCCTTAGAGTGGCTGTGCAAGTCCTCTGTGGGCAGTGGAATGAGAAGGGAGGTGGAGGGTGTACTCCAGGTACAGGGAGCAGCAAGGCAAAGGCCCTGTGGTAGGTGTTTGAGGACCAGAGAGAAGCCCAGTGTGGCCAGGGTGTGGGGAGGGCAGAACTAAAAGTCTCTCCTCCAAACAGAGACATTGTGAAATATAATTGCTGTTTATTTCTCATCAAGTGAAACACTTGGCTTCTCTGCTCACAAACCTTGTTAAAATTCTAATATAGAGAAGATTGTTGAGGTGATGGTAACACAACATTGTGAATGTAACACCACTGAATTATATATATTGAAAGTGGTTAAAGTGGGAAATCTTATGTTACATATATGTCCCCACAATAAACATAAAAAAGAAACAGAAACAAGTTTTGTGTGCACCTGTGGTGTGTGGAAGCTGATACGGATTTGGTGCAGAGGCATGTGTGGCGTGGAAGGAGTTGTGAGTGTACACAAGCAGCATGTGCCAAACCATCAGACAAGTTGTGTCCAGCAGTTCTGGCCCCAAGGAGAGAAGAGGGCAGGGGTGGGGCATTTACTTCTTCAACATAAATAGCAAAGGTGCTTTTGGGATGTGGGAACAGTTCTTTCCTGCTTTGATTTATTGGTGGGTGAGAGATGATGCTGGGACACGCAATTATCCATCCCCTCGGATAACAGACGTTCCTGACTGTGTCTGGAGGAGTGCTTAGTAGCCAAAGTAGGAGGTTGGTGCACCCTTAGACAGAGGAGGCTGTGATTATCAGAAAGCATTTGCCTTCCCCTTGCAAATTCAGCTGCCACAAGGAGTCAGGTTGGGAGACCAAAGTTGTGGGAAGAACTGAGCTCATGGCCCATCTGAAAGCAAGCTACAGGGAAGCGGACTGGGCTCAACTGATAGAGCATCTGTCTACCATATGGGAGGTCCAGGGTTCAAACCCATGTAGTGAGCTGGCCCACGCGCAGTGCTGATGCGTGCAAGGAGTACCGTGCCATGCAGGGGTGTCCCCCGTGTAGGGCAGCCCCACGCACAAGGAATGCGCCCTGCGAGGAGAGCTGCCCCACGTGGAAAAAGCATAGCCTGCCCAGGAGTGGCGCCACACACACGGGAGAGCTGACGCAGCAAGATGATGCAACAAAAAGAAACACAGATTCCTGGTGCCACTGACAAGTGGACACAGAAGAACACACAACAAATGGACACAGACAGCAGAACAAGCAGGGGCGGGGGGTGGGGAAGGGAAGAGAAATAAATAAAAAATAAATCTTAAAAAAATAATAGAAATAAAAGCAAGCTACAAAAAAAATAATAATAATAAATAAAAGTAGGCTACCAGGGGCAAACATCTGCCCAGTGTTGCCAAATATAAGAGTTAGAAATTGGAGATTTTTACAAGAAATGCCCTAATTTTATTTTTGAGTTTTGGATTCACAGCTAATTTATTATATACTTATATAAAGTCAATCCATAAGTTATTTATAAAAGACTGTAACATATTCAAAATATCACGCTGCCTTTTTGGGTTATTTCTTTAAAATAGTTATTCGAAAGGTAATACATTCATGTGATTCAAGAAACATAAAAAGGTCTCTAGTGAAAAACTTCGCTTCCATCTAGTTCTGCCCCCAAACACTGTCCTTCATTTTTTGTCCATCTTCCCAAGAGTTTCTTTATGAACAAATAAGTGCAATGAATAAAAATTCTTCTTTTCCTCCAAAGATAAGATATAGACAGTGCTGAATCATTCCTTTCTTTTTCATTTCCAGTGTATCTTTCTCTTGATTTTTAAATGTTGACAACTAATTTAAAATTATTTTTTAAAGCACTGTGTGAACTGAACACACCCCTTCCCTTGGGTGTTTGTCATACAGGCTGCCGCTTGCCGTCTCCGCTCTAGTTGAAGATGGAGCAGTTCCTTAGCACCTCCCAGGCTCAGAACCTGTCCTCCCTGCAGCATGGAGTGCTCCAGACACCCCCCCCCCCCCCCCCCCCCCCCCCCCCCCCCCCCCCGCAAACCTTGTCTATTGGATTCTCCCAATAGCCAGGGCCAGCTGATCCTGCTACTTCCTCCAAAGCTGCTTCTAATCACATTTATTCCTTTTTCAATTATAAAGTGTTTCGTGATTATTGGAGAAAAACCTGAAGAAGAAAAAAAATCACAAGAAGGGAGATAAAAATCACTGGCATGGCACCATCCTGAGATAACCCCATTTGTATTTATTTCTGACATATTTCCTTTTAGTCTCTTTATATAAGTATGAGTTTTATGTAAACTATAATATGTGTTTTATTAAACTATATATTGCGTAAATATATGTCTTATAAGTTGGATTCACATGGTACCCACAGAGTCAGCTGTGTGCCTCCCCCTCTTGCCTGCCTTTTGGGGCTCAGATACATGCAGACTGGTTGGTGATCCCCACACCCCTCTGTCCATTGTCAGCTTGCAGCTGGATAAACCTTCCAGAAGGTTCTTGGGGTACAGACATTAGCATCCAAGTGACCTCATTTACATTATAATTGGTATCTGTGGTGGAGAAGGGACTTCTGCCACATGGGTTTAAATTTTTCATTCTCTTAACCGAGATTCAAGAAGATAAGCCTACAGGGTATTGGAATTATGCAGAATTTAAATGAGAAATAGTCGGGTGGGAAATGAAACAGCTCTGTTTAATTTTTCCAGAGTAGGTTCCTGTGGACTAAAGGGAAAAAGGACTGGTAGGGAAAATGTTTCTTCACTTGTTGAAAGGGAACACAGGTACCAAGGAGACCGTGGAATTGGTCTGAGATACTAGGATACAAAAAGTGTTTCTGGGACTAGAGGAAACGGGACCCTTTTTCCCTAAGGAGAGGAGTTTGGATGCAGAATATGCACGAATGTTCTTGCAGCCTGGTTTGTATTACTAAAACCCTGGAAACAAACAAAGGTGCATCAATAATGACTAAGCTCTGGTATCTACTTTTTTCCTCTTTTTTTTTTTTTGAGGTACCGGGGCCAGAGATTGAACTCAGGACCTTGTAGGTGGGAAGCCAGTGCTCAACCACTGAGCCAGATCTGCTTCCTGAGTTGGTTTTTTCATTTGTTTGCTTGTTGTTTGTTGTTTTGTTTCTAGGAGGCACCGGAAGCCAAACCTGGAACCTCCCTTGTGTGAAGCAGGTGCTCAACCACTTGAGCTGTATCTGCTCCTGAAATATGGTGTATCTATTCCATGAAATGTTATCTGGGAGTTGGGAAGTAGTTCCGTTTGTGTTGGCATGGGAGGATGTGAATCATGCAAATTGCAGAATAACCTGGTAGTATGATCCCATTCTTATTACTCCTTCAAATATTTCTGTGTACCCATATATAAATGCATTAGAGGTCTGGAAGGATCTTTACCAAAGGCAATGCCAACTTTGGAGCCAGGAGTTTTTTGTTTGTTTATTTTTTCAGGAGGTACTGTGGATCGAACCCAGAACCATGCTCCCCAGTGAGAGTTGGTTTTTTCATTTGTTTTTAGGAGGTACTGGGGATCGAACCTGGGACCTTGTACGTGGGAAGCAGGCACTTAGTCACTTAGTAGCTATATCCGCCTTCCCCTGTATTGTATCTTTTTTTTTTTTAAAGATTTATTTTATTTATCCTTCCCTCATTGTTTGTGCTCGCTGTCTGCTCTCTGTGTCCCTTTGCTGTGTGCTCTCTGTGTCTGCTCATCTTCCTTTTAGGAGGCACCGGGAACCAAACCTGGAACCTCCCGTGTGGGAGAGAGGCCCTCGATCACTTGAGCCACCTCAGCTCCTTGCTTTGTTGTGTCTTTCATTGTCTTTCCTCTTCGTGTCTCCTTGTTGCATCATTTTATTGAGTCAGCTTGCTATGCCTGCCTATCACCCCAGCTCGCTGTCTTGCTCTTCTTCTTCAGGAGGCACTAGGAACCAAACCCAGGACCTCTCATGCAGTAGGTGGAAGGGCAATAGCTTGAGACACATCTCCTTCCCTTATTGTATCTTAAGTAGCCTCAGTCCCTTTCTGGAAGTCAGTGACGTACAGAAAACAAAATAGGTCAAAAGTACATTCAGGAAAGCCGATGTGGCTTAGTGGTTGAGCACTGGCTTCCCACATATGAGGTCCTGGGTTCAATCTTAGGTCCTCGTTCCTCAAAAAAAAAAAGTATATTCAGGATGTTTTAAACCCTTTTGAACAAAGTTGCTCTCTACAGTGGGAAGCAAGATTGTTACTTGGGGATGGTGAATGAGGATCAAAGTGTTGAATGTTTCTTTACTACGTGCTGTTTCTTTGAACATTGCAAGTTCACTCTACTGATGTTCACTACATCACTGAGAGTACAGCAAACTCCAGTGCCCGCCGGAGTGCCCCCTGCAGGCAGGCAGGGTGGAGAGCAGTGGGTACAGGACTGAACTTGGGTGTCCCCTGCTATCCTCTTGAAGGGGGCCCCAGCACTCAGCTCCAGCCAGATGTCTCCTCACTCCCAGCGGCTCCTGCTCTGTGCTGCCCAATGCTCTGATTTTCAAGAGAAGTCAGAAGTTCTGACTTTAAATGTAGGCCGTTATTTTGAGCTTTTTTGTTTGTAGTGGGCCCCCCAAAATATTTGTACCAAGGGTAGAGCCACCTGTGGGTGACCGCTTTGCTACCTCTGCTGTTGCCCTGTGACTGTAGCTTTAGGTAGATGCCAGGCAGGTTAATGGCTTGTCTTCTCTAGGTTTGGGCACCTCTGGTGGCCCTCAGTTTCCAGCTCTGCATCATGAGCACTTTTAGAGCCAGCTCTTCCTGTGACCTTTGAGAGGTGCCAGTGGTCTGCCGCTCTTGCCAGAGACAACAGGGAAAGGGGATTTGCGGTCAAAGACAGATTTGACAGCATATGTATTTCTAGGTGACTATAGCTGATTTCCTCTAATAGAGTTTATTTAATCAGTTTTATTGATATGTATTAGTAATGCATATAATCCATCTAAAGTGTACATTCAACCTAATGGATTTTTTTATAAGGTAGGGCACAATTTATTGCACACTAAACGTTATTTTATTGTTTAAGATTTATTTATTCCCCCTCCCCCACCCCCATTGTCTGCTCTTTGTGTCCATTCACTGTGCGTTCTTCTGTGCCTGCTTGTATTCTTATTAGGCCTCTCCAGGAATCAATCCTGGGACCCTCTGGAGTGGGAGAGAGGTGATCATTCTCTTGGACCACCTCAGCTCCCTGATCTGCTGCATCTCTTATTATCTCTCCTCAGTGTCTCTTTTTGTAGTGTCATCTTGCTGCGTTAGCACTCCTGTGCAGGGCAGCACTCCCTGTGAGCCAGCACTCCCTGTGGGCCAGCACTCCACATGAGCCCACACTCTGTGTGGGCCAGCTTGTCACCCGGGCCAGCTTGCCTTCACCAGGAGGCCTTGGGTATCGAACCCTGGATCTCCTATATAGTAGACAGGAAGCCAATTGCTTGAACCACATCTGTTTCCGCCAACATAATGGACTTTAAAAAAAATTTTTTTTAAAGATTTTTTATTTATTTCTCTTCCCTCCCCCCCCCCCCCCCCCAGTTGTCTGCTCTCTGTGTCCATTCGCTGTGTGTTCTTCTGTGACCTGGTCTATCCTTATCAGCGGCACCAAGAATCTGTCTTTCTTTCTGTTGCGTCATCTTGCTGCATCAGCTTTCTGTGTGTGTGGCGCCATTCCTGGGCAGGCTGCACTTTCTTTCACGCTGGGCGGCTCTCCTTACGGTGCACACTCCTTGCATGTGGGGCTCCCCTATGTGAGGGGCACCCCTGCGTGGCACGGCACTCCTTGCACGCATCAGCACTGCGCACGGGCCAGCTCCACATGGGTCAAGGAGGCCCGGGGTTTGAACTGTGGACCTCCCATGTGGTAGGCAGGTGCCCTAACCACTGGGCCAAGTCCACTTCCCTCATTTTAATTTTTAAAGTCTGGCACTAATGGCATCGTCATTCAATGTATGGATCAGTTTTAGCTTTTAATAACTTTTTCTTGGTACTCATATGTTAAAGGCAGAAATTCCTCACAAGATAGCTGAAATAATCCATATAATCCATAAAATGGTATGAAGACCAAATAATAAATCTGGATGCTTTTTTGTCATTGGGATGTAGTTTACATACCATAAAATGCCCAGAACTTGGGTTGCAGCTGTCAGTGAGCGTTGACAGCTGTCGATACCCATGTAAAACATCACCCCAGTCAGGACAGATAACATTTCCATTACCCTAGAAAGCTCCCTTGTGCTCTTTTCTAGTTAACAACCTCTGCACCCACTCCATCAGACAACTGCTTTTCTGATTTCTATTGCTCATGCTACAGTATATCTATTTTTTAAGCACAACATTAAAAAAATAAAAAAAGACTTAGCACCTTCAGAATTGCTTGTCTGTACCCTGTCACTGCCTGTGATTTCTTTACAAGCTTAGACAACCCCAGGCCCTGTATGAAAGCCTCTTTCTAAATATCTGTGGATATGAGGGACCTCCTAAGTTGGACAGTTGGAATTGATTTCTGGACTGCATTTGCATCTCTCTGTGAAGCAGTTTCTAGCCTAAGGGCGGCGTGTCCTCCAGGATTAATGAGAACTGTGTGCTTGGGGGATGGGAGCAGGACGGGCCAGCGTGGTAGGGGGTGCTGTTTTTTTGCAGCAGAGGTTAGGAGCTCCCATCTTTGGGTGAGCACACACTTTAGGTTAACGTCAATGGGATTTAGCTAGGCCCACGGAGAGAGAAATCGAAACCGGAACGTTTGAAAAAACAAACAACAACAACCCCGAGTTCTGGCCCAGAACAGCAGAACAGCCCCGTGGCGCGGGGGGAGGGGCGCGCCGCACGCCAAGGCTGCGCGCTTCCGGGACAGGGTTTTCTCCTGCCTCCCTATGTGGTCTGGTTGTGCGTTTGTTGTGAAATGAACCAGTTTTCCTTTGGCCCGCCGTGTGTACTTTACATCTGATTGGAAACAGGAGGACTCCTTTGATTGGAGAGATCTATGGGCCTTCAGAGTTGGTTCACAAAACAGCCCATCTCTGGATGGATTTACGTAAGAGATTTAAAGTCCTTTGAATTGAAGTTAATATATTTCACAGGGTAAACAGTAGGAAAGTGAAATCCTCAAAGAATCACTACTTCTAAACTCCCGGGTGGTAATTCTATACGTATGTTAAAAAATGAATGTGTGCTGGCAAGCCTAACAGGAGAGACGGGAAGGGAGGAAGACAAGGGGATTGGGTGAGGAAAAGGAGCAAATGTTTCTGCTGTTGTTGGCAGAGGAAAACTGTAGATGGAAATAAATTCTTGCCCTGCGTGACCCTCCCCCCAGATTTTATGAGTTGGGGTACCTGACTCAGAGGAAGGTCAGGAGCAGTTTGTTTTATTTTCTTTTTAGTAATTGGTACTTATGCAATTAATATATTTTCTTTGTAAGAAATTTTAAACAGGACAGATAAGGCTGAAGTTTCTTCAGTCCCTCCCCTCTCTGATCCCAGGCCTCTTCTTTGTAGAAGAATCAACCAAAAGCTAAGCTTCCACCCCGCATGTCCCCCCGCCCCATGCCATGCCATGGCTCCCTTGTCTGTTTGCTTGTTGTTTTTGCTTATTGTCTGCTTGATTTTTTCTTTAGGAGGCACTGGGAACGGAACCCAGGACTTCCCATGTGGGAGGCAGGCTCTCAACTGCTTGAGCCACATCTGCTCCCTGCTTGTTTTTTGTTTTTTGCTTTGTCTGCTCATTGTTTTTGCTTATTGTCTGTCATTTTTAGGAGGCACTGGGAACTGAACCTGTGACCTCCCATGTGAAAGGCAGGTGCTCAGCTGCAAAAGCTAAGGTTTTACTGTTTCTCTTCCCAGACTTTATACACATCTATGTCCTGGGTACCCATAGGAAATTAGAAAATATCTAGCAGTGTCTTGGAATCTTTGTTGTTGTTTATATAAATGGTATGACATTGTTCTAAAAGGTTGATTTCCCACTTAGCCCTGTCAGTGTAATAAATTTTTGTCATCTTTAACTTTTTTTTTTGAAATAATTTCAAACTTACAAGACAGTTGTAAAAATAATACAAGCCCCAAGCAGAGAACTCGAGCATACCCTCATCCCTCCCAGATACCCAGGTCCACCAGTTTCAACATTTGCCACCTTTGCCTTTTTTCCCTCCCTCTCTTTCATCCATCCATCCTTCCATCCATCTTTATTTTCTGAACATTTAAGAGCAAATTGCATATGACATACTCTTTGGACACATAATTCTTCCATGTACATTTCCTGTGAACAAGGGTATTCACCAGAAGTACAGTTATCAAGTTTAAGAAATTTAATGTTGATATAAAGCTTACATTCTATATTCCCACTTTTTCTTAGGTTCCAATAATGTCCTTATCAGCCTTTTCTCCTCCATTCTTAGATCCCATCCAGTACCATGTATTGCATTTAATTGTCAGTATCTCTTTAGTTTCTTTTTTTTAAATAGTGGAAACACACACATATTTATAATATAAATCTCCTTATACCAGCCCCTCCCAAGCATACCATTTGGTGGGATTCATCACGTTCATGATGTTGCAATGTCCTCCCCACCATCCATAACTAGCACTTTCCCTTCACCCCAACAGAAGCCTATGCTGTTTTGCATGCCTCCCATTACCTCTGCCCCCAACCCCGGTAACCTGTACTCTATCTTTTGTCTCTTTAAGTTTGCATAGTCTCTGATATTTTCTTTATGGCTACCATGAGGCTTAAATTTAACATCTTAAATCTATAAGAGTCTCATTTGCTTTGATACCAACTTAACTTCAATAGCATACACAAACTGTATTCCTATACTCCTCTGCCCCCCTACTTTTTGTAGTTTCTGCCTCAAATTGTATATTTATACATTCCAATTCTAAAACCACTGATTTATTACTACATTTTGTGCATTTCCCTTTAAGGCCCTGAAGGAAGTAAAAAGTGGTATTACAACAAAAATACAATAGCACTGGCTTCTATCTTTGCCCATGTCATTATCTTTGGCAGAGATATTTGTTTCTTCGTGTGACTTCAGTCACTTGTCTGATGTCCTTTCCTTTCAACCTGCAAGTTTTACTTTGGCATGTCTTGTAGGGTTGGACAAGTGATGACAAAACTCCTCAGCTTTTGTTTAACTGGGAATGTCTTAATCCTGCCTTCATTTTTTTTTAAGATTTATTATTTATTTATTTATTTCCCCTCCCCCCCGCCCCATTCCTATTGTCTGCTCTCTGCTGTCTGCGTTCTTCTGTGTCTACTTTCCTTCTTGTTGGTGGCACTGGGAATCTGTGTCTCTTTCTGTTGTGTCACCTTGCTGCATCAGCCCTCCATGTATGTGGCACCGCTCCTGGGCAGACCACTTTTTTTCACGTGCGGCAGCTCTCCTTGCAGGGAGCACTCCTTGTGCCTTGTGTGTGGCACTCCCCTGCACAGGGGTACCCCTGCTTGGCATGACATTCTTGCATGTATCAGCACTGCGTGTGGGCTACCTTACCACATGGGTCATAAGGCCCTGGGTTTGAACCCTGGACTGCCTATATATGGTAGATGGATGCTCTATTAGTTGAGCCAAATCTGCTTCCTCCTCCTTCATTTTTGAAAGACAGTTTTGCCAGATATAGAATTCTAAATTGGCAAATTTTGCTTTCAGTAGTTTAAATATGTTTTTCCCACTGCCTTCTTACTTCCATGTTTCCATTGAGAAATCAGCACTTATACTGGGGCTCCCTTGTATGTGACATGTTGCTTCTTTCATGTGGCTTTCAGAATTCTCTGTCTTTGGCATTGGCTAGTTTGATTGTAACATGGCATGGTGTGGGTCTTTTTGGGTTTGTCCTGTTTGGAGTTCATTGAGAATCTTGGATGTGTAAATTCATGTCTTGCATTAAATTTGGGAAGTTTTCAGCCATTATTTCTTCAGATATTTTGTGCTCCTTTCTTACTTTTTTCTTCTGAGATTACTACAATGTGTAAATTGGTGTACCTGACGGTATCCGACTGGTTTCTCAGCTGTATTTACTTTCCTTCGTTCTTTCTTCCTCAGACTGGATGATTTCAATTGTCTTATCTTCAAGTTCACTGATTCTCTCTTCTGCCAGCTCAGCTCTTCTTTTGAAACCCTCTAGGAAGGTTCTACTTTTCTGTTACTGTGCTATTCAGCTCTGTTTGGTTCCTTTTCATAATTTCCATTTCTCTATTAATATTCTCTTTATTTATTTTATTTTATTTTTTAAAATTATTTATTTATTATTTTTTTTAAAATTACATTATGAAAAATATGAGGTCCCATTCAACCCCACCGCCCCCGCCCCCCACACCCCCCACAGCAACACTCTCTCCCATCATCATGACACATCCATTGCACCTGGTAAGTTCATCTCTGAGCATCACTGCACCCCATAGTCAATGGTCCACATCATAGCCCAGACTCTCTCACGTTCCATCCAGTGGGCCCTGGGGGGATCTATAATGTCCCGTAATTGTCTGTGAAGCACTATCCAGGACAACTCCACGTCCCGAAAACACCTCCACATCTCATCTCTTCCTCCCGTTCCCCACACCCAGCAGCCACCATGGCTACCGTTCCCACACCCATTCCACATTTTCTCTGTGGACATTGGATTGGTTGTGTCCATTGCACATCTATGTCAAGTGAGGGCTTAGATTCCATATGGGTACTGGATGCACTCCTCCCGCTTCCAGTTGTAGACACTCTAGGCTCCATGTTGTGGTGGTTGATCTTCTTCAACTCCATGTTAGCTGAGTGGAGTAAGTCCAATAAATCAAAGTGTAGGAGCTGAAGTCTGTTGAGGCTCTGGGCCTGGGTGTCATATTATCAGTCCAGAGATTCGAATCCCCTACATATATCTTAAACCCAGCACCGACTACAATTCCAATAAAGTAGCATGCAAGTCTTGTGAAAAGAGATCCCCTCTGAGTCCAATTCCATCACGCAGAAACACCAGCTCCAAAGAAGGGCTATCTGTCATGGCAGTGAACCCCTTCTGCCATGACCATGGAACCCGTGGGTCTCTTTATCCCTCAAAAGAACCAATACCTGGGGTTGTATCTACCTTATCTGTCTCTTGGACTCTGTTCAGTTGTACATAGGGGTATTCCTTCTGACAACCTCCAGACTCTTTTTTAGAGACTCACAGCCTTATAATCTTTTATTTTCATCTATTGTTTTCTTGATTCCCTGTAGTTGTTCATGTTTTCCATGAACTCTTGGAGCATATTTAGGACCATATTTAGTCTTGAGCATATTTAGTCTTTGTTTGCATATCCCAGGTCTGATCCTCTTCATTGATAGTTTCTAATGCTTTAATCATCTCAGGTCCCTGGGCCATCACTTCATGTTTCTTTGTATTTTTTGTTACTTTTTGTTGAAACCTAGGCATTTTGATGTTTTAATGTGTTATAGCTGGATATACTCTGAGGCATCTGTTCTTTAAGCTTGTTTCCAGCTAGTGTTATGATAGAGCTTTCCTTGAATGCCAGGAGCTAACCAAAAAAAAGGAAAAAATGGAAACACCTTTCCCAGTCTTTACGGATTGGCCTGTGCCAGTGCTCTCCTTCAGAGCTTATGCATACTATGAGTGTAGAGAATAGCTCCAGGCCAAAGTGTAGGCACCTCGCTGGTCCTTTCTGCACACGTTTCTTGTCTGAGACATGCACATGCGGCCTAGGAATTCCCCCGTTTATGTAGATATGAATGTCCCTCTTAAGGAACAGTTTCCTCACAATCCCCAGCACTGCACAGTATGTCCCACAGCCAGCCCTCCCTTGCCCCAGGCAGCCTTGTGACTGCCCTCCCACAGCATTCCTTAGGGGAGCTCTGTGAGCTGCTTTCTACACGCAGGGCAAGTTCTGGGACTGTGAGTCCCTTGGCCACCACCAGACAGATGGGGCCAGATGCAAGCTCCCAGCACGTGCCTGCGGGTTGCTCTGCTCCTTCTGGAACTGCACTGGGAGCGCAGGCCAACCGCATGCCAAGCTGGTGAGGGGAGGAGCAGGGGCAAGCCAGGGCACCCAGACGTCCTACAGCTTTTAAGTAGCGTTTTTCTTGATTTGGTGCTTGCCCTGTTACTTCAGCCCTTTGTTTGTTTTCTGGAGTTTTTAGAAAGATGTTTCTGTCAGCTCTTGCTAGTTGTTCAAAGCTTCTCTCAGGATGGAGCCCTGAAGTGTCTAACTCCACTGTCTTGATGGGGGCCCTTGCCATTCTTTTTTTTAATTTTTATTTTTTATTGAAATATATCACTCATACATAAACATACATAAACAGTAAGCGTACAGTAGTTGTGAACTTACAAACCAAACATATATAACATCAAACAAACATTTGTAACATCTCATCCTACCACCAATATCTTGCATTGTTTTTAAACTTTTTTAACTAATGATTAAACAGCATTGTCAATTACTACTAAACAAAGTAGTTTTCCCATAACCAATCTGTTTATTATCTTTATTCATTTATATATGAACATACATAAACAATTAAGTATATAGTAAAAGTTGTGAATTTACAAAGCAAACATTCATCACATCATACAGGGGTCCCATACATCAACCCTCCACCAACGCCTTGCATTGTCATGAGACATTTGTTACAAGCTATGAAAGAACACTGTCAAAATCTTATTACTAATCATAGACCTTATCTTACATTTGGTGTTTTCCCCCCCAACCCATCCTATTATTATTTTTAAAATATATTTTTTATGACAGAAGTTATAAACTTATAAAACAATCATGCATATGTGCAGAATTCCCAAACAACATCCCTCCATCAACACACGACAATGTGGTGTGCCATTTGCTACAGATAAAATATCATCATCTGATTGTTACCATGTCCATAGTGTACATTTGGCTCACATTTTCCGTACTGCCTCAGTATCAACACAGTACATCTTTTGCATAGATGCAAGAATATTATATTATTACTGCTAACCACAGTCCATAGCCTTGATAGCCTTGCCATTCTTTTTAGTAGTCCCCTGGCTGCCTATCCTTTTGGCTCCATCCAGGTTTCCCTAGGTGTAAGATAAGGTGGCAGTTAGAGCAAGGACTCTGGAGCCAGATTTCCTGGATTCAAATTCCTGCTTTTCACCTACGAGCTTTGTGTCTTTGGGCAGGATTCTATAACCTCTGTGTGCCTCAGGTTTGATGTCTATACCATGAGGATCTCAGTAATAATAATGTATCTCATAGGGTTGCTGTGAGGCTTAAATGAGCTAATAGATGGAAAGTGTTTTGTGCTGGACACAAACGTTATGGGCCACTGTTGGCCGGCCATTCCCCTGTGGGTGGAAGGTCTGTGGCTTCTGCAGTTTTCACTCTTAGAAACCCTGTGGGGGTGAACACGGGTGCCCTTGTGATCCTTGTGCATGCCCCAATGAGCATTTCTCTAGGGCTGTGCGTGCGAGCGTGTTCTCCGGGGTGGGTTTGCAGAAGTGTGCTTGCTGGGTCCGTGCATCTCAGGTCCTGCTGCCCTCCAGAGGGACAGCGCCCTTTCCTGTGCCCCACCCCGGAGCACCAGCTGCTGGGCGTCACAGCTCACGCCTCTCTCCCCTCTCCCCAGGGCTTCGTGCTGGCCGTCACCATCATCCGCGAGGCGGTGGAGGAGACGCGGTGCTACTTGAGGGACAAGGAAGTCAACTCCCAGGTCTACAGCCGGCTCACAGCAAGAGGTCAGCCTCCAGCCCCTCCCGGGGCCAGGGCCACCGGGCCGCATCTCCATCACGGGCCGCTGACAGTCAGGGCAGCAGAGTTCACGGCCCGGGGCTGGCGGGCGTGCGGGCGCCCTGTGCCAGTGCGGTCACCCTTGCCTCTGGCCCCCGGGAGGCCTGCCCTGCCCGGGCCCACGGGACTCGGGCCGCATCCCCGGGCCTCCGGGCTCTTCCTAGAGTTGTCCCTGTCAGCCGACAGGGTGGCATCGACCTGGATTTACTTTCTGGACATTTGGCAGCCACCAGGGTCACGGAGGGAGGAGGGTGGGGGCCCCTCCTGTATCTGGGAGACTGCAGACGTCAAACACACACGGGCGTGTTTTGAGGGAAGGGAGGACAGCTTTAAGAGACGCTCTTTCAACAGTGAATACTTTGAAATCAAATAGTTGGAACATTATCTTTTTAAATGGCAACGGGTTTACATAAATACTGCACCTGTGAAGATTTCTTTAAAGGCATCTTATGAACCCTAGAAATTGAAAAATGGAGAGGGCGTTGTCTCCACCCACACATTTTATAGCCAAGAGGAGTGACAAGATAATCATTGAACTCCTTGCAGGACCACGTACATTTTCAATGGTGGAACTTAAAAAACCCACCCAAATCCTACATTAGAAAAGCAACAGAGCAACCCAGTGTGTCCATCTCTCTTTTCAATTACAAACTCTTCATTAGATTTACCTTTTAAGTTATAGTCAGAAATGAAAAAATATTACTCAAGGTTGCTATTGTGGCTGAAGGAAAATACAAATAGAATACTCCATAAATTTACTAATTCCATTCAGACTTTATTCCATACATGCTTTAGTATGGGTTGAAGGGAGTAAAAACTATGCTCTGCCTTCAGGAAATTTGCGAATTCTGAAAGAGAGAGGATAGATGCCTCACTGATTTGGTATCTGAGCCCAGGTGTGAACTGCTTTGTGTGACGTGCCTTCACCTTCCAAATAAGCTGTCTGGCCGTAGTTTTGGGGATTTTTAATAGGTTTTTCTTTCTCGAAAAGATGTTTGTTGGAGTAATTTATTTTTGGGTCCAGAAAACATTGAAATTTTTATAAAATTCCACAAGGGCATGACAGTGTTTTTCTTTAATGCATTTGAGTCGATTTGTATAGTTGGTCTTAAAAATGTTCAAGTCTCTGGGAGAAAGGGGGATTTAGAGTTGACACAGAAATGCCTTATTATTGCTAAACTACTGTATTTAGGACATTTTGCTACCTAAAGAAAAAAATCAGCATGCTCTTTGCAAAGGCAGGTGGCTTGGGCTTTCCATGTGGGTAATCAGAAGCCCCCTCTGGAGGGTGTTTTTTGTGGTCTGTGTATATTAAATCCTCCCTTAATAACATATTCTCACTATAACATTTAAAATGCTTGGCAACCAACAAAAGCCCCATTGGAGAGAGTGCGGTGGATCTATTTAGAGGAAAGAGGAGGGGCCTCTGGATTCCATTCATTCATCATCCAGCCTCGACCCTTCGTTGGTTCTTTTCATATTGCAATTGCTTTTCCCATGAATGATTTTTCTACCCCCCCTCCCCAGACCCCCTTCCCAGCTCCTGCTTTAACTTCACTCTGTTCTTGAAAAGGTACTAAGGAGAATTGGCAGATGGCTCTAGCATTAAAAACTTGTCCCCCTTTGTTGGGCTTCCTTTGTGTGCCCTGGTCCCACCATTGTCATGACAATGTGACAGTAGAGGAAAACAGAACCGACTTCTTAATATTAACCCAGACTCTAACCCCGCAATTTGTTTTGAAAGTCCAACAAAACGTTGAAGAAACTGTCAGCCTGGAAAGTGATGAAGGCGAGTTTAGTCATTTGATACACTTTGGGGGGAGGGGGCTATGGAAGGACCAGAATAACAAGCCCAAACTGGAAGATTTCAGAGAGAGGAAAAAAAAGAAGCCTTTTTGGGCAATACTATTTAATTACTTAATAATAATTACTTGGATGAAACGCTTCACCAACATTTTCATTTTAATACATTCAAAAGCAAAATGAGACAAATCTGTATATGGATATGTATACATATATGCTCACACAGAGCCATGCACAACTGCTTCCTTTTTAGTCACATGAATCTTTTAAATGTATTTTTCAACACTAGTTTTGGAATTTAAAAATATTTAAAGCAAGAATATCAAGTCCTTGATCACTAGATTATGTGCCATGATGTTGCTTATATTCTTCACATTTCCAATTAATCATAGCAGTACTGATACTAGTATAGTTTCACATTTTTGTCTTGAAATAATTGCTAACCAGCAAAAACGTTGCAAAAATCATAGAAAACTTCTGAGTTTCCTTCACCCAGATTTACCAATTGTTAACATTTAGCCACATTTGCCTTTTAATACTCTCCCTCTTTCTGCTTTTTTTTTTTTAATCTGACCCATTAGAGGATTAAGTTGCAAACAACATTCTCTTTTACCCCTAAATACTTCAGTGTGTAATTCCTAAGAAAGGACATTTGTTTTACATTGTTATAATCTAATTAAATACAACGTAATAAAATAAAATCAGGAAATTCAACATTGATACGTTGCTATTCATCTTATCTTCAGCCCTTACTCAAATTCTGTCAATTGTCTATATGGTGTGCTTTATAGCATTTTTTTTTCCTGGCCCAGGAAGCAATCCAGGATCACCCATTGCATTTAACTTTTCTGTCTCTTTAGAATCCTCTAGCCTGGTACAGCTCTTAGGTTTCCTTTGTCTCTCATGACATTGACATTTTCAAAAAGGACAGTGCAGTGATAGGCCAGTTATTTTGTAGCATGTCCTTCCATTTGTGTTTCCTTAAGATTAGAACCACCACATGCATTTTTAGCAGGATTTAGTATAGCTTCAGAATGCCAAAGGCATGGATTCTTGTTGGCACATGGCTAAAGTTTTAGAAGTTTTTAATCAAATGGGAACATATCAAATTTTACTTTGAGAAAAAAGAATATTGTAAACAGCTGATCTAAAAGCCCTGATAATAAAGAAGTCACAATGGAAGGAAAAATGATTGAGAATTTTTCCTCTTTTTAAAAAAATAGTTGCTTCCAACTATTTTTGGGGGTCCAGAGACCCCCAGGGAGTCCGTGGAAAGATTTCAGGGGGGGGGGTCTGTGAACTTGAATTGAAAATTTTAAAAAGTTATTTTTGTGGGGACATGTTAATGCGGGTGTGATATATTTATTAAATAATACACAGTATAGTGTAGACTTAGTACAGGGTCTATACTGGCAGAGGGGTCTGTGGAACAAAAAAGTTTAAGAACTTCTATTTTATAGCATCTTATTTCATTAATCTAACACACCAGTTGGATTAATTGTTAATGCCACCGTCATGGCTTAATATGGAGTATTTGGAGTGTTTTAATAATAAAATTTAGCCACCTGCATGGAAATGACCATTCATTCTTCTGAGACGTATTTGAGAATCCATTGCAAGCCAAGTCTGATAGGTTTCTGGATTACAGAGATTAACATGAGAGGTGGGAACTAGAGGGAAATTCATAGTCCAGTGAGTATCCAGACCTGTAAACAGATAATTCCATAGACTTAACTAACAGTTACATTTAGTGGCCTGCGTGGTGGGCCTGTGAGGTGGGCCCCCTTTCTTGAGCACTGCGCTCCTGGCGGTGGAAGGTGGGGGTTCCCAGCTTGTTCTCTGCCTGGGTCCTGGATAGCGTCCATCTCCCCTAGAGGGTGGTCCAGATGACTCACACCTGGGAAGAACCGAGCCGAGGGCCTGGGACGTGCTGTCTGCCCAGGAGGGCCAGTGCTGATGGTTTCAGGCAGGGCCTCATTAGTGTTGGCCAGCACACACACGGAGGTGCAAGCCAGGGGCTGGACTGCGAAGTCTTCCCAGAGGAGGGGCCCTTCATCCTGCATCACACAGGGTGAGGGGGAGCAGGAGCAGAGACATGATTTGTGGAGCTCAGTGTAAAAATGGAGTGTGGGGCCCTGGTTCAAAAATGAAGAATTCCCAGACGGTGAGAGCAGAGCATTAGAGCTGGCAGGGGCCCCACGGAACGTGGGGTCTCATGTCTGTGGGGCCGGCCCTGAAGAGCAGATCTTCGTGCTCTTCGCACGAAGCAGAGCTCAGGGCCACAGGCTGTCACCCTGGGAGTATGGGGTACAGAACCCCTGGTGTTGGCTCCGTCTTGTTCTTCCCATGTGATTCCTGAGTGCCCTCCCTCCTGGGAGAACAAAAGAAAAGGCCGCGTAGGCCACTGAGAACCTGAGGCTCTGGGAAGGTCGATTCTGTGATCCAAGAATTCGTATCCAGGGCATGTTACAGGAAGGAGATGACATCGGAGCTGTTTGAAAAATGCTGTCCAAATGGGAAAGCAGGAGTAAAATGAAGACTGTTAATAATTTACTTAACAGCTACCATAAGCCGACCAGTGGATTGGCTGCAGTCTAGTCTGTACTTTTTCAAACAACCCCGTGGAGATAGCTTGTACAGATGGGGAAACTGAGGCTCAGAGAGGAGAAGCATCTTGTCTGAAATGATGTAGTAAGTTAAGAGTAGAGCTGGCATTCAAGCCCAGATTTTTGTGAATGTGAAAGCCCAACCTTTTGTTCTGGGCACCTACCATGTGCCTGGAGCCCAGCTCAGCACTTTTGCATGTAATGTCTCAATGGTTGCCATGGTGATCAGCCTTAACACACATGCTATGTAAGGGCTTTAAGATTCAAGTCTTTTAAAATACATTTCCAAGATCAAAAAACCCTCCCAATCCAGCTCCTTGCTCTTAAGATTCTATAAGCCTGCTACTGTCATAGTAGGTAGGGAAGAGTGCTTTCAGATCAGTCTGCAAGTCCTTGCCTTCCTACTTGAAATCCATATTTAAACATAGTTGATCAGAGACTTAAGAGAGGTTCTTAGGCCTTAATTGGTTTTTATGGTTTTAATTACAGAGCTGCCTTTTCAAATTAATAAGCCTCCAGTAGCACTGGAAATGCCAAAGCCAGAAAAAAGACGATCTTGAAGTAGGAGCAGACCCAGCAAAACTTAATTTTGTTACTCAGAAGACTTGGGCTGGGTCAGGATGGAATAATTAGTGAATGGATTATTCCTCTTTATACTTCTCTCCCTTAAACCAAAACTTTAATTCTGAAGGATTTGCCTCAATTATCACAGGCGATAGGGAAATTGGATTTGCATTTTCCCAAGATGAATTACCATGAGTCTTCATACCAGGAATGCCTTTTTGGACTAACTTCAGATCAAGGGCTAAATGAAGCAAGGGGATAATTAGCCTTGAAAGAGCAAACAGAAGCATAATTAACACAATTGCTGATGTGTCTTCCTGCTGGGGACAGCTGGGCCGAGGGTTCACCGTAAGTCATAAGTTAAATGGACACACAGAATCAAGAGAAGCCCTCCTGGCTTTAGCTTTTTAGTCCTGTGTACATGTGTGGTGTGAAGAAGCGAACTTTTACCCACCGTATTCCGCACCGGAGTGTGGGAACCTGCCTTTCCGCCTCTCGACTTCTCTCCAGGTGGGTTAGCGGTATCCTGGGACTCTTCCACAGTTACAGAATTGCATGGAACCTCAGGGACCTCCCTCCCACTTGAGAGTGATAGCTGTTTTTCAGTTCAATTCGAAATCCACTTTGGGCCATTATTTAAGATTGCTGTTAATGTACTTCAATTTTGAGATCCAAGGAAGATTTTTCTTCTGTGGAGTTGTATTCCATTGGAATGAATCAGGAGAAAGTAGATTAGCATAGGGAAGATGCATTCATTAAGAGAAAACTGTTTAATTAACTAAATTGAAACTCTGTATTCCTAAACACAAACACTATGTT
The DNA here is from genome assembly GCF_030445035.2 of Dasypus novemcinctus. Classification (NCBI taxonomy): domain Eukaryota; kingdom Metazoa; phylum Chordata; class Mammalia; order Cingulata; family Dasypodidae; genus Dasypus; species Dasypus novemcinctus. Next base: position 55,482,862 of record NC_080696.1, on the reverse strand, counting down.
TTCAGTATTAACTGTTCAGACATGGAAGAACCCTAAGATACGCTTTATGATTTTTTAAAAAAGCAGATTTATTAAGGAAATAATTCACCTACCCTACAATTATCCATTCAAAGTGTACAATTCAGTGATTTTTGGTATGTCCACATGTATGTGCAACCATCACCACAGTCAATTTTAGGACATTCTCATCATCTTGAAAAGAATCCTGTACCCTTTAGCCATTCCCTCCTTATCCCCCATCTCCCAAACCCCAGTGCTTGGTAGCCACTAATCTTTTCCATCTCTGTAGGTTTTCCCGTCTGGACATCTCATGTGACTAAGATCATATAATATGGGATCTTTTGCAGTTGACGTCTCTCCCTTGGCATGATGTTCAAGGGTCACCCATGTTGTAGCATGCATCAGTACTTTTTATGGCCTATGATACTTGTTAAAAAGAAGATTCAAGTGGTAGACTTTTTGATGTTATGCAGTAGAACAGCAGGGACCTCACATACAATTCAATGAGCAACGAATTCCCCTTCCCAAGCTTCCCTTCTTCAGATACAGAGCATCAGCATTTACAAGTCTTATTTAAAACAGGTTTTGCCAAATTCTTGCACGTTCTCTGACAGACACAAAGCTTTTGCAGCTCCACAGGGTTGGACCTTTCTTTTCAAGTGCTTAATTTCGCATCATTGATGAACTGATCTATTTTTTAATTAAGACACAAATACCTGAAAAATCCCATATGCAAATTGCACTGTTATCTTTCCCAAAAGGTATACCCCACCCCACGCTCCGCACCCCTCCCCCCTCCGGGAATCATCACTATTGGGCACTGTAAACAGGGAAGACCATTTATATATTTATTCAAAAAGTCTCTGTGGGATGTAAACATGCTACATTTAAACTTAGGCTTTTTTTTTTTTTTTTTTAGAGATCCGCCTATTTAAACAAAGGCCCCTTGAAATGGTGTGGTATTTATAGTAATACTTTTCATCCCTTTGCCGGATTTCAAATAACAGGCTTTTCTCAGGCTTTGGGGGAATGCAGACAACTCTATTTGAATATGAAAATTTCAGCTTTAAACCTCTGACCTCCACTGGGTCTGCAGAGGCATTTTAATGTCAACCCCAGGAAATGTACACACGCAGCAGAATTTACAACTCAGCACTGTCACCGTCAGATTAGAGCATGAATTAAAGAGTAGTACATTAACCAGGCTTAGTGCATGGAGATTGCCGTTACACAGCAGCAATCAATGTCCTGCTTGCACGGTGAAACACACAAAGTATAGCTGGCGGTGTTCGGGTCAGAAAATAGGCCCGCACATACTAGTGCTCCCGAATACATTTAAATTTTTTTTTTTTTCAGTCTGTTCTGCAATTTGACTGAATTGTCATTTACTTGTTTCAACTCAAGGGAAACATCTGGTTTCTCCCTGCAACGTAGACAGACAGCTCTTATTCTGAAGCTGTGATCCATGCAAAGGCATGGTTTGGGCTCAATAGGTTTGCTTATGAAAGGCTTGGGGTCCATCTCTACAGAAATAAACAGCCCTCGTAATTGGAAGTTTGTTCCCTGTTATAAACGCAGACTCAGAGGTGATTTGAGGGAAGTGGTGAAAGGGATAAATTTATTTTATAGAAGGCATTTAATGATTTAGGATGTGGCCAGCAGAGGATTTTCCACTTAACCTTTGCAAAAATCTCTTACCCAACTTTTCTGGAGTCTCTTCGAATGCGTTTACAAATCCCAGAGTCTAGAGTCTAGTAATGGGGTGTTACAGGACCCAAAAGATTAGAGAGAGGTCCTGGGGGGAGGAAAGTTAAGAATTCTGTGACCTCGGTTCCTAGGGCAGGTCCTTGTGTGCCTATGTGCTGTGACCAGGGACCAGCTGCATAATTTGCAGGGCCCAGCACGAAATGAAAACGCGGGGAATCTTGCTCAAAAATTAAGGATTTCAGGATGGCAACGAGAGCATCCAAGCTTTGGCCCTGTACGAATGCTCGTTGCCTGCCCTGAAGCTGGGCCGGCTTCCCTCAGAGTTAGGAGAAGAGGAGAGAGAAAAAACTAAAACAGGAGTGCTTCAGAAGTAAGCCTTCTAAATTCTCAGAGGAATGTCGTGAGGGCGCGGGTCTATTTTCTTTCTAGTCAGATGGACGAAAGGCGAGGTCCTGCTCTTTTGAGATAGGTAATCGTTGTAAGTGTGCCTTCCGCCTCTGTTATGTTTCTTTGTTAGGAAGAAAGGGAGCCCTGCCTGAGTTTGTCCCCATCCCTCCCCCATCTGCCCCCCCCATTCCCCCCCCCCCCCCAAGAACAGTTATGGAGGATGGAGAGCGGAATTTAGTTTAAGGTTCGAAGTTAAGTGTTTGGGGCCCTTTCCACAATCCCAAGAGGTTTCTTGCCTTCTCTGAGTTAATCCCTGCTGTTGCTCGCTTGCTCAGCTGTTCCTCAATTCTAATTTAGGTCTCCGTTTTCTCACCCTCCTCTTCCTCCCTCCCTAGTTGTACATTTTCTGCTAAACTGTGACCTGTTAGATAGGGGCATTTTATTCAGATGTCTACAACTAATCAGAGTGTCTTGCTGGTAGCAAATTCCCAGTAAATGTCGGAGTAAGAATTCGACTATCTGCTTTCCCTTCTCTTTTTCTTCCTTTCCTTAAGGTTTTATTTGCCTTTCCTATCCTCATTCAGAACACACACATTATAAATATGTATCCAACATGCCAGGCCCACACTGCATATTTTTGATCACCATAAAACTGCAGCTGGGGTGGGAAGTCAAAATATGTGATTGGCACCATGCGTTTGTTCAGTAGAATGGGAGTCAAGCATCTCTCTCTGTTCCAGCCACAAAGCTGGAGCTCATCCTGAAAAAGTGCTAAAGAAGGAACCGTGGCTAAGAAATACGAGTGGCCTCAGGACGGTGGCTCCCGTTTTACCCTCCTCTTGAGATTGCAGCAGTGGCCTGTGGGCTGACAGACAGGCTGTGCAGTGGGAGAGTTTGCAGGATGCAGCGGCCGCTCAGAAACTGGTCTCCGAACAGCGGATTAAAGGGCTTTTTTGTGGAGGTGGAGCAGATGGACCTAGAGAGGCAGAGTTCAAATTAACTGATAATAAATCAGGACAGTTGTAGAAGGCCGAAATCTGGGCCTGGTCATTTAAATATCTGAGCTAATTTATTTTTTGTTTGAGCTAATTTAAATGTATTTCATTTACTTATTAGAAAAGCACCTCATGCTTATTATAAGAAAATTAATGTGAAAAGGGTAGAAAGTAAATACGTCAGAGAAAGAGCCAAATCCTCTACCTCCTGGACTGAATCACCATTAATCCTTTTATTATAATCCTCCTGGCTTTGTCTTTAGTCCTGCTAATATGCACACACATACACAGACAATTGTTATTTAATGAGAATTAAAACGTGTACATTTCTTTGAGTTAAATTTTAAGAGAAAACTTGTAGCTAGAACACAGGCGTGAGACTTCGGGTCAGGCCACCAGCATAAATTTTAGTAGTAAAACCAAAGACAATGTGTAAATTTATGTTTGGGAAAGTTGGGGCAAGCTCAGGTGAAAGAAAAGTTCACTGGCGCCACGGGCCATGTTGAATTTACGAGCTCCCTCCTCGGCCTTGAGAGACTCACCAGGAGGAGCTGCCATCTGTGCACAATTTGTTCTGTTACCCCCTAGTGGAACAAGAGGAGTTGTTCAGGCAGTAAGGTTCACATTAGACCCTCTCTTCATCCATTTCTAAAGATCTTACTCTTCGGATTAGAGGCTCTTCTCCATTCCTTTTGTAAATACGTTCACTGGCGCCCACGGCGTAGGGAACACTGAGGCTGGCAGGTCTCTCTGGTATGTCGAGACGCAGCCCTTTGCGTTGAGTTGAGCACCGTGTTTTATAAAAACGATGCAGACTGGAGTGCTAGGTGCTCACTTAGCCAGGTGAGGTAGCTGTACCAGGAGAGTTCAGGAGAGGCTTGGCTCAGCTTGTTACCATTCATTGTTGTGTGTGGTAGAAATTAATAGTGTTGTGTATAGAACTTTTAATGCCAGATTTACTTATGGTTATAATAACAAATTAATTAAATAGGACTATTAGTTAAAATGAAACCCTTTGGAGGCTATTCGAGTTGTTTCATAGAAATGATTTGATTGCATTGATACATCTCATTGGTGATGAATTACTAAAATATATGTTGAAATATTAGGTTGAAAGTGTAAAATAGTCTGAAAAATTGTACAAGTCTAGAGTTGTGCACTCTAGATGATTTCGTGACTTTTAAGTTCTTTCAGCTAAGGAAATGAAAGCTAGAAATCATATACAGTAAGGGCCAGCTGATTCATGATTGCCACTTTACCCCCCTATTTCTGGCCTCAGCTCCCCTGCAGAGCATTTCTGACCACCTCCTCTCCTACCAATCATCATTTCCTTATCACCTCCACTGGAATGGGAGCTCTGTGTATCCCCAGCACTTAAAACACTTGGCATACCACAGGCGCTCAGTAAATGTTGTTAGTTGGATGGTCAAATCCAGTGCTTTCTGTATGCTGGGCACTGTTCCAGGTCCTTCTCCCAAGGGAGATACTTCCCTCCTTTCTGCTCCCTTAGCACACTGGATCTTCCATCATTTCACACACCATTTTGCACTAATGGCCATCGTTCTGGCTGTCTTTCTCACTAGATGGGGTTGGTAGGCAAATTGCAGCCAATGGGCCAAATCTGGCCCATTGCCTTTTTAGGTATGCCCTGGGAGCTAAGAATAGTTTCTATGTTTTTAAAATGTCAAATATAAATGTCAAGAGGACTGCTGTTAAAAAATTGAAAAAAATAAAAAAAATAAAAAGACTGTTGTTAGCCTTTTGGGGAGAAAAGTTGTTGAAAGGGTTGAGGACATTGCATCTTGGCCCTCAAAGTCTAAAGTTTCTGCTATCTGGCCTTTTACAGAAAAAGTTTGTTGATTCCTGCACTAGACGGTAGCTTTTTGAGGAAGTGGGGACTGAATCAATCTTTGAATTCCCAGGACATAGCACTCAGTAAATGTTTGAGTTGCACTGAGCTCACTGTTTTTTATTCTACACCCTGGAGGCAGACAGATGTGGTGCAAACCTTGACACCATCCTATTTTAGCTCTGAGCCTTTAGGGGAAGATTGAGCCTCCCTGAGCCTACTTCCTCATCTTAAAACTGAGATGATAATACCTAACTGAACAGCTGCTGTGAGGATTAAATGAAGCCATCAGTATCTTTATAAAGTTTAACATAGAATTACTTTTTAGTCTTAGTTGATATTGTTTATCTAGATAAACAGCCAGTAAAAATTATATAGCCTGTTCAAAATCGTATGAACTGAACTATATAGAAGTTATAAATTAAAAAAAAAATCAATTATTTTGGGTTAGCTTCTTTCAGTGATGTTGAAAATGAAGAGGTGACCTTCTGTCCAAAAATCTGACTCTTAATTTTCTTTCCAATTTTTATACATATTTATCTTTTTGAAGTTAAATTAAATTTATTTCCCCACCCCCCTTGTTGTTTGCACTTGCTGTCTTGTTCGTCTTCTTTAGGAGACCCTGGGAACTGAACCTGGGACCTCCCGTGTGGTAGGCGGGTACTCAACTACTTGAGCCCCATCAGCTTCCCTATACATGTCTTTTTTAAAAATTTAATTTAATTTAATTATTTTCCTCCTTCCCCTCCTCCCATCCTCCCCTGCGTTTTTGCTGTCTTCTCATTTTCTCTCGTCTAGGATTCACTGGGATTCGATGCTGGAGACCTCTGATGGGGAGATAGGTTCCCAGTCAATTGCGCCACCTTAGCTCCTGGTTTCTGCTGCGCTTCACCTTGATCCTCCCCTTGTCTCTCTTTCATTGCATCATCATCTTGCTGCGTGACTCACTTGCATGGGACACTGGCTCTTCACGCGGGTACTCGCGTGGGCACTCACGGAGGCATCGGCTCACCACGTGGGCACTTGCAAGGGCACTGGCTCGCCAAACAGGCACATTTTCTCTTCTTTTTCACCAAGAGGCCCTGGGATCGAACCCAGGTCCTCCCATATGGTAGGCGGAAGCTCTATCACTTGAGCCACATCTGTTTCCCAGCTCTACATGTCTTTTTGAGGCTGACTGTAATCCCTTATGGTACCAGTTTAGAGAAGCATCTGAGGCACCCTTGAGGTGATCTTATTTGAGGACAGACACCTGAAGGGCTTGAATTATGGCCAGAGTGGTATCGCTAATGTGATGTTTGAAGCAGTCTGCCACAGGTGAACCTTTTATAAAGGAGTTGGGAGTTGATGATGCTGTTGGGGGGGTGGTCCACGTACATCTGGGGGCCTTGTGCTGACTGTGCAGGTTGGCATATACTCTGCCAAGACATGCCATGTCCAAATGAATGAAAACAGTGATGTCTCTTGGACCTGTTGCTTTGCAGGGACAGTGAAGGTGAAGAGCTCCAGCATCCAAGTTGGGGATCTCATCATCGTCGAAAAGGTGAGTCACTTTTGCGACTTTTAACAGGCTGCTGCATGGGAGTGTGGAATTGTGAAGGCTGTGCTGCCACTTGAGTGAGTCCTGAATTGGAATTTGTAAATCTGGTAGACTAAGGGAGTGTGCAGTCTTTGGGATTCTAAGAGCTCTGCCTAGGGAGAAAACACTCTTCCCTATGAGAGACCGAAAAGTATTTTTTTGTCAAGGTTTACGTGTGCTGCTTAGTGAGAAATCCTGCTTTACAAACACAAATACAAATTTTGATTTTCTATTTGATATATTTATTGCTTTGGGGGAAGGGTCTTTTTTTTTAACTTATAAAATAGTCCCTAGAAGTCTGTGTGCTACATATGCACTTAAATATTTATGTATTTTACCTTTTGAGCAATTTTAGCTTACATTTATTGACATAAAGTCTGTGATTTTCTGTTTTATAGGAAGTGAAAGTATATGAGAATAGTAAAAAGGCACAAAATGCATTTTCAAAATAGCATATGTTCGTTACTTGAGCAAACACTCATCTCTCTTTATTACTGTGTATTTGGAAGTTATTGGATCTTGGGGGTGGCCCTGGAGAGTCTTGGAATAATATTTGATTAGAAAAGGATTGTGTCTTAACTTGTTTCTTTAGGAAGTGAACTATGCTCTTTAAAAAGGATTAAATCCAAGAATTCAAAGTTGATTTGCAGTAAACTGAAACTTTTTTTGGGTGGCAGCTCAGAAGGACCACACAAACCCCTTTATGTTATATTCTTTTCTGTTTGTAATTAAACAGGTCTGCTCTTGGCTTCCCCCTTTTTTTGAGAATGGCCTTTGTTGCTTCTTACTGCTTTACTTCCTTGTTAAAATTCCATTACAAACCAAACATCAAGTAGAAAAATAGATAGAAGCAGCAAGCATGAGCATAGAGCGAGTATGTGTGTCTGTAGTATCAGCAGATAGCCTGGAAGGAAGCCAGCTGGTTTTCGGCCCCATGTCTTCTGTCAGGGATTTTGGGGAGGTAATGGTTGGATTTGCCAGAAAACTAGAAGCTCTCTTTTCTGAGATACGATTCTGATCAGGATTAGTAAAATAACAGCAGTGTGCAAGCTTTTTCGGATTAAAAATAAAATAGATGCCCAAATCTATCTCAAAGGCAGAAACTTAAAAGAGGCTGTTGGTTTTGGTAGTCCCTTCCCCATTAAGAGGAGTGGGGGTGGGGGCCCAAACCACACATGGGCAGTCACAGTAACAGTCTTTCTTTTCATAACACAGAACCAGCGGGTCCCTGCTGACATGATCTTCCTGAGGACATCAGAAAAAAATGGTAAACATCTGGGATCAATTTTGAAAATAACCATTAACCTTTCAGTGGTAATTTGGCAAAATAATCATTTGAAAATGTAACAGAAGTAGATAGAATTTTGGAGCCAGGGAGGCGAATCCAAAACATCTTTTTAAATAGAGGGGTCTTTCAAAAAAATATATTTGGCGCTTGCAGGTCCATGGATTTTGATAATTAAAAAGATAGAGTTAGCTGGACCCACGTTGAGTCGCAGCTGGTAATGTCACACGCAGCAGCCACAGTTTTGCTCCCTGAGTTGTCCTGAGCTCAACTTGAGGGGCTGGAGGAGAGGAGGAAGTGTATCTAACAAATAGAGGCAAACAGAAATCCTCTGTCTGCTGAGGAAGCACCGAGAGACGTGGTGTGATGAGACTGGCACTCGAGAACCAGGGAGAAGGAGGTAGCCTTTTCCGCCCTCCCTATGCTGGTGAGTGAGTGGCGTGGCCTGCTCCCATCACTTTATCGTTAGAGCCGCATTTGCTCGGGTAAACTCTCAGGGCCAGGGTCTGGTACCACCCTACCAGTTGACTCAAAATCTCGTCGTCGTTTAAGCTGTGCTGAGGAAATAAGGCTGTTTCCTCTTGCCCATCAGGCACAATCAGAGATTTCTGAATCTCTGAAAAACTTGCGTTTCTGTTCCTTTGAAGTTGCTACAACCAATCTTACTATGAATCAAATACAAAAGAAGTTTTTTATCAATAACATGTCAGAGATCAGGAGCGGGAGGAGGAGTACTAGACTGAAACTGGATTTGAAAGCTGCCACTTTGACCTCAAATTGGTTATTTTGTCCTCCTCAGTGAATTTGGAGCGTTCAGTATTAGGGCCCATCACGTAGCTCCCGTTCCTCCAGACAGCAGCAAGGAGAAGTGTTCTTCCCTCATAATTCTTCTCAGAAGGCTCCATTGCAGCCTCAGCAACCTGACCCAGCCCCTAGCTGGTGAAGTGTGTGGCTGACCAACCGTGTGGACTTGATGTCCGAGGAAACGCGCGGCCCTGCGACGTGAGAGCAGGCCGTCCTGGCAGACGCCCGCGGGTACTTGCCGTGGGTCAGCGCAGGTCTGAGCACTCTGCGGGGCTCAACTCTAATCCTCACAAAAACCCTGTGAGGCTGGTGTCGCCATTGTCTCCATTTTCACAGACAAGGTAACCGAGGCTCCGAGAGGCGGAAGAACTGGGGACGGGCCCGCGGCGAGTACGTGGCAGCCCTGACCCCCAGGAGGTGCTCGCGGCGTCCGGCCAGGGCAGCCTCGGATGGCGGTTTCAGTCATAGCTCTCCTTCGAGGCCCCTTACCCTGGGCCAGTCTCTGAGCTGAGGGATCCCATCTGTCACCCCCCTACACCCGGCATCCCTGCAACAAGCTTTTGCGTTTCTTCTCATTTTACAGACGAGGGGACCCTGAGGCTTAGTGAGGTCAAGAAAGCAGCCCAAGCTCTCATGGCAAGTGAGTGGTAGAGCTTGGATTCGAACCCAGGTCTTTTGTTGCTTACGGAGGAAGTGGGGAATATGGTGTTTATTTTTCCACCTGGCCTTTGGCCGTCAGTTGGCCATTTTTATCAGGACCGGAGCAGGAGTTGTCCAGAGCCGCCCATAGCACACTGGTTGCCCAGGCAGAGGCGCTCCTGTGGCAGGTGCTTAGGCGGCACCCACCTGTCTTTCACAGGCTCTTGCTTCCTGCGGACGGATCAGCTGGATGGGGAGACGGACTGGAAGCTGCGGCTCCCTGTGGCCTGTACGCAGAGGCTCCCCACGGCCGCCGTGAGTCTCTTTCCCTGCAGAGGCACAGACTGGCAACGGGGTCATCGCAGGGTTTTGAACTCAGATGGCTTCGGGGGCCCAAAATGGGGATGCCAGTTGTGAAGTGGGCCTGGTGGGGAAGTGTGGGGGCCAGGAGAACTTAGAGCTCTCGTTGATTCCAACTGATTGCGGCCATGCCAATTGCAGGTCCGGTGTGCCAGGGACAAAGGTTTCTTTGAAGGAGGTTCAAAATCTTAATGAACGTTGGCAAGGATGCAAGCAGAACTTTACAAGGAGAGCCAGGGCATGGCATTCCCCACCTCAAAACCCCCAAAACCTTTTCCTACCTAGAATCAACCCCACAGTCCTGCTGCCCTCTGCAAACCCCGTATGACCTGTCGCTCTGCTAACTCTCGACCTTCAGCTTCTGCCTTTCCCCTCTGCCCACCAGCTTCAGCCACATCAGCCTTTGGCCTTGGGTATTTGCCCTGCTGTTTGCACCACCTGGAGCCCTCATCCTCCATATTGGGCTCAGGCATCTCCATCACTTCCCTGGGGCTTTGTGCACGAGTCACCTTCTCAGAGAGTCTTTTCGTAAGCAGCTACTCCTTATGAAGCAGTATCGTATCCTGGAGAGCAGGCTCTGCCTGTGCCCTTCCCTGCTGCATAAGCAGTGTGTGCAGCAGTGCATAAAGCAGGCCCTGTCCTGCCCAAGGGGCTGGCTGCGAGGGTGGAACCCACTAGTGCTCCAAGCTCTGCAGAGCCTGTGCCCCCACCAGCACCCCTGCACTCTTGCCATTGTTTGTAGAATGAGCGAGGGAGTGAGCCAAAGACCAAATGCAAAAGCAACCACGGGGGTTGGATGTGGTCTGCTGACTGCCCTATTGTGCCATCTCTGTAACAAAACCCTAAAGTTATTTTAAATGCCAGTGCACACTCACTGGTCTGAAAGGGTTAAATGGAACACGCTAGATTTTCCTGTTGTGCCAATTTATGCTTCTCCAAACCTTGTTCCAGGAGCAAGGATTGGCCAGGTGAAGGTTCTGTGTCCTAATAGAGTTAACATGATAACAAACAAGACAACCATCTTAATTATATTTCATGGTTAGTAAAAAGTGAAATAGCACCGTTATTATTGTTAATTTTTAAACCAGAAATTATAGCTAAGGGTTTTAACAATGGTTCGGGAGCCCCTGGGAATCCTTAGAACATACCTTTGTGCCTGTGAGACGGGGCTAATCTAACAAGGGTGGTTCTGATTTTGTCTGAGTGATGCATTTTACTTTCTGGTAAGATTTCTCCCAAGAAAGATTTGAAGGACAATGTTCTGGAAACAGCCTAGAATGGCCTATAAGTGAGGATAGCTGCATATTTTGCAGCAAAGATTCGCATTTCTCGGTCTGTTCTTTGGAAGAGTCACAGTTTAGAAAACACTTGCTTTGCCCTTAGGTGGTCCAGGCCTGAGCTGTGGTTCAGATAAATATAAGGGAGCTTTGGTAGGTATAAGAGGGTCTGATGGGAGCAGCATTTTCACAAGATTTTAGACTAAAAGAATTACAAATTTATAAAAATATAAAAAGATTATAAATGCAATTATAAAAATTTCCTAATACATGCCTATATTCTTGTTGAAAAATAATAAAATTGTGTGGAAAGCTATAGAGGAAAAAGCAAAGTCCTGCTGGACAGCCTTTTCCCCAAGTCCTGCCTTATCCCAGAGAGGATCGTGTAAACTCAATACTGGTCTTTCTAGATGCTTTTCAATGCCCTTACTAACAAATATATAAACATGTTTGTGGGTTGTAGTTTTACACAACAGGATCATGCTGTATCTTACTATTTTGCATCCCACCCCCTTGTTTTTGGTGGGTACCTAGTGCAAACTGTGCTTGGGCCTCGCAGGTGATGTTATCAGAGAACACAGGTCTCTACTGTTATTCAGCTGTAGACTGGTATGGGCAAGTGGTATTTTTGCCTTGAGTTTCCTTGACCACCTGTTTGTTTTAGAAAGAGAACCCAGCAAACCAGATTTTCGTGTAAAGTCTCTCAAATTTTAAATGTTGGCAGTTAACTAAAAATTTTAATCGGCTCCTCATTCTTTCTTGCATCTGCATAATATTGCAAGACACGTGTATATCATAAAGCATCCATTTGCCATCCTTTAATACTTGTGAGTGGTCTTAGGTTTATCCAGTACTTTATAATCATGGACCTTGGTTATTAAGTAAAATTTATCTAGTGAGAGAATCCTTGCTTCCTTTTTCCTATAAATTATCATTATTTTCTTTGAAAGGTCAGAGAAAGATGACATAAAAGGAAACTTCTGAATATTAGGGCTGAGGACACACTTACAGATTACTGGCAGCAGCTGTCGTTTTGGGGCAGGGTAACGGGTTTTGCTCAGATGGGCTTTCTGGAGGGCCAGGATGCTATCTGCCTGCAGCAGTTGTGGGCACGGCTGGGCACCTTGTCAGGAGTAGCATTGCTGGTAGTGAAAGAATTTTATTAAAATGAAGAAGAAGAAAGAAGAATCAGGAAGGAGGGGAGGGAGAAAGAGCAAGTAAATAGGTGCTAGGGCAGTGTGGGAACGTGGGGACGTCCAGTGCTCGAGGTTGGTGATGTTGGCAGCTGCCTCCCCTTTTGTGACGAGCTGGAACTCGGCTCTCCCTCGTGTCTCATGAGTCCACGCTGCTCCCTAAGACACAGGTGTTATTGTGGCCATTTCATAGGTGAGGAGCCTGAGGCTAGAGGAGAGGGGGTTGGTAATTTCTCCAAACCCACGCGGCTGGCGTGTGGAGGGGCTGGTGCTTGTTCAGAGCCTCGTCTTTGACAGCGGGTGATGGGCCAGTGCCCTATTCCCGATAGGAAGCCAAATGATCATCCTTTTAGGTAGCAACAGCCATTAAGGAAAACCATCTGAAGATAAACTCCCTGCCATCACACTGTATATGTGTGTGGGTGTGTGTCTCTGTGTGTACAAAGCATAATAATAACACTTTTAGCTGGCCTTTAACCTGTGACACCATCTGACCCCCACCTGTTTCCCCTTGGGCACTCCTGGAGCTGGGCCTGCAGAGCCATTTGCTGCTCCCGCTCGCCCTGCAGTTTCTGCTTCTGGACTTTGTGTTTCTCTGCCAGTTTTGGCTCCGCTCCCTGTTGCCCAGCTCCCCTTCCACTTCCTTTATTCTTTCTTCTGGAAGCAGCTGATGCTCTGTGTGACCATACCTGTCCTTCACCTTCTGTCTTATGCACCTGTCTTTAACATATTCTGCTTTGAAATGTAGTTGTTTTTTTTTTTTGCCAAGATTTGTATTTCTTCTACACAGTTGTATAATTAACCTAAGGGTGGCTTCTTGCCCACTTTTGCATCTCTCTGTCCTTTCCAGACAGCTTGTAAGACTTAACTATTTGTCGACTGAGCGCAGGTTCTCACTGCTATGATCGACTCTGTAAACCAGTTAGGCCACGGGGATCTGCTCATTCCCACGGTCTTAATTGTCATGTTGTGTCCCCATTTCCATCAGTCAGTTTGGAAGGTGCTGTTAGGCAGGCATCTTTACTGCAGTTTCTCAGTGTGTCCTGAGACATAGGGTATGTAGCAACTTTCCTGCCCACTTGAGGAGTTTCCTCCTCTTTTCACCTGCCTCATGATTTTGAAAGCCTGTTTGCTCAGTTTGGAAAATACAGTTCCTTTTGAAAAATACTGGGTATCTCTTGAAGGGTTAAATCACAAACCGGGCCCTGTTTTAACCCCAAAAATGTTACCTCTGACAGGATCTCCTTCAGATTCGATCATACGTGTATGCAGAGGAGCCAAATATTGACATTCACAACTTCGTGGGGACTTTCACCAGGGTAAGTAAGCTCTCTCGACGGCAGCGAATGCTGTCTAGAGTGCGTGTGCGAGGTGGAGGCCTGCCAAGAAGGGCGGGCAGTTCTTTCTCAGGAAGTGACTTTATGGCAGGTGGGAGTGAAATTCCCTTTGAAGGTTGCACCTCGGAGGCTGGCACGTCATTTCCCCCTGCTGGGATTTTCTTCGGAATTAAAGTTTGGGACAGCTGCAATTACCTGACAACTTAAGAGTCTAGCAGTTACTCTTTCTGTCTTCTTCAGATGGACCCATGTCCTCTTTTACTCACACACATCCTTTCTGCCATTGCTAAAAATTTTAAGCCACCTCCAGACCTTTCAGAAAGAAAGTTAAATTTGAATTCAAACTATTTTAGGAATATGGGACAATTCATTTATAGACCCATATTAAAATGGGCTTTTCTTTCGACAAGACAGAGTGCCATCCACGATAGCTTTGCTTCTGAATTTCATTTCTTACCTTGTAAAACATTTATTTCTTCAGTCTAGTTGAGGCTGGTGCTTCTTAAACCAGACACCAACTTTTACAAGTATTTCCATGGGAGACAAAAACCCCAAGGACCCTTCTCTTGCAGCAACTTCTAAAGTAGGGTCCACAGCCGCATCAGGTGAAGTCCTTCTCTCTCTGTCTTTGGAAGACCATGCTAGGAATAGCCTGTGGATCCTGTCGGAACCCTGGCAGGTAAATGTGTGTCCCTTTGGTCTTTGCCAGGAAGACAGCGACCCTCCGATCAGCGAGAGCCTGAGCATCGAGAACACTCTCTGGGCCGGCACCGTCATCGCATCAGGTACGGGCACCACTGCTGAGGAATGTGCTAGCAATTTGAAAGGGAAAGAAAATCCCTTTGCAATTAGAATAATCATCTGTCAGTCGGGAAAATTAGTCGTCGGTCAAATAGAGTTTTCCACTTGTCCCGGCACCTCCAGGGAACTAAACGGACATCTAATTGCCCCTCAGACACGTAAGGACGTCTAGAGGAGAAGCTGCTGTGGCCTTTGGACTCTGCTGCAGCGTGCGCTCTGGGAATAGCCCTTAATTGCCCCTGCAGATTGACATTCTAATCTGTACCAGCAATGGGGTCAGCCTGGATGTTCTGGCTGGAAGTTATGTCTGTGGGGACTGCCGAGCAGGTATGGCCAGTACAGGGAGCTCCTGCACATGCGAAAAGGCTGTGGGGGGAGATGGAGCATCTTAAAACCCCAGGATAAACTGGAAAGGGCTGCCTTTAGAGCTTGAATGTGGGGTTGAAAGTGAACCCATGGCCCCAGAGCAGAAGAGGCACTGGCGGCCAAGCATGGTCTGCGGTAGCAGCGGGTGATATCTGCAGGTGCTGAGCCCCTTGTGTGTATTACATGTGTCACTTAACCCTCCCAACGGTACCATGAGGGCAGGTACTCGAAGCATCTGCATTCTGCAGATGAGCAGATAAGGGCTCAGGGAGGTTAAGGACCTGCTCCAGGTCACACGGCAGAGCTGAGATTTGAAAGCAGATGCTTTGCTCCAGAGACGAAACTGATCACTGTGTAGCTATTCTGTTACATGTAATGTAGTAACATATTACCCATCTCGTTGCTGTGATTCCACTACTGGCAACTTTCTATCTTTCGATTTGGTGAAATCAATTTTTTCCCCTTTTCAAACACCATCTCTCCGCCCCGCCCACGTTCCCCTGCTTGATGCCGCTGTGTGGCCCTCTGCACAGCGGGCTCACTCACGATGTCATGTGGTAAGGGAGGGGACGAGCCAGCACCGAGGACCTGCAGGCCGCTGGACGCGCCCTTCGCCCACTCGCTCACTAGTGCCAATGGGCAGAGAATCATTTGCTCTAGGTTTTGCCACCTTTGTGGCCCACTGCCCTCCTACTTCTGGAATGTCTCTCAAGACTCCTGGTGACCAAGCAAACGAGGAACTGGCCCCTAAGCTCCGTGCCCACGCTGTGCCTGGCAACACTTGCCCTTTCCGCTGTCCTCCTGCTGCGGCTCCGCCCGGAGTTCTCTGGACGGGTCCCTCTTCCTCGCCAGCTTTTCTCCACGTTTAAGTCAATTACTGATGTGGTTGTTTTTACTCTGTCATCGTTGACCCAGGAAATGCATCTCTGAGATTGTGTTTCCTGGGTCAGCCAGGAGGTGGGCCGTCAGTGCGTCTCTTCTGTTTCTTCCTTCATGAATTACTTTCTTGTGTCTTTCAATTGTTTTTTCTCTTGTGGTTTTTATCTCTCTTTTTTGTTTGCTAGCGTTTCTCATTTCTGATGCATATGCCATCCTTTTTCCTCATCCAATTTATCATGTTTTTAAAAAAATTTTTTTTTACTTTATTTATGGTGTATTTGATATTCAGAAGTTAAAAAATATTTTTATCCTTTTCCAGTCTGTTGGGTGATAAATGGCATCTCATTAATGTTTTAATTTTCATTTCTTTCATTGTAAATAACTTTGAATATATCTTGCCATATAAAAGCCATTTCTTCATATTTCAGCCTGTCTACTTTCCTTCTGGGTTCCTCATTTTCTTATCAATTTGTAAGACTGCTTTACAGAAAAAAGAACATCACACTATCATCTGTCATGTGTTGCAAATACATTTTCACAGCTTATTGCCACTCTTGTTTTTATCTATGGTGAGCTTTTTGTTTCTTTGTTTCTACCATGTAGAAGTTTAAAATTTTTATATAGTCAATATTTTCTTAGAAATGGTATTACCAGGTCTCCTTCATGTCCTCTTTTATTCATACAAGTCTTTTTTGCTATTGTTAAACATTTTAAGCTGCCTCCACATCTTTTAGAAAGAAAGTTAAATTTGAATTCCAACTATTTTAGGAATATGGGGCAATTCTTTTATAGATCCCAAATTAAAATGTTCATGTTTTATTTCTATAAGCCAAAAAACTAACCAGCAAAGCTATCGTGGTCAAAGGGTATGTTCATTTTATACTTTCATGTGCCAAACTTCCTGCTTCTAATTCATACTTCTGATAACCTTAAAGGAGTGCTCCCAGCACCCTTGCCCGCACCTGCTTCTGTCTGACTTTAAATTTTTGCCATTCTGACAGGCATTAAGTAAATATCTCATATTGATTTGCCTTTTTTAAGTTATTTATGAAGTTGGGCATCTTTCTGTATGTTTACTGACCATTTATAAATTTTTTATGTGTATTGCCACATTATGCCCTGTGCCCTTTTTTTTCTGTTGATAGGTTTGTTTTTAAAAAACGATTTGACAGAACTCTATATTGTACGAATATTATCCTTTTGTATGTTATCCTGAGTGCATTTATTTTTAATATACTTAAAAAAAGTTTTTACAGATACTTAGATTACATAAATGTTACATTAAAAATATAGGGGATTCCCATATGCCCCACTCCCTAGCCCTCCCACATATCTCCACATTAAGAACATCCTTCATTAGTGTGGTACATTTGTTACAATTGATGAACACATTTTGGAGCATTGCCACTAAGTGTGGATTATAATTTACATTGTAGTTTACACTCTCTCCCATACATTTTTGTAAGTTATTACAAGATATATCCTCACCTGTATCTGTCATTGCAGTGTCATTCAGGACAATTCCCAAGTCCCAAAAATGCCCCCAAATTATACCTATTTTTCCCTTTCCCTCCCCTCAGAGGCTACAGTGGCCACTGCCTCCACATCAATGATAAAAGTTCTTCCATTGCTAGAATAAAAATACGTCTATAGTAGAAAAACAGTAAGTCTACTCCAGGCCCTTGTTCATTCCCTAATTCTGAGTATTCTGGGATGGTGATGCCTACTCTGCCTCTAACTGAGAGGGGGCTTAGATCCCATGGGGCTGATGGATGAGACTGCCTTACTTGCAATTGCTGACTTGCTCTGTTCTTTGGGATGGGCATTGTCCATCATCATCTCCTTATTAGTTGTCCTGGGTGAGTCCAGTGAACTGGAGAGTAGGTGCTGCAATTCTGCTGAGATTCAGGGCCCAGTTGGCACATGGGTGGACCAAAGATTTAAGTCTCTTGGACGTACATCTATCAAGTATAGTAATAGCTAAAAGTTCAAGTGGAAGGGGCAGAAGAGCCATGTGTAGGGAAACCACAAATGAGTCCACCTCTGTCACACTGGGGAGCATAAAGTCCAAGGTAAGGTCCACTGGAGGGCGCCAAACCCTGAGCTGTCTGCCCTGCCTGCAGTGTCTGGATGTCTCCAGAGCCCTCAGGAGCCCCACTATTTGAGGCACTACTTACTGTGGCAGTCAGTGGGATCCTGCTGAGACGTGCATAAGCATAACCTCTGGAACTTTTTTAGTGGCATGTGGCACACATTGAGAAAGGGATGTAAATCCTGAGTGTAGAGCCTGATGGGTTTTCACATGGTGCACACCCCTTTGTCACCAACACCCAGACTAAGTAACAGGGTATTACCAGCTCCTTCTACAGTTCCTCTGAGCCCCCTTCCTGGCGCCTCCTCCCCACCCACAGTTAACCACTACCTTGAATTCTAATAGCCTCGATTGGTTTGGTCGGGTGTTGATTTGATAATGCTAACATTTCAATTATAAATACACTCTTAAGTGTCTGGTTTTCTTTTTGGTGATTTTCTCTCTCCTTCTTCTATGCCACAGACCTTTATTAAGCACTTGTTGTATGTCAAACTCCATGCTAGATCCCAGGGTAACTGTGGCCTCCAACCCCCTGGAATTTAGAGTATAGAAGGAGCTTAAGGAAAAGGTGGGAGGACACAGGAGAGACTTCTATGTACTTCGTCTGGGACAAGAAAAAAGGAAAATGATTTAGGTGAAGGTTTGTAGAATGCTGAGGTAGAGGGAGTGAGGTTGAGGGGGCTTGTCAGCTGTAATCTTAGAGGAATAACAACAAAACCTTTCATTTATCATTTTTTATTTACAAAACATCTTGCTGTCATTCTCTTGTTTTCTCACAACATTAAACGAGTCCATTTAAGGGAAGTGGATGTGGCTCAAGCAATTGGGCTCCCGTCTACCATATGGGAGGTCCAGGGTTTGATTCCTGGGGCCTCCTGGTGAAGGCAAGCTGGCCTGTGTGGCGAGCTGGCCCACATGAAGTGCTGGCCTGTGCAGAGTACTGCCCCGTACAGGAGTGCTGGCCCATTTGGAAAGCGCGCACATCAGGATGATGCAACAAAAAGAGACACAGAGAAGAGATAATAAGAGACGTGGCAGATCAGGTTGCTGAGGTGGGGCAAGAGAATAATCAACTCTTTCTCACTCCAGAAAGTCCCAGGATGGGTCCCTGGAGCTGCCTAATTAGAATAGAAGCAGAGATAGAAGAACACACAGTGAATGGACACAGAGAACAGACATGGGAAGGGGGGGGATAAATAAATAAACCTTTTTTCAAAAAATGAGGACGTTTAATGGAATGACGAACTGATCTCAGAGAGGTTAAGTTACTTGTCCAGTGTCACGCAACTTCAGTAGAGTTGCCTCCTGGGAGGATGAGAGGAGATGGGCAAATTGGGATCTTGAACAGTTCATGAGAAATGAATTGTGGAGTTGAACAAACATTTAAAAAATCTTGTCTGAATTCCTCTCTCTGGGCTTGGGGACGTGGGAAGAGAGAGCAGGTGCCTTCCATGGCCTTTGGTGGACTTCTCTTTTGGAATGCGTGTGCGCAGCTGCATGTGCATTTATGGTCTCCCTCCTGCTTCTAATTGAGGGGGCACCAAACTGTACTCTGATTCTAATGTGAACCTGGAGCTAAATGCAAGCCATTTCCCAATAGCACTCAACTGCTGAAGCAGCCAAAAAAAAAAAAAAATGTCATCTCAATGACATGAGATTGCCCTTCTTTGTTCCGTTTAGAATCTGAATACTGCTTCTTGGTCACTCTCTTGTTACACAAATTCAGTTGGAAGTTTAAAAAAAAGGCTTGCCAACTGGTATCAATCTGTGGAGGATGTGGAGGATAACACCACACATTGCTGGAGTGATGGATGAAGGGACGGGATGGAGGAGCCTGGGGGTTTGGCAGAGCCGGTGGCCTGGATGTCATAGAGTCCTGTTGCCCTAGCCCAGTTCCTCTCAAACTTCCAGTGGGAAGGTTCCAGTCATTTTGTTTCCCAATCTGTAGCAAATTGATCTGTGGTCCTCCTGTGTGGGATCAGTATGCAGATCATGCTGTCTGGGCCTTGCCACCCAAGTTTGACAGCGCCCAAGTGGTCTGCTCCCTGTTCGGTGGGATGAACCCGCTGGTCCAGGTGCGAATGTGGCAGCCACATCACGTTGCTGTTGAAGTTTCTAAATGCTCATTCTCAGTAGTCCAGCATTTGTCTTGCTATGGACCAGGAAAAAGTGGCGATGGAGTAGCACCGGCCCCGTTCTAGAGAGTTCACATGATAGCCTGGCTCACTGGCGAAGCCAGACGTGGGCTGACTGAAAGTCCAGAAGGTTCTGTAGTCTGCAGGCTGCAGAGAGTAAGAGCAATGGGTGGCTGGGACCAGGAGAGGTAACAAGGTAGGAAGCAGGGGCTAGAGGTCTTGGGGTGGAGCGGTTTGAGTCGGGAGTTGCAGATTGGGCAGGGGGCTTGGAGGAGTGCGGTGGGCTGGGTGGGGCCCGGGGTGAGCTGCGAGCCCGCACCCTCTGAGGGGCCAGCCCTGCTCAGCACCAGCGGGTGATAGGGATGACATGAGGGCCTGGTGTCAGCAGACCTGGTTTTCCAGAAGTCAGAACTCTCAACTTTTTATGGGAAGCTCCTGAATTTGAAAGTTGGCAACCAGTTCAAAGTCTTTAAAGCACTGGGCAGACCAAGCCAATGCCCATCCCTGGGCCGCCACTTTGCGCTTGTCTTTGGGGGGCCACGATGTTCAGGGTGAGGCGGTGGTTTGGCTGCTGGCTTCCTTCGTTTTGGTTGGAGGGTGGGAGGCGTTGTGGTGGGGGCAGGGCCATTTTCAGCAGTGTTCAAAGGATCGGGGCAAGTGGACGTGGCTCAACTGATAGAGTGTCCGTCTCCCATATAGAGGGTCCAGGGTTCGATTCCCCAGGGCCTCCTGACCCATGGGGTGAACCGGCCCTTGTGCAGTGTTTCTGTGTGCAAGGAGTGCCCTGCCATGCTGGGGTGCCCCTGTGTAGGGGTACCCCATGTGCAAGGTGTGTGCCCCGCAGGGAGAGCCCGCCCTGCGTGAAAAAAGCACAGACTGCCCAGGAGTGGTGCCGCACACATGGAGAGCTGACGCAGCAAGATAATGCAAAAAATGGAGATGCAGTTTCCCAGTGCTGCCAGATAATGTAAGCGGATGCAGAACACAGTGAATGGACACAGAAAGCAGACGATGGAGGGAAGGGGAGAGAAAGAAATAAATTTTTTAAAAAAGAAAAAAATGAAGGCATCGGGGTTGGCCAGGGCCAGCGGGGCGATGCTCCTTGAATGTCCTGGACTCTCATAGCCCTGGGCATCAGCTTTGGGGTGGAGCCACGCTGGAGGAGTGGGTGCAGCGGCCGTGGCAGCCCCCAGCACGGCCCGGACCCGGCTCCCACCATCCAGCCATCTGCTGCGGGGACGGGGCCCGAGGGGCGGGCCCACCACCTTCCCAGGAGCCTGCCATCTGCCGAGGGGCAGCGGGCTCGCCCTGGCCTGCCATCTGCCGGAGCCCCCCTCGGCCGGAACCGCATTGTGCTGGAAGGTATTGTTCGCCTGGCCAAGTGCATTGAACTCCGAGGGACCTCAGGGCCCCTCCTCTTTGTCCAGGCAAGGCAGTCCAGTCGCCGTTCTTCGTTTGGGGACTGGACTCTTTTACTGCGACTGTGTTATAACCTCTGGATTTTTAGCAGTCTTTGAATTTTTGGATACCCTGCTGACAGTGATATTCCTGGGAGTAAGGGGGAGAGGGGAGTGAGGGTCGGGTGTTTTCTTTTTCCAGGGAATTGTTTGTTTTCCTGGATCTTCTCTCAAGAGCTTGGAGGGCTGGCCCCTTCTCCCGTTTCAGGTTTCAGCTCAGATGTCATCAGCTCAGCGACCGCTTCCCTGAGCCCACTACAAACGGGGGCCCTCCCACTCTGCTCCCCATTCCTCTGCTTTATTTTCATCGTGGCCCTCCTCACTGCCCCAGTTTATTGTGCTCACCTGGCTTCCTTCTTTATTGTCTGCCTTTCCCATTGCAATGTGAACATTTTCTTGGCTCACGCCAAAATTCAGTTACACTTAAATAAAATACAGTTCCTCATTCTTACATTGTTAAATTTTTAAATGGATACTGCCACCCCTGTCCCTCCTCCATTAAAAAGATTGTTCTGATTGGTGTCCCCACCTCTTGGCCACTGCTGGTGTTATTGTTCCTTTGAAATTTTGCCAATCTGTTGGGCATAAAATGGTTTATTTTGCATTTCGTTGATCATGCACTAGGCTGAACATCTTTTTTAAAAAATTTTTTATTTTTATTTTTTAGATACATGGATCACACAAAATGTTACATTAAAAAATATAAGAGGTTCCCATATACCCCCCTCCCCACCCCCCTCCCCATTCCTCCCACATCGACAACTTCTTTCATTAGTGTGGTACATTCACTGCATTTGATGAGTATATTCTGGAGCATTGCTACACAGCATGGATTATAACTTATGTTGTATGAACATCTTTTTTAATGATAACTGGCCAATTGCGTTTGTTCTCTAGACTGTTTACTTTTGAAAGGGTTGATGTTTTTCCATGTTGTGTCCTGGGGGAGGGTGGATGAGATCATTGGATGGGGAAAGTTCTCAGAAAAGGAAAATCGTGTACTGTTCTCTGGTCAGATGCCCCCCCAAATGGCCTGGTCAGACACAATGTTCAAAAGGGTGTGACTCACCAACAAGAATACCCTCTAGTAAGAAGGCACCTCTGGAAACTTTTAAGGCCAGTGGCTGGGAGGACAACACTCTGCCCCCCAAATCTCCCATATTTAGAGGCCTCTGACCCTCACAGATCAGTGTGGCCAATAGAACTTTCTTAGATGATGGAAACACCATAGTCTCTTGGTTGTCCCACGTGGCAGGTCCATAGACCACGTGGCTGCTGAACAAGTGTAGGTAGTGAAAATGAAGATGTGTATTCTATCTCATCATGTGGATTTGAACTTAGTTACCCGTGGCCAAGGGCTTCCATACTGGTAGCATAGCCATGGATCATTGGGGGCACCTGTGTAGACTTTCTGATATTTTCATGGTGTGGCCGTTGGGTTTAGAACATTCAGTCAAGCAGGCAGGGCCCTTCTGCTTGTAAGCCTGCCTGTCAGTGTTAATGTTTCTTTGGGTTTGTTTTCTCATTTTAGGTACGGTGGTGGGGGTCGTTCTTTACACGGGCCGGGAACTGAGGAGTGTCATGAATACGTCAAATCCCCGTAGCAAGGTATGTTCCATGTCGCCAGGATGCATTTCCTTGTCAGAGCTTTCTGCCCAGGTGTATTTTAGTGACTGGTGTGGGTGAGGTGAGAGACTAGATTTAAAGGCAGGAGCACCTAATAGCATTATTTGGTTCATAAAAATTTATAAAAATGTGCGTTATTAAAATATACTTAACAAAAGTTTTAAGTTAAACAGTACTGCTAAGCGTGCCCTGTTTGCGGGTATCGGCTGCACCCTTCTAAGCATCTTGCATGCTCCTTGCAGAGTTCCTATGAGCAGGGTGCTTCTAGAGCCCTCATTCTATAGACAGGAAGCGCAGTGGCTCGGTCCAGGGGTACACGGTGACAAAGGGGCAGCCCCGGCCTCTAACCCCAGCTGAACACCTGGCGGTAGCGCATCCTAAGGTGTCAAATGTATGGTCTGCCTGATGCCTCCCTTTTCTGCTTAGTTCCCACAAAGACCCCTCTTCCAGGTCCCAGGAATCAGAATATTGCAGTAAGATTTCTTTTGTCAATAGCTTGAACTGTTTCCTAAACCTCAGTCATTTTCACCCCTCCCTGCCACAGTACAACTCTAATGTCATTTATTTAGTGTTTCAGCCTCATCCTGGGCCATATTTCTGTAATGTCAATGGGATTGATGTGTTAGGTACATTTTTGCAGGGGAATATACATTAAGATAAATAATTATTAATGTAGCACCTAAGAATTGGACACTATCCCAATTTGTAGGTCCCAAGTGTATGTCTCGACCTTTCAGGGAAAACTGAATTGGTGTGTGGTGTGGTGCTAAGAGTGCATGCATGTGAGTCATTTCGCAGGGCCACAGTGGAGGGTTGTGATGCACACTGTGCAGGAGGTGCAGTAGTGACCTGCTTATATGTTCTCCAGTGTCCATCTTCTTAAATCATGACAAATTCCAAGTCCAAGTCCTTTGAGGTCCCTTGGATGTCTGTTTTGAGCCCTAGCCCATGGAACCCAGTCTTCTCAGACAAAAGATGTGGGACCGATGGATATCACCGTCTCCCCTGGGGTGGAGGATGGGTTGTCCAGTGGCTGTGGGTGCCCCAGGTCATCTCAAGGCCACCTTGGTGCGCTGTCCCCAGATCGGCCTGTTTGACCTGGAAGTGAACTGCCTCACCAAGATCCTCTTCGGTGCGTTGGTGGTGGTCTCGCTGGTCATGGTTGCCCTCCAGCACTTCGCGGGCCGCTGGTACCTACAGATCATCCGGTTCCTCCTCTTGTTTTCCAACATCATTCCCATCAGGTAAGACGGGGACGATCTCGTGTTTGGGAACTTGACTGTTTGGGGGAGTATTGGGGCCCCTGAATGTTTGCTTTTCTTTTCTCATTTAAAAATCATGGTTTTGTGGCTTTTTTGTTTGTTTGTTTATTGTTTTTACCCTCCTCCCTGCCCGCCCCCACCATGGCTCCCCCGTTTGCTCGTTCTCTTTAGGAGGCACCGGGAACCGAACCCGGAACCTCCCATGTGGGAGGCGAATGCCCAGCCGCTTGAGCCACTTCCCCTCCCTGCTGGTTGTGGTGTCTGCTCGTCTTCTTTAGGAGGCACTGGGAACCGAACCCAGGACCTCCATGTGGGAGGTGGATGCCTAATTGCTTCCGGTTTTGTGGCTTTTAAAAGGATCCAGTCTCTTGGCAGAGTGATGACCAAGAATGACTGAGGTCAGGAGGGTGAACCATGCTCTGTGTCTGTAGGACTAGATGGCACATTCTTCCATGAACTGTCATTTCTTGAATAACCTCTGCTCAAAAGATCTTGCCTTGTCCAGTCTATGCTAGGGATGCCAAATAGAGTCCACCTCATGTGCCAGCTCTGACAACTTGGCAGTAGGTGCCAGGAGTGCTGTGTCGAGAAGGACTCTTGAGTCTGAGTTTGGGCTCCCGGGCAAAATAACTTTTGTGATTGATTAGTAACATCTGCCATAAATATATAAAGGAAGAATGGTAACACCTGCCAATTGTTTGCCTACCTGGTGTGGGGACTGAATAAACTGTTTTTTAAAAATTATATAAGTAATAGATGGTCATAGTAGAAAAGAATGAAGATTGACATTAGCTAAAGAAGAAAGAAAATTAAAAACCACCTTTTCCCATCACAGCCAGGTAATAATCACTGTTAATATTTGGGGATATATGTTTCTTTCTATTTTAGATAAAGGGGATTTTGCTCTACATAAAATCTGCCTTTTTTTTTTTTTTAAAGAAGGCAATGTATATGTGAATATGTTCTAGGTTTAACAGTTTATTTAGTCCCATGTTGTTGGATACTTGTTTTGATTTTTTTCTTCCATAGTAAGTGATACATAAATATTTAACTTTTAGTATGTATCATTTCTACCTTACACTTACGTATTGTCTTCTGTTTTGTCCTGCTCTTTTGCATATTTGTTTCATCCCAGCTGTAATGAGGTGCTGGGATGCTCTGGATGTTGGTTTCCAATAATAAGCAAATCTACTTGATTGCTAGAAAAAAAAGAGAGAAGTGTTTGTGGTATAGTGTTAAGTGAAAATGCAGGTTATTAAGTTCTAGCTATAACATTAGTGAAAATTACTTAATTGAATGAATATGCATATGGCCTAGGAATAGGCATTAAATGACAAGCTGTTTGGTTTATAGGATTATGAATAATTTTGAAGACTTCTGTTTATTTTTGCAATAAAGTAATATTTAAAAATTAGTAAATTATTTAAATTGTTTTAACTTAAGGAACCAATAACTTAAAAAAATTAAAAACAAAAAAATTTAAGTTAAAATAGCTAAATACCTGTTTGGGTTTTTTTTTTGTCTTTATTTTTTTAATGTTACATTGAAAAAATATGAGGTCCCCATATACCCCCCCACCCCCCTCATCCCACTCCTCCATCTTTGGGTTTTTTTTTAAGTGACTTCAGTCCATAAGAGGAGAGTTCCTTGAAAATAACGGTTTGTTTAGCGAGTTATTTGATAGTGGTGTTGACTCTTGTTAAATCTGTGAATTCAGTGCCAGCATTGTGTTTCCATAGGGAATGATTCCAGATGTTATGGCACAAATGATGTTTACGCAGAGCCCAAGTTGTTTATAAAAAGAGCTCCAGGAGCCCTCTGTGCTCCTATTAACCCATTTGCCCTGGTTTTCTGTCTAGTTTGCGTGTGAACCTGGACATGGGCAAGATTGTGTATAGCTGGGTGATTCGAAGGGATTCCAAGATCCCTGGGACCGTGGTTCGCTCCAGCACAATTCCTGAGCAGCTGGGGAGGATTTCCTACTTACTCACAGACAAGACAGGTGAGCGCTTCCCAGGGAACCAAGCAGGATGCCGGGTGAAAGGGGGCCCCCAAGTGCTGTGACCCAAACGCTCCCGTTCTCTTTCTACAGGTATTAGAGACGCATGCTGCTGCTGTTTTGTTTTCCTCATCTTTTGAGGTGGGAGGGGAAGCTGCTTATTTGATGATGATGGTGATGGCAGCAAGCCCTTACAGATTATACTAATTATGTGGAAAGCACTGTTCTGAGGTGTAATTTACAGTAACCCAGTGAATCCCCATCCAAACCTCATGAGTTAGGGAGTATTGTTATCCCACTTTATGGAGAGGTTCGGTGACTTGTCATCGCAGTAGCACCAGGCTCTGAACAAGGCAGCCTGACCTCAAGTGCTGCTCTCGTGACCACACACCAGGATCCTGCCCCACGATTTAATGCCTGTCTGTTAATGAGGTTCCCATAGTGGCTAAGAGCAAGGATTCGGCAGTGGGGAGACCTGGGTGGCTATAGGCTGGAAGGGGAGCTCTTGTGAGGTCCCAGGTGGCTCCCCAAATCAGAGATGATCCAGGCTTCAGGGAGGACAGGACCCTGGGAAGCTCTGTATTTGTCAGTAACAGGACCCTGGGACAGTTTTTGTAGGGCTCTGTTATTCTTCTGATCATCTTATCGCCATGTTTTCTTTCTCCTTCAGATTGGCATGGTGTATATCACGTGCCACGCTTTTGGCCAATGAAATGGTTCATGCTGTTTGATTGACAGGCCCTCCAGGCCATCCCAGGGAATGTGGGTGGTAATTTCCCCATGGAATCCGAGGGTCCCGTTTTCAAAAAAGGAGGAATAGGATTCTGGGCAGACAAAATCCCACGGATGTCTAACCGGCCCCCATCCAGGGCAGTATTTAAACTGTGTGTGACAAAAAAGCAGTTATCATCAGTATAGTCCTGGAGTGCAGGCACAGTTACTCATTTGTCTTGTATTTCAGGAACTCTTACCCAGAATGAGATGGTTTTCAAACGGCTCCATCTGGGAACGGTGGCCTATGGACTTGACTCAATGGATGAAGTACAAAGCCACATATTTAGTATTTACACCCAGGTAAAGCCTCCTGTTTCAACACCCAAGACAATTCCTTTGCATTTTGTTACCAGCGATACTGAAGTATAATTCACATACCACACTATTCACCTGTTTACAAAGGACGGTGCAGTGGTGTGTACTGTACTATATTCACAGACTTGTGCATTCATCACCACAATCAATTTTAGAACATTTTCAGCACCCCCAAAAGAAACCCAACACTCATGAGCAGCCACTCCCCATTTTCTCCCAACCCTGCTTCCTCCCCAACTTCTAGACACTACTGATCTTTTATATTTGGAATGAAATCGAAATTGAGGTTTACCCGTTTTCCTTGTGCCAAGGGCTAAAATACTCTGTTGAAGGTTTAGTGGATATTGGGGAAAACCTAATAGAAAGTGATGTGCCTGAGAATCTACTGCTTATTTATACTTACGTTTGTGAACATGTTTATTTTTTCCTCTTCCCTAGCTGTGAGCCAAAGCAGCAATAATTAATGGTTTAATTATGAAATAGGCTGTTATACTGGTTAGCTCTTTTGGGGGATTG
Source organism: Dasypus novemcinctus (assembly GCF_030445035.2). Lineage (NCBI taxonomy): Eukaryota > Metazoa > Chordata > Mammalia > Cingulata > Dasypodidae > Dasypus > Dasypus novemcinctus. The sequence continues at coordinate 55,455,228 of NC_080696.1, read as the reverse complement.
GATCATGCGCCCCCTTCCCAAAGACATGCTCATGCTCAGCTCTTAATCCGTGTTCTGGTGGGTATGAACCCGTTTGTCAATAGGACCTTTTGAAGTTGTCATTGTTACTTAAGATGTGGTCAAGTTGAATGAGGCTGGGTCTTGAACTGTGTGTCTGGAGACCTTATAAAGAGAGGAAATAGGGGAGCAGTCAGCCAGAAGGAGCCAGAGAGGAGAGAGAGGGAGAGGGCACCAGGTGACAGAGGACAGCGACCACCAGAATGTTGCTGACCCCGGGAGAAAGCAGGCTTGCTGACATCTTGATTTCAGACTTTCATCCTTCAAAACCATGAGACAGTGAACACTTTTGTTTAAGCCAACGCTTTGTGTGTCATTTGTCATAGCAGCTCTGGCAAACTCAGACATTTTGATTTCTCATCTACATTCAGCTCAGCAATCAGATGGAAGAAGTTACTTTCTCAGAAATGACTTACAACTTAGCTTTCCCCTCTTTAATTCTACAAACTTTTTCAAAACCAGTCATTTTTCAGGGAAAGACATTCCTGGGAAGTATCCTAATATTCCTAAAGAGTCTACCTTGGCCGCTCATCAGAATTACTGGTAGGGTTTAAAAACAAAACAAAACAAAAACAAAAGGCATTTACTTGGGCCTGATACCTGGACATTCTGATACCTGAAGACTAGGGTAGGGCCTGGGCTTCTGTGTTTTTAAGACAAGACAAAACAGACCAACCAACACACAGTAATTCTTTTGTACGTCTGGGGCTAAGCTGTATGTTATACACACGTTTGGAGACAACAAGAGGGAGAATTTTTTTTGCTTAAACTTGTCAAAATAGATAATGACACTGTAGTCAGAAGATCAGTTGAAGATGTGAAGGAAAAGCCTCTGATAGGGGTTTAAGGCAGAGTCCCTGAATCCTTGTGGCACATAGTCAACGTTTAATTTACCGGCACATTTGGTAGCAGACACACCTGGCTTTCCAGGCTGTCTCTTGGAAATGGGATGGCAGGTGATAGTGTGTGAAAGCTGGCACTGAATTTAAGTGGACAATGGTTAATTAGAAACTCCCACCTAATGTCACCTGTGACTGGGGTGAAACACTTATGCTTCTTCTAGGACCATGTGCCTTTATTGTGACTTATTTCAAAATGGATCATAGGGCCTTTTTCAAGGATTTTTTAGGGCTACTGAAAAATCATTATGTGCCCAAAAGGACATTATTGGGACATATGAAAAACTTGGAATAAAGACCGTAAGCATTAGATCAGTGTTAAATTTCTTGAGCCTGATAATTGTACTTAAGGTGGTTATGTAAGTGAATATCCTTGTTCTTGAGAAATACACAAGGAAGTATTAAGTGTTCTGGGAGCATGGTGTAAACAACCTGCTTTCACGTGTTTAGGAAATAGGTGGATGAAATAGACTGATAGATGGATCTGGATATCTGTGTGGGGATATGGTAAAGTTCTCTGTATAGGTTTGTATTATTTTTGTAATGTTCTGTAAATCTGAAATTATTTCAGACTAGAAAATAAAATGAAAACAATCCCGTGGCCCTCCTTAGAGAGGGAGGAGAACCGACGTGGCCCCGTGTCTCTTCTCTCTGATCTCTGTTTTGCTGCATGGGGATCCGTCGCTGGTGTCCTGTGCTCTGCGTATGCTGCTTTCTGGGTCGTCCCCTCCTCCCTCTTGCTCCCTTGCTGTCCCCTGCCGATGACTCCCCCGTCTCCAGCCCCTCCTTGCTCTGGAGCTTCGCACTGTAGCCTGCCTGCCGCTGGCATGGCTGCGTGGGTCCCCATGTTCCTCCCTCACCCCTAAGCCATTGCTCTCCCAGAGGTCCCCATCTTAGCAAATGCCACCCCCATGCACCTTGTTGCTCCAGCCTAGGATTTGGGAAACCTCCCCTATTCCTGCTCCTTCACCTCTTGCCTTCAGGAATGTGCCCGTCTCTGGCACATCTTCCACCAGGTTCTCCATGTGGCCTTTTGTTTTCATCTCGCCTGACTTGTGTGCTCTCACCTCCAGCATGGATGCCCTGCTTCCCTTCGTGCTCCTCTCCCATCCACCCTTTACAGGTGCAGGAGTGCCCTCATGCCATCGGCTCTCTCCTGGGTCTAGCCTCGACCTGTGCCCCCGCCCCGCCATTCATCCTCTCCTGCTCACTCCAGTGCGTAGGGTGGGGTGAGCTGCCTCATTTCTGCATCTTGGAGGAATTTCCTCTGAACCACCAACGCCACGTGTCTCCCAGGTTCCTTCTGCGGGGGCTCGTTCTTTGGATCCTTGTGTTTATAAGCACCTGGCTAGATAGGCAGCCCTCGCAGCCCCTGGCCAGGGGTACCGACCCTGCTAATGACCATGTAAGAGCTTCGCAGGCGGTGGTGTGTGTGGCCAGCAGGAGGCGCTCCCGTGCCCACTTGCCCGTATTTGTGGGTTTTTTAAAAGAGCTTGTGGTATTTACAGAAGTCATCCTTTCTAAGGATATTTGTGTATTTCAGCTTTTGTGGTTCAGGTTTTGGTTTGGCTTAACTTCTAAGTGTTAAATCTCAGAAAACATTTTTTACCATGAACTCTACCTGATAACCCTTCTTCAGCAAAGCACATAAATTGATTTGCTTTTCCTGCTCTGGGGTCTAAAATAGCCCTGCGTCCTGGGTTTAGGTGTAGTCAGGCTGGTTGTGCTCTTAGCTCTAGCACAGATTGCATCCTTTCTCAGGACATCTCCCATAAAGTGTAACTTTATAATCCCCAGTGCCCCTTACCCTGAGTATTTGTTTTCCTTGAGATATTAGCTAGTTTTGTGGGCACTATTGGTTGTCATTTTCATTACGTTTTTATTTTTTAAAATTTCTCTCCCCTTCCCCCACCATTGTCTGCTCTCTGTGTCCATTCACTGTGTGTTCTTCTGTGTCTACTCGTATTCTTGTCAGTGGCACTGGGAATCTGTGTCTCTTTTTATTACATCATCTTGCTGTGTCAGCTCTCCATGTGTGCCACTCCTGGGCAGGCTGCACTTTGTTCACACGGAGTGGCTCTCCTTACGGGGTGCACTCCTTGTGCATGGGGCACCCTTAACATAGGGGACACCAGTGCATGGCATGGCACTCCTTGCACGCATCAGCACTGCGTGTGGGCCAGCTTTCCACACAGGTCAGGAGGCCCTGTGTATAGAACTCTGGACCCTCCATACGGTAGGCGGACGCTTTATCAGTTGAGCTACAACTGCTTCCCCATCTTTTTTAATATTTTAAAATTTTGTTGTTTTCTAAAGCACAGTAATACATAAGCAATTTTTATGCAAGGTTATATAAATATATATATATAGAGAGAGAGAATATGAGATTGCTCAAATTTTTTTTTCTCAATTTGTGATAAAAAGTTTTTTCTGTATGATCAAAATATTTTGATACAATGGGTCTATATAACCTAGACTATATAGCAATCTATTTTATTCTACCCTCTCACCAACTAGAAATCTCTTTTAATTCATGTTAATATGTACATCTGTAAAAACTAAAAATTAGTGACTACAAAAAATGGGAGCCTCATGATTGTTGTGCTCCAGTGTTTTTGCATGTGTTTTTTGAAGCTGTTTTATATGCATAAATTCATGTTTTTCAAAAAACGTAACTGAGATCATGTAACATAGTTTAATCTGTGAACTGCTGTTTTCATGTAATAATATTTTCTCTAGTATTTTTTCATTTAAAAACAATTTATTGAAGTATATCATTCATACATGAACATACTTACAAAATAAGTTTATAGTAAAAGTTGTGAACTTATAAAACAAACATGCGTAACATCATACAGGGCTCCCATACGTCACCCCACTACCAATACCTTGCGTTGTTGTAAAACATTTGTTGCAAATTATGAAAGAGCATTGTCAAAGTATTACTACTAACTACAGTCCATATCTTATATTTGGTGTATTTTCCACCCAACCCACCTACTTTTTTTGTTGTTCATAAACCATACAATTTATCAAAAGTGTACAATCAATGGCATTTGGTATAATCACCAAGTTGTGCATACATCAATCAATATTAGAGCATTTTCATTACTCCAAAAAAAGAAAAACAAAAGCAAAAAACACACTTCATACCCATGTGTTAGCACTACTAATTACCAATCTTATGATGTGTTTTGTCCATTTCTATTCATTTCCAAACAACTTTTTACCAATCCTACGCAGATTAAACCTCAGCTTTCCATTCCCTAACCACATTCAATTCTCTGGTGACTTTTATTCTAGCTAGTAACTCATTATATTTAGTTCATAATAGAGAATCGTTCTTTATCTGTCAATTTGTGCCTGGCTTCTTTCACTTAACATAATGTCCTCCAGGTTCACCCATGTTGTGATATGTGTCACGACTTCATTTCTTCTTACAGCTGCATAATATTCTACCCTGTGTATATACCACAGTTTGTTTACCCATTCTTCAGTTGATGGACACATGGATTGTTTCAGCCTTTTGGCAATTGTGTATAATGCTGCTATGAACATTGGTTTGCAGATGTCTGTTGATGTCACTGCTTTCAGTTCTTCTGGGTATATACCTTGTAGTGGTATTGCCAGGTCACATGGCAGATAAATATCTAACTTACTTAGGAACTGCCAAACAGACTTCCACAATGGCTATACCATTCTATTATACACTCCCACCAACAGTAAATAAGTGTTCTTATCTCTTCACATCCTGTCCAACACTTATAGTTTTCTGTCTTTTTAATAGTGGCCATTCTAATAGGTCTGAAATAATATGTCATTGTAGCTTTGATTTGCATTTCCCTAATAGCCAGTGATGTTGAACATTTTTTCCTATATATATATATTTTTTGCCACTTGTATTTCTTCTTTAGAAAAATGTCTATTCAGGTCTTTTGCCCAGTTTTTAATTGAGTCATTTGTCTTTTTATTGTTGAGTTGTAGGATCTCTTTATATATCATGGATATTAGACCTTTGTTGGAAGTGATTTCCAAATATTTTCTCCCATGGAATCAGCTGCCTTTTTACCATCTTCGAAAAGTCCTTTGAGGTGCAGAAGTGTTTAATTTTGAGGAGGTCCCATTTATCTATTTTTTTCTTTTGCTGCTTGTGCTTTGGGTGTAAGGTTTAAGAGACCCCCACCTACTACAAGGTCTTGTAGTTGTTTCCTTACATAATCTTCTAGGAGTTTTATGGTCTTGGCTTTTATGTTTAGGTCTCTGATCCATTTTGAGTTTATTTATTTATTTTTTTAAAGATTTATTTTTATTTATTTCTCTCCCCTTCCCCCTCCCCACAGCCCCAGTTGTCCGTTCTCTGTGTCTATTTGCTGTGTGTTCTTCTTTGTCCGCTTCTGTTGTTGTCAGCGGCACGGGAATCTGTTTCTTTTTGTTGTGTCATCTTGCTGTGTTAGTTCTCCATGTGTGCGGCACCATTCCTGGGCAGGCTGCACTTTCTTTCATGCTGGGCGGCTCTCCTTATGGGGCGCACTCCTTGTGCATGGGGCTCCCCTACGTGGGTGGCACCCCTGCGTGGCAGGGCACTCCTTGTGCACATCAGCACTGCACATGGGCCAGCTCCACACGGATCAAGGAGGCCTGGGGTTTGAACTGGGGACCTCCCATGTGGTAGACAGACACCCTATCCACTGGGCCAAGTCTGCTTCCCTTGAGTTTAGGGAATGAAATATGGGACCTCTTTCATTGTTTTAGTTATGAATATCCAGATCTCAAGCACTGTTTCTTGAAGAGACTGTTCTGTCTCTGAAAAATGAACTTGGTAGGCTTATCAAATATCAATTGACATGGAGATGTGGGTCTATTTCTGAACTCTCAATTTGAGTCCATTGATCATTGTGTCTATCTTTAAGCCATTACCATGCTGTTTTGACCACTGTAGCTTTATAATACACTTCAAGCCCAGGAAGCATGAATCCTCCAATCTTGCTCTTCTTTTTTAGGACTTTTTTTTTTTTTTTCTCTTCAGGACCCCTTCCCTTACAAATAAATTTGGTAATTGGGTAATTGACTTTTCTGTTTCTGTAAAGTAGGCGTTAGAATTTTGATTAGTATTGTGTTGACTCTGTAAATCAGTTTGAGTAGAATTGACATTATCATGATATTTAATTTTTCCGATCCATGGACATGGAATGTCCTTTCATTTGTTTAGGTCTTTGATTTCTTTTAGCAGTATATTGTTATCTGAATACAGATCCTTTACATTCCTGGTTAAATTAGTTTGTAGATATTTTAGTCTTTTTATGAATAACTGTGGTGACAGTGGGCATCCTTGTCTTGTTGCTGATCTTAGAGCAGGGCTTCTTAAACTTTTTTGTTCCATGGACCCCTTTGCCAGTCAGGTGAAAACAACAGACCCCTTACTAAGTCCAGTCTATACTGTGTATTATTTAATAAATATATCACACCTGCACCAACATGTCCCCACAAGAATAATATTCTTTTGAATTTCAATTCAAGTTCACAGACTCCTTGTTAAGAACCCCTGTCTTAGAGGCATTTGACGTCTCCCTATTGAGTATGATGCTGGCTATGGGATTTTCATATATACCCTTTGTTATGTTGAGGAACTTTCCTTCTATACTTATCTTTTGAAGTGTTTTTATCAAGAAAGGATGCTGGATTTTGTCAAATGCCTTTCTGCATCAATCGAAATGATCTTTATTTTTTTCTTTTGATTTGTTAATATGGTATATTACATTAATTGAATTTCTTATTTTGAACCACACTTGCATGCCAAGTAAAAACCACTTGATTGAAGTGTACAATTCTTTTAATAGGCTGTTAGATTTGATTTGCAAGTATTTTGTTGAAAATTTTTGCATCTATATTCATTAGATTGGTCTGTGATTTTCTTTTCTTGTATCTTTTTGGCTTTGGTGTTAGGGTGACACTGGCTTCATAAAATGTGTTGAGTAATTTTTCCTCCTTTTCAGTTTTTTCAGAAGAGTTTAAACAGGATTGGTATTAATTGTCCTCAAAATGTTTGGTAGAATTCACCCGTGAAGCCATCTTGTCCTGGATTTTTCTTTGTTGGAAGATTTTTGATGACTGATTCAATTTTTTAACTTGTGATTGGTTTGTTGATTTCCTATATTTCTTGTAAAGTCAATGTAGGTGGTTTGTGCATTTGTCCATTTAATCTAGCTGTCTAATTTGTTGGCATGCAGTTTCTCATAATGTCCTTTATGTTCCTTTTCATTTCTATGGTGTCAGTTGTAATACCCCCTCCCTTTCATTCCTGATTTTATTTATTTTCATCTTTTCTCATTTTCTCTTTGTTAGTCTAGCTAAGGATTTATTGGTTTTATTGATCTTTGCAAAGAACCAGCTTTTGGTTTTGTTGATTTTCTCTATTGTTTTTTTCATTCTCATGTTCATTTATTTCTTCTCTAATCTTTGTTATTTCTTTCTGTTTGCTTTGGGATTGGTTTACTGTTCTTTTTCTAGTTTCTCCAGTGTTAAGATAGGTGTTTGATTTTAGCTTTTTCTTCTTTTCTAATATAGGAATTTAGGGCTATAAATTTCCCTGTAAGCATTGTTTTGCTGTATCCCATAAGTTTTGAAAAGTTCTGTTCTTGTTTTCATTTGTCTCCAGATATCTACTCATTTCTCTTGCAGTTTCTTCTTGACCCAGTGATTTTTTAAAATGTGCTGTTTAGCCTCTATATTGTTGCAAAATTTTTTCTTTCCCACCTATTATTGATTTCTAGCTTTATTCCATTATTGTAAGAGAAGGTGCTTTGTGTAATTTCAATCTTCTTAAATTTATTGAGAGGTATTTTGTGGCCCAATGTGTGATCTATCCTAGAGAAAGATCCATGAGTTCTTTTTTTTTTTTTTTTAAGATTTATTTATTTATTTAACTCCCCCCCCCACCCCCGCTCCCCTGGTTGTCTGTTCTCTGTGTTTATTTGCTGCGTCTTGTTTCTTTGTCCGCTTCTGTTGTCGTCAGCGGCATGGTAAGTGTGGGCGGCGCCATTCCTGGGCAGGCTGCACTTTCTTTCGCGCTGGGCGGCTCTCCTTACGGGGCGCACTCCTTGCGCGTGGGGCTCCCCTATGCGGGGGACACCCCTGCATGGCAGGGCACTCCTTGTGCGCATCAGCACTGTGCATGGGCCAGCTCCACAGGTCAAGGAGGCCTGGGGTTTGAACCGTGGACCTCCCATGTGGTAGACAGACGCCTTAACCACTGGGTTAAGTCCGTTTCCCTAGTTCTTCTTGAAAAGAATGTATAACCTGCTGTTCTGTATATGTCTGCTAGGTCCAGCTCATTTATCATATTGTTCATGTTCTCTGGTTCCTTGTTAATCCTGTTTAGTTGTTCTGTCCACTGGTTTGAGTGATGTATTAAAGTCTCCAACTATTTTTCTTAGAGACATCTATTTCTCCTTTCAGTTTTGCCAGAGTTTGCCTCATGTATTTTGGGGTACCCTGGTTAGTTTCATAGATATTTATGACTGTGCTTCTTCCTGGTGGATTATCCCTTTTATTAATATATAATGTCCTTCTGCATCTCATCACTTTTTTGCATTTAAAGTCTGTTTTGTCTGACACCACTATAGCTACCCTTGCTCTCTTTTGGTTACTGTTTGCATGAAATGACTTTTTCTAATCTTTCACTTTCAGTCTACTGCATCCTTAGGTCTAAGGAGAGTCCCCTACGGATGTTTGCTTATCCATGCTGTCAGCCTGTGTCTTGATTGGGGAGTTTAATCCGTTAACATTTAATGTTATTACTGTAAAGGCATTAGTTCAGTTTTTGGCTTTCATATGTCATATTTTATTTTTGTCTGTCTTTTTAGCCTTTTGGTTGTCTTTTCTGATAGTCTTCACTTTTACCCTTTCCTCTAAGCCTCCCTCTCTTGTCTTTTTTTTTTTTTCTGACTGCAGAACTCCCTTCAGTGTTTCCTGCAGCACTGGATTCTTGTTTATGAACTCTCTTAGGTTCTCTTTATCTGTGAATATTTTAAACTCACTGTTGTATCTGAAGGACAGTTTTGCCGGATAAAGAATTCTTGGCTGGTGATTTTTCTTTCAGTAACTTAATTATATCATACCACTACCTTCTCGCCTCCATAGTTTCTGAAGAGAAATTTGTAGTAAATCTTACTGGATGTCCCTTGCATGTGATGTTTTATTTATCTTCCACTGTTTTCAGAATTTTTTCTTTATCTTTGGCATTTGGCATTCTGAAGAGTGTGTTTCTTGGTGTAGGTCTGTTTGGGTTTATTCTAATTGGAGTATGCTGTACTTCCTGGACACATATATTTATGTATTTCATGAGAGTTGGGAAATTCTTGGCCATTATTTCCTCAGACTCTCTTTCTGCCTCTTTCCCCTCTCTTCTCCTTTGGAATTCCCATAACACACATGTGAGTGTACTTCATGCTGTTATTCAACTCCCTGAGCCCCTGCTCAATTTTTTCCATTCTTTTTTCTCTCTCTTCTTTTCTTTCCAATTTCAGTTATTCTGTTTTCTATGTCACTGATTCTTTCTTCCATGATTTCAAATTGGCTGACATATGCCTCTGTTGTATTTTCATATCATGGATTTTTTTTTTTAATGAGAGACTGGGGATCGAACCTAGGACCTCATACATGGGAAGCAGACACTCAACCACTGAGCTACACCTGCTCCCCTGATTTGTTATATTTTAAATCTTACTTGTATCTTTCATTCCCATTAAGCATTGTTATTTTTCTATTCAGGTTTTCAAATTTTTCTTTGTGCTCATCCAGTGTCTTCTTAATTTCTTTTATTTCTTTAGCCATGTTGTCCTTCAACTCCGTGATTTCATTTAAGAGATTTGTATGAACCTCATTGATTAGTTGTTTCAAGTCCTGTGTCTTGTCTGGAGCATTGATTTGTTCCTTTGCCTGAGACATATTTTTCTTTTTCTTAGTATAGCTTGTAATTGTTTGCTGATGTCTAGGCATCTGATTAAGATGCTGAGATTACTCTGATGTTCAGTTTCTCTCTTGCCTAGGGATTGACTGTTAAGTAGCTGTGTGCTACCACTGTTCTATGACTCTTGGTTCAACTTGTTCTAGATATTTAGGATTGTCGCTGTTTAACTGCTCAAACCAGGACTGAGGACCCAGTAATGGGGGGCAGGCCAGTTTCCAAGGGCCTTGGAGAGAGTGGCAGTAAAGGCACCTGCTTGCCTCTTCTCTTTATTATTACTTTCCCTTTTTCTTGCACTTTTCTGGTCTGGCCAGTAGAGGCCACTCTTTGACAGACCTCTCAGGTCAGGCCAGGTGCTTGGGGTGAATGCATTCAGTGTATTTACTCAGTGGGTGGGCGGTACAGTAGCAATGTCTTCAGGGCGGGCCAAGCCTCCCAATCAAACTTTCTCAGAAGTTGCTTTCCTCCCTTGGGCAGCTGCATACTTCCACCCTCTGAGTCCTCAGCAACCAGCCCAGGGCAGTAGGGAGGGTATTTGAGAAGGCAAATTATGTTTAGCTACCTCCAGCCTCTCAGAGCAAACAGTGTCGCGGCCCTACCCATCCTGGACGTGTACAGCCTCTCCAATCCAGCAGACCAAGTTCCCTGGGCAAAATCTGAATTTGCTGTAGGCTATATCCCTCCCTCTTCCCTTTCTTGGGGAAGAGGATACCTGTACCCACTTTAGTCTGCAGCCTCCTTCCAGGGGCTGGAGGACCCAGTGCTATTTGCTCTGAAGGTGGAGGGATGGGTGCCAGCAGCTGCTGCTTCAGCTTTATTCAGGGGATTTTTCAGCCAGCAGAGACTCCTTTCCTTCAGCCCTCTCTCTTCTGGGTGGAGTCTAGCCTTCCCCTAGTGTCCTAAGCCTTAGAACAGTTTTCTAGATAGTTTTTGTTTGTCCTCTAGCTATTTTTCTGGCAGAGAAGTTAGCCCTATGCCTCGCTAATCCTCCATCATCCCAGAAGTCCTTCTAATATGGTTTTAGCATTTTTGCTAAAATTAGAATTTACCGTGAGTTTTAAAAAATGAGTGTTTATGAATATGTGAGTTTGTGGTTTAGTTTCTTGTACCACATGATTCATTCAGTTCCTCTCTGCCAGGCAGAATTCTCACTTTCTGCATCCATAGGAAACATATGTAAACTTCCATTTATGCTTTCTTGAGGAAGACTTGTTTTTTCTATATGTTTTCCTCTGGGACCCAGAGCTTACTTTGTAGTTTAAACTAATTTTCAAAATCTCTATTAGTTCTTTATATAAATTATCACTGCAGAAAAAAATCAATAAACACAAAGAAAAACGTAGAAATCACTTGTATTCATGTTATTCAGAGATAAGCATTTGGAACATCTTAGTGTATAAAAGGCCAAACCATTTTCTCTGCTTTTGTGTGTCTGGACAGATGTCTGCTCAATGTGAATGTGTGTCTGTTCTTCCCCTGCTCCCCCCCCAAAAAAGAAAGCATCTGTCTTCGTTTTCCAGGGCTCCTGTGATAAATACCACAAGTTGGTTGGCTTAAACAACAGGAATTACCTTCTCACAGTTTGGAAGGCTAGAAATTCAAAATCACTTGAGCCACCTCTGCTCCCTGCTTGTTGTGTCTCTCATGGTGTCTCCTTGTTGTGTTATCATCTTGTTGCGTCAGCTCGCTGTCTTGCTTGTCTTCGTTCGGAGGCACTGGGAGCCGAACCTGGGACCTCCCATGTGGTAGGTGGGCGCCCAAGGGCTTTGAGCCACATCTGCTTCCCTCTACTATTACATTTTAATCGTTGCATTTATTTGGTCATTTAATCACCCGGTAACTTGGTTGACTTGTTTGGAAATAGGAGCTCTGAGCCTGTCTCTGTGGTGGTAGCTCTTTGAGACTGAGTTATCAGCTTTGAGCTTCTTTGAGTTGGCGTAGGGGTAAGGAGGCTTTCAAAACAGACTTTTCTATAGTGGTGTATTTTTAATAATTACACCCAACTCACAATATCGATTACTCTTATGAATGTTAACAAGTGGTCAATTTTAACTACATCTAAAAGGAACACTGGTGCTTGTGATGAGCCAGCATGTGATGTTTGCGATCTTCTTTCCTGAATCGTGGCCTGGAGTTTGCATCAGGAAAGGTTCCTGCTTGGCTCATTAGTGAGAAAGGGAGGCCTAGATTTCCCTGTCTTGGTTCCTCGTTTGTCGGCTGGGAGGCTGGAGAAGGACTCTGCCGTGCCCTATGACAGGGGTGCCCACCCCAGGACTGCAGGGGCCTTTGTATGTGGAGGTCCCAGTTCCTCCCAGCATCGCTTAGGACTGGCGGTCGGTTGTGAAATCGCTTCTGACCCCGTGTGGAGAGAGTTTGTCCTCTCTCCGTGAGGGGACCGCTGGTTTTCCCCCAGGGCAGAAAGAGTCGTAACCTGCCTCTGTGGATACCACATCTGTTTTTGTTTCCCCTGGTATTTTTTAAGTAGGAAGAAATGTGTGTAGGTTAAAGGGTCTATTGGGAGGAGGCTAGAGATAAACACTGTACAATGTGAAACTCTTCCATATGGGACCGTGAGGATGTTTGCAGAATGGGCCTAATACTAGGCACCCCCCGAGCTGAGCCCCCTCTCACCACATCTGTGGATTAACATTGGGTGTGTGGAGGCGTCTTTTTATTTGTAAATTGAAAGAGAATTTCAGCATCGGTGGTTGTGTGTGTCCAACTGCCACCTCCCTGAAACTGCTTCGTAGGAAAGTGGGACAAGCGTTAATTTAAGAGAGAAGTAAACTAATGTGGAGACATTAAACGGCCTATCATGTTGGTTGGGGCTGTCACCCAGCTGCTCTGAGTCCTTGTCAAGTGTCCCCTGATCTGAAAGTGAGGTCTTTGCAAAATCTGGCTGCCCACGCTTCTCTAGTGCTGCCTTTGTGCCTTGCTCGGGAGCTGAATCACCTGGAATACAAAACCCAAATGCTCTGTGTTGTCCCACATTTGAAATATTAGTGGAAGTATTTGACTTCTTTGGTTACAAAATCAGATCGCTTACAAAGTCCAAAAGTTTGCCAGGATGCCCTTGACTCAGCCTGTGGCATTTCATTCAAACCCACCGTTACTAAAACTTGCCAACTGAAGCAATTGCTTTGTCAAAGGTCTTGTTATTGGCCCTAATGTTAAATAATAATTTGATCCAGGTGTTGAGGAAAGTGGGTAAAAATGAAGACACACGTCCTTGGCTAGAACATAAATTAGGGAACTTTAAAAAGTTCTTGATTTAGTCTGTTCAGGGGAGAGACCCTTTTCTGTAAATCTTCAGTGCTCTTTATAATTTTTAGGGTTAAATTCTTTATAATTAAAAGCACTTGGCAAATAATGATTCATTTAAACTGTAGTTGTGATTCATTACTCTAATTATTGTTACCATGCAGTGCCCTTTGGCCTGGAAGTGAAACTTGTGTCCTCTTGACACCAGAGGTTAACAGAGCAGGAAGCAGAACACCGTGTGTCCCCGCAGTGACCAGTATAATTTAGTAATTGTCTAATTACCTGAGGAGTCTGATGCCACTACTAAAAATAGTATTAAAAAATTAAATGAAAGTCATCTTCTTGTTTCTTGTAAACCATCTGGTCTCTATTTTGGGCAACCACGTGTTCAGGGGTACACAAGGCAGTTCATTCTAAGAGATCAGATCGCCTCTCTTCTCTTGGATGAAGTAGGTTTTTAATGGGACGTGGAATCCAGTAACTCCATAAACATTTCTGCCTTTGGGGATTAGGTTAGTTATGGAGGCAGTAAGACTCTTGCAGGTGATCTGTTGATCAAAGCTGTGATTTTAAACCTGGAGCTGATGGTGGTCAATTTGATATTTATTTCTTGGAAATGGAAAAAAAACAACCATGCTTAGCAAGGGCTCCCACTACCACCTCAGAGAATATTAAGTTACTGATTTGTTCACTTGTTCAGCAAATAGCTGTTGCATGCCAGTCACTGTCCTAGGTTCTAGGAGTATAGTGATGGATAACAAGCTTTCCGTACTCACCGTCCCACAAGAGAGAGACTCATCAGGCCAACCAGCCAATTTTAGACAGTGAAGCCAGCATCACAGAGGGTGATGGGGAAGGTGAGAGAGGGGCACCATGATGGGCGGTGGGGTCAAAAGAGGGCCTCTAAGGAGGTAACATTAGAATTGAGACCTGAGTGATGGGAGCAAGCCAGCCCTGCAGAGATCCAGGGAACTGTGCTCCAGACAGAGGGCACAGCACGTGCGAAGGTCCTGAGGTAGGAAGAGCCTGGCAGCATCCAAAGAACAGAAAGGAGCCCAGTGTAGCTACAACAGAGTGACTGAGGGGGAAGATGGCCTGAGGAGAGGCCGGAGAAGTGGGCAGTGGTCGATCTGGCCGGCCTCATGGGCCATGGGAGGACATCTGGATTTTATTGGGTACTGAGTCATAGAATGGAAACAAGTGTTTTTTTTTTTCTTGGTGGTCTTAATTTTTTATTATATCTCAAGGCCTTCATGGCACCTGGTAAGAACACAGATAGGACTGGGGCTGCTTGCTGCAATCTCCTCTCTCCTCCACACTTGGTGGCACCGAACGGGTTCCTTGGGATTCCTGGGACTCGGTGTGGAGGATGAGTTGAAAACCATCCCTCTATCCCTTTCTTCTCCAAATGAGGAAACTGAGGCATAGAGAACAAATGTGACTTGCCCAACATCAGAAAGCTGTTCAGCAACCCATCCAGAAATAAACTCAGATTTCCTAGTCCTCCATGCTCTTTTCACCATAGAAATTGAATACGTTTGCCCTAGTCTTCACAATGTGGCCCTCAGAAGGCCTCCACCATGTGCTGTAAGGTACGAACAGACGGATGGGTAAAGACTGCATAAGCAGTGGAGTCGCTTCAGAGGTAAGAGCTGGGATCCGAAGTCAGTGTGGAGGGCAGAAATTGAGCAGAGTTAAAATTACTCTGGAATATTCTTTGTACCTGCCCTAATGGAATGCTCAGTACCACTTTTCTGTAAGGTTCACCCAGCTGTGTTTCCTTCCATTGTTGACTGCTGGTGGTTATTTCCATAGGGAACCAGATGAAGTGGTAGCCTTTGGTTAGGGGCCACTATTGTAAACCAAAAACAACGTACATTTCAAACAGTGATTCTCACCTGGAGAGGATTTTTGTCCCCCACGGGGTGTCCAGCAATGTCTGGAGACATTTTGGTTGTCACACCTGACGGGGGGGGGCTGCTGCTGGCGTCTGCTGGGCAGAGGCCAGGGACGCTGCTCAACATCCTGCAGTGCACAGGACAGCTGCCCCCCCCCCCCCCCGCCCTGCAACAGGGAGTTCTCAGGTTGAGAGCCCCTGGTCTGACATGCAGGGGTCACTTCCCCTCTGTGTCGGAGGTCTCAAACATCATTCACAGGTGGAATCACCCACACTCATTACATTATAATTTTCCCTTTCTCTATTTATCCTGATTTTTTTTTTGCCAAGCATTAATAATTGAAATCCTGAAAATCTATCACTGACAGCACTGTCGCCATTGACGTACCTAAGAGTTGGGAGTGTAGAGCAGTAGCAAGAAAAGCAGCAGCTCTGCATGCCTGTCCGTCCCCACTGTCGAGACCCTTCACTGCTCATCACCCACCTGTTCCTTTCTCTTCCACCAGCAATCCCAGGACCCACCTGCTCAGAAGGGACCTGCACTCACCACCAAGGTCCGGCGCACCATGAGCAGCCGTGTGCACGAGGCCGCAAAGGCCATTGCGCTGTGCCACAACGTGACACCTGTGTATGAGTCCAACGGTGTCACCGACCAGGCCGAGGCCGAGAAGCAGTATGAGGACGCCTGCCGTGTCTACCAGGCGTCCAGCCCTGACGAGGTAAGCGCCTGGGGCAGATGCTGTCCACAAGAGGCTTCCTACTGAGGCGACCTGCCAGGGCAGGGGTGGTGGACGACAGGAGCCAGGGTGATGCACCAAAGTTAGGTAAACCCCTTTCCAAATATACAGGGGAGTTAAGCTTCCTCCAAAAGCAATGATTATGGACTTGAGATAAGTTATGAAGTAGGAAAAAGGAAGAGATCTTGCTTTGTAACTCAATGCACTGAAGAGAGGCACAAGATGCCATTTAAGCCACATCCTTAAAAAGAAATATAAAAGCTACATTAAGATAGAGTTCACATACCATACAATTCGCCTGTTTAAAGTGTACAATTCAGTGGTGTTTAGTATATTCACCGAGTTGCACAACCATCACCACAATCAATTTTAGAACATTCCCTCACTCCAGAAAGAAACCCTGCACCCATTTTCTCCCCCAAAACTCCAGTCGCAGATAAGCACTCATCTTTCTTTCTCTGTGGACTTGTCTATTCTCGACCACTTTGTGTTCCCACCAGCAGTGTATGTGGGGGCTGATTTCTCTACATTCTCACCAATGCTGGTTATTGTCTGTCCTTTGATTATGGACATCCTCATGGGTATAAAGTGGTGTCTCACTGTGGTTTTGGACTTCATTATCCTAATGACTAATGATGTTAACATGTTTTCATGTGCTTATTGGCCATTTGTATATCTTTGGAGAAATGTCAGATCCTTTGCTCACTTTAATATTGTGTTTTATTAATTCTTTTTAATTATTAATTCTTTGTATATTCTAGATAGAAGTTCCTTTTCAGCTATATAATTTGCAAATATTTTCCCGCATTCTGAGGGTTGTTGCATTAGTCGCCAAAGGGATACTGAAGCAAGCTTTACTAGAAATCTGTTGGCTTTTATAAAGGGTATTTATTTGCAGTAGAAGCTTACAGTTACAAGGTCCTAAAGAGTCCAACTAAAGGTTACTTCCTCACCAAAGTCAGTTGCCATGTGTTGACGCAAGATGGTAGGCATCCCCGTCCTGGTCTCTCTTTCCTTCTTCCTCTTAAGGCTCCATGGGCTCAGTTTCTTCTGATCTCAGTTGTAGGCTCGCATAGGACTCGTTTCTCTTCTTGGAGCTTAGCTGTTTGAGCCTTCTCCTTTCTGTCAAGTGGCAGGACCGAAAGGACCAAGTTCTCTCCTCTTCTGTGTGTCTTCCTGAATCAATGTCCATTTATATCAGCCCACCAAGCGGGTGGATTCTCAACCCTCAGTTTGACCCTATTGATGTGGTCAAATCAAAGTCCTAATCTTGATTTAATCAAGTGAACTTAAAAACCTTTGAATCAAGCTGCTACGGTTGTCTTTTCACTTCTTTGATGGTATCCCCTGCAGAGTACCGACTTTACAGGGACTTCCTTTTTTACAGTGGGGGTCATAATGAGGAGGAGGGAGCCTCTCTGGGCAAAGGAAGTTGGTCTGGACCAACCTGTACTTAACAGTGGTTGGGCATGGCACAATGAGCTTTTCCCCAAAGTTTGGAAATGGAGGGACTCGTGGATGTCTTTTGTCCGGTGTGTTGTTTCTTTCTCCTTTATTTGGGCAGTGGAATTTGTCACCTGGCGGATGCCTCCTTCCAGTCTGCATGGTGTGTGTGGAACAGTTCAAGGTACCAAGCCCATCTGTGACCATTCAGATTTGTGACTGTGTTCATCTATGACCATTCAGATTTGAACTGGGGTTGTTTTTCTTTTTTTTGAGTGAAAATTGTTGTGCCACTCCCCCCACTCCCATCACATTTTGAAATGGGAATTGTGTGCCAAAAGAGGGTGGGGGGAGTAGGTATGGATGGCTCTGCCACTCTACTGGGCTCAAGCATGGGAACTGAGAACACTTCAAGCTTACCATCACTTTTCTTTTCTGGCTCACCATGCTTAGTCTCTTTGACCTCGTTTTCTTCATTTGGGAATGCGAATACTGTACACTGAAGAATAGAGGAGAAAGGACTGTATTCTTAGTGGTTATAGACTGGGAATCAGGTGCTTATGGATATTTGATAGACTTTGAAATTGAGCAAGTTCCGGCAGTTGACAAGCTGATCCACACTCTGCCTTCGGTCTCTTGATATGTGATTGAATGTTGATGTGCATATGCATGGTCTTTAATGCCTGCCACACCACGTGTTCCCACCGAATTTGATTATATTGGTTTTATGGCCGCACAGAGTTTTTTCCATGAGGATAAATCTTTCATGGACTGCCTTGTGCTTCTCAGCGCCTTTTTCTCAAGGTGAAAATTCTTTTATCTCTTCTGTCCACTAATTGCACTTGGATTCGGATTTGTCCTGAGGTTTTAAGAGTCTGAGTAGTGATTGGGAAAAAATTGGAGGTATTTTTCTTTGGTGTGTTTACAGAGGTCAGTATTATACATTATTGGTATCTCTTACCCCCAACTTTATTATTTTTTGCTGCACAATATTTCATGTTCATAGTAGAAAATGTGAAAATATAGATAAACAAAAGAAGGAAAGTCAACGAATTCAATGTGTAGCCACTGATAATATTTTGGTGATCAGCCTTCTAAACTATTTTCAGATGTTGTGTACTGCAAAATATAAATATGCCTATACACACATACACATCACATGACAAAAAGGAAGCTAAATCTAGTTCAAGGAAAATCTTTCAGAAAGCCATACTGTTTCCAAATTCCTGTAGGATTCTATGTAGACCCATCTAGGTCTGGAATCCTACCTTTGAAATTCTATATCAATAAAACACTGCTATTGTCGGCAAGGTCAGTTTGTGAAATACATACAGAAGCCAGTATTCATTTTACTGTGGAGTCGATGAAGTAATTTCTACCAGTTGGCATAGGATTCATTTCCTGAAACAGAAAGCAGGATTTCCTAAATTTGTTTCCTGTGCACATTCTCCTTTGGAAGCCTTGAAGTGTCTTTACGCAGCTATCAGTTTCAGCCCGAGGGGCGCTCGGCCCTGCATGTGCTGTACAGTAACTCACAGGGGAAATGAAACATACATGATCTGACCTGAGATAAGTAAGTAGTCCTCAGATGCTCAAGCAAGCAGTTTCAACCCCGACAGCATTTCATCATTTCCAGGATATTCGGGCGCATTGGGGGTAGGGGAGGGTTCAAGAGGGCAGGGGTTGCAATAGTGACACAACTTGTAAAGTTTCTGCTTCTTGGCTTGAGCAGTCAACGAGGCGCCCTCCTCGGAGCAGTCAGAACTTATCCTGGGAAGCATTCATTTGTCTTTTCCATGAAAGTTCCCATACTGAAAATATGTTTTAAGCTTTTAAATCACAAGGAATATTGTCCTCACTACAGAAAAAGTAGAGATTGCAGATTCAAAAAGTTGACTGAAATAATTTTATTATTGTCACCTAGCGATGACTACTATTTATCTATTTATCTAGTGTAGATTTTCCCAAGTTTTTTCCCTAAATTTATCTATCTGTGCATTTATATATACATAGATACATGAATATGCATACACACATGCGCACACGCATGCTCACACATCTAGGTGTATGTAGAAACCTTTGTGTTTTGTAGTACATGTCATTGAATAGGATGGAAGTGAATTGATTGTAACATCCTTTAGAAAGTCATATAATTTTCATATTCCTGTAGAATTTTTATATGTGTGCATTGTGTGTGTAGGTGTTTGCATGTACAGGTGTGTGCCTGTGTGGTGTGAGCATGTAGTATGTGTGTGCATATGTATAAATGTGTGGAAGTTTGCGTGTACATGAGTTGATATGTGTATATGAGTATGTGGGAGTAGAAACGAAAGTCTCTTGATGTATTTGGCCATGTCTTTAATATCTCATTAATTTCAGAAAGATCCATTGCAGACAAGTTAAAGTTAGCCATATAGAATTTTCTCCAGGCGCACATGCTTAGGCACAGAGTGAGAAGCAAGTCTCCTTTCTACTCAAGGCTGCCACTCTCCCAGTCTCCGCCCCGGTTTCCCTGTCCCAGGTCTGAGGCACCCACTGTTATTGATATCTGAGGATCTTTGCAGTGATAATCCTCTCAATATATAAGAATTACCCTCACCCTCTAAGTACTAATATATTTTTAAAATTCAAAATTCAAAATACGAACACAAACATAAAGATACTCTGATTTTGGTGTGTCAGTTTTGGAAGTGAGTCAGCACATGGAGTTCCACTGCCCAATGAGCTCAGTGGAGGGCTGCATTGTTCTACATCATTGGGTCCTGTAGTCTCTAAATAGGTTAGACCAAAGCCTACATTTTAAGACCCTTCCTTCCACTACCTTCCATTGAAGATGCATGGATCCCATGGCCCACCCCCAGTACCATTGCTAGCCATGTGTTTAACTTCGAAGTTCTGATGTGATTAGTTATGTAATTTTAGGCAAATTGCCTCCTGCTAATACTATTGACCCTACAGGTCTGAAATGAGGACAAAGTAGCCACCATGATGACTTTGGTAAGAAATTGGCCATCTGTTGAATGCCTACTCTGTCATGTTCTGTGCTATAGGTCTCATCTTATGATGTAGAGTTAGTATTATTGTGTCCATTTTTCAGATGAGGATTAGGTTGGTTAAGGAATTTTCCCGGACTCACGTGGCTGGAAAGGTTAAATCAGCTAACCCACACCCAGAGCAAGACTTGTAAACCCCATAATACCTCCTCCCTACCCATGGGTGATAGTGGGAAAGTGCTTTGAAAACTCGTGAAATGTGGCAGAGTTAAGGCATTTGTGTTTGGGAAACTCAGGGCTGATATTGCACAAAGCTCAAGACTCTGGTCATTCTCAACTACTCTAGCCCTCTTGGGTGCCCTGTTCTGAGCTAGCGTAGCTCCCAGCCTCCATGGAACTTTCTTTGGTTCCATCCCCCTTTTCTTTCTTGGGAAGCTCCCAATTGGTGATGATAAACCTTGTTCTGCCAGGCCTCCAAAACCTACCTTCTGGGTCTGGTGCTTTCCCCACCCATCTTTAGGTCCTGCCTATAGTGGATTGAACCATGCACCCCAGGTTGGATGCGTACTTGGCTTGGTCTGCATTCTGGTGGGTGCAGATCCATTGTAAAGAGGCTCTCTTGAAGATGCTACTTCAGTTGAGGTGTGGTCCAGCTGAGTCAGGTTGGGCTTTAATAAGCAGAGTGAAATTCAGACATAGAGGAAGAAGCCTCAGGGAGCAGCCAGAGGCTAGAAGTTAGCAGACCCTGGGAGAGAAAGGAGAAGACAATGCCATGTGATTGAAAAGCCAAGGAACCCCAAGATTGCTGGCCAGCCAGAAGATTCAGATGCTGATAGGGAGCCAGCAGCCAGAAGATTCAGATGCTGATAGGGAGCCAGCCTTCTAGCCTTGGAAACCGTGAGCCAGTAAATTCCTGTTAAGCCAGTCCATTGTATGGAATTTGTTTCAGCAGCTGGGAAACCAAAACAGTACCCTTAGAAAGAAAGACCAAAAGGAATGTGTTTCTCCTCCAGTCCATGGTACCTTAAACGACCCCCTTGCAAATGACCATGGAGAGATGGGCAGGCGTGGCTGTGGGTCTCTCCTCCTGACAGCACTGTCTGTTGATGGAGAGAATTCCTGCACCCACTTGGAGCCTCAGGATGCTGACGGTCATATAGGCAGGTGTAATATGAAAGTACAGTGAAAGATACAGCCACCCTAGCAACATATTTTATTTTTAGTCCCTCTCCCCAATTGTGACACATGCCTGCTGTAGAAAAAAGGGAAAAAAAGAAAAAAACATAAATATCCATAATTCCAAAACTCAGTGACCATCACTTAACATTTTGATGTTTTTCCCCCTTCCTAGCTCCCTTTTTTTACATATGATTTAAATATTTAGTGTCACCCATATTCCATTTTGATTGGTTTACTTAATAGTACAGTGTGAGAATTCTCTTTTTACCACCTGGGGTAAGAAGGTTTAATGGCTGTCCTCTATTACACTGCTTAAGTATACCGCAGATTTCTGTGTCTCTCTCCCAAGCCTAGCAGTTTGGTGGTCTTCCCCTTTTGGCGTCCTAAGTCCTGCTGCAGTAGGCGGCCTTATGTACTACCTCTCTCTCCATCGCTGACCGTGTATGAAGAAGTCCCTAAACTTATTGCTTGAGAGCAGAGCGAGTGGGAGCAGGATTGGGGAAATTCAAGCTCATGGCTTCAGGGTGGGCCTGTG
The DNA here is from genome assembly GCF_030445035.2 of Dasypus novemcinctus. Taxonomy (NCBI): domain Eukaryota; kingdom Metazoa; phylum Chordata; class Mammalia; order Cingulata; family Dasypodidae; genus Dasypus; species Dasypus novemcinctus. The sequence continues at coordinate 55,433,262 of NC_080696.1, read as the reverse complement.
ACCTCACAGTCCTTTTGGAACAGTAAGGTGGTTCTAGTTTTTGTTTTCTTCATGGTCACGTTCATATCTCTAGTGAACATCAGGTGTGTGCAGTTTTCTAAAAGCTTCCGCCTACCTGGAGCTTCAGCTTCAGTCCTGCAGACAATGCCAGCATTCAGACGTGGCACAAGGCACACGGAATATTGATTCAGAAGGATTTAGGAGGGGAAGGGGGCTTTAACAGTCATGTCGCTCTGCCCTCGGATTCGGAGGGTGAGGTCGGAGCCCAGAGGTCGGGAACGTAAGGGGAAAATGTGCCATCAGGGTTATTTATTAACCACTAGGCTAGAATCTTGAAATAGGGTTTTGGTTGCAAAGAAGGAACTAGGGGCTGTTTAAGGCAGCAACAGCCAGGGTCTTTGGGACCTCATAGAAAACTGTCAAACATTTTTTGGTATCAGCCCTTCCATGGGCCAGTGATGCAAAAGTTCTGTCCCATCTAATTAGTGTTGACCCAGAATGGACTTAAATAGTTATTTCTCAAGGACCATTTACATTTTTATGGAGATGATGCCATTCTAAAATATCCCTTTCCAAATACTTATTTTTATCCAAGTTAAATGATTTCAGGATGAATTTTGAGCACAAGATCAAGGAAGTTTTGAGCTGAGCGATTTCTCTTATGCCATGTTGTCCACCGATGGCTAAATGTAGTTAAGCTGTTTTGTTTGTTTTTCTTAAAAAAGGCACTATTTTAAAAACCATGTAATTTTATGTAAAAATCAGCTTATCTTGAGAAAGATCTGATCTGGAAATAGTGGGCTTCGTTTCTCCCTGCCAGAGGTGGGCTGAGCTGGGCCGCTGCTGCGCTTTGGAGGGGGCCTGCTCGGTTCACGCCCCGCCTCTCTGGCTCCTGTCTGCTCCCCGCCCAGTCCCTGTTGGCCCTGGAAACTAAAATTGCCATCTGGCTCGTGGTTGAATTAATAATTGAAAAAATAAAACATTGGGTCTGTAGATAGATTTATAATCTTGAAAAGCTGGATTAGGGCCCACTGGCCCCTCTTTTGAGAGCCTGGGTATTTCTCTTACCCAATGCCCCCAAAGAGCCCTTTTAATCAGATCTCAGATTCCCGTCTTTGTATCGTGCACGCTCTCCTGATCCGTCTATGCCCTGCCTTTAACAAGAACACGGGGTTATTTAACGTGGCCTGGCGTGTGTCCCAAGCACACGTTCCCACGTACAAAGGGAAAATTATTAAAACTTGTCACAGGTAGTTTATTGCTGACCAGCACATGATGAAAAAGCCCTTTCACGGATGGTTTCTGGTGTGTGAGTTCTTGGGACGGGCACTTTGGGAAGGGAAAGTGGGGCGCGCTGTCTTTTTGATTTGCCCCTTAGACCCAAACGGGAGGCGCCACAGACTTGTGAGATTCTGTCCCATCCCGCCTTCGTTTCCAGAGTTTGGTTTAGTTGGTGTCTAATGAGGTTCCTCATTCTGAGCCCTTCTGGTATCTGGACATTCTGACCTGAGACCCCATCTCAGGCTGTTTAGGGGAGACTCAAGCCCAGTTTCCTTTGACTCTGCGATATGGTCCCTTTGAGCCATAGCTCGGTCCCACCAGGGTAACAACTAGCCGTGCTTTCTGTCATTTTGTTTTGAAAGGGATGCAGTTGTCTCAATTTACTCCTCTAGTGTTTTTTTAACTTTTTTAAAAATTTTAATTTAATTTTTACAATTATCTTTTTTTTAAGGTCAATAGATCACACAACATTACATGAAAAAAACACGAGGTTCCCATAATACCCCACTCTCCACCCCCACTCCATCATTTTTAATTGTACTTTTTTGAAGATACATAGATCACAAAAAATGTTACATTAAAAAATATAAGAGGTTCCTATATACTCCACACCCCACCCCCCCACTCCTCCCACATCAACAGCTTCTTTCATCATTGTGGCACATTTCTCTTCCCGAAATGAGAAGCGTTAGTGAGAACCCAGATTCTACAACCGGGGGTTTTACGGGTTCTGTTAGAAAGTAGCTTTAAATTATCACTGACATATGTGAAGGCGGAGTCTGAGAGTGGAAGGTGAGACCCAAAGACCCCCCGCAGGGCTCATATCCTGTTTGAATAAGCCCCCAAGACCCCTGAGGTTTTGATGAGGATGGTGAACCCCACGTGGGGAGGGGGCAAGCAGTGGTGGGCCGAAGGGTCCTTATCAACTTTGAGAGGTTGGTTCTGGGAGAAAGCACAATTAAAAAATGGAAACATGTAGTTCATCCTTCATTGGGAATATTTGGCATTTTCGATCATTTCAGATCGACTGCTCACCTTTTCCCCTCACACAGGCCTGTAGGGTCCCCCCCACCCGCCCCCGGCCCGGGGCTGGGCTGCCCTCGCCGCGAGCTTCTCTCGCCCTGGGAGCCTCTTCCAGCTCTGAACTGGAGTTCCAGGTTTTCTCTGCTGAAGTTTAGGGTATGTGTTTGGGGAATTTGTGAATATATCTCCTTGAAGCCCAATACCACAGACTTTTCACCTCTCTTCAGGACAGTTAAATAGGTTTTTAAGGGGTGAATAACATCTACATAAAAACAGTAATGAAAAAAATCCTTTCAATAACAATAATGTTTGAAGGCACCCAAAGAAGAATTACCCGCCCTCTTTGTTTACTAAATTGGCATGTGAAGAAGGATGTAAATTTAGTCAGGCATTTTTTTTTTAGCTTGTGTGTGCTGAGGTATTTATAATATCTTCAATAGTGTTGGCATATTTATTTACTTAACTAAAATTAAAACTAAAAGAAATGTGTGCAAATGTTAAATATGTTTCAGTGTTATAGACACAGAAAAGCTAGAAGCATTTCTCTTTATGTGTATCAGTCCATAAACATTTGTGTGTATATATATCCAAGCTGTGTGTGTGTGTGTACATACAGATGGGATTATTTTGTATGACCCAATCTTCGTTAGATTGGTTAATTTTAAACTTCTAAAGAAAATTGTTATAAGACAAATCAGGCCATATTGAAAGCTTGAGTCATTGAATTAAAGAAATGACTGCATTTTCAAAGACTTCTGCAGGCTAGTAGCAAACACAAAAACAAAAACAGAGACACACCAGTAGACAAAACACACATTATCTGTTTGGTCCCAAAGAAAGTTGGGGGGCAGTATGACGGTTTCTTCCATTGGTCAGAGTTGAAGGCTAGTTAATATTAATTCTGGTTGACTAGTTATGATATTCATCAAAACAGGGTCAAGCCTCTCATTCTTGGAAAAGAATTTTTGCTCATGTAAATGCACACATAATATATATAAATGTTAATGTCAGCAACAGATATCAAATTAGGTCTCTGTCCACATCTAACTAAGGATGTATCAAAGGCATTTTTAGAGCCCGAGGAGAAATGAGGAACAGTCGCCTTCGAATCCCTTCTTTTGCAGAGGCCCAGTGAGGGGAAGGGAGCTGGTGGAGAGGCTGGGACTGGAGCCCAGTTTTGAGCCGGGGGTGGTGCCACCTCAGTGGCCCTCAGGGAGTAGCAGGCTGGCCCAGGAAGAGGCTCAGGAATCCTGGTGTGGATTCCCCAGAAACAAGGAGGAGCTGTGGGGGGCGCGCTGCCTTCTTGCTCTTGCAGAGTCCTTTGGTGGGAGGATGGGGGGCTCGGGTAGGACCCTAGCCGAACAGAAGCAAGTGCTGGAGGGCCTTGAAAAGGGACCCCCTTTACCATCCACCTCCTCCAGTGAAAAAAAGAGTCAGGATGAGAGATTTCAGATGAGCAGAGTCATAGAGAGTAAATGTAATGACCCCGCATAGCCCCACTGCCTGGCTTACAGACGGTGAACACTGCGGAGAGAACCGAGGTCTGCTGTCTACCCTCCCTCATCACTCTCCCCCCACCCCCCATGTAAACAGTCTGTCCAAACCCACCTCCCCCCCACCGCCCGGTTCAATTTTATGAGAAGAAAGGGGGCGGGGGTACCTTTGCTTTTTGATGGTCTGAGTTGCCGTGTGCCCTCACTTGGATCACGCTGCAATCACAGCTTGTCTGACATGAGAGTTGGGAGCCTCCTGTATTAGTTAACTGCTGCTGTAGCAAATTAGCTCAAACCTGGTGTTTTAAAACAACATGAATTTATTATCTGACAGTTCTGAAGGTCAGAGGTCCGACACGGGTCTCCCCGGGCTCAAATCAAGGTGCCGGCAGGGCTGCCTTCCTTCCGGAGGCCGCGGGGAGGACTGTCCCTGGCCTTTTCCAGCTTCCAGGGGTCATCACATTCCTGGACTCGGGGCCCCGTCCCCCTTCCCGGCCAGCAGTGTCACGTGCCTTTGACCCTTCTTCTGTCCTCACAGCCCTCTGCCCGCAGCCAGGGCAGGTTCTCCCCTTTGTGTGAGTACGTTGGGCCCACCTGGGGAATCCAGGGAATCCTCCCACCTCCCTTTGCCACCTGAGGTCGGGTAGTCACAGCTGCCAGGCGCAGCACGTGGGTGTCTGTGTGGGGCAGGTGCGCTGCTTACCACACCTGCCGCCAGCTTCCTGATGGTGACAGGCTTGCTGCGGGTGGACTTAAGCCTGAAGTCTGCCGGGCCCTGGCACCTAGGACCTGGGCTGGCAGGGTCTGTGCCTTGAGCCCCCTCCCTTAGGTCACCTAGACACCTGGTCAGATCCCGCCCCGGCCACGTCACGGCCGTGAGCAGCTCTCCGCTCCCTGCCTCAGCGTCTGCGTTCCCCATGTGGAGTGTGTCTTAGCCCGCCTGGGACTGTGGGTTCCTCCTGCTTCTGGTGCCCCCCCCATTGTGGCCTTGCCCCCGCAGCAGGGTGCCGGGGGGCCCTTCCCTGTCTCCCCGCTCTGCTCCTACATTTTCTCCTCTTTTCTAAAAACTTTTTTGTTTTTCTTTTCTGCTCTTACTCCCTTTTTGCCTGTAAATCCCAGGCCAGATGCGATCTGCAGACATGCTTTATTTTCTTTATGGGCTTTAAAAACAGGCAAATGAATCACTTACACTGGAAAACCAGAAGATTTCAGGGAAAAGTCCCTATCTCTGTTTTTTCCTGGGGCACAGGACGCTCCCGCCACCCTGGGCCTGCTTTCCTGTAGGGCAGCGTCCTTGGCTGGTGGCTGCCCCTTCAGATGAGGCCTGAGCTCTTCCCGTTGCCACCGTCCCTGCCCGGCCCTCCTCACGCGTTTGCGTCACCTGCCTGGCCCTGCCTTGGAGTCTGTGGTCTCCGCCCATTGGGCCTTAAGTGATGCAGGCTGTGCTGGCTCCATGAGAAGCTTCCCACTCGCCACCCAGAAAAGGCCTCCGGGGGGTGCAGTGTGCTGTGCTGGACGGGACTCTGCAGGCCGCGGCTGCAGGGTTGGCCTGGCCTTGGCCACGTCCAGCAGTGTCACCCTGAGCAAATTCCTGAGCAGCATCCCTGGCCTCGGCCCACCAGATGCCCCCCACCCCAACTTAGGACTCTCAGGAAGGTCTCTGAACATTTGCTGGGGACAAAGTCGACCCTCAGGCTGAGGTCTGCTGGGGACAGAGGCGGCCCCCGGTCGAGGCCCGCTGGGGACAGAGGCGGCCCCCGGTCGAGGCCCGCTGGGGACAGAGGCGGCCCCCGGTCGAGGCCCGCTGGGGACAGAGGCGGCCCCCGGTCGAGGCCCGCTGGGGACAGAGGCGGCCCCCGGTCGAGGCCCGCTGGGGACAGAGGCGGCCCCCGGTCGAGGCCCGCTGGGGACAGAGGCGGCCCCCGGTCGAGGCCCGCTGGGGACGGGGTCGCCCCCGGTCGAGGCCCGCTGGGGACGGGGTCGCCCCCGGTTGAGGCCCGCTGGGGATGGGGTCGCCCCCTGGCTGAGGCCTCCTGGGGACGGGGTCGTCCCCAGGTTTTGGCCTGCTGGGGACAGAGGTGGCCCCCTGGCTGAGGCCCGCTGGGGACGGGGTCGCCCCGGCTGAGGCCCGCTGTAGATGCTCCCCTGGCCGAGCGGTGGTGAGGGCTGGGAGGGGACGCTCCTCACCGGCGTGTGGCTGCCTCTCTCCTTGCACTCGACTCCAGCTTCGCCGTTTTGTTCGGTGCTCTCGTCCCCCGCCTTGCCCCCCTCCGCCCTGGCTCGGGCGTGCAGCCCGCCTCAGGGCCTGGTAGAGAAGATGAGGTGCTCCTCCTCCAGCAGTAGCCCCTTCAGGGCCAGGGGGATGGACAGCGCCACCCAGACGGCACAGCCTCGGGGGCCAGGGGCAGCTTCGAGGTCCCCGGGGCCGAGTCCTGGCCTCCCCTAGTGACAGGTGTGCCCGCTTGCCCTTCACCTGTTTCTGCCTCCCCCCCGCAGTTTCTGCATTTGCATGACCTGTGAACCTCGACCCTGGGCTGCGCGCCTGACCTTCGACCCTGTGTTATATTTAGGTGGCCCTGGTACAGTGGACGGAAAGCGTGGGCTTAACCCTGGTGGGCCGAGACCAGTCTTCCATGCAGCTGAGGACCCCTGGCGACCAGATCCTGAACTTCACCATCTTGCAGATCTTCCCTTTCACCTACGAGAGCAAGCGCATGGGCATCATCGTGCGGGTGAGTTTCCTGTGTGTGTGACTTGAGGTCGGAACCCGCCCTGTGGCTCGACGTTCTTTCTTACCTCTCTCTAACCCTCTTCATCGTGTGCCCCTCGCCCCGACTAACAAGGGAACGCCGTCGATTGGACCCGCCCAGACAGCTGACCAGCTTCCGGTTAACCCAGTTTCAGAGCCAAAGGACTAATGAGTATAGATCAGGTGTTTCTTGGTAATAGATCTCGCCCAGTGTACTTTTTTGTTTAATGAAATATTTTTAAATTGTTTTTATTTGTGCAGTTAGACCATCATTGAGAAAAATACAGGGGTTACAATTGTTTTAGATTTTCTTTTTATATATTTTTTACCTTTTATCAACATCGAACATGCACCGAGAAAAATGCAGCCACTCTAAGTGGACAGCTCAGGTGTTCACAGTTCACACACCCGTGATTAGGAGCCAGCGGCAGAACCTGCCTGCCCGTCACCCCAGAAGCCCCCATGTGGCCCTTTCCAGCCACTGCACCTCCTCCCTGCCAGGAGAGAACCACTGTCCTTGGCATGACTTGATCCGACTAGTTTTGTCTGTATTTGAACTCTATGTAAATGGGTTTGTTTGCCCAAGTTATGTTTGTGAGAGTCATACATAGTTTTGCATGTATTGTAGTTCACATTTTTTTAAAGAAATAAAATGTTGGGGGTTCCACTGGAGCCCCACCTGTCCCTCCTAGATGCCATTCCCCAAGTTCACCATTCTTTTTTTTTTTTTTCCTAAAGATTTATTTATTTATTTCTCTTCCCTCCCCCCCCCCCCCCCAGTTGTCTGTTCTCTGTGTCTATTTGCTGCGTCTTCTTTGTCTGCTTCTGTTGTTGTCAGTGGCACGGGAATCTGTGTCTGTTTTTGTTGCGTCATCTTGTTGTGTTAGCTCTGCATGTGGGCGGCGCCATTCCTGGGCAGGCTGCTCTTTCTTTTCACGCTGGGCAGCTCTCCTTACGGGCGCACTCCTTGCACGTGGGGCTCCCCCACGCGGGGGACACCCTTGCATGGCACGGCACTCCTTGTGCACATCAGCACTGCGCATGGGTCAGCTCCACACGGGTCAAGAAGGCCCGGGGTTTGAACCGCGGACCTCCCATGTGGTAGACGGACGCCCTAACCACTGGGCCAAGTCCGCTTCCCAAGTTCATCATTCTTAGGGATTTAAACATACTATCATCAGACATGTTTGGGTATAAACAATATGTATTAGGACTTTCCATGTTTTTATTCTCTCTATAAATGGCAGCAAAGTGTGCATGCCATTAATTCACTTCTTTTTGTTGAACATTTTAAAAAATGTGTATTATGTTCATGCATTCACTTCTAGTTCACTGATCTTAGCTGTGTTACAGTATTTCATCGTATGAATATACCTGTTCTCAAGGTCTGTTCTTCCTATTGGTAGCCATTTAGGTGGCTGCCACTTTTTGGTGTTAGAAGCAATGCTATTATCTAGATTCTTGCCTTTTCCAGTACCCTTTGTACAGAGCTAGAATTGCTGGGTTGTAGAATATACATATCTTCAACTCTACCAGATACTGTCAACTTTTCTCAAAGTGATTATCTTAATGGTAGTCCCACTAGCATTACTTGAACTTTCCTGTTCCTCCATCACCTTACTGACACTTGATATTGTTAGACTTTTTTTTCCATTAAAAAGGTTTATTTTTATTGATTTCTCTCCCCTTCTCCTCCCCCCTCCCCCTCCATTGTCTGCTCTCTGTGTCCATTCCCTGCGTGTTCTTCTGTGTCTGCCTGTATTCTTGTCAGCAGCGCTGGGAATCTGTGTCTCTTTTTGTTGCATCATCTTGCTGTGTCAGCTCTCCGTGTGTGCAGCACCACTCCTGGGCAGGCTGTGCTTTTTGTTGCATGGGGCAGCTCTCCTTGAGGGGTGCACTCCTTGTACGTGGGGCTCCCCTATGTGGGGGACACCCCTGCGTGGCACAGCACTCCTTGTGCACATCAGACTGCCCATGGGCCAGCTCACGACATGGGTCAGGAAGCCCTGGGTTTGAATCCTTGGACCTCCCATGTGGTAGGTGGATGCCGTATCAGTTGAGCCAAATCTGCTTCCCTTGTTAAACTTTTTGCCAATTTGCAGAGACTAAATTAATATTCTCTTGTTTCTCTGTTTGCTTTTTTACTCAGAAGAGATCATACTTTACATTTTGGGAAGCCCAGAAAAGCTGGTATTTGTTGTGTTTTTTTTTTTTTTCCCGCTCTTTTTAGTGCTTTTTGCAAGTTTTCTTTCTTGTGTTGTGGCTTTCTTGCTACACAGAAATTTTAAAAGTGTTTCATATTAAGAGCTCTACCAGGCACTCTGTTAGGTGATGGTTGCATATCAATATTAGTTTTTACATCACATATGTTGAGTTTAATACTTTTATGGATTTTTAGAAATAACCATTCCTCTAGAATTTAATTTGCCATAGGAAACTCGTTTTAATGTTTTTTACAGAGGGTTTGTCATGGTCTTCCGGTGCCATTTATTGAGTTGTGTCCTTGCCCACCTGAGGCAGGTTAGAATGGAGGAGACTTAGGTCACAGCTGAAGACCTGGCAGACCACGTGGCCCTGGACCCCTCCTGGAAGTGTGCAGGATCCGTGGACCCTGGCCATAAGTTCCCATTTGGAACTCTCTCCCGGGTCAAGGGTAATTCCAAACAGGCCTGCTCGCTGGCCCCGAGAGCTCGCAGGCTGGAATGGGAAGGCAGCAGATCAGAACCACAAGCAGCCAGGCCTCTCTCAAAAGCTGGTATTTGTATATCACTTTATTCAGTACTCCTCAAACTTGGTGGGTCATCAGAATTAGCAAGGAAGCTTTTACGGTACACATTACTTGGTCCCATCCCAGATCTATTTTGATATTGGGATGGTTCCCACTCTTTTTAAAGGTTCTTCACATTATTTGGCTTGGTTGGGAAAACTCTGCCTCAAATCACAGGAATCTTTGGAATAACTTTATTCTTTTCTGGGTTTTTCTTTTTAAACAAATGAGAATCCCTTCTACTCCATCAACCCAAGTGTTTCATGCCTTGGATTCCATTTTAGTTGATTAAAAGAGTAGCTGTTGGCATGTGGCACTTCATTCCTTCTTGCTGGGAGAGTGCCTTCAGCCAGTGATTGGCCCCTTCAGCTTTTACAGGTCCCTTGTCTTCTTCAAACAAGCTCTTGCAGCACCTTTCTTTTTCCGGGAGCATTTGTCACATATTGAAAATCTTTGTGTATTGTGGGCTTCCATGCTCAGCACCCAACTTTTCTGTTGAGGTGAGGGCAGGACCAAGGCCACATTCTTCCCCCTGCTGAGCCCTGTGTCCCGCCCTCTGACCTGGCACGCGGTGGGCTCCGGGACACGCTGAACTAAACGGGGCTCAAGGGTGATGGCCAGTTATTTTTCTTATGTTAGGGCAGAACACCTCATCGCTTCTTCTAGCCCTCCTAGATTTTCAACAGTCTTTTCCTCCATCATTTACTAGGTAGCTTTAGTGCCTGGGGCGAATCTGGATTAGTAGGAGTAGGAGTAGCAGGAGTACTAGGGGCAGCAGTAGTAACAACAGTAACGATAACGACAGGCAGCATTTAAACAGCGCCTGTTGTGTTCCAGGCACCATTGTAAGCGATTGACATAAACTGTCTCTTTTACTTTTCACCATAACCAAGTGAAGTAGGTACTGTCCCTATTGACATTTGTCAGAGATAGAAACTGAGGCATAGAGAGGCTAGGAAACCTGCCCAGGTTCACACAGCTAGAAAAGGGTGGAGCTGAGATTCGATCCCATGTTATTTGCTTTCCAAGCTCAGGCTTTTTACTGTGAGGACTTGGGAGTTTGGGTGTGATGGCAGGGAGGCCAAAAGCTAATAGTGCATCCACAGTAATGTTGAGGTAGCGTATTAGTTATGTATCGTGTGTAACAAATTGCCCCACACTTAGTGGCTGGAAAGAACACTTACTACCTTACAGTGGTTGTGGGTCAGGAATCTGAGTAGAGCTTAATTGAGTGCTCTGGCTTAGGATCTTGAGGTGTCAGCTGGGGCCGTGGCCATCTCAAGGTACAGCTGGGGCAGGTTTTGCTTCTGGCAAAATCAGTGGCCGTTGGCAGGATGCAGCTGTCATGGGCTGTTGCTCCACAGACCTTAGCTCCTCGCTGGGGTTGACCAGAGGCTACCCTCAATTCCTTCCCACGTGGGCCTCTCCACAGGGCAGCTCACCAGGCAGCCGCCTTCTTCAAACTGAGCAAGTGGGAGAGTGTGAGCATGACAGCAGTCATAGGCATTTGTAACCTAACCTCAGAAGTGACATCCTTAGAAGCGAGTCACTGGGCCTTGCCCTGCTCAAAGGGAGGGGTTTATACAAGGGTGTGGCTACCAGGAGGGGGCTCACTGGTTGCCATCTTAGAGCATGCCACCCCCCCCCCCCCGCCCCCAGGCAACACAAGGCAGAGGCAGCTCCATGGGCTACTGTTTTGACAATCCAGTAAGACGCACTTGGAACATGCTTTTGAAAATGATGCATTTTTTTTAAAAAGATTTATTTTATTTATTTGTCTCCCCTTCCCCCCCTCCCCCTGCCTCAGTTGTCTGTTCTCTGTGTCCATTTGCTGCACATTCTTCTTTGTCCGCTTCTGTTGTTGTCAGTGGCACGGGAATCTGTGTTTCTTTTTGTTGCGTCATCTTGTGTCAGCTCTCTGTGTGTGTGGCGCCATTCCTGGGCAGGTTGCACTTCTTTCGCGCTGGGCGGCTTTCCTTACAGGGCGCACTCCTTGCACGTGAGGCTCCCCTACGCGGGGGACACCCCTGCGTGGCAGGGCACCCCTTGCGCGCATCAGCACTGCACGTGGACCAGCTCCACACAGGTCAAGGAGGCCCGGGGTTTGAACTGCACACCTCCCATGTGGTAGATGATCGCCCTAACCACTGGGCCAACTCCGCTTCCCAAAAATGATGCATTTTAAGGGATTTTTATGTCCCAGATGCCAGCAGACATTTTCAGGCTTCCCAGGATGTGTGTTCTTGGCCTCTTTCAGTGGGAAGGGAGCTCCCTGCCCCCCACAGCTGCTGCTCTCCCCACTGCTCAGCACCTGGCCCAACCCTTGGTTTCTGAGCCCTGTCTTGAGCACACATCTGACGCCAAGAAGGTCCCTGATGTGGAAGCAGTGGCATCAGTCCTGCGGTGACTGCTTCCCAGGGAATTGGAGCCATTATCTCCTAAGTAATGACTTTAATTTTGTTCCAGCCTTTATTTTTTCAAGTTCTGGGGCCTTGGGCTCTGCTGAAGTCATTTGAAGGTTGAATCATCATTGAATGTGTCCGACATCAACCATTTCTGGAATAAGTGAGCATTATACACTGCCCTTCATTTAGTTGTAAAGACGTCTTATTCCCAGACACTAGCCATTTTAGGAGACGTGGCCCCACGTCAGCCCACAGCAAGACCAGAAGTACCCAGAAGTACTGTACACATGTTGGATGGGCAAATCTATCATCATTTTACAATAGCACCCTCCCATCCCCTGGCTATAAAAATAGTCAACATTCATAGCATAGGCATTTGGAACAAAGACATATATAAAGACGAGGATCAAAGCTATTCATCTCTATTTTTACCACCCAAAGACAACCACTCTTATCAGGCAATTTCCTTTCACTCTTTTTTCTAAAAGTATATGAGAGTAAATATCCACATACATTTTTATAAATTTATAAAATTTCAACTTCAATTTAATATATTTTATATTTAAAATTTTATGTATATATGTATCTAGAATTAAATTTAAAAATTTTATATTTTACATTCAGAATTTTAGTATAAATTCATACATTTAATTTTTTAAAACAGATCTGTTTTACTGATACATATTAATAAAGCATACAATTCATCCAAAATATACAATCAATGGTATTTGGTATAATCTCATAGTTGTGCATTCATCACTTCAGTCATTATCACAGCATTTCCATTACTTCAATAATAATAATAAACAAAAAAACAGACAAACAAAATTCCCCACCTCTCAATCTCTCTCTCTCTCCCCCCTGCTGCACACAGCTGCCATTTCTGGCTAAATTCATACATTTTAAATAAAATTGTATATAAGACTTTCTATACCCCCCTCATTGAACGATATATGGTAAAAATTTCCTAATATCATTAAAACATGATTTTCAATGTGTGCATGGTGTTTCGTTGAAAGAATGTACCATTATGTCATTAACTCTTCCTTTTTGGGGGGATACTTAAGTTGTTTCTAGTTTTCCACAACTGAAAATGCTGCTGCTATGAGCATCCCTCTTTGCTAGGCTGTCTTTAATGAAATGCATGTTGTTTTGCTAGTTCCTCTTGTTTTCTGACCTGCCTCCCTCTTTATCTTTGGTTTGGGCGGGTAGAAATCAGCGTCCAAGATTTTTGGACCGTTTTGCAGTTTACATAAATCTCACCACACTCCTTTAATGCGGTGGTTCTCGTCCCTGGGTGAACTTGTCCCCAGGGGAAATGTTCCTGGCATCTGGTGGGTAGGGGTCCCACGATGCCCTGAATGGCCCCACCAACAAAGAATGATCCCCCCAAGTAGTGATTATTCTGACATGGAGAATCCCTGCTCTACTGTGTTCCTGTAACTTGCCTGTTGTGTGAAAAGGGCTGTCCAGTTGCCTGGTGTGAGGAAGTTTGCCCCCACGCATGACGTGTCTAGGCTTGGACTACCCACTCTTGCCAGTTATGGTTTTGGTCTTGCCGGTCTGTTCCATCAAAGCTCTTGAACTTGTGGGAGCTCATGCACAGTGCAGTTGGCAGCTCCTTCTTGGCCCCACAAAGCAAGGGCTTCCCTCTACATGACTCTCCGCCTGCTAAAAACTTGGCCAAGATTAGTGAAACCGGTTGCTTGGGGCCTTTGTACTTGTCTTTTTGAAGGAAGGTCCCCTCGCCTGTTTTGTTTTTGCTGTGGACAAGATGTTCCACTGCCCTCCCCTTCCGTGTGGAATGATGAAGAGGGGTCGTTGCTATAGATCACACCATTGTCATGGTTTGAATAAAAAAGGCCTTTGAACAGGTGCCAGAATCCGACCACAGTGGAAAAAGATGAAGCCCCAAAACAATGCAACACACCCGGCAAATCTCTCTGTAAATTTATAGCGTAATCTTGCCATAATATGGGAACGAAGTAACCTTGTGATGAACTTGGTGGGAGGAAATGACTAATGGGAGGAGTTAGTTGATACAGTATTTATATTGGACGAACTCTCTAAATGCTCTAAGCCCCTTCCATAGTAAAGGAAGCTGGGAGGGGGGCGTTATTTCCTATAGCCATGTTGTTAAACACCTTTTGGGTAGAGGGGAAAAGAAAAAAAAACCCAAAACTCTGATGCTTTTATGTTGAGAACCCACAACTATCTTTGACCCGAACCACAAGCAAGCACAGGAGTGATACATCAAAGATAAACCGTGCACTTAAAGCTTGTAGCACGCAGGTGCCTCTTCTTGCCCTGCGAGTGCTTTTTGGTAAGTTTGCTGTTCTAAAGGATGGTTAATGATGAGAGGACACTTGAAAGTTATTCTAAAAGAGGAAACTATACCACTAATTTGTGGGTTTTTATTTTGTATTCAGTGAAGAGTTTACAGGCATTTATTCTGGACTTCCTGGTACAACAAAATTTCGGCACACGGTTTTGATGGCCACGTTTGGTTCCCTTGGCCTCCCCATGACTGAGGTCATCAAGGGGAGAGGAAGGTAGAAGCTGGCAATTCCGCCACCATTGCTCTAAGCCGGGGCCTCACCTTCTGCGCTGCTGACATCCGGGGCTAGAGAATTCTGGGGACAGAACTGCTCCGGCTGAGAGCCACTCCACGCCTTGTTCTTTGCCTTCAGTGACGTTACCAACACCACCACCAAGATGATAGCACCGAGCGGGCCCTGCCCCCGTGTCTGGCACTGTGCTTGGGGCCTTACGTGGATTATCTCACCAAAGCCACTACAGCCTGTGCAGTAAGAATGGCTCGGACCTGTTTTATAGCAGAGGAAACTGAGGCATAGAGAAATGAAGTATCTTGTTTGAGGACAGCTTGGAACTGGCCCAAGCATTTAATCCCAACTCAGTAGCACTATCCCTAACCAGGACATCTGGTCAGTGTGACCTGAGCATCTAGGTTATCTCATCTCTTTCCAAGTCCCCAAATAGTCATAGGGGGTCCTGAGTTAGCTTGATCAGCAGTTCTCAGCTGAGACGGTTCTGCCTCCTCGGGGACATGTGGCAGTGTCTGGAGACATTCTGGTTGTCACAGCTGGAGAAGGGGGTGCCACCAGCATCCCATGGGTAGAGGCCAGGGATGGCTCTAAAAACCTACACTGCACAGAGTTCCTCCCCCAGCAGAGAAGTATCCAGCCCCAAAGTCAATAGTTCCAAGATTGAGAAACCCTGATTTGGATAATTATCTTCCTCCCTATTCTTCTGGGTGGACCACAAGTTGGTGACACTGTCAGTCCCACCTATAAATTTGAAATTATATTGTGGGAGATCATTCCCAAAGGAGTAGTAATAACTGTAAAAACCAAGTGGTCCATTCTTTTTGATAATGATTTCATTTAATAATTTTTCAGAGGCTGTGAGCTTTCTTCTCTTTTCTATGGCCTTCGCCCCAAAGCGAGGTCCCCTCACTTTTCATCTTTGGCCAAATGAAAAAACATTTGAGTCATTTAAGCACGTTCTGTACATCATCTTTAATGGGAAGTGGGCATTGGAGCAGAGAGAGGGTGTTCCTTGCAGTTACTCATTCTTTCCTGCCTCCCCCCCCGCCCCCCCCCCCTCCAGGATGAATCAACTGGAGAAATTACATTTTACATGAAGGGAGCGGATGTTGTCATGGCTGGAATTGTGCAGTACAATGACTGGCTGGAGGAAGAGGTAAGCATGACACGGGGAGTTAAAACTGGGGCGCAGGAGCCCGTTCGGAAGAGGCAGCCCCTTGCGTTGTACATGAGGCGGGTCTCTGTACTTGTTATCTATGACTGCGTAGCAAATCATCCCAAAGCTTCCAGCTTTTGAACAGAGCCTTCAAACGTGTTTTATCTCACAGTGCCTGTGGGTCGGGAATCCCACTGGGGCCTGTGGCTCAGGGTCTTTCACAGGCTGCAATTGGTGTTGGCCGAGACCACCGCCCTTCAAGGCTCGACTCGGGGAGAATTTGCTTCCAAGGTCACTCATGTGGTTGTTGGCAAGACTCAGTTCCTGGTGGGCTGCGGGGCCGGGGGCCTCCGTTCCTAGCGGCTGTTGGCTGGAGGCGGCCCCGAGTTCCTGGTACAACCTAGCAGGCGGCCCCATCAGAGCCTACAGGAGAGGGAGCGGGGAAGGGCAAGCGAGACGCAAGTGTGTCTTTTGTAACCTCATCTCAGAACTGACATGTGACTTTTGCTGAACTGTTTGTGAGGTTCCAGTTCTGGGGCATCAGGAGGGGGTCAGTGGGCCCTTGCTGGGCAGTCTGGCCTAGCACAGTTTCTGACCTGGACAGCGGCCCGCAGTGGGGGTCTTGGAGGGAAGGAAGGCTCGGGTTTATAGGCCATTTTGGTTTCATCCTTCAGCTCCAAGTGGGAAGTTCCCGTTTAATTGAGTGGTTTTGGAGGTTGGGGTGGCAGGCTCAAATGCCTACAGGGCAGGTAATGCAGATGAATCGTATAGACCCGGAATGGTCTTCATTGGACACCTGTGTTTTCTGGAAACATGTAGATGCAGCCCCTTCTCGACCATCGCTGATAGCTCTTCAGGAAAGTATACCCCATTTTGTCAGATGTTTGTGTGTTTTTTCCCCCCAGTGAAGGCAGAAATCAAGATTTTTGTGTGAATCATGTCATGTTGACTTAAATTCAGAAATATACTGTGCTGGTCAAAGAGACCGATTTGTGGGCCACACGCAGCCCACAGCCTTTCAGAGGGTTTGCTTTTGGGAAGGCAGTTTTCCCATTTGCCATTCTGCTCTCTGCATGGAGGGGGCATCTGCGCCAGTGTCGAGCCCCTCCTTGGTGCGAGCCTGGGTCCTGGGGGTGGCTCTGCTGACAGTACTTTGCTTTTCAGTGTGGCAACATGGCCCGAGAAGGGCTGCGGGTGCTCGTCGTGGCCAAGAAGTCGCTGGCGGAGGAGCAGTATCAAGACTTTGAAGTAAGTTGTTCTGTGACCCTTTTGCTCTTTTTGCAGCCCCCTGTCATATCTTGGTGCGCCCTCCCCCTGGCTTATTCTCTTGGAGACATTCTGACTTCCTGTCTGTTGAGCCCTCCAGGCTCCCTCTTGTCTTGGGGCTTTGTGTTTACTCATCTCCACCTGGAACCCTTTTCCTCCATAGAGCTCCATGGTCCCCTTCCTCGCCGCCTTTGGGTCTCAGCTCAGATGCCACCTCCTCTGAGAAGTCGTCCTTGGTCCACCCGTCTAAGGCAGCCCCACACTGTCACTGTCCACCCATCACCCTGCCTTATTTTCTTCATCATTCTTAAGTAGTCTATATTTGACCTCATTTACATTTTTACATTCTTCTTATCCATCTGCCTTCTGGAATAACCCTTTTTTGAGGGCAAGGATCTTATCAGTCCAGTTCGTTGATATCCCCAATGCTTAGCATAGTCCTTGGCACATAGTGTACCTTCAGAAATTTTGGTTTAATGGATAAATAAGTCACTCTCTTTGATCCCAATTTCTTTAAGCTGTGAAAATTGTCAGAGTCGAACTAGGTCATTGATTTTTGCTGCTAAGGGTTCCAGTGTGACTTCACGGGTTTACTTGTTTGTTGTCATCTTACAGCCCCATGGACCACATGTTCCTTGAGGGCAGAGTCCTTGTTTGGTTCCCTGCTGTGTCCCTGGCGCCTGGCATAAAGCCGTGAGCCCCAGGGAAGGGTGAGCGAATGGGAGGAGCGAGGGCAGGCCACTGGGCCCTTGCCCTGCTCCCACTGGAGACACTGGGCTTGTAAGGGTTTATTTCACAAGTGTTCTAGCCTTCATGAATTCTCCCTTCCTTTCCATTTTAAAAGCATATGCTCTGAGTTGGCCTATTAGGCTGTTTTGTTTGGTTTTTTGTCCAGGTCTTTTAGACACTGTAGAGAGGGGATAAGCAGAAGGGTTGGGCCAATGGCCTTCACAAAAATGGGACTTTGTCTTTAGAAAACCTGTTGGTCAAGAGTATTCTTGGTTAAAGTGTTGTGTGTGGGAGAACCTTCTGTTTTTTGAGATTTTGGGGTGTACTAGTCTTTGCAACAGTGCCACCCCACAGATGAAAAACAAGGCTTGGAGGAGTTAGGCAACTTGCTAGTCTCACAGCTGGTGAGTGTGGACAGAGCTGACTCCAGTGTGTCCACTCCAGAGGCCGGGCTGAGCTCGGGAGGAGCCGGGAATCCTCTTTCACCCCTTTGGGGTCCATCCCACCTGCTGGGGTTGCCCACCCTGTGGGGCCCAGGGGGCTTGAGCGAGGGTGCCCAGTCCAGCCCACTCTCAGAGCCAGACGGTTGACCTTGCCCGTCCGCCCAGAGCGCTGACCGTGTCCTCTGGGCTGCCTCCAGGCCCGCTACGTCCAGGCCAAGCTGAGCGTGCATGACCGCTCGCTCAAAGTGGCCACCGTGATCGAGAGCCTGGAGATGGAGATGGAGCTGCTCTGCCTGACGGGCGTGGAGGACCAGCTGCAGGCGGACGTGCGGCCCACCCTGGAGACGCTGAGGAACGCCGGCATCAAGGTAGGCCAGTCACCCCCGGCCGCCGAGACCACCTGCCATGCGGGGTCGTGGAAGAGCTAGGGGACGGCGAGTGGGGCCCGGGCAGTGACCTCTAGCCCTTTCTACGACAGACCAGTGCCGCCACCTCCCGTCCTCGCAGTGGGGTTGTCTCCCTAAGACAGCTTGGTTTTCTGATGACTCTTGCTGCTGTGTCCCCTGACTGCCCTGGGCTCCGTGGAGGCCAGAGCCACACCTGCATTATCCCGGTCCCCAGGGGGCATTCATCCCCGAGTTGTTGAGAGACTGGCTGGCCATCTGCCTGTTGGTCCGGCCGTGTGAGTGAGTGACTGCCCACCCGACAGTGTGACCAGACTGTCTGTGCCAACAAACTGCCTATTTGCGTTCTGTTCTTTACTTATTTGGGGCCCAAAAATGATGTAGCCAGGAGTTTAACCAGAGAGGCCGGCAGAGGGCGCCTGAGGCCCGGGCTGGAGCTTAATGAGCACCACTCGGTTTCTAAATAAAAATTCCTTCAGAATGCACTGAATTGAAGCTCCTGAAAATATGTGTATCTGCCACCTGCCTCCACTCAGAGGCAGCTCTTGGCTGCATCCTAGGGGCTGCCCTGTAAGCAGATCAGACCCGGATGGCGAGTGAGCTCCTGCCACCTTCCTGACCTTCTGTGAGTGCAGGTGTGCTCGTGTCTCACATACCTGTGGCCACAGACTTAGTTTACCACAAGGGAATTGCCAGAGGGATCCTGGGTATGTGACAGTCTGGTGGAAAGAGCCCGCTCCTGCTGTTCTGGTGGTTATAATTTGGCGCTGGCCAATCTCCTCTTGAAGTTTTGGAGACTTGCTTTTATGCTTCTGGCTTCATTGTGGGATTTTTCTCCTTTTCAAACCCTACTTTCCAAAAGATGTGAGGTTTCATTCACATGGTGCCAAACTGGCTTCTCCTGCTTCCCTCGTCAGATGCTGGGGTGCAGGGGGGGTGTGGTGGGGGGAGAAGCCAGGTGCAGGTCAACCTGTAATTCAGTCTCAGGTACTGATCTTGCACAGGTTCAGAGGAGGCTTGAACCTGGAAATTTTCTACTTCAGCCTCTTCACAGATAGAGCCACTGAGGCTGAGAGCGGCAGCCCCACCCCCAAGGCTCTCAATGTGGGAAGCAGCAGAACCTGGACTGGACGTGGCCTTGGGCACTTACCTGTTAGCTCCTTCTGTCACCCCAACATGGGATACGAACTACTTGGTGTCCCTGAGAACTCTTCCATGGTTTCCTAGAACATGAGCCTCCCAAGTCCTTTCCCAGCATTTGCTCTTTTGTTGTTGTTGTTAAGTGTGAAAAGATCTTTAATTCAAAGTAAATTAATTAATTAAATTAAATACTATTACTGCTTTTGGAGATTAAGTTTAGCAGCCTTCTTGGCATGAGTTCATTCACTCTGAACTCCCAGTAGTTGAACTGAATTGCCTTTAAGTACAGCTGAATGGTCTCATGGTATAATTTGTCAAGCCCAGTGACAAAATTAAAATTAAAATAGTTATGTTCCACTTGAAATTTAAAATGCAGGAACTTTTTCAGAGGAACTAGCTCTTAAAACTTAATATTCACAGCTCATTTGTCTTAGATCATACTTTCATACCTGGGACGTATGCTTCATTCTAATCAATTAATAGTTCTGACAACCACAATATAGGAAATTTAACCTCATGTAATAGTTTTTCTTATCATGAAGTAAGTGAAATAACAGATTTTTTCTCTTTACAACCAGAATAAGACCAAACATTGCACACACTTTACTCATGTTTACTGATTCTACTTATAGAGAACACTCAGTAATCAGAACTGAACATTCACAATACTGCACATTAAATTAAAAGTGATATAAGCCCTACTACAAAAGTTAACTATGTTCACTGCAAGATAAAAACTGTCTCTAGAGTTTAAATACTTTAGAAAGTAGTCTTCAAGTGACTGAAAATCTAGAATTCTCCAACATCTGCTCTTTTATCTCGACATTTGCTTGGAGCTTTTGTTGGGACTTTGAAGGCTCCTCTCCAGTGTTTGCTTTCTCACGTTGAAATCAGAAAACCAGAACCTAAGTGGGATGTCTTAGCAGAATTTTGTTTTTAAGGCCAGGTGGGGAAGTGAGGGCAACTGCTGACACACACTAGGGTCGAACCTGGAGCAAATGGCCCAGAAGTCTCAGCCCTCTCAGAAGTACCTGCTTCCCTCCTCTGATTGTCCCACAGGTTCGAATCCTGCCTTTCCATTTACTGCTTCTGTGACTCTTGGCAAGTGAGTTAACCTCTCAGTGCCTCAGTTTCCTGCTTTATAAACAGTCATTGAAATCGGGAAATAATTGTTGCAATTTCCCTTCCTGTACTTCCCCACTGTTGAGATTTTCTTTGTCCTATTATTGGAAGGCTCCTCTCTGCTGGGAGCAAAGAAAATAAATGGGCTAAGCAGGTAAGATAGAGTAGGAAGAGTTTCTGTTTGGACTCCAAAGGCCCATATTCTGGACCTGTGTGGCTTTGGGACAAGTCCCCTACCCTCCTCTCGGAGCACACTGCCGTGAAGGTGAAATTATCTAATAATAGGTATAGGAGAATCCGGTCGATTTACCATCAGCGTTTTATGAGCAGTTTTACCACCCCCTGAGCGTTTACCCTTGTAGGACACTGAGGACACCTTCCATGTATGCAGCTTTGCCCTTTGCTTAGATTATTTATTGCTTTAAAAAAAATTCCCAGGAGAGGGTTCCAGGGCCAAATGGCCAAGCTTCCCTATGGCTCCTGAAGCACCAGGCCAAAGGCTTTCTAAGGCGTTGCCCCTGCTTTTGCTCCCCCCAGCAGAGGAGTGCGGGGGGTCCTGAGCTCGCAGACCGGGGTGTTTCCTGTGCTGTGTTGGGAACACCATGATTCTCGGGTTGGGAAACGGAGCATATCGAGGTCAGCTCGGTGTTCTTGGACACTTAGCTGATGCAGTCGACAGGCTGGCCTCAAAAAGTCACACCCGGGACCTCTCTGGGGCCATACTTTCAGGTGTGGATGCTGACGGGGGACAAGCTGGAGACGGCGACGTGCACAGCCAAGAATGCCCATCTGGTCACCAGAAATCAGGACATCCACATTTTCCGGCTGGTAAAGCGTCCTATGTCTTCCCCCAGCCTCACCCTCCCAAGTGGGCCTGGGGTGGGGGCTGATCGGCCACCAAGGCTGGGGGGACCTTCCAGCGCCACTGGTTTGGGTGGAGATGGAATGGCTCAGGTGAGGGCGAGGGGTGGAGTAGGAGCTCTGCCAGCACCGCACTTGGGCCGATGCCGTGGTCTTTACCTCTTGGAGGGGTGGGCCATGGTCTCCTTGGAGGGGCTGAGGCACGTTAGGCGGGAGCCCTCAGATAAGCTCATAAGCGAGAAAGGGGGCGTACGCCTCCCAGGATTTTACGGGAATTCCCAAAGGCCATGTCCTCGGATAAGAAATGGATTCCAGACCACAGGTATTGGCCTGTCTGTCCTGAAGGGAAATGTTTAGGACCATTCAGGAACTTCTCAAAGGAGGCGTGTAACACGGGCAAATGAAAGATTTCCTGCCCTTGGGGCAAGCACCTGACCAGAACAATGTACGTATCAGGAGCAGCTATGGGACCTGAAGTCCACGTGGACCGTCCCGGCTCTGCTGAGTTAGGGAGGTGGGGAGCACAAGGTCCCCTTCGGTTTGGGAAGAACCAATCCCACGTTTCTGAACCGAAGCCAAGAGCCCAAACAGCTGGAGGGACTCTGGATGCTTTGGGACTCTTCCCCTTTCCCCTACCTTTGGCCCATAGCACATAGAAGCTTCAAGAAATCCAGCAGTTTTTGGAGAAGTACAAACTGTGTAGAAGCCAGTATGTTCTCAGTGGCTGGCAAACTGTGGCCCGGGGGCTGGCCACCTGATTTTGTTCCTTTTTTTTTCTTTTCTTTTCTTTTTGTTTCTAGTTCTCATTTTAATTACTTTCAAGTATACAATTCAATGGTGGCAATTATATTCACAATGTGCTGCCATCACCATTGTCCACTCCCCCAAATTTTCCATCCCCCCAAACAGAAAGTCTCTACCCATGAAGCATTAGCTCCTCATTTTTCTTTCCCCCAGTCCCTAGTGACCTGTAATCTACTTCCTGTCTCGATAAATTGGCACATTCTGGTTATTTCATAGAAGTGAGATCATACAAAATCTGTCCTTTTGCTCTGGTTTATTTTACTCAACATAATGTCTTCAAGGTTCCTCCATGTTGTAGCATGCATCAGAACTTCCTTTTTTTATTCCTTTTTTCAGCCAAATAACATTCTATTGTTCATGTATACTATTTTTTGGCTAAAGTAAATATTACTGCTCTTAATATAGAGATCTGTTCAGAATGCTGCTTTCAATTCTTTGGGGTATACCTAGAAGTGGGATTACCAGGTCAAATGGTAATTCTATATTTACCTTTTTGAGGAGCTTCCAAACTGTTTTCCATAGCAGTTGCACCATTTTATATTTCCACTAACAATGTACAGTGATTCCTATTTCTATTTATCTGTGTACTTGCCAAAACTTTTCATTTTCCTTTTTAAATTTTTTTTAATTTTTAATGCCATTCTAGTACCTGTGAAGTGATATATCCCATTGTGGTTTTAATAGCTAATGATGTTGAGCATATTTTCTTGTGCTTATTGGCCATTTGTATATTTTCTCTGGAAAAATGTCTATGCAAGTCCTTTGCCCATTTTTTAATTGGGATTGGGTTGTTGGTCTTTTTATTGTTGAGTTGTAGGAGTTCTTTATATATTCTGGATATTAAACCCTTCTCAGATATATGATTTGCAACTGTTTTCCCCCATTCTGTAGATTTTCTTCTCCGTTTCTAGATAATATCCTTTGTTGCACAGAAGTTTTTAATTTTGAAGTCCAGTTTATCTGTTTTTACTCTAGCTTTGTAATAAGTTTTTAAATTAGGAAGTAGGAGTCCTCCAACTTTGTTCTTTTTTCAAGATGGTTTTGGCTACATAGGGCCCTTTGCCCTCCCATATGAATTTGATGATTGGCTTTTCAGTTTCTGTTGGAATTTTGTTTGGGATTGTATTAAATCTGTAAATCATTTTGTCCAGTATTGATATCCTAATGTCGTTAAGCCTGCCAATCCATGAACATGGAATATCTTTCCATTTACTTAGGTCTTCTTTAATTTCTTTCAGAAATGTTTTGTAGTTTTCTATGTAGTTTTATTCCTAGATATTTTACTCTTTTACTTGCTCTTGTAAATGGAATTCTTTTCTTGATTCCCTTTCTCATTGTTCATTGCTGATGTATAGAAACACCAATAATTTTTGTGTGTTGATCTTGTAGCCCCCCACTTTGCTGAGTTCATTTATTAGTTTTAGTAGCTTTCTTGTGGATTCCTCAGAATTTTCTCTATTTAAGATCATTTCATCATTGAATGGGGATAGTTTTACTTCTTTCTTCAGCTGCCTGTTTTTGAAAATAAGTTTTATTGGAACACAGGCATATTTACATATTGCCTTTAGCTCCTTTTGCACTACTACAGCAGAGTTGAGTCATTGCAATAGAGACCATATGGATTACAAAGCCTAGAATATTTACTGTTCAGCCCTTTGCAGAAAAGGTGGCCAGCCTCAAAATGCTGAGCTTCGAATGCTTGCTTGACAGCGCATTAGCTGTGTCCCTCTAGGCAGGTTAATAATCACGCTCTGTTTCAATTTCCTTGTGTGCAAAATAGAGATATTATTGTTATGTACTTCATAGAGTTGTGGGAAATAAGTGAGAAAATTCAAGTGCTTATTGGCACAGTGCCTGGCACAATTTTAGCTCTTATTTTTATTCTCTGGGTCACCTCAGTCCTTGGGGGAAATGGAAAGTGATGGTTGGTGTACAGGCTCGGTGAGTCCCACAGAATCATCCCGAGCAGGATTTAATTTGGCTTTGTGTGGTGGTTGAGGAGGGGAAGGGATCCTTGACTGGGGTGGCCATTGTCTTCGCACGGGCTCCACGAAGCCACTGCTTGTTATTTTATCATCTGCAGAGAGTGATGCCTTCTCCGCCCCTCTCTTCCCTTCCAGGTGACCAACCGCGGGGAGGCCCACCTTGAGCTGAACGCCTTCCGCAGGAAGCACGACTGCGCCCTGGTGATCTCTGGAGACTCGCTGGAGGTGGGCACGGGGACGCCACGAACCCGTCCTCCCGGAAGCACACGCCTCTTCCGGCTTCGGCGAGGAGCACGTGAGGCTACCAGCCCTGACCGCCCCCCCCTCCCTCTGCCATCGCTCCCAGGTCTGCCTCAAGTACTACGAGTACGAGTTCATGGAGCTGGCCTGCCAGTGCCCGGCCGTGGTCTGCTGCCGCTGCGCGCCCACCCAGAAGGCGCAGATTGTGCGCCTGCTGCAGGAGCGCACCGGAAAGCTCACCTGCGCTGTAGGTAGGCGTCTGGGCTGGCCCTGCCCTGCTGGCTTGTCCTGATGGTCCACCTGCTAACTTTTCCGTAAGGAGAACTGGATTTGGCTGCTGCGCTCTTTGAATTCCCTGGGCCATTTTTCACAAGTCATGACTTTTTTTTTTTTTAAAGATTTATTTATTTATTTCTCTCCCCTTCCCCCACCTACCTCGGTTGTCTGTTCTCTGTGTCTATTTGCTGAGTCTTCTTTGTCCGCTTCTGTTGTTGTCAGCGGCACGGAAATCTGTGTTTCTTTTTGTTGCATCATCTTGCTGTGTCGGCTCTCCGTGTGTGCAGTGCCATTCCTGGGCAGGCTGCACTTTCTTTCGCGCTGGGCGGCTCTCCTTACGGGGCGCACTCCTTGCGCGTGGGGCTCCCCTACGCGGGGGACACCCCTGCGTGCATCAGCACTGCGCACGGGCCAGCTCCACACGGATCAAGGAGGCCCGGGGTTTGAACCGCAGAACTCCCATGTGGTAGGCGGACGCCCTAACCACTGGGCCAAGTCCGCCGCCCACAAGTCATGACTTTTTTCCCCACAAACTGTCTCTGTTGTTGTTATTATTAATTTTAGTATTTCCCTTTGAGAAAGAGTAGATAAGCATGTCCCAAGGTTTTCTTCCCTGTTTGGCTTGCACTTCCTTTGTTAGGGACCCGGAAGTGCGGCATTCCAGAGGGGCAAAGGTCTCACACTTGGGAGTTGGATCTGGGACCTAATTCTCCACTGGTTTTTACTGACTCCCTTCACCCATCTGAGCCTCGGTTTCCCCATAGTGGAAAGGGGATAACAATAGTGGTTACTTCCAACAGTACTTGTACGGATGAGAGGAGGGAACATTTAAAAGGTGCTTACCACGGTGTGCAGTGTTCAGTAAGTGCCCGTCGTAGCTGATAGCGACAAGGTACCCACCTCTGAGGCAGCACATGCAGGGTTATAAGCACGGTGTGGATGCTGTTCTGTCTCCATTGCTCTATAGCTCGGTGCCTTGTGCTCTCTGACCCTCAGCTCCTCTTCTACAAAATAGTATCCTAAAAGCCCCTGGGTGGTTGAAGTGACTAAACAAGCGATAATTGGGGTGATTAAAAGAAGCCATTCAGGTGAGACATTTGGTAAGCCATCATGATTGTAGAAGGCAAAAATCTGTTATTTAAAGCAAGAATGGTATTAATATTTGGGAGTCGTGTCTCTTGCCTCCCCCACTGTCACATCTTCTCTCTGCTCTGTGTTACCTGCAGGTGACGGGGGCAATGATGTCAGCATGATTCAGGAATCTGACTGTGGCGTGGGGGTCGAAGGAAAGGTGAGCACCAGTGGAGGGGGGGAGCAGAATGGTCAGTGTTCAAGTGATACGTCTGTAGGTCCTTCCCCTGTGGCTGCTCTGCTCCACTGATTTCTTTTTCCTTTAAAGGCACAGCTTTAATGCCTCTGGAAATTCTAG
Organism: Dasypus novemcinctus; assembly: GCF_030445035.2. Classification (NCBI taxonomy): domain Eukaryota; kingdom Metazoa; phylum Chordata; class Mammalia; order Cingulata; family Dasypodidae; genus Dasypus; species Dasypus novemcinctus. Next base: position 55,407,122 of record NC_080696.1, on the reverse strand, counting down.
ATAGAAATTTCAGAAACCTACGGAACCACATATTACTTGGAAATCAGAGATCTATGTCAGTAAATCTTACAGACAGCCAAATGTTGACTTTTTTGCTTGTCAAAACATACCTTTTCAAAAAAACAGTGTTTTACTGTATTCTTAAGATACAGTGAATGTCCTTTAAGCTTTTCCACCATTGTCATCATTGTTGATAAAAACCTCACCACGCTGCGTTCTGAGCTTTCTGGGGTGATGGAGCAGTGTCGCATGGTTTGCCCCTTGTTCAAAGACTTCACCAAATTTTTAAACTTTGTGCATAATAAAATCGTTGTTCTGTCTTTTCCTCCTTGCCAACTCTCTGCCTGCCTCTTACGTTTACTCTGCATTCTCTAATTTGTGACCTCTAAATGCTTATAGGCAAGAGGTGAGGTCACCGAGCTTGTTAGAGCTGTGTCTAAACTAACAGTGCAGGGAGCGGATGTGGCTCAAGTGGTTGAGCGTCGGCTTCCCACATACGAGGCCCTGGGTTCAAAACCCGGCCCCTTGTACCTCAAAAAAAAAAAAAGGTTTCAATTTAAACTAACAGCACAGAGGCCCCGAGTGAGGGCCAAGATGTTCTCCTATACATTTTGTTGCGTATCTTCATGCATTTGGTTAAGCCCATGTGCATTTTTTCTGGTTCTCAACCAGAACCATTATTTGAAGTTGCAGTATTAAATGACCCTTGACTGAGAATTTATACCTGAAATCTATATAGATTCCCTTAATGTAGATTTTAAGTAGCATACTGGAGTTTGGTAGATAGAATGATTTACAAGTTCTAAAACATTTCCCCTTTATTAGAAAATTATATTCTGATTCTTTTGTTTTTTAGATGATAAAAGTAGATAGTATTCAATGTTAAAAATTAAAACATTTCAAAATGGATTAAGTGCATCCTTTGTTTTAGAGAGCTACATCAAACTATTAACATTGGTTATTCTGGAATTTTTTCTGTGTACATTTTACTGGTTATGGGTGTGTATATATTTGTGTTACATATATGTATCTTATGCATATGTATTTTCATGTATGCTTTTTTAAAAAATTTTTTTAGTTTTTATTTTTGTTTCTCTCCCCTTCCCCTCCCCATCCCCCGCCCCAGTTGTCTGTTCTCTGTGTCCATTTGCTGTGTGTTCTTTTTGTCAGCTTCTTTTGTTGTCAGCAGCACAGGAATCTGTGTTTCTTTTTGTTGCATCATCTTGCTGCGTCAACTCTCCGTGTGTGCAGTGCCGTTCTTGGGCAGGCTGCACTTTCTTTCACACTGGGCGGCTCTCCTTCCGGGGCGCACTCCTTGCGTGTGGGGTTCCCCTATGCGGGGGCACCCCTGCATGGCAGGGCACTCCTTGCGTGCATCAGCACTGCCCATGGGCCAGCTCCACATGGGTCAAGGAGGCCCGGGGTTTGAACCGTGGACCTCCCATGTGGTAGATGGACACCCTATCCACTGGGCCAAGTCTGCTTCCCTTCATGTATGCTTTTAAATGAAAAGCATTATACTATGTATTTTGTCATGCAGCCTGCTTAAATATTTTATATCGTGGATTTATTTTTGCATCATAACATGTAGATCCATAAAGTTTTACTCATCTTCTAACTTTTTATTTTGAAAAATGTTGGTTCTTCAGAGAAGTAGAAATAGAACAATGAGCACCTATCTGTCCCTCTCTTTGATTTACCAGTTGTTACCATTTGGAACATTTATATGTTTATTTACACATACATCCATCTATACATACATAGACACATTTACATCTTTTTCTGAATCAGTTGAAAGTAAGTTGCAGAGATAATAATACTTTACCCCTAAATACTTCAGCATGGATCTCCTAAAAACAAGGGCATTCTCCTACATAAGCAAAATATCATTATCTCCCCCTCAAAAACATAACATTAATATAGTAATATATACTATTCATAGTCAAATTTTCCCAATTGTCCTCAAAATATTTTTATAACTTTTTTTTCTTTTAATATCTAGGATCCAATCAAGAATCACAAGTTGCATTTTATTATCATGTTTTCATGTCTCTTGCATCTTCTTTCATGTAGAAGAACATGATCCCTTCTCTTTTTAGAGGGAGGGTGTATTGTTTTTCATGACATTGATCTATTTGAAGCATTCAGAACCATTGTCTTGGAGGATGTCCTAGAGCAGGGGCTCTTAACCATTTTTGTTCCATGGGCCGCTTTGCCAGGCAGGTGAAAACCACGGCCCCCTTACTAAGTCCACACTATACTATGCATTATTTAATAAATATATCACACCCGTACCAACACATCCCCACAATAATGGTTTTTTTTTTTGAATTTCATTTCAAGCCCATGGACCTTTGGTTAGGAAGCCCTGTCCTAGGAGGTCTGCTGGTCTGACTGCTTAGGTCCCGGTTCTGTTTTAGTGTATCACATCCTGCAGGGGCTTTTGTTTCCTTCTCTTGCATCCCATCAGGAGGCCCTGGTATCAGCTGGTCCTGTAATTGGTGTCCATTGCATATTTTTTAGACAGAAAATTCCATTCTCTGGCTGTCCTATGAAGTAATGGCTGTGCCGTAATTTAATTCCACTTCTATGAGTTTTATCCACACATAGTCCCCCAAGTGTGCAAAGCTGTATGTCTAGGACTGTTTGATATGATATTATTGGTAGCATCAGGTTTTCCCCCTGTTAAGTTTACCTGTTAAAGGAACTGGAGGTTATAAAACACCTATTTTTGAATGATTTTTGCTCTGCTACAGATTATGGGGTGGGCCTAGGTTTCACATTAGCTGTGCTTGACCTCCAAATTATAACTATCTGCAATTCAGAATGTTTTTTATTTAAACGAATCCTTCTCTTTAAATTGAATTTAAAGTTGAACCACCATCCTCACATAGCTACAAACCAAAGAATGTCTTTACTGAAGTTTTTCCAAGATCTCTTTACAGTGTCTTGCCTTTTCATTAAAAAAAAAAAAAGAAGTGTTTGCCCTGACTTCTTGTGCTGATGGAGCCCAATGCCATTGGATTTTAGGAAGGAAAACAGGCTTCGCTAGCTGCGGATTTCTCCATCACTCAATTTAAGCATCTTGGCCGGTTACTCATGGTGCACGGCCGGAACAGCTACAAGCGATCGGCCGCCCTCAGCCAGTTCGTGATCCACAGGAGCCTCTGTATCAGCACCATGCAGGTGGGTGGGCTGCTGCACCTCTGCACAGGTGCATGTGGCTACACTGTGCAGGTGGGTAGGTGGGCAGCTGTACCCCTGCCCAGGTGTGCGTGGCTGTGTAGTTATTGTAGAATGGGCCTGCTTTGGCGCTGTTTTCCCTACCTGGCCATGTTCCAGCTGAGAGAGCTTGGGTACGGCCCCTATCCTTGGTGCCTCAGGCTCCCCGCCTGCTGCGTGGTGATGACCGTTCTTGCCTGTGGAGTGCAGTGAGCATTAGCAACAGTGCCTGCCCGGTGCTGGACACCAGAGGTGTAGAGTTCAATGACAGAGATTGTTCCAGTTGGGGCAGGTCTACTGGTTTGCCAGAGGGAAAGATGCAGAATTAAATGCCGAACGGTTGCTCCAGATCTGATCTTTCCACGTGCAGAGGCCAGGGCCTCCAGAGAACAGCCACCAAAGAATAACTCACTTTCTTGAGGCCCACTGGGCGGGGTCTCTGTTGACCCTCACAGCAGCCGGAGCCGGCCGGGACTGTGGCCGTTGTGTCTGGCCGCTGCCGAGGCCCGCCTTACCTCATCAAGGGGAAGGCGTGGGGGGCCCCTCCTCACGTGCAGGGTAGTCCTGGGGCCGGGGCTGTGCAGCAGATGGCGGGGAGCTCGTCTGGCTTCCCAGCTCTGCCTCCCAGCAGGGCCCGGGGAGGGGTCAAGCTTAGTGACGGGAGGGAGTCTGCAGCTTGCCACCATCTTGCTTTTCCACCAAAGGCTTCTAGAGGGTCTAAGGCATTTCCCCACCTTCTCTCTCACCATCTCTCTCAAATCTGTCATCAGGTGCTAGCAATTAAGTATGTACTGGGAAGGAGACCAAAGGGAAGCGAAGCAAACATTTTGGGTGTTGAAAGTATTGACTCTTTCACCTCCTTGCACATGTAGGTGAAGATACAGTTTAGTGATGAAAATATCGGAGTGGGACCCACATCTCTTCTTGGCCACACCACTAAGTGACTGTGAGACTGTGAGCAAGTCACTTTCCTCCTCTGAGCCTCAGTCCTTCCACCTGTGAAATGGGGGTAATAGAGCCTGCCTTGCCTCGTGGACAGGCTGCTACTAGAAACAGATCTCGAATGTGCGAGAGGTTTATAAGCCGTCAAGTGCCGGGCAAACGGCAGGCATCCTTACCATTATTAAAGTGAAAGAGGGTAAATTATAAACAGAATGTGACATTTTAGTTTATGGGGAAGGTGTTTAAGTCATGCATGAAAGGCACCCTGCCAGGAGGGCCTCGAGGACGTGCCTGAGAACTCACCCTGCCCTGACCGCCTCCGTGACTTTTGGAGGTGGTTTTAGGTTTTAAATGTCTATCACGCTTGTGAGTAGAGAAGCCCTTAAAGTGATTTCCACCAAAATGATCTAAACCCAAACAGCCGATGTGGCTCATCAGATCACATTTGTACTTTAAGTCTGTGTTAACTCGTCGACTCAACTGGATGCTGCTGTGTTTTTAATCACTGGGAGATAAATCAGCGTGTCACTGGGCGGACACACAAAAGCCATGCTAGCTGAACTTGACTTCTGCAATGCCCTTGTGATACCACTGCTATAGATTTGGGGAAAAAGTTCCAGGTTGAGGAATTGGCTCCTCTTTGTGGTGCAGAAAATGGCCTTGACCCCTGTCCACTGTGCTGAAAGTGGCTGGCTGAGCACCAGCCCCCCTTAAACTGCCCCTTGCCATCGGCCTCTTGGAAAGACATGGACACGGCATTTTTTCCCCCAAAGCGCTCTTTTCAGGGCGAAGGCTTTGTGGTCATAACGGCCCTTACAGAGCGAGGGGCTCCTGAGGTCGCGTGGGTGAGAAGTCAGCTGAAAGGCTCTTTCCCGGTGCGGTGGTTCTGGAATCAGGGCCATGGCTGTCGGTGGCACCCGTGTCAAGGGCACGTTCTTCACGTGCCTTCCCTCTTCACCTGCCGCGGGGGCTGAGGGGAGAAGGCTCTGGGTAGAAGCTGCTTCTCATCACTAGGGTCACTCAGCCTCTCTCCGTTTAGCCTTCAGGTGACTGCGGGCCTTGCCTTCCCTTGGGTTCTCCAGTAATAGAGATTGAGCTTTTGGGACAGCCTTTCTCCTGTTAGCCTAGAAACACCCAGAGAAGGCACCGAGAGCATCCAGCCTGAGTCTTACCTCCCTACCTGTGCTTCACTGGCTAATATTTCCCAAATCAGGAAGCAGGCGGATTTCAGAACGGGCTTGTAAATATCTTGATTGCTTTTGTCTGATTGCAAAAGGAGCATGTAACTGCTCTTTGTAAAAATTTCCAAAATTACAAAAATGCGTCATGTAAGGAGTACGGGGCTCTCTGCAGTCCCACTCCCCAAAGTGGCTGGTGTGCCTTTTCAGGATGCTTCCTGACTGGTTCCATACATTGGCCAACCTGTTGGTGGGTGTGCGCTCCCGGAGAGGGGCCGTTCCTCGCCGTTAGGAGCGTGGGCTCTGGAGGCAGAGCTGGCCGGGAGTCCCGGCAGTGCCACCGGCCTCTCGGCGTCCCCTCCTGTAAAACGTGGGTGCTGTTGGGACTCCATCTCATAGGTGGGTCGGGGGTTCACCAAGATCATGTACAGTGTCCAGTGCGCGGAGGTCCCCGAGTGCTCAGAGTGGCCGAGCGCGGACCCGGGAGCTAGGCTACCTGGGCTCGAATTCCTGGCTCTGCTGCTTATGAGCTCTGTGGCCTGGGGAAGTCACTTAACCTCTCTGCACCTCACTTTCCTCTTCTGTAAAGTAGGGGTGGTGATAACAGTCTCTAGTTCGTAGGGTTGATGTGAGAATCAACTGAAATGAAGCACCCATGGTGCCGGGTGTATACTAACCGCAGTCTAGGTGTCAGGCGCTATTTTTAGTATATAAACGCAAGGGCTGTCCCACTGGTGTTTGGTGACATCTTCTTTTCCCTCCCTCACAGGCGGTCTTTTCCTCAGTGTTTTACTTTGCCTCCGTTCCTCTCTATCAAGGATTCCTCATCATCGGGTAAGGAAAGCCAGGCAAGGTATTAATTTTTTAAAAAACTGAAACCTTAAAATGCCACAAAAGAGAGAAAAAGCTGTCCAGAGCCGCCTCGGTCCCCAGGACAGCCGTGCAGCGCAGTGCCTCCTTGTGTCAGGTCCCTAAACACGGACACCCTTGAGATGGAGCAAGGCAAGCCTGCTAGGTCTGTGGCCCTTGCACGTGTACCTGGTAATGAACAAGAGCTCACCCGGCGGAGTTGGGGGCCATCAGCGAATTGCAGCAAGAGCAAGTCTGCGGGCTCCCAGAGCTGGTGACTTTACCACCGTCGCAGGACAAGTGAAAGGAGGGTCTGCGGTCTCCTTGCTGTCCCGGTGGGCCTCCCTGCCGGCTCCATCAGGAGGGCCGGAGCTGGCTCTTGCTGCGGACACACACGCAATCACTAGGGCTCGGCCCCAGGCCGGCCACCCCGAGAAAGGAGGCCCTCGGACATCTGCTGTCCTCACACCACACACTCCTGACCTGGAACGTCGCGAGGTTCCTTTGGACCCTTTCTGAGAATGTGCTCCCTTGTTGGATTGCCCGGGTTGGTGGGGTGGGGTTAGCAAATGCACGGGTGCACCCAGGGCCCACCCTCAGCGATGGAGAGGTGGGAAGTCCAGGGGGCAGGGTAGTCCCAGGGGAGGGTCTTCAGAGTCCACTTTCCATCTTTGCATGTTCTGCCCGTTGCTTCAGCCTGAGAGTAGCCCCTGGAATCCTGCCTGCTTCTAACTGAGAAAATAGACTGTCCTTTCGTCGGGTCCTGGAGAGTGGAGGACATGCCAGAGGGTGGCCAGGGGCTACTCGAGCCGTGCTCTCCGTGGCCTTCCAGGGTCCGCCCCCTTCCCTCTCTGGCCACATCTCCTTGTCTCTTGCCCTGCCCGCTTCAGCTTCCTTGGCCTCCTTGCAGTTCTTCTAGCGTGACAGACACCCCCCCACCCCAGGGCCTTGCACCTGCTCTTTCCCCTCACCTCTTGTGTGTGTTTACTCAAATGTCACCTCCTCAGTGAAGCCTTCCTTGGCCCCTTCTCTACAGGTGCACCCCCTGCAGTCTTACTCCCTCTCCCCATCCTGTTTTTCTTCTTAGCGTCTGTCTTTAACATGCAATGTATTTTAATGTATTTGTTTATTGATGCACTCTAACTAGCGTCAAAACTCTCTGAGGGCAGAAGTGTTTTGTCTGTTTTTTCATCTGGAATCTCCAAAACGGGCCCTGCACCTAATAGGCACTCAGTAAACAGTTGTTGAAGGAAGGCAGATGGGCTCCAGTGGCTTGGGTGCCCAGCTGGGGGCACGTTGGTGGCTCGTGTTCCATTGGCTGATGCGTGGTGACTTTTCTCTCCTAGATACTCCACGATTTACACCATGTTTCCTGTATTCTCCTTGGTCCTGGACAAAGATGTCAAATCAGAAGTTGCCATGCTGTATCCGGAACTCTACAAAGATCTCCTCAAGGTTCCTTCCTCCCGCTTTCCCCCCGCCCCTCCGCTCTCTCCATTTAATTTAGTTCCACATCTGATTTGAAACTCGAGGGACACCAGTACCTTTCTCACTGTTTGGAGGCAGGAGTGGGGAGGTGTTTTGTTTTTTTTTCCCTTCCCAAAGTAATGTATGCCCGTTAAGAATTTTAAGCAGTACAGTCATATATAAACAGAAAACAAATCAACTAACAGCTTCCAAAGAGCCCCTTAGAGTTTCATTTTGCAGCTGCAACTTGTGTCTTATTTTAGAAATGATCTTTGCACACTTCCTAAAAATGTGGGGTGTGTGTGCATGCGTGTCTTTGAAGGTTTTTTCCTAAAGGGCAGATTTCGTCCCACCTAATATCAATCCTTAAAAAGTTAATGTCTCTAATGCAGTCAGGTGTTGGTTAATCACTTTTTGATGAAAACAGGCAGGTTGCCTTGCCTAGCCAGTGGAAGAATCCGGCAAAGGAGGACGGCTGGATGCCCTGCTCTGACCTTTCTCTGTCTCTCCTTTAGGGTCGCCCGTTGTCCTACAAGACATTCTTAATCTGGGTTTTGATCAGCATCTATCAAGGTAAGGAAGGGTGAAGCGCCAGGTTTTTCTTGTGCTCTGGTGTTGGCCCTTCATGTCTATAAACCGTGAAGAGAATGTAACAGTAATGAGTGTGACACGTGTGGCGGGGAGACCCTGCCCAGTGAGCAGAGAGGACTCAACGCTCAGCACAGCGTCGGCTCTGCAGGGTAGGAGCTGGCTGCCGCAGAGGGGAGCAGAGCCAGAGGGAAGTGGAACCGCTGCTGATCACAACCGCTGAGGCTTCATCCCTGCAACGGAGTGGTCGGTTTCCAGAATATTCTGACACATTGTGAGAGGAAGGTCAGGTTTTAGTTTCTGAAAAACAGATATTTATTTCAGTGGTCCCCAGAGTGGGTCTCAAAGAGAGCAGGGGCTTTGTAAGATGTCCTGTTGGAATATAACAAGAAAGTGTCAAAATCTCTATTTTTATTTATTTGTCCCTCACGCTTTAGAATTCCTATTTTTCGGTATGTTTTATAATGCAAACAGTATATTTCCCCAGTGGTTCCAGCCTCTATCTATATCTGCACAAGCCCGTATATGTAACTTACAAATAAGCATGTATATTTGGAGTTCATTCTTACTGGTTTTGAAGATGGCATGTACACTAAAAAAGTTTACAGACCATTCAGTTTGTTGGCAGGGGCTTAGATTGTCTTTAAGGCATTTATTTATTTATTTATTTATTTATTTAATTTATTTTTAAAAGAAGCCTCTCAAAGTATAATAGGAGCATGTGGTTACCAAAGCAAATCCTGTGCAACAATTTATAATAATAAGCCATGGCCCTTCCACCTACCCCTCTGCATCTTCAACCTGCTTCCCAGACACAGTCGCTGGGAGAGTCTTGTCACAAGGGTCTTCTGGCCTCGTTCCATAGTCTGCTCCTGCTGCAGGTGCGTTTAATCAGCAAGACCCACCAGCCATTGTCCCTGCTGAGAGAAGACTCATTGTACCCACCCCACCCCCACCTTTCCTTCTCCTCTCAATACAGGGCGAGAATTCTTTGAGTTTTTCTCTCTGAATTATGTTTATAACTTAAAAATAATACGCTTTAAATTCTATTTCTTGTTCCATCGACTCCCCTCCCCGCCTCATCCCCTGCCCATCCCTCCCTCCATCTTTTTTCTTTATTAAAATTATTTTAATTAGAGAAGCTATAAGTTTGCAGACAAGCCACGCAGAAAGTGCAGAATTCCCATACGCCCCTCTCGTAGTAGTCCCTGGTAGTAACACTTTGCGTTGGTGTGGTACCTTTGTGACAATCGGTGAAACATGTCATTATGATTACACTGTAGTTTACGTCAGGGCTCACTGTGTTGTGCAGTCCTGTGGTTTTTGTAAGTTTTTATTCTGGGAATGTATATATAACCTAAAATTTCCCCTTTTGACCACGTTCAGATATCCAATTCAGTGGAATTAATTACACTCTCGGTGTTGTGCTGTCATCATCACTTTCCATTACCAAAACTTTTCCACTACCCTAAAGAGGAACTCCATACCAATTAAGCATTAATTCCCCTTTCTCTACCCCACCCTGGCTCCTAGTAGCCTGTTTCTAGTTTCTGATTCTATGAATTTGCGTATTCTAATTATTTCATATTAGTGAGATCATGTAATACTTGTCCTTTTGCATCTGGTTTATTTCACTCACCATGTCTTCAGGGTTCCTCTGTGTTGTTGCATGTATCAGTTCTTGTTTCCTTTTTATGGCTGAGTAATATTCCGTTGTGTGTATATTCCACACTGAGTTTATTCACTCATTTGTGGACAGACACTTGGGTTGCTTCCATATTTGGCAACTGAATAATGCAGCTGTGAACATCAGTGTGAAAACTAGCTGTCCAAGTCCCTGCTGTCAAGTCCTTTAGGTATATACTTAGAAGTGGTATTGCTGGGTCGTGTGGTAAGCCTGTCCTTTCCTTAACTGCTACACCGTTCCACAGCTGCTGTACCATTTTGCTTTCTCACCAATACTGAACGAGTGCTCCTATTTCCCCATATCCTCACCAACACTTGTTATTTTCTGTTTTTGTTGTTGTTTTCATAGGAGCTGTTCTAGTGGGAGTGAAGTGGTATTTCATTGTGGTTTTCATTTGCATTTCCCTCCCTCTGTCCCTGTCCCATTCTCCTTCCTTCTTCCTCCCTACCTCCTTCCCCTCCTCTCTCCCACTTCTTCCCTTCAACCCCTCCCTCCACCTCTCTTCTTTCCCCCCATTCTCTCTCTCTCTCCCACCATAGATTATTTATTGTATAAGCTCAAATGGGAAAACAGAAGAACTACAGTGTGAAACCTCTCTTTAAAACATCCATAAAACACCACTCATTAATCTTATTCGACAAACAATACCTTTCATGTCTAAAATTTTTAAAAAGTCAAATACAGGCGAGCAACATGGACATGCGGTGGCGATCGTGGGTGGAGGCAGCTTCGGGCAGCTGCCTTCTCACCCATTTCTTCTGGGCCTTTCCAGGGAGCACCATCATGTACGGGGCACTGCTGCTGTTCGAGTCGGAATTTGTGCACATCGTGGCGATTTCCTTCACGTCACTGATCCTCACCGAGCTGCTGATGGTGGCACTGACGATTCAGACCTGGCACTGGCTCATGACGGTGGCCGAGTTGCTCAGCCTGGCCTGCTACATTGCCTCACTGGTCTTCTTACACGAGTTCATCGGTGAGGCTCCCACCCCTGCCCCGCTGCTGCGTGGCCGGGGGTGCCAGCAGCCTGGGAAGGAGGGCGGCCAGCCCTGGGACCCGTCCCCTGGACTCTGGGTCCTGCTGCCCTTTGCACTGGACCACCACGTTTTCTTACTGGTGTCCCTTTGGGACAAGTGAATGTTGTGAATCAGCCCCCCGGAATTGAGTGTGCAGTGCCCAGTCTCACGAGAGCAGGGGCTCTTAACCAGGGGTCCATGAGCTTGCATTGAAGTTCAAAAAAGTGTTATTCTTGTGGGGATGTGTTGGTGCAGGTGTGACATGTTTATTAAATAATATACAGTGTAGTGTGGACTTAGTAAGGGGTCCGTGGCTTTCACCTGACTGGCAGAGGGGTCCGTGGAACAAAAAAGGTCAAGAACCCCTACCCTAGAGAGACTTTTCCTGTTTAAGCCGCCCAAAGCCAACTGGCTTAGAAGGGTATCCCGTTTAATTCACCACGTACTTATTGGGCCTCTGCGAGCTGAGTGCTGTGCTGAGCTAAGGAGGTGGGTTAGCGCTTCTGGACTTACTGCCAGCTAAACGGCCATCCACTGAGGGTCCCAAAACCAAGCCCCGGAAAAGCAGTGGCCTCTGGCATCATACCTGTGCCTCTGAGGTTTCAAACTTTTTTTTCGTTCCATGAATTTTTCATCAGAAGTCCCCTCTATAAAACTGATTAGCCTGGACTCCCCTTGGTCCACCCAGCGCCAGGAGGCGTCAAGCCCCAGAAGCTTGCCTGCCCAGCCCCCCCCCTTTTCTTTTTCATCCAGATACATAGCTCCAAAGACGACTCTGAGGAGCTCAGAATAAAAACCACCGTTCCTTGCGGCTGAACTAAGAAGCTAAAGATGTCGACAGTGGGCACGGGTTCATGCAGTGGGTATTTCTGAGTAGCAGTCAGGTCCCGGGATTGCAGCGGCAAGCCAGGCGGGCAGGCTGTGGCCTGGAGCACGCCTTCTCCTTGGGAGGACAGTCAAGTAAACGCTGGTGTGAGCACGGGAACCTCATTGCCATCAGAGCTACACAGAGGGAAAACCAGGGTGAGGGGCTGGAGACCCAGAGAGATCCCAGACCAAAAAAGGTATATGGGGACCTCTCATATTTTTTGAATGTAACATTAAAAAAAAAAATAGAGGGAAAAAAAGGTTAAAATGAAGTCACAATAATTAAGGAAATGTAAATAAAAAGTAATTAATGGGGAAAAAAACTTCCTAGAAATCTACGGGGGAAAGTGTAGGCCCCACAACGAGCAGGCCTGGTTTCTCCCACCACAGTGGGGTGTCCAGGCACCTTTGGGCAAGTGTGTCCTCGTCCCTGGGATACACAGGCTGCTGGCAGGGGTGTCTGACCCTCCCAGCCAACCTGCCATTTGTATCAGGATATTGCCAAGCCAGGTCAGTTTCGCCAGCACTGACCAATCTGTTGTGCCATTAGCCCCTGTGGGTCCCCCGAGGGGGAGCGTGCAGGGGGCTGGGCCCTGCCAGGGTGCGGTGGGCTTCATGTCCCCTGCAGAAGCCTGTTTTCTATCTCAGCTCCATAAACTGTCAGGCCAGGGACCGTCCCGATGACCCCACACTGTATTGTGCTGTGGCTAACCTTTTGGGAATCGAATCTTAGTTTCCCCAGCACGGGGCAACTTTCAAGCCACGGGTCATCTGTAAAGCCCAGCTCCGAGGCAGCACATAGCCTTCTTTATTTTTGCAAAGCCTGATACAGCTCTTCCTTCATTAATAGAGGCATTTAAGTTTCTGTCTGTGTTACTTAAAAAAAAATCCCTAAATCCCTCTGGGTGGTTTCTCTCCTGTCTTAGCCACTCCGAGGCTGCTTCCCTGCCAGGTGGCTCACCTCTGCTCCTGGCTGCAGGTTGCCTTCCCTCCGGGGAAGCTTTCCCTTATAGACCCCTCCCCGCCATACACACACAGTGGGAGGCCAGCAGGGCTGGGGTTTTCCAGGGCTCTGGGACAGCAGTTGTTGGACCCTGCTCCTTTACCACAGGCATTCTCAGTGGGGGTGACATTGCCCCCAGGGCAGTGTCCACAATCTTACTTCTATATAGGAAGTGCCGGTGTACATTCAGTACATAGACAAGCACCCAGTATGCCTGCGCTCTCAAACTTCATAAGGAGGGGAGGGGAGGAAAGAGCGTCTAAAAAGGCTCCTTAGCGGGCAGCAGTGAAAAACAAGGCTGAGAAACTCTCCCTTACCACCAAAGCACCTTTGGCCATCATCTGTTATTCTTCTGCCTCAAAAGTTCCTTCATAAATTTTAATCAAGGTAAAAAGTCCGTGCCCATGAAAAAGGGAGAGTTAGGACAGTTTCACGCTTGTCTCAAAAATCTCTCAACCTGGGTTTCTTTTGCACCCGTTCTGTGCAAAGAGCTTAGGGCTGAGGGGCTAGAAGACTTCCCTCCCTCTGGGAGCCGTGATGGCCTCAGCCACAGACCAGCCACAGGGCCAGGTCAGAAGCACGCGGGGAAGTTCTGTGCACTGGGTGGCGCTCCAGCCTGGCACTTAGTAGGTGCTCAGTCAACACCAGCCGCCCTTTCCCCTGGCCATGCTTAGCCAGGATCTGGGGGTGGCATCTCCTCTCACGTTTCTCCACGCACTGCCGAGCCACCAGATGCCACTCCTCTGGGGTCAATCTCGGTAGCTGCCGGATGTGCCAGGGGACCTCAGCCTGCTGTGCCCCATGGCTCAGATCTATCTCCTGTCTCTGTGATGGCGTGACCAAGATGAAGGGAAAAGGATTTTGGGAAGTGGAAATGTGCCCTACATGGTCACTTTCTGTGCTGCGGCAGCGGGGGTCGAGGGAGAGAGACGCCACCGGCCAGGTTCCAAATCACAGACACCTGTGAGGATTTTTTGTACCCATAGGTTTCTTAGTCGTTGAAAATAGCATTTCAGTGACTATCAGGACGCGCCAGCAGCAGGTCAGAGACAGGAGGCGGGGGCAGGGGGGCCAGGCTGACCACCTCTGTGTGCTCGTAACCCACGGCAGGTCCCGGGAAGGCTCGGGGGGTGGGGGGTGGGGGACCATGTGCGTGCACGTGCAGGGGCTGTGTCGAGGCTCCTTCCCCTTAGAGAGCGGCAATGGCTCTTTCTGAACCACGTGCCCCTTCCCGAATGTGGCTGCCGGCTCACCGCCTCCTCACTGTCCCCTTGCAGATGTGTACTTCATCGCCTCCTTGTCGTTCCTGTGGAAGGTCTCGGTCATCACGCTGGTCAGCTGCCTCCCCCTCTACGTCCTCAAGTACCTGCGAAGGCGGTTCTCTCCCCCCAGCTACTCGAAGCTCACGTCGTAGGCCGCGCACCTGGCGCAGGGACCTGGTCTCTGCACTGCCCTCCTGGACGGGGTTCAAGTTCTGTTCCTACTAACCGCCACCTGTGGATTTTGCAGTAATTGCTCATGTGTGCAGTTTTGATGTGAAGTGCCGCTGCAGTTCAACAGCGCCCTAACGCTGAATGAGCCGGAGGGGGCTTCCGGAAGGTGCCTGTGCAGACCTGCTTTCACCCCTGTTGATTCATATTTGAGTGACTGTGAATAAGTTAAAACTGGTGGCTCAGCTGAGATGTTTCTACGGGTCACTGTGCAAGCTTCCTAAGGACTTGAATTTTGTGGTCATGTGATAAAAGTTTCTGTCTAGATGAAGATTGCAGAAAGGTGTTGTTTTTTTTTAATAGTCCTAATATATGTGTACCCTTTATGGTTTTTCTCTCTCTCTTGCTCAAAAAAAAAAAAAAATCATTCCAGAGAAATATAAAGCTCTTGGTGTAAATTTGGAGGACAAGATAGTGTCATTTGGTAAAAAGTTATCCAAACAACAGTCTCAATATGAAAATGCTAAATATTCCTTCTAAGATCGCCCCACATATTAAGCCTGCATTGAATCTCTAAGAATGATACTTTTTGAAAAAATGGTCATCGAGAGGAGATTGAGAAGAGCTCCGAGAGCCCAGTATGTCATTCCTGGTCTGGGTCAACATCTCCAGCGCGTTACCGTCCCCTGCCACCTCGTAAACATTTTTTTCGAAGGTGTTATCCTACTTTTGTTAAGACCCGGTAACAGTTAAAAAACTGGCCGAGGACACCCTCAAAAATGTTCAGCAGGGTTGTGTTAGCAGGAAATGTGCAACTGAACAGCCTCTAAATGTGTCGACAGTGTGATAAGAGGCTCAGCTAATTCTTTAGACAGCATGGCAGCTGTGACTCAGATCCCCTGCGTCCAAAGCGGAAAGGTCAGCGAGCCGGGGTTCTTCACCTCCACACAAATCTGTTTCCTGTTAGGAGGAATGATGAGGACGAGCTGACAAAGACAGAGGCATCTTACAGCGCTGCCATCCCGCAATGGCGGCTCCAACCGAGGAGCCCCAGCGGGGAGGGGCCAGGGCTGCAGCGGGACTGTTTCCTTGTGTACACATTTCAAGAGGAACTTGCTGAAAGGCAGCCAGTAGTAAAGATTCCTCCCCCACCAGGATGGAGTACATGCGTGTGTGTTTCTTATAAAGCTGTGGCTTCTTGTTTCAGAGGGAGAAGGGAGTTGGGAAGCATGGGACGTGGCAGGGCCAGGCATTCTTGGGGTTTCAAGTCACTTCTTGCAAAAGCCACATGTGCATGCCAGAGGGTTAGGTTGGTGGATCTTCAAGAGTTGAATGTAGTTGATGCCTTGGATGTGTGATTAATTCTTTATGAGAACATACCTTTCAGCCCTTCAGCAGATTCTTCTTGCAGGTGCCTCTTACGTTGCAGCCTGGCTGCTGATTCGCATGACCCTGGGGTAAACCAGGCCTGGGGAGTCGATGTGAGGAGCAGTCCCTTGCCTTAGGAGCATGCTGATGGTGCTCGTGTATTTTGTGCTACCTGTCTAAAACTTTATAGAATGACACTACGATGCAGGTAGCGGTAAACTGGCTATTGACATCACTTCTATTTGGGTGGAAGATTCTGCAGTTTCATGGTATTTCTCCCTTTTGTTCCAGCCTTTTCTGTCGCACTAGATATCTTGATCGAATGGATGATTGTATAAGAATAGGATCTTTATCTGAAAATTTCAGAAAGGTCGAGCCAGTCTTATTTCTTCATTGAGGGATTTTATGTAGTTTCAAAGGTGGAGGAGGATAGCTGGGCTGAGAGTTTGTGAGCCTTAGTCAGTTTTATCAGAAGTCAACCTATAAAACTAGAAGTCTTAGGATAGTTCCATTCTGGGTTCACAGAGACAGTGATAGCTCTATAGGCAGGTCATATGGAATCCTTGTTAAGAGATTGCAGATGTTTCCAGCAGATAGAGGAAATGAAGATGGCCTTTTTGGTTTTTTCTTCGAGTCCCAATTTTGACTAAGGTGCATGAGTCAGATTTTATATTCATTGAGAAAAAACTTTCAAAGTCAACACCCAAGTTGACTTCTTGACATCTTGATGGGAGAAAGGTCCCAAGAGGGGCTGAAGAAGCCACACCTAGAAGTCCAAGATGCTTCTCACTGTCAGCCTTGGACCTCCTTGTTCTGTTCTCTCAGTCACACTTTGGTGGAGGCATTTGGGGGCGAGAAGGACAAAATCAAAGTGGAAATCGCCATGTTGTAAGACCACCACCAACAGGGCAGCATGCCAATGCCCGCTCCCTGGTGGTGGCCGAGTGTCTAGGACTGCACCTACTGCTGCTCCCACACTGGAAACAAAAGGGCAGAAGCTGCAAATCAGCTGATAGTACTTGCTCCTTACCTGCACGAACCAGACTTTACTCCCAGTAGAGGATCAGTGAGTGCTTGGGCACTTCAGGTGAGTTATCTTAGTTGTGGGGAAAAGACACAAGGCAAATAAAAAACCTGAGCTATTTTATAGGAAACTCTACTGTAAAACTTAAGAATTCAGTTGATCTTTTTTCTTGGTTCACCAATCTGGAAAGAAACCCTGACACCGTCTCCTCACCTTGGAAAGTCCTGGGACTAAGGCTTTAACTTGAGATGACAGGGCCAGAGACACACATTTTGCACCATTAACACTTTTCACAGTAAAAATCACAATTCTCCCCCGCCCTCTGATAACATGGGTTATTTCTGTGTGAGTAAAAACTTTGGTTATTATTTTCTGTTCTATTTTTTGGTAATAATGATTGTGACGGGGGCAGGATCTCTTAGTTTCCCTCTTTTTTCTTCCTTCCTACCTCCCTTTCTGTCCAAGAAAATGACTCGAAAAGTTGTCCATCTTGAGTCATTTCTTATGTTGGTTTGGATTCTAACTTTGAGATCACGTGTATGTTGCCTGCGGTGCTAGGTGAGACTGGCTGCACCAACGTGAGCTCTGACGAAGTAATGTGCCAGATGGGGATGGAGGGCGACCCGTGAGCGTCTTAAAGTCGGAGCCCACCACCTGTTCGCAGCCCCTGGAGCTGCTTGGCCAATTGCTGGAATTTCTCCCACTTTTAGCATCATTGTGTCCTGGGTCCCCTCTTTTAGGTTCCCTCGAGTGAAGCCCTTTTTTGTAGCAGTAATCTTAAATACCGTCATCCGTTTACTGACATTTCCTCAGTGTGCTCTCTGCTGAAAGTTGAGGTTTAACTGACGTTACTTTTTCAATGTTTTCTGAATTTTGCGTTTGTTGGAAGTTGACACGATAACTCCAATTTTTTTTCCCCTTCAGATTTTGGTTTTTATACTTTTTGTTTTTACTGGGATTGGGATGGGAGTGTGCTCATACCTTTATAGGGCAGCATTTTAAACCTTTGCCAAAGTTGCTTATGGGAGCGACATTCTTCTGCTCCATCCAGTTTAAGGCAAACACCTATCAGCCATTTTTGTCTTTAATCTTTTCTGTGTGTGTTTGAAATAAGTGCGTGTGCATGAGTGTGTGATGTCATCGCAAGTTTCTGGAAGAAATATTCGGTGTTCATTGCATTAAAAGTCCCTCACTCCCAGCTTTGTATTTAAAAATATATAAGAAGTTTTGTAAACATTTTATTTCGTCTCTTTTAACGTGACGCTTTTTGTCATTTCTATATGTATATACTTCTTAGCACTAGTTCCGTCTCCTTGGGGAAACTCTATATGATGTTTTGGAATGGAGCTGAGATGTGAACCTCTGTGTGGCATGAGCAGCACCCCACTGCTTTGATTGCGAAGCATCTTCTCACGCCAAAGTAGCGTTCCCCGTGGACCTGGCCGAAGAGTAGCCTGTTCCCGTGGCTGGGCAATGTCAGTGAATGGTGTGTTTCTGGGGATCAGTGGGGGGTGTGGTATTCGCAAAATAAATTGTGGCTAATGTATTAGTTGCTGCAGTGGGGTTAACAGTAAGCACTTCTCGGCTTCCATGATTTCCTCATTAGTAGATCTCTTTAGATGTAATCCTCATTGCAAGTATTCACCAGGACAGCGTTTTTTGATTAAAGGGAAACTCTGGTACAATATGCTTTAATTTAGCAGGAACTCCCAGATGATTTAAATTCTCAATTCTGTGATGACACACATGTGATCTTTTGTGTTTCTGAGTGGTTCTACTTTCATTGTTTGCCAACGTGGCCCGTTGCTGTTGTCCAATAAAGCTCATGTACTTTATGCCTTTGAGGATCATTTTGATTTGTATGGAAACATGGGTTCTGGTGTCAAAACGAGGGCTTTCTATTATAATGCTCCTATTTTGTGCTTCTCTCATAGTATATAAAAAGTAAATAATCCCTTTTCAAGTTAAAAATACGATTTTGATTTTGGTTAAAAACAAACACAAATCAGTGAATTATTTATTATTCTGTACTGTTGCCCATTCCAGAAAGTCAGAATTTCAAAAAGTGATAAATGGAAAAAAGTGAAAACATGTTTTATCAGGTTCATATTTTATTTATACGCACAATCCTTGGGGATTTGGGAATCCTATTTTAAATATTTAGTGATGGAAGACTTGGGAGCAAGCTCCCGTAAGTTTTGGGCCAAAGAGATGGTTGAGCTGTCGTGCAGGAGGCTGCAGAGGCCCTGTTTTAATCAATGTAATTCCAGTGATTCTCCACAAGGGGGTGGTTTGCACCCAGGGGACATGCAGAGTCTGAAGACATCTGGGGTTGTCACAACTTAGGGGGCAGATGGGGGGGAGGGCCAATGCTGCTAGCAAATGGCAGCTCCCGGGGAGAGCCCAAGGATACAGTGTGCGGGAGAGCTACCCACAGCAAAGAACAGTCCGGCCCAAGTGCTGAGGTTGAGAAAACCTGATTTAGTCGGCACAGGTCAGCTTGACCACTTGTAAAAGTCTTTCCTCATTTCTAGAGGGTGCAGCGCTACAGGCGGGTTTGTCTCAGGAGGCAAATTATCCCTCCATTGGCCTGCTTTAATTAGCCATTCGCAGTGCGAGGTGCTGGTTTCCTCTTGCTGGATCTCCGTTTGCTTAGTATTTTAGAGTTGTGACGAAGCTGTGCTTCTGTCCACAGTGGCGCTCCTGGGCAGGCCTGGGACACAGCCCTCCGCGCCTGGGAAGGGGGCGCAATGAGATGCAGATGGACAGTACTTTTCCTTCAAGGAGAGGATCTCAGGCCTCTGCGTTCGTTTGCGGTGAAATTCCGTTAACGTGCAGGCACTGCTCCACTCGAGCCACTAGGGGGAACTTGAGGATTGAAAGAAAGTTCTGTTTCCTGTTTTCAAAAATCGGGCAGGCCCAACTGCTCGGAGTTTCTTCAAGACGTTGCTTTCATAGCTTCAGAATTTATTTCATGGGCAAGGCTCTGTTAGAAACAAACATTTCTTTTTATGTTGTTGACCAGGATATTTTGCTGGACTTCGTTTAAAAAAAAAAACACCCCAAAAACCTGAGGGGGCGGGTGGTGATGTGTGGGCGATGAATATTTATTTGCTCTCGGATATTTGCATTTTTGAATAATTGGCAATGGGACGCCTTGCCCCATTCACTCTTTAGGCTCATAAGGTTTTGAGACGAAATGTTCCAACACCCCAAGTACTTGAACTGTTTTTGTTATGAAACTTTTCAGGGTGACACGAAGGCTTGCGGTATTTGTGAGAAGATCTATAAATGATGGATTTGCTCACCTCAAAATAGAACTGTCGTCGCTCCAAACTTTCCAGAAGTCAAAGCACAGTAACAGAATTCATTCAGGACTTGCTAATTTCCTACTTTAAATGGGTTACATAACAGAACAGTCCCGCCTTCGCGGCTCTTAAAACTACCCATGAAGTGATGGTGAAATGTATCATTAAAAAGCTGGAAATAGCTTTGCTAAACTCTGGGAAAAAGATGAGTTTTTTTTTTTCTTCCTGATATCTCCTAGCCCCCCTTTTTTCACCCAAACATTGCATAATGTTAAAAAAGTCAAATCTTTCCATGGGATTTAATTTCCTTCTCCATGTGGCTGTGGTCAGAGGCGTAACTTAAGCACTTTGGGGCTGGCAGATTTTTGGAGGCTCACGCATCCCTGGATCGGTTTTCATGTGAAGCCTTTACCAGCGAAATACACCCGATCCTGGGGTTTCTCCTTTTCCCGCTGCCCACCCCGCCTCCCCAGGAAGCTTCCATGTCCCAGAATGCCACAATGAAGCTACCCCCAGCTTTCCATGTTGAGGTTTTCATTTCCCCCTAAACTTTTGGGTAACTGAGTCAGGGGTGATGTCACCAGCCCTGCATCCTATGCTGGTGACGAGCCAGGTCTCACTTTTCAGACTGCAGGTCCTCTTTGCTCAAACTAAGATCTTGATGTTCTGAGTCTTGGCTGTCCATTTCCAAGAGGTTTCGGAGAAAAACATTTTCCCTTTTCTTGGATCCAGGTACACCTGGGAAAATATGTTTTCCTTTGAGAAAGACTGCAGAGTCCAGAAAAAAAGAGAGCGCAGGGTACAGGCATGTGGACTAGGCTGACATTTTCCTTCGGTCACTCACCAAATACTGCATGCTTATGTGTCAGGTACAGTTATTTGGGCGGGAGGTACAGTGGAGAAAACTGACAATCCCTGCCCTCCTGGTGGTTATAGTCTTGCTTGTGTAAGAAAAAGACAGTAAACAAACACAGACTGTAATACCAGGTAGAGATGAGTCCTGTGAAGATAAGTAGGCTAGGGGTTGGGTATGAGTAAAGGTAGAGAAAGTGGGGGGGGGGAGGGTCACAGAAGGGCCCTCTGGGGACAGGACGCTGGGGCAGAGACCTGAAAGATGAGATGGAGGGAGTTGTGGAAAGATCCAGGAGAAGTGGAGTCCAGGATGTGCAAAGGCCCTGGGGTGGGAAAGGCTGGGTGTATTGGAGAAGCAGAAAAGGGCAACATAGCTGGAGTGCTAAGACCAAGGAGGAGTGTGGAGGCGGTGAGGTCGGGGAAGTAGCAGGGCCTGCAGGCTGTGATAGCGGGGCTAAGGATTACAGCGCCAAAACCATGCATTATTAAACCAGGAATTAGCCTAGCTAGTCCTCTGTCTTTGAACTATGTCACTCCCTCCTTCCACCTGCCTCCCTGACCACCCCCCACCCCATTCTTACTGTCATCTCAGTGGTTCTCAGGAGGCTCAGGAAACCTACCCACCCCCACATCCAGAATTGCTGCATGATCCTGTGGGCATAAGCCACGCTAACTATTAATATTAAATGAAGAGCAGAGGAAGCCGGTCCTTGGGTGAAGTTTCTTCTTGCTTTTCCATCAAGCAGCCCTGTTTGTGGGGCATCTGGGCTGCGGTGGCCCGCGAGGCCTGGAAAGCAGGCACATACAGCAGCCACCGGAATTGGGAGATGAGTCTGGAGGGAGAAGAGGAAGAAAGAAATAACTGGGTCATGATTTTCGAAGTTGCCACATATCCAGACTATGCCTACTTGGGTCTTGGTTCGAAGACCAAGCCTTTTGCAGTCAAGAACTGCAGGGGCCCAAGCTGTGCTCAGATTCCTCCCGAAGAAAGAACGAATAACGAGAACAGGCTGCGGAAAAGAATGTAGTTAGTGTCTTAAAGATGGGCAAATATTCATCCTCATTTGTCCTTTGATGTGAAACAGATTTTTGAAAAGGCAATTGGAGTGGCTAACGACATCCAGAACCCTGTTGATTCAAGGGGGGCTGGGGGGCCGGGGGCTTAAATGAGCCCAAACAGCTAATCAGGCTCGAAGAAAGAGGTGAGTTGATTACCCTGGAAATTACACAAGAATTCTTCAAAGACGTGGCTGATAATTAGAGCGTAAGATGCTCCTCTTTATGCACATAACTTAGCATAATTTTATAAGGCAGCTCATCCCTACCAGAATTAGAGAAAATCAACCCAGAAAAATTCCATGAACTGGCTCATGCGGATGTGGAGACTTCAGTTCCCAAATGCCTCCTGCAGGAGGAAGACACCACGGAAAAGCACGACCTTTCTTCTGGGGATGAATGGGGAATGGGGGTGGAAAGGAATGCAATGCCATTTTAGGGGGGCATGCTGGAATTTGGGGTGGGGCGCTGCAAAGGATAACCCATAGACACAGCTGGGATCGAGACAGCCTTGCTTCACATGCCAGGCCTCCACTCGCCAATCTCTGAAATCCTTAGAGCTTTGGGTTCTCTCTTCCAGGGGTTGTGAGGCTCAGCAGGGGGGGCTAATAAAATGCTGGGGAAATGGCCACTCAAGGCCCCTGAGAGGAGGCATCTCTCCCAAGTTCAGAACTCCATCCCTTGTAGAAATGGGTTCATGCACACGTTTTCCTCAAAGCCGTGACGCCCAGCAGGATAGAGTTGTGATTAAGACTTCCAGGTTTTGGAGCTGTGACCCCATTCAACTTTGAATCTCTCCATGCCCCCTTTCCCTAATTTTGCCTACGCTCTGCCTTCAGATGTATTCCGAGGCCCGCTCCCTTGAGCCTTTGCCCTGAACTGCGAGGGAACCCACCTCTAATGTGCGGGGCTGGCCCGAGCACCCCTGCTTGGAGCACACACACCTCCAGGGCTGGGCTTACGTGTAGCCAAAGGAAGAAGCCAAGGGACTGCCCAAAGAATCCAGCTTATTCACGGATTTGGGAGAATGGAAGTAATTGAATTGGCAAATCATTTCTAACATGTTTTTACATGAAAACAAATTCATTAATTTAATAGCATAAAAGACAAAATTTGCTTGAGTTTTAAAAAAAAATAATTGCAAGGCTTGAGAGGAGTGGTGGGGGAGAGGGTGGCCAGTGTCATGCTGGGAGGGGCCCCATCACTGGCTTCGGCTCTTACAGCGTCTGGAGGGATGGCTTGAGAGGAACTGGCTTCCGGTTCCTCCTCAGCCAGCTCAGGGCCTGGTTAGGGCCCCGTAAATCTTTGTGCCATTGATGTTTGCTGCTGCTGCTTTATTTTTAATTCAGAGCACTGTTTTATTTGGATATAATCATCAGTTACATTTGTTTGAACTTTTCATTCTGGAAAATTCTAAATATGTACAAAAGTAGAGAAAAATGGGATCACGAAACCTCATGTCCCCATCCTGCCAATTCAACGATGGTCAATTCACATGTGCCACTGAGGTAGAAGATTCTAGAAGGTTCAGGAACCTGACTGAAAAAAGCAGAGCCTTGGCCTTTCATGACGTTTTATAGGTGTGAAGTGCTCTCACATCTCTGCCTCAGAACCCTGTGAGGCAGGGGTCATTACCTCCATTTTGCAGATGAGGAAAGCGACCCTCTGAGAGCCTGAGATTCAGCCAGACCTGCACAACACCTAAGAATGTTCCATGTTGCATTTGCAGAGAGAGTGTGTCTGAGGAAATCATCTAGTGTGATGTAACAGAAAACCCCCAAACAATAGTTAAAATAACAAAGAAGGTGGGCTGAGGAAGTCCAGGGGAGGCGTGCTGGCGTGGACCATCATGGACACATCAGCCCTCCACTCCGCCAACCTGAGGCAGCGGCCCATGTTCACGCTACGACGTGGATGAACCATGAAAACTTGCTCACTGGAAGAAGTCAGTCACAGAGGACCACATACCGTGTGGTTCCATTGACATGAAATGTCCAGAATAGGCAAATCTGTATCGATTGGTAGTTCCACAGGTCTCGGGAGTATGGGGGACAACTACTAAGTGACACAGGGTTTCTTTTTTGGGTTGAGGAAAATGTTCTAAAATTAGATTTTGGTGATAGTTGCACGACTCAGTGAACATACTAGAAACCACTGAATTGCAAACTAGGTGAAGTTTATCGTGTATAAATTATAACTCAAAAAAGTTATTTTTTAAAAAAGTCATCAAACCATTTTCTGGAGTGGCTGTACCATTTTTGCATTTCACACCAGCAGTGTATGAGAGTTCCAGTTGCGCCACATCCTTGTCAGCACTTGGTATCATCAGTATTTTTGTTTTACCGTTCTAATGGGTGTGCCTTGGCATTATTTGCATTTCCCTAATGGATAATAATATCACACATCTTTTCATGTGCTTATTTGACATCCACATTCCTCTTTGGTGAAGTGTTGATATCTTTTGCCCGTTTGTTTTAAAAATTATATTGCTTTCTTACGAGTTTTGAGAGTTCTTTATTCTGGATACAAGTCTATTGTTGGATATGGATTTGCAAAACTTTTCCCCCCTGTCTGTAGCATGGCTTTTCATTGTCTTTATGGTATGTATTTGAATTTTAGCCATCCTGGCAGGTGTGTTGTGGTGTCTCATTGTGGTTTTGATTTGCATCAAATCCTTTCTTAGTCTTGTCTGTGGAGTCTTGGGTCAGCAGCAGATATGGCTATCTGCAAAATGCTTTACATACAGAATCTGTTTTTTTTAGAGTAAGGGACTTTCATTATCCGTTTTACAGGTGAGGCTTTAAGAGATGCGGTGACTCGCTCAGGCTCCCGCAGCTGGCAGGTGAGAGGTGGAGTCAGGATGGAAACCCAGGACTCTTGTCTCAAAACCAGCTGCCACTTTTGAGCTCAGATGTGATTCAACCCGCAGCTTCAAGGCTCAAAGGCAAAGCAGCAGCCTTGCTTCTCTCTGGCAATCTGCATTCCTTTATGGCATGTCACGGGAGGTTGAGAAATGCTGACAAAGATGATGAACGAATGCTCCATTTTTCTGACTCCAGTCACCCCCAGGGACCCTCCTCACCTCCATCCTGACATAGCTGTTCCCAGGGCATTGCCACATTCTCTAGCTGCTGTCATTGTGGCTGTCCCACCTTCTAATTATGATCAGAGCCAGACTCGATGGGGTAGAGCCCTCGAGCCATGAGTCATTGTGGGGATGTTGTCACCCCTGTGAAATAGCCTCTGAGCTGTCTGGAGGTACCACTGGAATCCACTGCATGTGCATTTATTGAGCACCTACTTGTTGCTGGCAGCTTCTAGGCTCTGGAACATGATGGTCCCTGCTTTCTTATGGAGATTTGGTCCTGGCAGGGCCTTGGCAGGTCTTGTTCGGATGTCCCTTCTCAGGCCTCCCCTGCCCACCCCTTCCAGCACTGTAGTCCTGTCGCACCCTAGCCCCTTTTTCTGCTTAATTTGTCCTCATGCACTTGCTGCTATTAGGACAATAACTTCCAGTCACTCACTAAAATGTAAGCTCTGTGAGGGCAGGGACTTTGGCTTGTTTGCCATCCAGGGTGCCTAGAAAAATATGGCACAGCGGGGGTGTTCAATAAATGTTAAATGAATGAAGTGAACAAATGAGGTCACTGCATTTTGGAGGACTTTCTGCTATGAAGACATTAAATCAGGAAGCTGTTAGGAGACTGACTCAGTGATCAAGGGGGGCTTCCCTGAGGAGGTGCCTCTTGAGCTGAAATAAGAAGGAGAGGAAGCCAGCATTCACAGATCTGAGGGGAGAGTATTCCAGGTAGAGGAAACAGCAAGTGCAAATGTCCTGTGGCAAGAAGGGTTTGGTGTATTTGGGAATAGAAAGTTGACCAGTGGCAGCCAGTGTTCACAAATACAGAAGGTGGGTATTGCTGACTAGTAAGATAGCATCTGTGTACCTGCTGGGCTGTCCCTACCATGCCAGGCAGCTGCCCTCTAGCCTTTGCAGGTAAGCGTAGAGAGGGGACCTACTATGTGTCACATGAGAGACCCCAGATCTGGGACCTTGGAGTCCTGTAGCCAGAGATGTCAAGGAGATGACTCACCCACCCCAGATCACTCTGCTGTCTCCAAGTGAGGAACCGTGGCTTTCAGGAGTTGGGTCAATCCATGAAAAAGTTCTTTTAATTCTTGTGAGAACCTCCCCTGGTCCCAAGGAATACTTCTCAAAGAAGGAGACTTCTGAAAGCCACGTGGCTTCCAAATGAGTGTGTGGGTGGATTAAAAATAAGAGAACTAATGGTTACTGACACATGCTGGGTGCTAGGCACTTCTCCTGGTAGTATCTCCTTGAGTCCTCATGATAACCTGTGGGTTAAATGGAATTAAACTCATTTTACAGAGAAGGAGAGCAAGATGCACTTAAATTTCTGGCTTGGCAACTTAGCTGTGGGACACTGCACAGGTTTTTCATATGTAAAATGGGGATGTGTTTATGTGTGCAGTCCTCACTTGATAATATTGTTGGGAGAAATAAATGTGACAATGTATGTGAAGTGTCTGGTATGGGGCATGAACATAGAAAGCCATTCTGTATCCATGATAGCTCTGTGGATGCACACAACAGAAATTAGCACTGGCAAAATTAAGACAGAGAAGTGGGGAAGCTGTTTATTGCAAGGATATGGAATAGCTCAGACTGGAGCTTTGGCTTGGAATGGACAAGAGCCAGGACACTCTGGGGATCCAGGTAGCAGGAGCTAAGCTACCATGTGTTAGCTCACCACTGCTTGTTTGCTCACCTCCAGCTGTTTTGCCACACCTCCCTCCCCCTTCTTGCATCACTCAACAGTCAACGTCCTGGCATGAAAAACTGACTGGCCAAGGTAAGGTCACATGCCACTTTTTGACCAGGGGTAAGACGGAGTATTTTTTAAAAAATTTATTTTAATTAATTAATCTTTAAATGTTACATTAAAAAATATGAGGTCCCTATATAGCTCCCACCCCCCTCACCCCACTCCTCCGACATCAACAACCTCTGTCATCATCATGGCACATTCATTGCATTTGGTGAATACATTTGGAGCACTGCTGTACCACATGGATAGTGGTTTACATTGTAGTTTACACTCTCACCCAGTCCACCCAGTGGGCCATGACAGGACCTACAATGTCCAGCAATTGTCCCTGCAGTACCACCCAGGACAATTCTAAGTCCTGAACATGCCCCTACATCATATCTCCTCTTCCCTCTCCCTACCCTCAGCAGCTACCATGGCCACTTTCTCCACATTAATGCTACATTTTCTTCCATTACTAATCGCAATAATTCCAGAACAGAATATCAGTAAGTCCACTCTAATCCATACTTCCTCCATCCTGTGGACCCTGGGATGGTATGTCCACTCCCCATCTATATCAAGAGGGTGCTTAGATTCCACATGGATGATGGATGCAATTCTCCTGCTTGCGGTTGTAGGCACTCTTGGCTCCCTGGTGTGGTGGTTGACCTTCTTCACCTCCCTGTTAGCTGGCTGGAGTAAGTTCATTAAACCAGAGGATAGGATTTGCAGGTCTATTGAGGCTCAGGACCTGGCTATCACATGGACAATCCAAAGATTCAGGTCCCTTGAGGATACACTAAACCCCAGCACTAACCACAGGTCCAGTAAAAGTAACAGGAGAGGCTTGTGAAAAAAGATCACATCTGAGTTCAACTCCATCACACTCAGGAACACAAACTCCAAAGTAGGGCCAACTGACATGGCACTGAACTCCATCTGCCATGACCATAGAACCTGTGGGTCTCTGTAGCCTCAGAAGAACCAATACCTGTGCTTGTATTTACTTTGGCTGTCTCTGGGACCCTGCTGAGGCATGTGTAATAGCGACCCCTCTGATGACCTCTTGACTCTTTTTTGGAGACTCATAGCCATGTAAACGCATTTGTCCTTTCCATTTCCCCCTTTTAATCAAGGTCAAAAAGTATTTTTGGCACCCGATACTACATGTAGGCTGAGATATTCTGCTGGTCTGAGTTGACCCTTTTATTCAAGGTCATTTTCTAGTTACATCATCAACTGGTACTTGGTAGTAATCCCTTGGTGCCAGGGAGGCTTATCCCCAGGAGTCATGTCCCAGGCAGGGGGGAACCTAATGCATTTATATGCTGAGTTTGGCTTCGAGGCTGGCCACATTTGAGCAACATGGAGGGTCTCAGGAGGTAATTCTCAGGCACCCTGCAGCTCTAGGCCTAGTTCTTATTTCAGGCACACAGGCTCACAAGCATAGTCATTAATATCAAGGGCTCATTGTTGGACCATCCTTCTTTATTGGTCTTAGCCATTGCACTTGGGAGGAGTCTTTTGATTGACAGTTCACCCAAGACTGGGGAATTGTGAAGGTCTCAAGACTTTAAGTCTCAAGACTTGGGAACTGGGAAAGAGGTCATTCCTCAAAAGGGAAAACAGGGTATTTTTATTTTTCCTCTGGAAGAAAAGGCAAATGACTGTCTGATGATAAAAAAAAAAAACACACTTCCAGTAGAATAATGATGTTGGCTTTGTCACGAAACTCACCTGATTAAGTCATGTCACCTCTCCAGGCTTCACTTTCTACTCTATCAAATAAGGCCCTGAGATCCTCACCAGGGTGACTCTCAGAATCTCTGGTAGAACTGTAGAAAAAGAGAAGGCAATGTCTTTTAGGTCATCTCTTTTGAAGTGGTTTGGAAACCTTTCGTGGAGGTCCCTCTTACAACTCATTGGCCAGTACTGGGATGCACTCCCATGTCTACACCAATCAATGGCGAGAGGGGAATGAGTTAAGACCAATCAGATTTCACTCTACTCTTACTGACCACGTGGTTGCCTGAAGCTGGGAAGAAGGGGCGTGGCAGTTGGCTGCCGCTGGATTGGTGGGCCTTGCTTTCTCTTGCTCCAGGGTCTCAGGGCTTGGTTGGACAGAATTCTCCAAGTCAGTAAAGCTTTAAAGTGGGGGTCAGGGTGCAAGGTGCTCCTGAAGATTGGTTTATGTGGCCACTGCTCCTTTGGGGCACCCCAGAGGGAGGCCATCTGTCACTCCGGGTAGCTCAGCTGTACCCCAGCCCCTCATGCTCATTGAATCTACCAAATATTCACCAAAGTGAACCTTGAACCTGGAGACAAAGAGAAACCAGGTATTAGCATCCAATAAATAAGTGTCATGGCCAAATTGAAAAAAAAATTAAAAAATCATCTTGCCAGGCCCCAAAACTGCGCCCAGTGTTGACTTAAGTCAGGTTTTAATTATGGTGCCAGGTAAACTGTACTGCGCCTGTTTGGGGCGCCCGAGCTCAGCTGTCAACTCGGCTTACCTTCCACAGAGCTGACAGTTGCATGGTGGCGCTTTTCCACTCGCGTGTAACCCAACACAGTCACTCTTCTCAAGCGTTGGTAACTAAATTCGAGGTGCTGAAAGAAATATTGCAATTGAAATAATGCTTTAGGGAACGTTTATATGCTTTGGAGTGAATTAATGTCTCAAAAAAAGCGCACCCCTTCTCTGTGCACAAATACATACTTTTCACATTCCTCTTTAGGCACCAAGGATTTTAACAGCAGTGTAAATCAGATTTTATAGGTCACATATTTCAAGTTTGGAGTTCATTAAATGTGTGAAATTTGACATATGCTTCAGGGCGTGGCTAGGGTCTCTCCCATAATGAATCACAAATTGTGCTGGACTTTCTGATCGAGTTCAGTATGCCAGTACTCCTGTGGAGTTGCACAAATGAAGTGGCAATTTCTCCCCAAGCCTTCCTTAGCCTGGGTTCTCTTTGGACACCCCCACCCCCTTCAATCGACCAGGTACTGTTGGGAGATGTGGCTCCACCAGACAGATCCTTTTAATTGATTCCTGTGTTCTATCAATGTATTTATTAACCCAGTGGCTATTTATTGAGCACCTACTGTGTGCCAGGCTCTGTGCTGGGCACCGGGAATTCAGTGGCAAATGAGTAAATGTCTGGGCTGTTAGAGTTTGCAGTTTGGGGGAGAGACAGACAGACAATAAATGCATTATGTAGTCACCAGTTATGAGAAGTGCTGTGAAGGGAAAGCCTGGGGCATCAGGAGAGAGTAGAAGGGGAGCCCTAATTTTTTCCTGGGAAATATCAGGAAAGGTCTTTCTGGGAGTGATATTTAAGCTGAGACTTGAAGTATGGGTGTTTTTAACTAGAATAAGAGTTGGGGTATGGAGTGGAGAGAAGGGAAAGTGACAGTGTGGAGAACAAGCCCTGGCCTCAGTCCATGACTAAATACTTACCAACCCCTTGATGTGTTTGAGACGTGGATCAGGCCTAACCCTCGGGAGAAAGACTAGAATATGAATCAGTTGAGACTCATGGTCTCAACTGACAGAAGTCTCAAGTGACAGAAGCCCTAGTAAATGGGAACTTACTGGCTCATGTAACTAAAATGTTCAGCGAGTTCTACCTTCAGGCATGGCCAGATCTAGGATGCAAATGCTTCAGGCATCTGTCTCTCTCTCCTGCCCCTGTTTTGTTTTATGTTTGCTTCTTTCTCAGACAGAAACTCTCTTCCTGGTGGCTCCTGGCCATTCCAGGTTTACCTCCCTCTACTTCCCTGATCGCAACCAAAGGACTGTTCCTTTCCAGTTGTTCCATCAAAGGCTCTAGGTTTGAATCACACTGGCCTCGGTCGCAGGCTCAACCCTGAGACAGTCACTATGGCTAGGGATGTGGAATAGTCTGGGTGGCCCCAGGGCTGTGTTACAGGCCACCTGTGGAGCCAGAGAGAACTGGGGTGACGTCTGCCCAAGCCACAAGAATGAGAATGGAGATGGAGTGGTTCTCCAAAGAAAAATTGGAGTGCTGGTATGAGAAGATGGGATAATGGGTGCAGGGCAGGCCAGCCATCTCGCAAAATCAAGGCCTCAGGTGAGTGAGCCCTGGGAAGCGTCACCACGTGGCCACCCGTGCAGAGAAGCCGTCCCTGAGCTTCTGCTCTGGGTTAAGCATTGCGCTTAGAAAGAGCTGAGCCAGAGCGCCTCCTTGTCCTCTAATTCTCTGTCTCAGAGAAGGGATAATAGGTACACAAATGACCAGAATTCAAGGGCGGTGTGAAAAGTTCCTCGAGAGAATGTAGGGATCTGAAGGTTAAAAAATGGCAGCTAGGACCTTCCCGTGGAAGAGCGATCTGCTTGAGCAATGCCTTAAAGAAGCACGGGGGTTTCTGCGGGCAGTAATGGGAGGAGGGCATTTCAGGTCCAGGTCATAGCAGGATGAAAGGCACAGAGGCAGCGCTGTGGGGTTGTTCCATCCACCATTCAAGAGGCCCCGTTGGATCAAAAGCACAGAGACATGTAGGAGAAGAGTAGGGGTAAAGCTAGAAAAGTAAGTTGGAATCAGTTGGTTGGGGGCCGTATTAATTAGAATTCCTTTGGTCGCCCGTGACAGAAACTCATCTCAAATGAGTGCAGGCCTAAGTAAGGGGTGGGGGGGGCGGTGGAGAGTGTTGGCTCACGTGGTGGAGAACCCCCGGCATAACTCGCTTCAGGCACAGGGATTTACAGCTCTCTCAAGGACTGGTAGCTCTGCCTTGCCCTGGTCTGGCTCCCCTCTTGTGGTAGGAAGATGGCCCCCTGAAGCTCTGACCTACATCCTCTCAACCTGACAAAACTGACACAGCCAGCCAGCCGGCCTCTTTTTCTCAGCAGATCCAGCCAGGGATCTGAGTTGGCTATAGTTGGTCCAATCTGGGTCACGTGGCCAACTGTAAACCAACTCTTAGGTTCAGAAGAAAGCCGCACATCACACTGTCCTCCTAGCCTGGTCACGGAGCCGCCCCTGGCCCTTGGGCTGTCTTCAGCCTCCAAACCACCAGGACTCAGTGCGGGGGAGGGGTGGTGCCCCCAAAGAAAGCCCAGAGTGATTTACCAAACCCAGAGGGAATGCTGGAAAGGTTTTAGCATCACAGAAGGCATTGGGGAGCCATAGAAGGTTATTGAGCAGGGGAGTGGTATTCTCTGAGCTGTTCTTTGGGAAGATGCCTTCTACAGTGGTGGTAGGGAAGGGGTCCAGTAAGAGTGGAAAGAGAAAAAGGTAAGGAGATCAGGAAAAAGGCTGTTGTGACGGGACCGGGGAAAATGTGGCACAAGCCCCAGATAGGCCGGTGGCTGCTAGGGTGGAAAGGAGCGACCGAAGTGAGCAGGGAATTGGAAGAATGGGGTCTGGGACATGCTGGGTGTGGGGCAGGGAGGCCCAAGTGTCTGTTGGACACTTGGTCAGGGCCACAGCAGAGGAGTTGGGAGCCCTGAGGGTGGTGGTGACTTTAGAAGGACATGACCCTCCAGGGAAGACAGGGCTTTGGTAGGAGCACCGGGGCCTGCCCTCATTCCCCCGTGGACCACGCGGGGGCCAGTCGAGTGTCCCGTCAGCCCTTGCATTCTGCCCCAGGGAAGGCGGATCCTCAGCACAAGATGCCATTTTCCACAAAGCTTTCCAGATGTTTGCTTTGTTGGTTTGGTTTATTTACTTATTTTTAAGTGGTAACAACAGGGGAAAAAACAGAACAGAGTGAAATAGAAGTTGAGAGCGAGGGAGCCCTTCAGGAGGAGGGGCTCGGGCAAGGCCAAGGAGGCTGGAGTCAAAGGTGGGGACCCATCCCCACGTGTCTGCAGACACAGCCCGACCCTCCGCCTGCTGGGGACAGCTTGTTGGGTGCCCTGCCCCCCTGCCCCGTGCCCAGCCCCTCTCAGCCCCTCGGGGAAGGAGCCTGTGCGTTTTCTGCTGATCCAGGGCCCCCCTCCGCAGCCATCCGGTGACTCAGCTCTCCCCAGGCCTCTACCTCTACCCAGAGCGCGGCGGCTTCTGCCCTGTTCTCGCCGGCTTAGAATGTAATTCGTGAGACAGAGACGTGGTTTGAAATGTGCCTCTACCTCTTGGTAGCTGTGTGACCCTGGGTGAGTCACACAGTCTCTGAGCATCAGTTTCCACGCCTGTAAGATGAGGGCTGTGGTTGTGCCTCCCTCCTGGAAAGGAGCGTGGGGGTGCAGGTGTGGAGGTAGGAGGCAGTTCCAGGTGCTTCCCAACTGCCCCGGGCACACAAGGAGGAGCTGCGGTCCAGAGGAGGCAGCTGGAGGGAGCCTCTGCCGTGGGCAGTAGGGGCTTCGGTTCTGTGGCCAGAGGCAGGGCCAGAGGCCACTTCTGTGCCTTTAAGAGAATAGGTTGAACATCAGTTACGACTCTGTTGGATGCCAGGAATCAGAGACCTTGCCCAAACCAGTAAGATCCCCAGGTAAAATACAAGATGCAGGTCAAGTGTGATTTTAGGTAACAATGAATATTTTCTTAGTATGAGTATGTCCCAAATAGTGTATGGATCACACTTAGGCTCAAAAATTATCTTTTGTTTATCTGAAATTCAAATTTATCTGAAATTCGAATTTACTAAATCTGGCAGCCCTACCAACCAGTCTAAGTAAAAGGCGGGACTTTACTGTTCAGCAGCTCAGGGTGTGGACTTCAGGCTCGGTTGGAGTCAGCGGTTGGTGCCGTGTTTTAGGATTTGGATTCTCTCTCTCTCTGCTTTCTTGACTCTGATTTCCTGCCCTGACTCTGTACTCTCCTTTCCATGATCACCACACTCTTCTACCTTTATTTCCAGCAGGAAAGACCGAGAGACGGTCCAGAACCCACGCTGAAGTCTCCTCAACCTGCGTCGGCCCTGACTGAGCCAATCTCCGCGGGCAGGGGCATTCGGTGTGCTGATTGGCTTAGCCTTGCTCACGTGACTCAGCATGGTCTGGCGTGAAGTGCCCGCCAAGTGCCAGGACTGAGGGTGGGGGAGGGCCGGGCTGCAGAGAGAAATTCGGGGGGCCACTTTAAGCCCTTGCAGGCGCTGCACACGGAGAGCCTGGGCTCTAAGCCACGACTTCCCTGCCGCCCTGCAAGGCACTGGCAGTGAGGACGGGGAGGAGAATATCAGAGTAGGGCAGG
Source organism: Dasypus novemcinctus (assembly GCF_030445035.2). Taxonomy (NCBI): domain Eukaryota; kingdom Metazoa; phylum Chordata; class Mammalia; order Cingulata; family Dasypodidae; genus Dasypus; species Dasypus novemcinctus. The sequence goes on along the minus strand of NC_080696.1, from coordinate 55,373,276 downwards.
GCACTCACGGCGGGCAGCGCCCTTCACCAATCCAGTGTCTGTTCCTCAGGCCACTAACTGAGGTGAGAGTGATCATCAGCATGTTCCACAGAAGGAAACCGAGTAAACTTGGCAGGTAAGACGCAACCTCACCCGAAAGGCCTGAACTGTAAGGCAGTGTGTCAGCTCACGCTCAGAGATGTCGCGGTAAGGTGGGTTTCAGGAATTGCACGCTCAGGGCTCTGGCTCCACGTCTCTGCATTTCCCTGGTTTGTCCTCCTCTGTATATCTGCTTTGTCCTCAGACTGGCTTCCTTCATGGTGACAAGGTGGCTGCTATCAGCAGCGGGGGTGGCATCTCCAGATTTCAAACTCTTTTGGATGAAATGGGAGGTGTTGCAAGTGACAGAAGATCCAATTCAAAGTGGCTTAAGTGGAAAGGAAATGTTTTCATGTAAGTGAGAAGCTTCAGGAACTTCCCCTGAGTTCAGGGATGGTCGGATCCAGGGGCTCTAATACTGCTTCCCCTCTCTCGCCAATGTTTGTTCCATTCTCCTACAGTACAGGGCACCAAGATGACTGCCAACCAACAATTCCAGGCTAGCATCCTTCTAGCTCTCGAGGAAAGAGAGAGAACGTCTGTGTGAGATTTGCTTCCCTCATAGTCCACGCTGAAGGCCCGTGGCTGGCTCTCTTTGGCTCGAGTCAGTCACTGTGGATGCCGCCAGTTAGCTGAGCCTCGGTCACGTGCTCATCCCTAGACCTGGGGTTTGAGTTACCCCCTCTTGAGCTACATGAACCGAGAGGCAGGAAGGTCTGACCCCCAAAGAAAATTTCAGGCACTGTTTCCAGAAAAAGAGGGATTCGGGGTAAGAGGCAAAACCCAGTGATTGCCTACCAGAGGGAGGCTTCTGGCAGGGAGGACCTCCCCGCCCCCAGCCGGCCGCAGCATAAAGTTCTCCCTCATCCCTGGCAGAGTTCAGGGGCTGTCAGGTGGGACCCTGAGATCGTCCATTTCCTGCTCTGACTTTTCAGTTTGGGGAGAGAGGCCAGTGGCGGGCGGCTGTCCTCCCTGCAGCCTTTTATTCATAGCTTCCATTTTCTTTTTTAATTAGTTTTGCTCTTAAAGCTGATTACAGTGCCATTTTATACTGCTTGCCTGACTACTGATTGAGTCAGTGCCATGAAAAATAATCACTTTGAGAGACTCCAGCCCACACAACCAATCTGGTGGACTTCCGTGTCTTTGCAGTAAGAAAGCAGGAAAGAAGGAAAAAGGGTTGACTGTAGATAAACATAAGTCGTCGAATTTTAAGAGCCCCCAAGGAGTGCAGCCACTGTCCCTGCTCCTTGGGCCCAGGATCTGTTTGGGGTCATACTTGATTTACCAGCTCCTGTCAGGGCTCCCAGATCCAAAAAGACAAGCTGCAGAAAGTGCGTCTATGGAAATGACAAATGGCTTCCAAATGGGGACAAATTGAGGGCTCTTCTGGAAGGATACATATCTTCCCCCACCATGCAAACCCTTACCTGGGGCTGCCTTGGGGTGAAAGGCTTGAGAAGGTGGCCTCCATTTGGCTCTGCAAGTGGTTGCATCTGAAATAGGTTTAAGATCCTAGTTTTCCTGTAGAGCAGGAGACAGCAAGCTTTGTCTGCAAAGGGCCAGATAGTAAATGTTTTAGGCTTTGTAGGCCTTACAGACTGTTGCAGCCACTCGCCTCTGCCACAGCAGCACGACAGCAGCCATAGACAAACAATAGGCAAATGAACGGCCATGGCAGTGTTCCAATAAAACTTTATTTGCAAAAACAAGTAGAGGGCCAGGTTTGGCCTGAGGGCTGTGGTTTGCTGACCCCTACTCTAGACCAAAGAAATTGTTGGAATGGTTGGTACTTCCGGTCAGGAAGCTGGTATTTTCAAAGATCAGTTTTCTAGATTATAACTTACATACAACAAAGTCACATTTTAAATGAAGAGTTTGATGAGTGTTGACCACTCCTTTGCAGGTGATTCCCCACCCCAGCATGGTCAACTATTGATCTGACTGCTCTCACTTTAGCCTAGCTGGACTCTTCCAGAGTCTCATATAAATGGAATTCTGTATTCTTTTCTTCTGGAGAGATTGGTATTTGAGGCCCTTCTGGTCTGTTTAGGGAAATCTGGTCACTGTTGGAATTTTAAATGGCAAATTCTTTGATGCTTCTATCTTCAAAAGGCAAAGGTGAAGCCTAATTCCCTTGTCCTTGAACCTGGGTTAGACTTAGTGATTTGCTTCTAAGGAGCAGAATGTGGCCGGAGCAGTGGTGTGGGGTTTCCGCCCTGGTCACAGCTCTGCCTGGGTCTCTTCTGAAATCACTCGCTCTGAGGGAAGCCTTCTGCCATGCCGTGACGACCCTCGAGCAGCCCTGAGTCAAGCCTTTGGCTGATGGCAGCCCCCGCCGGCTCCAGGGGTCCAACCCAGGGCCTGCCGCTGGCCCAACAAGGCTGCTTTCCAACTTTTGGCTCAGGACACTTGGCGAGATGATAACTGTTTATTGTTGTTTCAAGACACTGAGTTTTGGGGTGATTTATTATACAGTAATAAATAGTCCCTGACACATTGACTCTATCTATCCATCCATCCATCCATCCACTTTCTTACCCAGTCATTCATTTACTCTTTCAACAGACACTGAGCTCTTTAAAGCCACTATTTTTTTTTTAAAAGAAAGTTGTCTTTTTTTTTTTTAGATTTATTTATTTATTTAATTCACCCCCTCCCCCGGTTGTCTGTTCTCTGTGTCCATTCCCTGCATCTTGTTTCCTTGTTCGCTTCTGTTGTCTTCAGCGGCACGGGAAGTGTGGGCGGCGCCATTCCTGGGCAGGCTGCACCCTCTTTCGCGCTGGGCAGCTCTCCTTACTGGGCGCACTCCTTGCGCATGGGGCTCCCCCATGCTGGGGACACCCCTGCGTGGCACGGCACTCCTTGCGCGCATCAGCACTGCGCATGGGCCAGCTCCACACGGGTCAAGGAGGCCCGGGGTTTGAACCGCGGATCTCCCATGTGGTAGACGGGTGCCCCAACCACTGGGCCAAGTCCGTTTCCCATAAAGCCACTATTTAATAGCCAACACGTCTGTACTGCTTACAGTTCTCTTCCAAGCTATTTGTATTAATTTCCATTAGGGTCCCCACTTTGCAGGTGAAGACACTGACTCCCTAAAAGGCCGAATCACTTGCCCAAGGCTTCCTGGCCGGCCAGTAGGCGGTGGAGCTGGATTTGAATCTGGATTTGAATCTTCACTGCTGGGCTGTAGGCCTCGCTCGCCTCTGGCCTTGCTTGACCCGGGGGAGACATCTACCGCGGCCCCTGGGGGTTTATCCGCCTCCTTTGTACCCTGGGAGGCCCCCTGGGGCGCCGCTGCGCCTCTCCTGCTGCCCTCCGCTGTCTGGAGGGACAGGCAGATGACAGGCTCGGCGTGAACCCGGGGCCCCCAGAGCAGCGGCTGCTCAGACCACAGAAAGCCCGAGTGAGAACCTGCGGCCCCTGTTTGGGGGCCAGGGCCGGCCGGCTAGGGCGGCGATGAGGCTGTTTACCTTGGAAGGCCCGGCCTCTTTTGTAACACACACTCATTGTTGCTGGGAGCCCCAAAATACTCTTATTAATGGAAAAACCGGGATGGCATCACAAAGAAATATTTTGACAAGCCCAGAGGAGCCCGCGGGCGGGGCCAGAGCATATCCTCAGGAAGCTTGGGGTTCTTATCTTCCAGGGAGCTGCGGCGGGAAAGGGCAGCACGCTTCTCTGGGCGGGGGCGCTGCCCCCTGTCCATTCGGGGCTCCCGGATCCGCTTCCTGGGCTGGAATGTGCTGAGGCGGCTTTCTGCAATGGGGCCTAATGGCCCCCCAAGGCCCATTCTGGATGCAGAGCCACCCCCCAGGATGGCCCAGTGGCCTAGACCTCGGTTACTGTCCCTTCCAGGTCTTCTCCCCGGTGACCCATTTCCTCTGAGTGCACGTGAAGCCTCGGAGCTGCCTCCAGGCATCCTTCTCTGCTCCTTGTGTTTCCAGGTGCCCACCAGCTCCTCCTGGGAGAGGGAAGTTGCAACCTGCTTTTTCAGCCCTGCAGAAAAGGCTGAAGGAGGGTACCCTCCTAACCTGGATTCGCTACTCCAAGGCTCTACAATATGTGTACAAGCACTCTTACCCAGGCCAAGTCATTTAATCCTAACTACAGCTCTATAATTGTGTCATATCACTCCCATTTTGCAGATGAGGAAACCGGGGCAGATAGCGGTTAAATAACTTGCCCAAGGTCACAAAGCTAGGGAGAGGCAGAGCTGGAATTTGAAGCCAGGTCATTCGACTCCGGAGGCTGGACTCAACCCCAGCTCTTGCCATCTTTCTGAAGTACATTTCTGATCATGTCATTCAGTATCTCCACACTTGGTGGCTCCCTGTTACTCTTCGCATAAAATCCATATTGGTTTGGGCACAGATTCAGCTGCTGCACTGAAGATCACCAAATAGCAGTGGCTTAACCTGAGATGTTAATTTTTCTCTTATAAAATAATATGGGTAGGAGGTTCAGGGCAGGTATGGAGGCACCATGATCACTGGGAATGGGATCTGAGTTCCCTCTATCTGACAGCTGTGCCTTATTAAATCGGTACTACCTCATGACCCATGATGGCTGCTTAAGTTCCTGCCATCAAGCCCCTATTTTAGTAGTAAGGGGAGAAAGGGAAGTGGAGAGTATGTCCCTTCTCATTAAGGGCTTAATTCTAGGATCCTCCGCTGTATGGCCTGGTGCTTCTCATTCACACTGTTTTGTGATCTGTAAGATGGGAAAACAATCAAACTTCTTTCAAAAGTTATGAGGATTAGATGACTTAATAAATGCCCAACATTTGGATTAGGGCCAAGCACAGAGTAAACACTCAATAAATGTCAGTGGCTGTGACTATTGTGGACTCCTTTAGATGACACCTCTCTTGAAAGCCTACCTATACCCCCACTGCAGCACTAGAACCCTAACTTCTCTCTCCCGAATGGACTGAGAGCTCCGTGAAGACGTGCGCTGTCTCTTTTATTTTCCTGCTGTATCCCAGCCTCAGGCACAGAGCCACATGGTGGTGCCACCGAAAATTGGTTGACTGCATGAAGCAACAGCAGGCTCACTGCCTTACAAGATCCTTTCTCAGGGTCTTTGCACATGCAGATCGCCCTGCTACCAATGCATTTCCCCAGCCACCTGCACGGCCGCTTCCTTACGTCATGCAGTTCTGCTGACTGTTGCCTCCTCAGTGAAGCCTTCCCTGATCACGCTGGCTAAACTGGCCCCTCTCCCTGCCCCTCTCTCTACACTTGCCCTGCTTTATGTTTTTTTTCCTGGCACATATCACCAGTCGACAGGAGAGCGAGTTCACTCTCTGTCTCCCCCACTGGACAGTAAGCTCAAGGAGGGCAGCATCTGCCTCGGTTTTGCTTGCGGCGGCATCTTCGGTGCCCAGAACGTTGCAGGGCCGTGATGATACTTGTTGAATGAAAAAACAAATGAACACATTTTAAAAACTGCTCTTTAGAATAGGAGGAGGACAGCCTCTGGTTCTGAGTGCCTCCGTCCTTTCTTGAACAAAAGAAAGGCTCCGTGTTTCAAGGGCTCAGAGAACTGCCGAGACCAACCTTTCCCTCCCCCCCACCCCCACTCTTCTCTTTTCAGCTGCCCACAGAAGGGGGAAGGCAAGCCAAGCCGATCGAAGCCTCGACAGCCAAAAGCCAATTCCCTCTTGCTCCACGTCAGCTCTCCAGCTTCTAGGAAAATCTTCCCCGTCTCGGAGGGCCCGGGGCAATCCGAGGGCTGCCTTCCGCCCGCTGTCCCATCCCAGCCCAGCCGGCCCGAAGCAGCCAGAGGGAGGCCCGCGGGCAGGCAGGGCTCTTCTGGAAACTTGCTGTCAGCAGCCCTGTGAGTTGGCAGGGGACGTCTGGGGTTCTCTCTGAATGTCTCGGAAACCTCCCTGTTGGGTCACATTCCGGCTTGGGGGACACTGGGATTACCAGGGCTCTCCATGGCAGCCAGCGGCTGATTGGGAGGTAGCAAGATTCAGCACTTCTGAGCTGGAAAAAGCAGTACCGGGTATTATTTTGGGAACAGGCAGTCATGAGAACCTCCAAGAGCAGATTGTGAGGCTATTAAAAGCAAGACAATGTTCTTTGAAACGAACCAGGCCAGGGAGACACCTTGCTCCCTGCCACAACCACGGAACTGGGAGTTCTTTCCGGATGAGGTGGACCTTTCCATCTCTCGGACTTGGGGGAAGCCTCCCCAGCTGCCCGGCCACCGCCTCGTTCCTTCTCTGCTGCCAGCTCTGGCTGAGCACCTCACCCACCTCCTCTGCCCGGTGACTGGGTGAGGGTCCTTCTCAGCCAGCTATGATGGGGGCCATCGGGTCTGTCCATTCATTCAACAAATGCTGGAAGGACTCAGAGGCGAGTGTGCAGGGGTATGGCTCTGGAACCGGCTGCTGGGGTCCAAGTTCACATCTACCTGCTGCTTACTATTTGGTGACCTTGGCTTGCCATGCGTCAGTTTCCTCACCTGCCTAACAGAGACGATGATAGTCTTTATCTTGTCGGGCTGGTGTGAGGATCAAATGAGTTAGTACAAGTGGAGAACGTGGGAGAGGGCCTGTCGCCTGGTCATCACTTGATACTTACTAGGATTATTTATTGAGTACCCCAAATCAGGCACCATTTCAAGCCCTGAGTAAGCCAGGCATGCCCCTATTTTTCTAGTCTAGTGGGGGAGAAAGGTCATAACCAAGTTAACAAACAGATGAGATGATGTCATAGTCTTTTATTCATTCAACAAACACTTTTGAGGTTCAACTAGTTGCCAGGCATTATTCTAGGTGCTGGAGACACAGTGGTGAATCAAATGAAGCTCCTGCCTTTGTAGAGTTTACATTTTTACATTTTAGTGGGGGTGAGGGGAGAGATGACAATATACAAATGGTTACATAAGTGGTAAATTCCGTAAAGAAACACAGCAGGGTGTTGTGATTGAGAATTGTGGGGTGGGGGTTGAGCATTAAGAGGAGGGTCACGGAAGAATGCTTTGAGAGGGTGACACGTGAACTGAGCCTGAAAGGATAAGCTGGGCATGGGAGAACTTGAGACAAAGAGTTCTAGGCAACGGAGTGCAAAGGCTCTGAGGTGGTACTAAGGCAGAGAGAGAAGGGCAGGGCGGCTGCAACAGCGGGAGGGAGAGAGGGAAGATGAGATCAGCCAGGTGGGTAGGGCTGGGTCTTGGAGGCCATTGTATCTGTCACCTGTTGCTGTCCCAAAACACAGTGGCTTAAAAGGACATGCTTCTTCGCTCACATTTTCTGTGGGCCAGGGGCAGCTTCGTTGGCCCGTTCCGGGCCTCTCATGAGTCAAGCTGTTGGCAGCAGCTGCAGTCGTCTGAAAGTTTGACAGGGACTTCCAAAATGGCGCACTCCACAGGCTGTGGGCAGAGGCCGACGCCCCAGAGCCCTGCTCCCGGGCCTCACAACATGGTGGTTGGCTTTCCCAGAGCAAGTGGTCCAAGGGATCAAGACTTGGCTTTTGTGACAGAGGCCGCTTACCATCATTTCCACAATCTCCTGGTGTTACACAGTTGGGCCCTATCCAGTGTAGAAGGTGACAAGTACCAAGGCCTATTGGGGACTTCTTTTTTTTTTTCTGACTACCCCACAGATTACAGTTTACATTAGTTTACACACAGTCCTGCACAATTTTGTAGGTTATGACAACCTATACAGATAGATTGGGGCCTCCTTCAGGGATGGCCGGGAAGCCACAGCGAGGCATTTTGATTGCATTCTAAGAGGGACACAAAACCTCTGAGAGGGCAGATTTGGCTGGACACGTGTGCGTGTGCCGTATGGAGTGGCGAGATGCTAGAAACACTAGCTGCCGTCGCTGAGAGCTTATTGGGTCCCGGCCCTGTGCTGTTTAGTGCTTCAGGGGACCTCAGCCTTGGACTCCCTCAGAGGGAGGCAGAGCTCCGTTCACAGATGAGGCAGCTGGGACTTTCCAAAGAAGCGTAGAATCACCCAAAAGAAGAGAAGAGACTGGGATCAGAAGAGAGAAAGCCCGAAGGAAAGTAGGCAAGGAGAATTCAGGGGAGCCTGAGAATTTCAGGGCACAAGAGGTGAGCAGTGAGGCTGGTGGGGGTGGCATAGTTTTATGGACCTTTGCAGGCCAGACGTGGGATTTGGGTCTTTGTCCTGAAGGCCACCATACCCTGGTTTTTCAGCAGGGGGAATGGCGTTGAATCAGGTGTCCTTTAGGTTCCAGCTTTTGGGAAGAATGCCTTGTTGGCTGTGCAGGAGAGAGTAGCCCTTAGGGAAGGGCGGGAGGAAGACATGGGGTGGGGCAGCTGGCAAACCTGGTGATGTTGGGGGAAGAGGGGTTGATGGATTCAAGAGATTTTTTTAGGAGGGAAATGTTGAGGCCTGAGAGCTTTGCGGTGTGTGGCGGTGGGAGGGAAGGAAAGAGTCGAGGATGGCAACGGCCAGGTCCCTGGCCGAGGCAGCTGGGGGGGAGGGCGGAGGTTCATGGCCTCTCCAGGGCCCCTGGTTGGCTGCACCAACCCTGCTTTGTGAGCGTCCCCGGCATTTACGGCCCAGGCGAGCAGCTCCTGCTGTTGCCACGCTTCCCTGCTGCTCCCGTGTCATCGCTGTGGCCTTGTCAACCAAGCCCAAGGTTCTTGGAAGCACCAGGTCTTCTGCCTTTGCCACTCACCCCTATCCCCGAGCACAGAGTCAGGCACATGAAATAAGCTTGATGTGTGAGGAGATGTTGGGTGAAACCATGTTCTTAGAGCCACCGAGACGGCAGTCGAGAGGCACTACGCATGGGCTCTGGAGCCAGGGGGGCTAGGTTCAGTCCCACCTCTGCCACTTACCAGCTGGGCAACTTTGGGCAAGCTGCTTAACCTCTTGTGCCGCGATTTCCAGCTCTGTCTTATGAGAACCATGGGACTGTTGGTTGGATTCAATGAGTGAATCTGTGAACAACACTGACAACGACGCCAGCCACGTAGCCAACAAATCCTCGACGTGGTCCCAGATGGACCAGTCAACCTCAGCGTGCTGGTTTTCAAACATCCGTGTTGAACAACTGTCTACGTTCAGGACCCGTGGAGATCCAGACCACATCTCAACTGCCATCGAGGTCGGCGAGAGGCGGCGCGGACGCTTGGGCGCTAAAGCTGCGCGGGGGCCCGCACGGGGCCCTCACCTGCCCAGGGCTCGCCAACCTCCCTGGTGTTGAATCAGTCGTTTGGGGCAGCACCGGGAAGTGGTGTCTCAGCAGAAACACCGCGTGTCTTATTTACGAGGCCGTCGGAGGGCAGAGAGCCTCATAAAAGGCTCGCCGGGCGGCGAGGGCTCCGCGGCCCGGCTGCCCGTGCGTCTCCCGGGCCCTCCCCGCCGCGGCCACCTGGGCTCCTGTTTGCTTTGGTTCGGCCTCCCTCTTGCTTTTTCCTCGCCCGCTGGCGTGTTCCCGTCCCAGCTGAGGGCCTCTATTTTTGGGAGTTCTCGTGGATAATTTAGTGGGCGGGAGCTCCCCACCTACCCCCCTCGGAGCATCCCTTAAAAAAGGGAGAGTGCGCGCGAGAAGTGAAAAACAGTGGGTGGTTCAGTTCAAAAGGACAAAATATTTCTTGCTCTGGCACTGGGAGAGGAAAGAAATTGTCTGAGGAACTGAAGAACGGCTAAACTAAGCAGCCGAACGCTGCAGCCCAGAAGGGCAAATTAGGTGACTCAGCCGCGGCTCCCCCAGCTCCAGGCCCGGCAGTAGTAATGGGCTTTAAAAGGGAAAAACGCTTAACCGTGACAAAGAGTGGGTTCCATAAAAACGCTCCTAATGCTGATTCCACCGAGTTCCAAAAGGCGTCCCCCGCTCGGCAGCACCTGTGGGGACCGGGACCGGCCTCCGCGCCTTGAGCTTGGGTGGGACTGAGTCTAAAATTATCCCCGATAATGAGTCTGGCAGAGGAGGGCCCAGCAAGCTCGTTTCCTGCCTCGCTCCTGGCCTCTAAGAGCTCGGCTCCGAGGAGGCTTCTGGGAGGCAGGGGCCGCGGTGCCAAGAACGTGGCCTTTGTTGTCAAACAGAGCTGGGTTCAAGTCTGCGCCGCGCACTGACTGTGAACCCGAGCAGGTCACTTGAGCGCACGGAGCCTCAGTTTGCCCACCGACAAAGCGGTCACAATCCTCCAGCCCGGAGGGAGGGTGATACAAATGAGATCTTGCAACGAGCCTGCTTGGTTCCAGGGACTGGGTTGTTGTTTCAGAAAAGGGAGGCTTGAAGCTTAAGAGCCAGGATTTCAGAATCAAACATTCTTAATCCCAGCTTAATCACTACTAATCTGTGACCACGAGAAGGTTATATCTATGACCTATTTTTTATATATATATGTATTTAGCGCTTGTTCCCAGCACGTCAGTGAAATAAACTCATTTCGTCCTTTCGTCAATCTGTGACGAAGGCCACTTGACAGAATGGGTAAGTGGCTTTGCGGCAGGAAGCCGGGCCAGCCAGGTGCTCTCAGCTGCCTCTTGGGTCGCCTACCACAGTGCTGCTCAACAGCTTTTCGGCTGTGGTGGAAATGTTCTGCTCTGCGTTGTCCAGTTCAGTAGCCAGTAGCCACATGTGGCTTTTGAACTCTTGAAATGTGGCTCATGTCGCCGAAGAACTGGTTTATAAATTTGACTTCGTTTTTTAATCACTTTAAGTAGCCACATGTGGCAAGCAGCTACCATATTGGATGGAGCAGGGTTGACCTCTCCCAGCCTCAATGAGTTGCTTTGCAAGGTGGTGGTGAGCCTTTGAAGGAATCTGGTAGATGACCCTACTCAGTGTCCAGTGCACAGTAGGTGCTGAGTTAAGGGTTGCTATTGAGTTAAGTGTTGCTAAGTCTAGGAATTGTCTCACAAGACCGTGGTCCATCAGTTTCTCTGCTGTCTGGGTGGGCAGCAAAAGAAAGTGGAATTCCTGAGTTTCATTCATGCTAGGGACAGTCCCCGTTTAAAAATGGGAAGTCCTGCATCCTGGGACCCTTGATCCCAGGCCACCCGGGACAGTTAGGGGTCCTTTTCATGCCTCAGAAGATTGATTGGGTGGAGAGTCCTCAGGGAACCAGGCTTCCCCCGTGGGCTCCACTGAGAAGACTCCTTTCCACAGCCTGACAGTCTGCAGTCCAGCATTTGTCAAGTACACCAACAGGCCAGCCCCTGCCCTCTCTGTGCCTCCGTTTCCCCCTTTGGAAAGCAGAGGGGAAGGGTTCCCTGCTTGCAGGGTGGCTGCGAGGAATTCCAGGTAAGGTCATCCAGAGCTTGGTGCCCAGGAGGTGGGCAGATAATGGCTGATCTTTGGAGGAACAGCAGCACTTAAATCCGACTGCTGGAGACCACCCCCACTGAGGTAGGCCTGGAGGAGGGTCCCTGGCAGGGTGGGGCAGGGGGAAGGGAAAGGGGCTGTCTCAGATCCAGTCCCAGTGGCTCTCTGGGGGACAGCAGCTCCAGCAGGAGGGGCAGTCCAAGAGCCCAGTGAGGCTCTTGTAGGCTGAGGCGTGGAAAACAGAGGTCCCACGGATGCGAGCCAGCTGCCTCTCAATGCTCTCTAAGTTCAAGTCTCTGTGAGAAAGTGGCGATGGTGGGGGGAGTGGTGAGTCACCAGCCTTGGTTGCTATCCACAGTTTTATCGGAGTTCACAACAGCATTTGAAATGTCCAGTCTCAAAGCCAGCTTTATCTCTGGGCCCAGAATGGCTCCCCCTGCATGCAGGTGAAGAGGCAGATCCAGCCGGAGGCCAGAAACTTAGCCTGCACAGCAGGGCATCCCTCGGTCCCCCAGCCCCACTGGCCTGCTCAGGGGGGCTCCGGCCTACAGACACCCACCCTGCGTGGCATCACCGGGGCCCTCTCCTAGGGCCTGCAGCTGAGTTCACGACATCCCTTCCCTTTATTTTCCTGTTTATTTGGAGCATGTGTAAACACATGGGTTGCCTGGTTTCTGCGTCTCTTTGGCCATTTCATTCCTGCTGGAGTCTCTGAGCATCACTGGAAACCTTGGATTTTCTAAATGAATCTAAAAATAAACTCCTCGAAGAAAAAAAAAAACACAACTTGGAAGTTGGAGAGTTGACAGGAGGCACCATTATTTATTTAATTTCTTCCCTCCTCCTCCTCCTTGGATCACTCTCCCTGAAGTCAAAAAAAAAAAAAAAAAAAAAAAAGCTGGGCATTGGGAAAGGCCCCTGGAGGATGGGGACGGGGTGGCAGGCGCCCAGGAGGGCTTTCTCCCAGGGGCGCCCCGCTTGGGGCATGGGGCGATCCGGGCCGTCTGCGAAGCGCCCGCGGCCTGGGGAGGCGGCGTGGGCGGCGGTCCTCGCGCACGGCGGCCCCCGGCTCCCGCGACGGGGCCTTGGACACCCGCACGCCCCCACCCCCTTCCTCTCGCCGCCCGTCCACGGCGCTCCCGCTCCCGGACTTTTCTCCGGAACAATCGGGGACTTGTGCTGGCGGCCGAGGGAGCCACGGCGCTGGCTGGCGGCGGAGGAGGCGACGTCATGGATTCCTGAGTGTGAAGTTTGCAGGAAAGCCCTCAGCTTTGGAGATGGACGGGATCCAGTGGTTTCCATGGCGCTGGGTAAACAGGAGGAAACAGTGAGGGAATCCCGTTATTTTACTGCATTGAAAGCCTATAAACACGGAGCGCGGGGAAGGAAGTCGCGTTCCCTCTCGAGTAACCCAGACCGCGGAGCCGCGCCGACTCCGCCGCGCCGGGAGCCGGGAGGCGCGCAGCTCCCGGGCCGCCTGGAGCCCGCTCGGCCCGCGCAGCCCCGCGAGCATGCCCCAGCGCCGACGGCGCCCCGCGCCTGCCGAGCTCTGAACGCAGACCCCCGTGCGCGCGCCCTCCGCGGGCCCCGTCCCCTCCAGATGCAGAGAGAGGCTGCGTGCAGACCCGGGCACTGCCATCCCCTCCGCATCATGGGGTCTGTGGATCAAGGTAACCGACCGGCCGTCCCTCCCCGCCTGCCCGTCCCGCCGCCCGGCCCGCGCCCCCTCGCGCCTGGCCCGGGCCGCCCGTCGGGGGGCGGGGGAGGGCCCCGGGGCTCCGGCCCCTACCCCGCTTTCCCGGGGGCGCCCAGGTGGAGGGGCCAGGAGGCGAGGGTGCCCCGGCGGAGAAGGGAAAGCCCTGGAAAGCCGGCTTGAGACCCCTGTGCGCGGCGGCAGAGCAGGGGAGCCCGGCGGGGTGCCCGAGGCCAGTCCGGCGGGGGATTTTCCCCTCGGCGGGGCGCCGGGAGGGACTCTCGCTACTAACCGCTGGCGGCTTAACCGTTTCAGCGCTCGGCTTTTCACAGCAGATGCCGCTCGGCCGTATTATTATTAGTTTTTTTTTTCTTTTTAAGAGAAAGGGCTTGGCATTTTACTATATAGAGGGGACCCCGAAGACCGTGCTTTTTTTTTTTTTTTTTTTTTTTTCGTATTTACAGCTTGACAGAGCCAGATGCTTGAGGACATTTAAACGATTTTCTTTTCCCTCTTGGATGTGCCTGATGGGTAAAATCATCCAGTCTCCCCTTTAAAGTGCAATGTACCATCAGTTTGCTTTGCGATCTGATTACACTGTACTTTCTGTGTTTCTGCTGCTTTCCTCACCCCCTCTTCTTGGATTTAGTGTTGGAGTCAGACGGCTTGGAGATGCCGGGAGCGGGGTTAATGCCTGAGAATATGATATGAAAATGTCCCATCTGGTCGGGATCCAGGAGGGCTTTGGGCTGTACAACTGAACCGGGCTTGGAAAGTGGAAAGCCGGCGGGCGCTGCGGCGATGCCGTTTTCAGAGGCGAGCCCAGCTTTGGGGGAGGGGGGCACTGCCAAGAGGGCAGGGCCGGAAGAGTTAAGTGAAATAAATACGGTGGGAGGAGTTAGCCTCGTGTCATAAAATCAGAGGTGAATGTAGGTTTTGTGCTCTGCGTGGCTGATTAAAGTTCTGGGGGGGGGGGAAGAAATGACAATCTCAGTAAATAAACCTATGGGGTGTTTCTGAAGCCAGAGAGAGGCCATGCCTTGGGTTAGGTAAATGGCTGGTCTTGCCAAGCAGCGAGACCTTAATGACACGTTTTTAGCCGAGTTGCACTTTTGAAAGGGAGACCTTGCCAACGCTTTTAATGTTTTCACTTGTACCAGTTTATCCTGCCTCCTGCTAGTGGTTAAATATATGAAAAAGTAATGGCAGAGAAAGAAAAAGCGAGCGAGAGAGAGAAAATAAATTACTAATATTGCATCATCTGTAAAAATGATGTTTTCAGACAGGCAGTGGATACATGAAAGATGTGAATTGGTTTTTACTGTCATACATGCTGAAACCAGGCTCTATCCGGAAAGGGAGAGAGACAGAGAGAGAGAGCCAGCTTGGAAGAGAAATCCGGCTTCTGTTTCACTGTGTGATCTAACCCAAATCTCCAGTTTTATTAGTGCCGCTAAACCTCTGTTCCAGGTTTATGAACTTGCTCCTCTGTTAAGGATTTTACGTGCATGTGAGTGTGTGCATGTGCACGTGTGTTGCCGACCCTCCCCAGTCCCTGCTCGTGTGTGCCGGGGTTGTGGGTATGTGTATGCCAGTGTGGGAAAGAAGGGCACCTCCATACTGTTCCCGGGAGAACCGCACTTGGAATGCCAGGGCAGATGGGCACACAGGGTGCAACGACAGGCATCAAAGCCAGCTGGTTCTAGACAGGTTGGTCCAAGAGCTTCGACTGTGCCCCTCATAGGGGTCTCCTGAGGGAAAGCCTGCTGCCCCTTTTAACTCAAGCACCACCACGCTCACAGAGACAGACCTGCCGTGTGCATACAGATAGATGGGTGGGGCCATTAGCTGGAGAATAGAAATATTTGCACGGTCAGAAAATATCTAAGTTTGCTATGCAGCTTTGGGCTGAAGCCCTGGGAAAAACTGAAGCTCTGAAAGAGGTGTGTTCAGTTTTATCCGAGATGGGATGATGGAAAGTATTTCAGGAATAAACAAACCCAGGGTGAGATCTGCCCCCTCCCAGACCTAAACTGCCTTCTGCGTGGATTAGACTTCATCGCGACTGTGCGATCTAGGGCAAGTAACTTAACCTTTCTGTGCCTCAGTTTTCTCTTCTGTAAAATGGGGCCAATAAAAATGCCTACCTCCTAGAGGTGTTGTGTGAGAGTCAATGGTGTCTTGCTCAGAGCCAACACTTGGTAAATGTTACCTACAGCTCCTATTATATTGGAGACATGAAAACAATAACGTGGATATAGAAATGAAATTTCACTACAAAAATTATTTGAAGAGATGCAGTGCTTTATACCTCTCAAGGTGCT
The DNA here is from genome assembly GCF_030445035.2 of Dasypus novemcinctus. Lineage (NCBI taxonomy): Eukaryota > Metazoa > Chordata > Mammalia > Cingulata > Dasypodidae > Dasypus > Dasypus novemcinctus. The sequence goes on along the minus strand of NC_080696.1, from coordinate 55,357,914 downwards.
TTTAATTTAGAGGAGCCTCAGGATGGCACACCTTAAGTTAGGCTCCTAACTTGGGAAGCCTCAATTTCCTCCTCTGTAAAGCGGGGACAATGGTAGTGCACTTGGCACAGGGTTGCCCACGGCTGCACATGAAATCACACACGCAAAATGCTTGTCACTGTGCTGAATGCGCAGTAGACACACTCCAAATGTTCCTATTGACTGGTGGTCGAGAACAGAGAGACCCAGATTTGCCCAGGGTCACAGGGCAAGTAAGTCACCTGGTGCCTGGCACATAGGGAGTGCTCGATTGCTGTCAGTGACGGTGACAGCAAACAGATATGGAGCTCTGACTTGGAGCCAGACACGGCTGATGCTTTACCAGTATCAGTTCTTTTCATGCCCACGGCAGCCCTACGGGGTGAGTACTGTCATCTTTGTCCCCTCCATGGAGGGAGCGAGGCACAGAGAGGTGCAGTCACTGGCCCCGTGGTATCCAGCAGGGAAGCAGCGGAGCCGTGAGTCAGACCCGGTCTCTGCTGCCTCTGAAACTCGCCAACATTGTAACTTTTCATAATACCATTTGACAGATGAGGAAACTGAGGTGGGACCAGCCCTGTGTCCTGGGCATTTTCACCAATGATTCCTTGACATCTCCTGGAAGGGAAAGAGAGCACAAGTAGAGGATGTATCAGCTACAAGCATCGGTGTTGGGGGGCGGGGGCCGATTGTGGCAGCAGCTGATCGGTCCCTGGGCAAGTCAGCGAGGGCTACTTGCCTGGAGTGGTCTCAGGGAAACGAAAGCGGGTGTTTCCTCTTTTATTGGAGGAAGTAAAAGGCCCCAGATGGCCAGGAGGCTCTAAAGCCAGCGCCTTCTTCTGCACCCATGGCACCTCGAGAGCCCTCAAGGGCCCCGTCCTCCTGCCTAACCCCCTCTTTTGCTACCCAGACAGCCCTGCTAGAGCAAACCCTTCCTTGGCTCCTTTGTAAGGCCCCTGGGGGGCCAGACTTCTATTTCTGTGAGTTCCCAGTGGGCTCTGGATAACCTTTCTTCCACCTAAGATAGGAACAGCTTGAGCTCTGAGTCAGAGGATCAGATCCTGGCTCTGACGCTTGCTAGCTGCATGGCCTTGTGCAAGTAACTTCCCATCCCATGCCTCAGTTTCCCTGTGTTTAAAAGAGTGATATTTAATATATTTAGCAACTGGGTATCAACTGAAAGAACAGCAGGAGCAAGCTCCCAAGACAGTCCCCTGCTGGGCCAGGCCTTAACCCTTTGTTTGCTGAATTGTGGGGAGGATCCTAACTGCAAAGGCCCTTGGTAGGGAGTGGGGCGGGGCTCATAGCAGCAATTTTTTATCAATCCATGGAGGTTTTCAATCTTTTAATAATCTATATGACCCTCCAAGTTTCCACGCAGTAAATAATAGCCATCATTATCATTGAACAATTCATTAATACAACAAATTAGTATACCAAAAAAAAAAAATACCAAGTGCTTTCTCGCACATATTCTCATTGGACGGCACACACTTAATATACTACGTGGAAGAATCTGGTCAGGTTCCTATTTTTGTTCCTTTTCTAGAAAAGGAATTTGAGAACCTGCAATTGCCCTTGACTGGAACCTCCTCTGGGTCCCCCAAGTCTCAGCCCTGGGCTCCCCACTCACGGTGCTGTCATTTACTGACAGGAAACGTCCAATGATTCTTCCGTGTCGTTCACCAAGTGTGCGTTCCAGGGACCAAAGATCATGTTCACCACTGTGGCCCCCATGCCAGGGACTGTGCTGGCACTTAGTAGGTGTTCAGTAATTTTTTCCCATTAAATCAATAGTTGAATGAATGAGTGAATGAATAAATGATGCATAGTAGGAGTGAACGGACTTGTTAGGACCACAGAATTAACTTTGGAAGTGCTGTGCCATCTCTTTGGCTCGTTGTCTCCTGCCTCCTTTTGTCAATGACAGTGGCCAGCTAAGGTCCACATTTTCACACCTGGGGCGGTGGCCTCAGCAGCACCGTCCAACAGGCCCAACAGCACCAGGCACGGTTTACTGAGCGCCAGCTCCACAGCGGACACCACTTGAGGAGCCACGCGTGGGCCACCCTGTGGGTCCCTGTGCCAACCCTAAGTTACTGCCCCCACTGGGCACAGAGGTGACCACTCACCCAGGTCACAGCACTGAAAAGTCACGAGCTTGGGTTCCAGCCCGGGCCACCCTGACGGGGAAGCTGAACAGCCTAGAAGCAGGGCGATCAGCTTTCCCCCTGGGCTGGTACTGGAGGGCCAAGCTCTTTGCAGATAGCTCCTCACTGCACTGGCAGAAAACCCTGGAGGCCTGTCAATATCCCCTCCCAGAGGTGAGGAAAGCCAACCGCGCGCGCCAAGCGCTGGCCGAGACCCAGCCCGCGGCAGATCTCCAGGTCCTTCCTGCCTCTCCCGCTTCTGGCAGCAGGACCACCCAGCCAAGGGGGCGAGCTGGAGAAGGGTCTGGGTGGGGTCTCTTCCGGAGCCTTGCCTTTGCCTTTCTGCTCCACCCATCCCCTCCGGACACCTCCTCTCTGGCCTCCCTTCCAGCCCAGTCTCTGGCCCATGTGGGTTGCTCAGCTCCCCCACCTCACAGGGACCCTGCGCCGGGTCCCCCCTCGGGGCTGCCCTCTCCCTTCAGCCTTTGCTCAAGGCCCCGCCCAACCCCTGACTCTGCCAAGGAACCTCCTGGGCCGTTTGACTTGCCTTAACGCACATCTTAAAAGCATCCAGGCGGTGCCAGTTACTGTCCAAGGGGCGGGGGATAGGGGGGCGGGCAGGTCATGGGGCTGCCGCTGCGGAAGACGAAGCCACGAGGATTTCAAGTGGTGCTGGATGCCAGGGTCTAAACTGGGAGGATGGATGGAGAGGGATTGGGCGTGCGGTGGTGGGAGGTGGGTGGACAGCGCCGATTCAGACTGTGTGGCCCACGCAGATCTCTCCAAGGCAGGGTTCTTAGCCAGGGGTCCACGGACCCCCAAGGGGTTGGTGGGAAGGTTTCAGGGGGTCCGTGAGCTTGAATTGAAAAACAAAAATCCACTTACTATCCTTATTTTCTCTGACCTCCGATGTTGAATGCCATAAAACTGCCAGCCGCTTCATTCTGAGAAGGGGTCCCTGGAACAAGAAAAGGTTAAGACCCCTGCCCTTGGGAGATTCTTTTTTTTTTTTTTTAACTGACAACTTCAGAAATTTGCCTGTAGCATGGCTGAGGGAAGAGCGCTGCAGACAGAAGGAACAGCACATGCAAAGGCCCTGGGGGCGGACATGTGCTCGGGATGTTCAGTGAACAGCAGCAAGACCACGTGCCTGGAACAGGAAGAGCAAGGGGGCATGTGCCGGGAGCTGCGATCAGGGAGGCAGCAGGGCAGGCGCTCCGAGGGCCTCGGAAGGAGTTTGGCATTCTCTCCGGGTGACACGGAGCCCCTGGGGGATTGTTCGGCAGCAGCGCGTGTGGTTTCGTTAGCTTTAAGGGAGAATAGCCTCAGGTGGGTAAGAGCCAACGGGAGGCTGCTGAAAGTGGCCCAGACAGATGGTGGTCACTGAGACCAGCGCGGGGCAGAGCGGGTGGGGGGAAGTGTTCCCTCCCAGTCCACTGGGCGTCCCTTTGCGGTTCTCATACTATGTTTCCTTGGACCCAGGGTTCTGTAGGGACATCCTTTAGCACCTGAATGTCGATGCCATTCATTTATTTGGTCAACAATGTGAGCGCTTTAGTCATGCCTTCCACCCGCCTAGATTCCCACGGCAGCTTCCCTTCCACCATCTGCTATCATTAGGAGTCATATAAGACTTTTTTTTAGTGTTTCATCTTTTTCCAAAAATGTCCCTCGGCAAATCCACCCTCACTTAATAACCCAGGAGCAGTGTGACTCAGTAATGAGTGTCAGACTCATGTGGGACCAAACCATTTCCATGGTGGCATGGCGGGTTGTAAAATGAACATCACCACCTGCTCTATGCCTGAAAAAGGGGGGTCACAGTAAGCCCTTCACATGGGGGGTGCTTTGAGGTTTAAAGGAGATAGTATTTGTAAACCTCTCAGGGTGTGTGTGAAGTGGTCACTTTATGTTGGTTGCCATTTTTACATGATTTTATGGTTTTAATTTCAATTTCTTCTTATGACTTGCCTTCAGCCTAATCGTCTTCAAGAGACCTTTGTGAAGGAAATAAATCCATTTTCTACCAGACACTCGGAGTTTGTTGTGTGGGTCCTAGATGACCTACTTTAGCCATTCAATTGCCCAGAGGTGTTTGTGGAGAGTCTACTAGATGCAAAACACTTTGCTAGGTGGAATAGAGAAAATCCATGATACATAAGACGTGCTTTTTTGCCACTGAAAGGGAGATAAAGATTTTTTTTTTAAAGGTAAATTTGGGGGAGACTGAAGCCATTTTCATATTAAGTAACTAAAAATTTAAGTGAAGTCTAGTGATTGTGGCCATGGAGAACAACAAGAGAGAGCATGCAACGTGAGAGAGCAGGTGCCATGTGCTTCTTTGGGGTGGGGGTGGGAGGCCCTCCAGGGTGTGGTGGTGCTGGTGAAGGCTGCTGCTGGGTAGCTCTGAGGTCCTTAAAGTCAGCTTGCTTGCCCTCATCGTTCCCCACCCTCCCTCACGTCAGGGGTTATGGAATTAAACAGGTGTTTGAGCCTGCAAAGAATATGGCAGGAGAGAGAACAGAAGTGAGAAGTGGGAGTCGGGGCTCAGTCCTCTAGGAGGGTAGTGTGGGTCTTGAAGGGTGACAGGGAGAGGAGGAGCCAGGGGGTGGTTGCTTCTATGGAGGAGTGGGGTAAAGACTCACCAGCCCTCCACTCTGTAACTCGCCAGCCCTCCACCACCCGGCCCTGAAGGCTCTGACCTCATAGGAGATGAAGTCCCCGTGGGCGTGGGTTGGTGGCATCTCCTGTTTCATTGAGGGCAAGGGCAGTGGTAAAAGGGGGTTTGCTGACTGCCCCTCCTAAACCTTGGATCCTTAAGGCAGAGGGGGATAACCATGGAGCAAGGAGGGGACCCAAACCCAGGACTAAGTTGGCGAGCAGGGACCAGGTAGCGTCAAGAAACTGGACATCAGGGTCTCGAAGCCAAATGATCCTGGAGAGCTGGCAGGTGCCATAAATGAAGGAGGCAGCCAGGTGGGGACTGTGGGGACCTGAGAGCAGCAGGTTCATCCAAAGGGAGCAGCTTCTACTCAACAGCAGCTCGTTGTTCCACTTGGGAAGAGGGACCTGGTATGGCCAGCTCTTCCCATTTACAGGAAAAATTGGAAATCTGGATTTTTATATGAAATCTCCCAATTTAAAAATGCTACTTCAGGCTTTAAACAAGGATGTGGGAAATGGTAGAATGGAGTGAAAGTCAGGTTTGGAGCTGTCTTATTCTTTCCCAATCCATAAAGACCTCATCTCCTGACAATGGCTTTGTAGGCGTGCGCACCATCCTTCTGCAGGCTCACGGTACAGGACTCCGGGGCCGGCATGGGGCGAGGCAAGTGAGGCACCCACCTTAGGAGCAAACTTTGAGGGGGTACCAACCAACAAACTTAGTAATCAAGAGAAACTAATATTTTAACATAATTGATTTTAATGTAATATTTTAAAAGATCAGATTCAATGCAAAAAATCCATGATGCATTTTTAAAAATCACAAGTTTAAATAAAGACAGCATCAATATTACTCATTTTCCCTTTTACCACCAGGCTTCAATCTGGCTTGGCACAGTGCTGTTACCAATCCCGTCTTTATTTCAAATCATAGCATTTTCTTCATCATGGATATGTTGCGTGTTTCAATTTTTCAAAATATTGCATTAAAATATTGATTACTGAGTTTTTTGGCAGCCTCTTAAATTTTGCTTTACCTGCCTCACCCCAGCTCCAGCCCTGTAGGATTAAATGCACTGGTCTATAAATTATAATATAGACTAGAATGATAATGAACCCCAGAGTTTGCTTAACTGGGGGAGCAGGTTTCTGGAATCTGGTAAAGAATGTTCTCACTCTCTGGATTGGACTTAAAAACATTTCAGTGCCTGGATTTATCGTCAGCGTGTTCTTATAAATTACTCAGAATTTCACGACAGTGACAGCAGAGCTTTGTAGCAGGTGTGGGGTCCCTCCAGGCAGGGGCCCTTCCCAGCGTGGGGCCATGCCTGCCCGCCCAGGCCGCTGGCGCCGCAGCCTGCCCACACCGCAGCTCGGCTTAGCTTGGCTTCCCTTACCAGGGTCAAAGAATCCCCGAGTGTTAGAGCTGAAGTGGGGGTTTGGGCATTGTCTAATTCACCCCCACCCTTGGCATCTTACAGATGGAGAAATCGAGGCACAGAGAGGCTGGGTGACTTGCTTACAAAGGTCATAAAGTGGGTTAGAGGAAGAAGCACTCGGATTGAATCCAGGGCCTCACAGTTCTGAGCTATTCTTTATTACCCCAGCCTTGGCCAAACGTTTATGATTTCAGGCCTGTGGGTGCCATTGACTCCCAGGAAAGTGAGCTTGGGGTGGTGGGGTGGTGATTCGATTCAAATCAACCAGTCTTGTTCTAATAACCCCAAGACATATTTTCTATAACAGGACAAAGGACAGTTACCTTTACAGAGAATAGTTGTTGTTTTTCTTTTTTAAAAAACATGTACAGGCAGAATTTCCCTGACGCCATTGACTCAGATAAAATGTTATTTATATAAAAATAATTACAGGTATTATAACCAGTCTAGAGAGTGGGCTGCCAACTGTGCAAGCCACCGCCAGGTTCTACACTGTCACTGGACCTGTCCCATCAGAGCGAGCAAAGCTGGGCTGCAGCGCTTCCTCCTGAGGCGATTTCATTTACTTACTGATCTCTCCCGGGGAAGATCAGTTGGGCACCATTCTTTCAGTCATTCTTTCAGCTACAATGTGGTGAGGACATACCATCTGCAGGCTATTATTCTAGGATTTGGGAGGCAGCCAGGGATGCCAGATAAAACAAGGGATGCCCAGCTAACTTGGAAATTTGCCTCGATGGCTCCAAGCCTCCTAACTGGCTTCCTGCTCCCATCCTTGCCCTTGCGGTTTCTTCTCCACACAGAACCCATGGCAGTTGTTTAAAAACTCAGATATGACTGTGTCATGCACCGCTTAATACTCTTCAATTGTCTCCCATTGCTTTTATTTTATTTTTTTCTCCCATTGCTTTTAGATCCAAAATTCTCAACAAGGTGCCCCAGGCCCCATTTACCTCCCCATCCTTACCTTACACCACTTCTCCTTCTTCCCTGAGTACCTGCCACTCCAGCCTTCTCGCACCTCCTCTAATACTTCATACTTCCTCCTGCCTCAGGGCCTTTGCACCTACTTTCTCATCTGGCTGTTAGTTCTTCCCCTCATTACTCCCTAGCTAACTTCTATTCATCCTTCCTGCTATAGCTTAAATATCATCTCCCCAAGTCAGCCTTCCATGCACTGCCTGTTTAGATCAGGTTTCCTTGACTAAGCTCCATAGCACCATTTCTTTTCCTTTCCTGGCTCCTCTCAGTTTGTAATTATACTTTGGGGTAAATACTTGTTAGAGTGAGCCGACTTCCTGGGCCATTGTTCAGACAGTACAAGTGTATCCTAAATATTTCAAACTTTCAGTGGCTTTGCTAGTTTCCATGGCACTTTTGTTGGAGTGACTAGAGAGAAAAAAAAAAAAAGGCCAGAGCCTCTACAAGGAGGGCAGCTGTGGGGCAGACAGCAGGTTTGACAGGGCGGCTCGGAAGGCCCCCTTGCCCTGAATTGACCTCTGAAGGCATAAAGGCCATGCATTCCACTCCTGGCCCTGTGCTGCTAAGAACACGAATAATTCATTTTAGAATTGAAAATATGTACCCGCAACCCCACCCCAACCTTCCAGGTGGCCTTTAGAGAACACCTTCTCCCTTCCCACTGCTCCGTAGAAACTTTGTTACAGAACAGGCCCTAGCCTGGACCTTTTCCCTTCAAAGAACTCTGATCACTTTGGTGCAGATTCTGAATCCTAGAAGGTTTAAAAATATATCCACTGTTCAGAGGGACAACTAAGGCAAGTAAGAGGCCTATTTAGAATGTCTAGAACCATTCTTCCTAAGGCTGAAGTTTTTGTTTTTGTTTTTCTTAGTATTTTATCAGTTGTAAAACGATCTTCAGTTTATTAACTCTTCTTCTTATTGGGTATCTCAAGAGGATGTCAAGTTGGGAAGGGAATTTAGGGTTCTTGTCCTACCAAATGGGTGGCCAGGCTATGTCTCAAGGAGGCGAACACTTTATAAGAGAGATAGAAGGATCTTATTCAAGCTTTATCCATCTATCCACCCACCCACCCATCCATCCACCCACCCATCCATCCATCCATACATCCATACATCCGTATATCCAATGTACATAAAGCTATGAATGAGGCAGTGATAATCCTGCCTTAGTGGAACTCACAGGAAGAGGCCATAGATAGAATTTTCTGATTGGTCTAGTTTGGGCCATGTGTTCACTTCTTTGCCAGGGGAGGGTGGGACACATGGGTTGATAGTTTTACCAAGATTGTGCCTGGAGTAGTTTCCTAAAGTAACACATTGGGGTGCTGCTTTTAGAAGGGCAGAATGATTCTATGTAGACATAGTCAACAAATGCCTACTAGATTAGAAGCACTTAATCATTAGGAGTGGAGGGATAAGAAAAAATGTCTGGGGGTGACACTGGCCGTTCTATACCACCATGGGGTCTTGTACCACTGTGGTAAGCTACAAAGGGAAGCAGGTTCCTGTGCTTATCCCTGACCAAATTCCAGGGGCCTGGACCCCATGGGAAATTGAAAGCCTTTCTAACTGTCATGGGATCCAAGAGCAACCATCTCCTTCTAGAAGCTTGACTGTAAGTGCCTGGGTCTTCCCTTTCTCCTCATCCATCTAAATTTATCAGTCATCTGCTAAGATGCTTGTGGGATACACACAGTATGGCTGCACTATGGCTAGGAAACCAAGGAGGGGATTTCCTTGTGTTGGGAGAGCCAGAAATTGCCTCCCAAGACTCTGAAGGCTGGTGAGTCCTGAGCCAGGCCTGGGCCCCTGCAGTGGAGTTTGAGTCTACCGCAGTTGTTCTCACCCCTGGCCACATGTGAGAAGCATCCATGGGAACTTTTCACAGAACCCCAAGACCTGGGCCTCACGCCTGGACATTCTCATTTAATTGATTTTGTGGGACCCAGGCATTTGGACTTTTTAGCAGCTCTCTAGGTGGTTCTAATGTGCAGTTGTGCAGTTCACGGGTCTAAGTGCAACTGAAAAATCTGGCTGTGCCTCTCTGCTTCCAGGATGTAAGCACGAGGAGGGCAGAGACCATGCCTGTATCTTGTTTACGGCATCCCCGAACACCTAGAGCGGGACCGGTAACTAGCAGGTGCTCCGTGAATATCTGTGGAATAAAGGGTGATTGACGGCTTTGCACAAATCCCCTCAATGGAGTGGAGATCGCGGCCCCCCAAGGAGAGCACGGCATCCTCCATTCTTTTGGCACACCGGGAAGGAGGCGAGTCAGTCCCGCTTGAGGGCCAGCTGCAGCTCTCCAGTGATTTTCAACACTGGCTGTCCCTCAGATTCATGCGGTCGTTCTGAAAAACACCTGCGGACGTTCTGGCTCAGGGGGTTTGGATTGCAGTCAGGACACAGACATGTAAACCAGAGCTCCAGGTGATTCTAACACGCTGTGAGGGTTGAGGACCACGGTTCTAATCTTGTTTTCTACCTCCGGGCCTCTGTTTTCTGGCTTCTGCTACAGTGACCTTGGACCTCTGGTAGTGCTGTGTCGGGGAGGTGGGGACTGGGTCCTTATGTTGCGTTCCCCAAATGGACCTGTTCATAACATTCCCCTTGGGTGCTTGTTTTCAAAGACACATTGCTGACCCTCTACTTCAGAAGCTGCAGGGAGGGGTCTGGGAGTCTGTTAACATGTCCAGGAGTATTTGTTACTCCTGGGCCAAGCCCCTTGTTCCAGCCCTCCTCGCTCTTTAGGTTCCCACCGAGGAAACACTCTTCCCAGCGCTCAGCTCATCTAAATGACCCCCCTCCCACACACCAAGTCTTTGTCCCACTCAGACTGCTGAGCTCTCTCCTGGCAGTTACCTTTGGGAGAGGATCTTAGTACCCTCCTTTAGCTCCTTCGGGCCTCGCTCCCCCAGGACCTGAGCTCAGGAGAACAACAGTGACTCAGGGTGGGATTTGTCCTTCCAGAGTGTCTGTGGTTCTTTCTCACGCCCTGGGAAATTGTAGGAGTCTGACCTGTAGGTGAAAGCCCTGCTATAGCTGTGGTCCCAGGGGGGCGCCTGGAAACACAGGTTGGCTATAGAAGGGAGTGGGCGGCTTTGTTTCCCCCGCCCTCCCACCTGCCTGCCCATTTTGGAAATAGGATCACTTGGTCACTTAGGGCAAAATTACAACTTTCTTGTCTAGACCCTGGGTCAGGCCGGGGCGCAGCGGCCCTTCTGGGGTGCCTGGCGGTGGCCCCCGCCGGTTGCTAAGCGCCGCCGGGGCAGTGCGCCCGGGCCCGGCCACCCCGAGCCGCCCGCCTCCCCCTCCCTTCCTCCCCCGGTCCCGGGTGGCGCCCCGCCCCCGGCCGGCCTGGCCGCCTGTCCCCGCCTCGCCCCTCCCCTCCCCGACTGCGACAGGTGCCTCCCGGAGCAGGAAGCTCGCGCCGCCGCCGCCGCTGCTCAGCTCCCCGGGCGCGTCCAGGAGCCGCTGCGCCCGGCGTGCCATCCCGGACCTCGCGTGTGTCCCCCACGAGGACAGGGACCCCGCCGCCCGGCCCGCCTCTCCGCCGGCTTCCTGCAGCCTTCTCCGGCCCGGTGGGGGCCTCGGACCCGCGGCCAGGGCGACAGCGGAGGCTGCGTGCGCCCCGAGCCCGGCAGCCCGCGCCGCGCCGCGCGCCATGGACGCCCCGGAGCAGCAGCCCGACCCCGACGGCGGGGGCGCCGCGGGCCTCGAGCCCGGGGGCAGCCCCCAGGACGAGTTTGACTTCTCCATGCTCTTCGATTATAACTATTTGAATCCTGTCGAAGGTCGGTGGAGGCGCCTTCCGGCCCCCGGCCTGGCTGCCAAGCGGGGCAGGGGCTTGGGCGCGGGGAGTGGGCGCAGGCCCCTCTTTGCTCCAGGTGTCACACTTCCTTGGGGGGGCTTCTGGGGGGGGGGGGGCGAGCGTCTCCTACCCAGGTGAGAGGGAGAGGATGACTGCTGCCACCCTTGGGGGCATCAGTTTCAAGCTACTTGTGACTTCTCCCTGAGGGTCACTGTTGGCAAAGCAAAAGGTGTCAGGTCCCAGGCTGGGCTGCTCGGCTGTCCTCTTTTATGGCACTGGGTCATCAGAGGGCAGTGGAAGTGACTTATTTCCCTTTGGAGGGAGGAGATGAGGAAGAAGAGAATGGAATTAGTAGGGGGGGGGCGGTGCAAAAAGAGGTCACAACCGACCCTAATTATCAGGGCACAGAGGCCAATTCACCACCCTCCAGGCTGCCGGCACCATCTCCTGTGAGCCCTGTTTGTTGGTGACTCTGTGTTGAAACTAAGGAAGAGGTTTTCTGTGTCTAAGGCTGGAGGCTGGTTTGATTTTGCTGTTATGAGCAGGCCCATTTCCTCCCGGGTTCTGCTGCTACTGTGTTTGCAAATCACCCCCAGGTGGCTCCGCCTGGGCTTCTAGAAAGTCTTAAGCCGTCCTGTACCCCAGAGTCCTCATGGGTGTGTGTGTGCTGGGGGTGGCAGTGGGGCAGCTGGGGTGTGGATCCCTGGACACAAGCTGTCCTGCCTGAACTGGGAGCCTGTCTGGGCCTCCAATTTGCTCTCTGTTGCTGGGGACTTCCCCGGGCTGCCCAAGGCTCTTCTGCCGCTTCACGTGTTCAACAGGAGCACAGGTCAGAAGGAGGCGGTGGCGGTGGCACAGATGCCCACGCTGTATTTTTCTGGTTCACAGGTTGTCTTGGAAAAAAACAGAAACCCAACTGGGCTCCCTGATTTTGACAGCCTCACCCAAGCTTGCCGAAGCCTCCGGGACAAGCTTGCTGGTAACTTCCAGATGCACTCTGGGCTTGCCAGCATCTGGCGAGTAGGCAGGGATTGTGTTCCTTTGTGTAGGAAGGCTTTCAGCGATACTTGGTTGGTGTACGGTATTACGTGGGCTGCTGTGTTGGCCAGATGATAGAGAAGCTTTAAACTTTCTTTTCATTAGCAGTTTTCTTGGCCACCTTAGGTGAAGGGCTTCCTTTGACCTTGGGTATTGCCTTTGCTTGGATATCCACAGACAGTAATTAGTAATAATTTTGTGTTTTGCCTGGAGATGGAATTAATTAGCTGGCAAAAGAGACCAGCCTTCTCGAGTTGCAATCTGGAGGCCATCCTTCGCTTTGAAAAGATACAATTAAGAATCTGCAAACGATCCGCCCTAACATCAGTGGTCTTTCTGTTCATTAAGATTAAAGTCATGTTTTGCAGGGAACTAATACTTACACCCCTCCCAGATTTGCAATCAGCTTTTTCTTTTTTTTTCCCCCAGGGGGAGATTTCCGGGGAAATAGTTTCCAAGCCAAAACTGATGGGAGGTGCTTTTTATAGTTTTTCTTGGCAAGTGGTGTTTGGTAGCCGCCAGATGGGTGCTTAAATGACCATACTGAAAGCCCTGGAATCTTTTTTTTTTTTTTCAAATAAACTTTATCTTTGCAAACAAAGTTGCAAGATTGTCCAGAGACTTCACAGATACCCCCCATTAAATTTCTGCTATTATTAACATTTTATGTTAAATGTATGATGCATTTGTTATAATTAATGAACCAACATGGATACATTAGGATTAACAAAGTCCATACTTTACTCACATTTCCTTAGTTTTCACCTACTATTCTTCTTCTGTTCTGGAGTCCCATCCAGGGTACCACATTCCATTATTCGTTATGTCTCCTTAGCCTCCTTTTGGCTGTGTCCATTTCTCAGACTGTCCTTGTTTTGATGACCTCGATAGCTGAGGAGTAGTGGGCTGGTATATTATAGAATGTCAGATGTTTTTCTCAAGGTTAGAGTCGGGTAATGGGTTTTGGGGGAGGAAGACCTCAGAGGTGAAGTGTCCTTCCCATCACCTCCCGTCAAGGGTACAGACTCGCAGTGTGACTTCCCACAGCACCCGGTTCCCCACTGTGCTTCTTTCCCCTCTTTCTGTACCGTTCTCTTTGGAAGGGTGTCACTAAGTGCAGCCCACACTGAAGGGCTGGGGAGATGTGCTCCAGAATCTGTGAAAGAATGTCTGTCTCTGGGAAGAAGGCAGCGCTGGGAAGAGAAAGGCCCCAGAGCCTTGAGCGTCTGGAGCGAGATGTTCCAGATGTGCATCTTCACCCGTGATCCCAGATGTTCAGAGCGGCCCCCCTCTCTGCTTCCATATGGTGGGGCTCCCTCGAGGGCCCAGACCAGCCCTCATGGTGCCTTGGGGCTTTATCCCAGAGGCGGTTTCCTGGTGATCCATGTGGGGTGCTACCCCAGCTCAGGCCTTGAGCTTGGCAGAGATCAGGGCAGGAGAATGACGGCTCATGGGACGACTTCACTGTTAGAAACTGGCAGAGGTGCTCGGGGAGGGTTTTGGAGGTTGGATGCTCATTTTATGGAATGTTAGCATGTAGCAGACATTTCTTAACACACAATCATCCTGCCATGGTAGGAGGTAAGCACTACCATCATCTGCATTTACAGAAGAGGGGACTAAGGCACAGGGAGTGAAGGAATTTTCCCAAAAAGCAGAGCTGGTAAATGACAGAACTTAAATATGAACCCAGGCTGCCCTGTTCCAGAGCCTTCATTCTGAACCTCCTTCCTTCCTGTGATGGGAGACACAGGTGAAGCAGGTAGCCAGTGCATGGCCCCACAGCAGGCTGAGACTGAAAACATTTCCCAGCAGGGTGATCTTGGGCAAGCCACGTCACCACTCAGGGCCTTTGTTTGCTTGTCTTTAAAATGGCTGGAATGATTGTCCTTAGCTCATTGGGTTGTTTGCCTTGAATGGGTTACCCATATAAAGTAATTAGCCCAGGGTGTGCCACAGGCTGCCAGCATTTTATTAAATCCTTGTTTTTGTTAATGGAGGTGTTCAACTAATGTGAGCGATTCTTCATTAACTTATCCAGCTGGCTCTTGAGCACCTGTTGGGTTAGATGCTGGGATACGATGAGAACAAGACCTGGCTCCTACCCTTACTGAGCTCATGCCTCTAGTTGTTTTCTCTTGACCGATTGCACTGGTGACTATCTCCACTAGAATGTTACCTGTGTTATTTAGGAATTTTTTGGCAATATTCCCGAGTAATATTGTGTGTGTGTGTGTATGCTGTCAAGTTTAGGTTTCTTTCATTTTCTGTGCTTGGGAACAATTTATGTACCATTGGGACTACATGGTTTCTAAAGGTGTGGTAGAGGCTACTATGAAGCCATCTGGGGTTGGGGCTGTTTTGGAAGGGTGGTTCCTTGATAGCTTTCACTACTGTGTCTATGGCAGTGGGTCTGTTTAAGTTTTCTATTTCTATTGGAGTTGATTTTGGTAAACTATATATTTCTAAGAAAGTATCCATTTCATCTATCTAGGTTTTCAGATTTACTTGTCTAGAGGTGTTCAAAGTAGACTCATTTTTTCTGATGAGGGAGACAGCTAATTACATAGTCAGCGATGGAAAGAGTATGTGGGCACAGGGGTGCGGGAGTCAGACCGGGGCTCCTGACCCCACCTCGTGGGGCAGAGGGAGTGGGCTGGGCCTCGTTTTACATGCTGCTGCCTGCAGGTGCTTCAGAAATGGAGTTCCCTGCACATCCTTGTGACTTTAGCCACCGAGTGTTACCTCTCCCAACTTGTAACACTTTGGCAGAGACAGGTGGGCCCTAGGAATCCCTGGTCACCTCCAGAAGTGCCCGATGTTCTCTGGGCTGGGGCTGGCCTGCTGAGAGCACCCACCCCTGGCCTGCCATGATCGGTCTGGGCTTTCCTCTTCCTCGGTTCCTGGTAAGCGAATGGTCGTTTTAGTAGAGCACCAGCTTGAACCTTTCAGAAAGGAGATCAGACTCCACCTGATCATTGCTCGCTGCTATGGAGAGTCGATTCCAATGATCCTTAAACGTTCTGGTCACGGCCATTTGAAAAGCCAGTGAAAGCCATGGACTCTACACACGTGCTTCATGTGCACACACTGCACACTTACACTAACACAGGTGCACGCTTCATCCATGCATCCCTGTCCCCAACACACCATATGCACACACACTGTACATACACACGCGTACCCCCCACATACCTGACCCCCACACTGCATACACACTCCCTCACACCCTCTCCAGCACCATGTATACATGCACCACATGCTTTTATGCACCGCACGTGTTTGCACACCAGCCGTTCATGCACCACACACGTTTGTGCACCACAGAGGTTCATGCACCGCACATATTCCTGTGCCACACATGTACACACACCACACACACACCACACATGTTCACACAGCCACACACACACCACACATGTTCATGCAGCCACACATACACTACATATGTACATGCACCACACATGTTCACATGCCCTGCACATACACACACCACACACATACAAGCACCACACACATTCCTGTACCACACATGTATATGTACCACACAAGTTCCTGTACCACTCACATACACGCACCACCCATATACACACATCGCATATGTTCACACACCACACACAAGCACTACACACATTTCCACACCACACATGTTCGTGTGCCATACATGTACATGCACCACACATGTTCATGCATCAAAGACACAAGCACACACACACTCCTGCACCACACACGTTCACATGCCACATGTATTCATGCACCCCAGCCTCTCCTAATGTACCTCACCCCCACACATTTCACACACACACTTTTTATACATTTCTCAAGCTTCGCAGACCCTTCCGTGGCCCATTTTCTGATGTTGACTGCACTTCAGCTTAGGAACACCTGCTCTTAACCATTCACAGGGGACAATTAAAACCTCTTTCTCTCAGCTGACACTTGCTGAATGCTGGTTTTGTGCCAGGCCCTGTGGGAGAGGGATTAGATGTGGCTCCTGCCCTGTGTGCACCCCCCGCCTCCAGGCCAGCATGGGTGACTGTGGTAAACAAATAGGGACAAACGAGGTGCTGTGACACAGTACCGTGGTTTTTTTTGGTGCTTTCTAAAAATAGAGTTCTACGTTAAGCGAGCAGGCTCACTCAACACGTGTGACAGAGATGTTGCTGCCTGTGTCAAGTTAAGGACAGCCCTCAATAAGCCAGCTTGGGATAAAAAAATGTCTCCAGGTCTCCAGGTGCAGCTAGAAAGGTGAAGTCAGGGCTTGAAGTGTGTGGCGGCCTTGCCGGGTAGACGAGGGAAAGGGGGAGAAAGTTGCCTTGCTCATCTTTCGTTATTGAACACACGTTCTTCAAGCCGCCTTAGGCTGTGATGGGAACGCGAGCTCTTTGAAAGTTGACGCAGTCTTCTGGAGGCTCCCCGAGGCTCCCCAGCCCTCTGAGGTGATGAGGTTAAACGCTTCTGGGAAATGCAGCAGAGGTGCCCCGGGGCTCTCAGCCACGGCTCCTGGGCCACTGCCAGACCAGGCCTGTCAGACTCCTTGGGGTAAGGTAACTTTGCAGAGGGTCAGGCAGCTGTTAAATGGCAGGGCAGGACTTGAACTTGGGTGGCCTGGGGTCCAGAGCCCTGGCCCTCAGGGTGCAGCCAGCAAGAGCAGCCGGAGCCCGTGCAGAAGCACAGGAGCCAGTGTTGTCTGATGACCCCATGTGGTTGGGTGTCCGAGCATTTGCCCCTCGTTATCATTTTTAAAAAGTTCGCATATAACAACAATTGCCCCTTTTTAAAGTGTACAACTCAGTGGCATTAATCACATCCACAACGTTGTGCTCTGGTCACCACCATGCATTACCAAAACAGTTTCATCACTCCACCAAGAAACTCTCCCTGTTGTGTGATAACTGCCCGTTCCTCCCTGCCGCTGGGAACCTCTCAGCTGCTTTCTGTCTCTGTGAATTTGCTGATTCTGGGTATTTCATAGAAGGGGAATCACAGAGTACTGGTCTTTTCGTGTCTGGCTTAGTTCACTTAGAATCACATTTGTTTTTTGTTTTTTAAGACATATTTATTTATTTCTCCTCCCTCCCTCCATTGTCTGCTCTCTATGTCCATTCTCTGTGTGTTCTTCTGTGTCTGCTTGTATTCTCACTAGGCAGCTCTCAGAACGGATCTTGGGGCCTTCCGGAATGGGAGAGAGGCGATCATTCTCTTGCACCACCGCAGCTCCCTGTTCTGCTGCATCTCTTATTGTCTCTCATCTGTGTCTCTTTTTGTTGCATCATCCTGTTGCACCAGCTCTTGGCTGACATTCCTGCATGGGGCGGCATGGGGTGGCACTCCCACGTGGGCTGGCACTCCGTGTGGACCAGCTTGCCGCATGGGCCAGCTTGCCTTCACCAGGAGGCCCTGGGCATCGAACCCTGGACCTCCCATGTGGTAGACGGGAGCCCAATTGCTTGAGCCACATCCACTTCCCCAGCATCACGTTTTTGAGGTCCACCCATGTGGTCACATGGATCAGAATTTTATTCTTTTTTAGTCCTGACTGATATCCCGCTGTGTGCCTGTACTGCATTTTGTTTCTCCATTCATCACTTGGTGGATGTTTCTAACTTTTGGCTCTTGTGAATAATGCCACTATGGATGCTGGTGTACAAGTACCTGCCTTAGTTTTCCCTGTTTTTAGTTCTTTTAGAGTATACAACTAGGAGAGGAATTGCTGGGTCATATGGTAATTCTATGTTTAATCTTTTGAGGAACTGCAAAGCTGTTTCCCTTTATATAATTATAAATGGTATGTTTACTGCTGTCCTAATGGGAATATGTTCATTATAAAGCATACAGCAAAACTAGAAATGGAAAAGGGTGAGATATAAATGAGAATTATGCTATTTTTATATTTCTTTCTACATCCCAGTGGATCATCACACTTGCCTCTGGAGTCCGGGTGCTCCTGTCCCCCAGTTCTGGAGACCACCGCTTGGGCAAGTCAGAGCACCAGATCTGAAACCAGAGTGTCTTGGCTTGAAGCTCTGGCATAGCTGCCTTCTACCTGAGTGGCCTTAGCCGAGCAGAAGCGCCTGGCATATAGCAAGCACTCAGCGAATATTTGTCGAATAAATGGATGAAAAGTTATGATTCCTTATTAGCGGTCTAGTGGAGGCTTCGTTCTCTGGTCTTGCACCTTTCTCATCTGTAAAGTAGGGCTGGCGATGACCGCTCCCCTCTCCCCGCTCTGGGCTGGACTGTGCCCTCCCACACGGGCTGATGTGCAGTTTTGTCGGGCAGCGTGATGAAAGCCAGGAGCAGGCAGGGCTTTGGGGTGCTGTGAGGGCAGTGCAGCGGTGGTGATGGGCTCTGAGGAAGGGGTCTAGCTCTCCTGAATTCTGAGGCCATTGGCTCCTGGGAGGAGAGTCGTGGCCTTGGGCTTTGATGAGTCCTGCTAGTGGTGGCCGGGTGCTGGGCCGGGAAATGAAGGGGCATGCAGGCTGGTAATGGGACAGCAGGCACTGGCACCTGGGCTGGAGTCCTGCACTAGAGGCAGTTCTGTGAGCCTGATGTGTGTCCAGTTGGGGCTTTAAAATCTCTCATCTGTCTCCAAGCTCAGCCCTGGCACGTGGCTGGCTGCGATGGCGTTCCCAATTGTCCAGACTCTGCGACCGGGGCACTCCCCTGTGGCTGCCTCTCTGGGGGATGAAGGGTCTCCCCAGGTTTCTCGCAGTGGTCCCTTGGGGCCCCCAAGCCAGGGCCAGGAAGGAGCAGCTCTGGAAAGTGCAGCGTGCGGGATGCCCTGTGGTTTCCCTCCAAGAAGGCACTTCCTCCTTCCCCCTCCCCCCCACAGGAAATAACCACAGACTCTGCAGAGCTCAGGCTAAACTTGACTTTCCTGGGCTGGTGCGAGGTTAGGTTTCTGCTGATCATTCCCAAACTGAGGTCAGGGAAGGAAGTAAAGACCCTGACCTTGGGAGCTTCCTGCAGGCCCCTTGGATCAGAGGCTGTCTGTTTCCCCACCTGGTTACCCAGAGCAAGAGGAGCTGCCTTTGACTCTTTTCCTGAACTTTTATGATGGACTTTTCCCAAAATATGCAAAAGTAGAGCTGATGGTGTCATTAATTCCCAATGTACCATTATACAACTTCAACAATTAACAACCTAGGGCCAATCTCTTTTTTTTTTTTAACTTTAATTTTTTTTATTTTTAAAGAAGTTGTAGATTACATAAATGTTACATCATAAACGTAGGGGAATCCCATACCTTCCCTCCCCTTCCCTCACTTTCCCCCAGTAACAACATCTTTCATTAGTGTGGTACATTTGGTACAAATGTTGAACACATAGTGAAGCACTGCTACTAACTATAGTCTATAGTTTACATTACAGTTTACACTTTGCATCGCACAATTTTATAGGTTTCAGCAAAATGTACAGTGGCCTGGATCCATCATTGCAGTGTCATGCAGGACAATTCCAATGTCCCCCAAATGCCCTGTGTTACACCTATTCGTCCCTCTCCCTCCCCTCAGAACCTCTGGTGGCCACTGCCTTTATATTAGTGATACAAGTTTTTCCAGTACTAGAATAATAAGTCTACTTTAGCCCATAGTTGCATTCCCCCTTTTTTTGTTCATTCCTCAATCTCGAGGATTTGGGGATGGTGACACCCACTCTGTTTCTGATTGAGAAAGGGCTTAGATCCCATGGGGCAGATGGATGGAAGTGTCTTGCTTGTGGTTTTAGATACTCTCTGCTTTTTGGAATGGGTGATGTCCACCAACAAACTTTTGTTAGCTGTCCTGGGCAAGTCCAGTGAACTGGAGAGTAGAAGTTGCAACTCTGCTGAGATTCAGGGCTCAACCAGACTATGAGCAGACCCAAGATTTAAGTCTATGGGACATATATTTAATGAGAGTAGTTATAGGTTCAAATAAAAGGGACAGAAGAGCCATGTGTAGGGAAATTATAAACGAGTAACTCTGCTACATTAGGGAGCATATATTCCAAAGTAAAGCCCACTGATAGGGTGCAGAATTCCTGGATTGTCTGCCCTGCCTGTAGTGTCTAAATGTCTCTAGAGCCTTCCGGAGCCCGGCTGTTTGAGGCACTGTTTACCGTGGCCCTCACTGAGATCCTGCTGAGACGTGCATAAGCGTAACCTCTGAAATGACCTCCCGACCCACTTTGAAATCTCTTAGCCATAAAAACTCATTTGTATTTAATATAGTCCTCTTTTGGTCAAGAAGTTTCTCTACCGGCATTGCTAATTGGTGCTTGGGAATAATCCCTTGATGCCAGGGAATCGTGTCCCACCCCAGGCGTGGGGGGACGTGTGGGGGGGAAACATAGTGCATTTATATGCTAAGTTTGGCTTAGAGAGAGGTAGGGCCAGTCTTATTTCATCTCTACCCTTCTCCCCACTTCCCCCACTCCTACCAACTTTAAAGCAAAGTCCAGATTTCAAAATATTTAATCATTAAATGGATTAGTATGTATGGCTAAAAGATAAGGATTCTTGGGAAAAAATCATAATACCATTATCAAACCTAAAAATAAAGACAATAATTATTTACAATCAAATACCCAGTATTCAAATTTGCCACATGTCTCACAAACGCCTTTGCATTGTTAATTGGTTTGAACCAAGATTCAAACATTATCTTTACACTGAATTTGGTTGACATGACCTCTAGGTCTTTTTTATTCTATAGACATTCCCATCTGTCTTTTGCTTTTCTTGTCATTTATTTGTTGAAGAAACAAGGTCATTTTCCTCATACAGTTCCTCAAATGCTGGATTTTGCTTTTTGCATCCTGATGTCTTTTAACATGTTCCTCTGTCCCCTGTATTTCCTATAAACTGGAATGTAGATCTAAAGCCCTGTGCCTTTAGATCAATGGTTTTTTTTTGTTGTTGTTTTTCTTTTTCTCTCTCTCTCCTCTGCAAAAGAAATATACCAAAGGCAGAATATAAACTACAAAGCCAGGCGGGGAGATAGCTTTTTCTGAGTAGGTGTTTGAGATGCTCCAGGCCTCCTGATTTGATGTGTTGGGAAAGAGCATGTTCTCAGCTGGGCCTGCTTTAGTGAGTAAAATACGTTTTATAAAGCCAGCCCTTCCCATGTGAAACTTAATAGAGCCGTGCCTGGGTGAGCTTTCTGAAAGGGAGAAAATGGCTCACAAGCTCAGGATTTATAAAGTTCCTTATCAAAACAGACCTGCTGGGGCAAGCCTGCCAAAGGGAGGTGGGGGTGGCGTTCAAGGAGGGAGGAAAATTGGAGTCTGAAGTGCCTGCAAACATTACTTGAAAGACAGGAGAAAGGGGCCATTTACCTGGGTAAAGCTAAGAGGGTGGGTGGTGGGTCTGAAATTGGCAAAGGGTGACATCATCTCGTTGCCATGGAGAAGAGGGGAATGTCGTTATTGACCAGGGCTGGCAGGGGCCACCGATTAAGTGTGCCCGCCACTGGGAACATGGCACTGAAATGAGAGCTCCTGGGGAAAAATGTAAATAAAGAACCCGTCAGTCAATAAGGTATTAATTTTAAATCTCTGCTCCTGGCCAAGAGTTCTACGGGCCCCATTCTCTTGAAGGGGAAGTTTCCACTTGCATTTTAAGTTGGCTGAAAGAAAGATGGAAATCGGGTTTTCAGGCTGTGCCGGCGGGGATGAGAATCCATAAGGGATGAAGCTCTCTGATGTGGCTGTTGGAAGGGTGGGGGGTCTTTTTAAGTCGGTTAGAGGATGAAAAGGGAAGTCCCCTCACCCCCATCCCCCTGCTCAGGCCAGGGTTCTTTGATGGAGCGGGTGGGTTTAGTTGTGGCCAGCCCTGTTTTTTGAGGGATGATTATCTGAAGTCTATTTCTGGTTAATTCTCTGACCAGCTCTTTCCTTCTCCTTTTGGTGAGGAAGCTGCTCTGAGCCCTGCTCTCTGCCATGCACTGGAGAAGAGTTGGGGGACTTTCTTCTGTTAAAAACAGACCTCTCCAATCACAAGTTTAATCTCAAATGACCATCCTGGTTAAAAACAGAGGGTGTTTGGATAAATACAAATTAGCATATTCTTAACTTGGAGTACTATACAGCTGTGAAAAAGAACGAAGTGCCACAGAGTGTGGATGGAACTCCGACATAACATTGAGTGAAAGAAGCAAGACTTGTTGCTTGCCCTGTATGGTTTCATTTATGTCAAGTTCAAGAATAGGCAAAGCTAGTCTATGGTGTGTGAAGTCAGGCTCGTGGTTCCCTTTGGATGAGGGGTCAGTGCTGGGCAGGGGCTGGAAACATGCTGAGTGGTTGATATAGACGTGGGCACATGCCTATGTAAAAAGACATGAAACGTATATTTAATATTTGTGCATTTTGCTGAATATGTCATGCCTCAATTTGAATCTCAGTTGCTACTGTCTGTTTTTTTGACCTTGGGTGAGACACAGCACCTCTAAGCCTCAGTTTCCCACCTGAAACACAGAGGTGTGGACAGTACCTGCCTCCCAGGTTGTTGTAAGCTGCAGAGATAGGCTCGCAACAGTGAACATCTGCTACTAGAATGAATAAAGAAGTGAAAGTCTCTGAACCTCTTGAAGGCAGGAGGGCCCCAGCAATGCTTAACTCAGCAAGAGGCAGTGCTTTCCACCCCATTTGGAGGATGGAGTGGAGGTGTCGTCTCTAGACACAATGCCTGGGCCCTGCCAGCCCCATCCGAAAGCTGTCCTGAAGGCATGTGGGTTGCTTGCAGATTCCATCCATTTCTCCACCCCTCTCCAAAAGTCTTACGTGTCAGCGCCCGGCTGCATATGCTTTTTTGCAAACGACCCTGCCAGCAGCCTGTCTGTAAGGCTCATTGCTTGTAAATCGTCCTGGGCCCTGTGTCCCGGGAGCCTGGCCTCGTGGCAGACTGCCTGGGAAGCAATACCAAGCCCTCTTTTCTGCGCTGTCTGGTGAAGACAGACGGCTGTCTTAGCTGGGGCAAAGTAGCAAAGAGCGTCGCATTCAGGGTTGCTTTTTCTAGCGGTTCCCCTTGGACCAGACAGCATGGTAAACTGCCCTCCATCCCTTTCTGGCATTTCTGGACCTGATTTATCCGGGTGGAATGTCTTGCCTTTCATTCCTTGTGTCTGTATGTGTCACCTAAATGAAGGGTGTGACCGCCTGCTCCTCCGTCATTATTAAGACACACGATTCATTGACTGGGAATCCAAGGACTGTTTTGGGTGCCTGGGAGGGAGGACGGCAGTAGGGGTTGTGGGGCACTTTCTGGAAAGTTGCTGAGTGTTGAATTTACTGTTTGAAAGCCAACTGCAGCTTTTCAGAGAGAGTCCTCTAAGTCGTGCAAGCCAACAGGATGAAAACTCCGCCCGCCTTCTGGTGCCTTTTTAAAATTTCTTGCAGCCCCCAACGTGCAAGAAATTATGAGAGCAGTCAGAGCGGCGGAGGCAGGGTTTGTACCCTCCCTCTTCTCCTGTTTCCTCCCCTGCAGGTTTGCGGTGCCAGGTTGTAGCATCCCAGGCGTTGTCATGACAACAGACTGTGATGTCTCAAACCTGGGGCCTGGGACTGCACCGCACGTCGGGGTGAAGCTCCTTTGCTCAGGGGCCGGATGTCCCAGTATGGCCGGGTCACAGCTCTGGGCCCTGCTGCCCGTCTGGAGGGTGCCAAATCTTGGGACCCCAGCCCTAGCAGAGGCGGGAACACTGGCTCTGCGCTCCTCCAAGTTCTTTAAGCCACTTAGTGCCGCGTAACTTTACCCCCCCCCCCCCAAAAAAAAAGGACAGACCTCTCGCATAGTTCCCTGACTGGGTTTCTATTTTGGTAACTCTACTCTGCTTCCCGAAAATCCTCCTCGCCTGCAGCTTTCGACAGGGAAGGTGATCTCTGGCTGTTCCTTTTTTCACAAGGGACCTGTCGGGCCGAGGGTTGGCGCTGAACGGACACTGCAGAGCTGGCCTGTGTCTGTGGGGCTGCGTGAGAGACCCAGGAGGGGAGCTAGTGGAGACTGCGGCGTGGCCTGAGTGGGATTTAAAAAAACCCTCCGACTGCATCGTGGGGCAGATTGGGGTGGGGGGTACGAACATTGCAGAAGAAAGGAATGGGTGTCCTCGGTTGTCGGGGCAGCCCGACTCCAGGGAAACAGGGGTGCCCTGAGACTTGCTGCAGCTCCTATTCCAGGGCGGGATCGCCTCTCCCTGTGTTGGGGTTAAGGTGTCACCATCCCGGAAATGACCCCTTTCATGAGAAGTAGGGTAGCATAGTGGTTAGGGGGCTGCTGGGACTGAATCCCAGCTCTTCCCCTAGAAGCTGTGTGATGCTGGGTGAGTGACTCAGCCTCTCAGAGCCTCAGGGGCCCATCTGCAAAATGGGAACACTCCTTTACCTGCTCTCCTACGAGACAAAGGTACTAATGCCCGCGAAATGCACACAGGGGTTCTTGGTGTACAGCTCACGGCACAGAAGGTTGGTGCTTATCTATTTTGTTATTGCACGGCAGCTCACCGAGGCACCAGCACTTCAGTGAGGTCTGATTGATCGACTTCCAGGTAGACCAGGAGAAGGAGTACAAGGCTGGGAGCGGAGGCGGTGATGGAAGCACTTTCTACCTCCTGCACACAGTTGCTGAAGCGCAGAATCTGTGATGAAAAAGAGAATTTCCACTGTGCCTACCAATCTATTTTATTTTTATAACAATTTCTTCCCCATTTTTTAACATGCTCTTTGAGGGGTTGGGGACTAGCGTGTGTCACACGTGCTAGTTGTTGTAAAATAAAGCACCATAGCTGGGAAAGGCTAGTCTTCCCTTAGAAGATCATTCTTTCCACAGTGGCAATAGCAACAATGACAATCCTAACGCCGTTTTTTGAGTGTGCGCTCTCTGCGGCGCCCCGTCTCGGGCTCTGTGTGGAGCTGGTTAACTAATGCCTCCCAGCCTGGTGCTGTCACCAGCGTCACCTCCTCTGTTATACACGAGGACGCTGCGGCTCCTGAGCTCATGCAGTGGGGAGCAGGGAGGCCCCGACACAGTGCTCCCCCGTTGGCTGAGCCCCATTGCTGATGTGGGGCTGGAGTGGCTTCCCCAGTGATCTTGTCCAGCCAGAGTCTCCTCAAATATTCATGGGACCAGGAACTTGACGAAGGAAGGATGACCGTGATTAGAACTTTTGGATGTCTCCTCTGGAGCCAGTGTACCTGCTCGGGCTGACAGTGAGCTGGTGTCTCATTTCTGAATCATTTCAGGTTCATGGGCATGACTCACGGGTTGGTGTTTTCAATGGTCTTTTATTGGCCTCTGCTGCGTGCTGGCACCACGGGAGGGCTGCAGCTGGCCTCTGCCCCCCCCAGGGGACATTGGGCAGTGTCTGGAGACATTTTTGGTTGTCACAACTGGGGCGCGGTTGCTCCTGGCACCTAGTGGGTAGAGGCCAGGATGCTGCGAACAACCTACAGTGCACAGGACAACTCCCCACTGCAAAGACGGGCCCGGCTCAAATGACGCAGTGCTGAGGCTGAGAATGGCTGGTCTGGGGGTGGGCCGTGCGTTCCGGGCTGCCTGGGTGCAAGCTGTGAGGCCGCGGCGAGGTGACTGGACACTTGGTGCCCGGTTTCCCCACCGCATGGGTTGTTGTGAGTATTCGTTAATTTGCTGCATGTAATGAGCTCGCCGCGGGGCCTGGCATGGAAGTTGTCAATAACTGTCAGCTGCTTTTGATATTGTTATTATTGACTAATGACCCCTCTCTGCTTGCAAAAAGGTCACAGCCCCGTGGACAGATTTCAGTACAGAACTCTGTGGGTTCTGTTAGCACAGAAGGAGGGATGCTCCATCCATCTTGGGTGATCGGGGAGGACCTCTAGGAGGAGGTGGCCCAAGGAATGTCTCAGTGGACAAATCGTGGTTTTCTCAGGGTGGCTATCTGGAAGGGAATTCTGGGCAAGGGGAACGGCATGGCAAAGGCATGAAGGCACAGAGGATCTAGGATAGCAACCTCTGAACCCCCTATCATGGATTCTGTCATACCTTCTTACTCCCTGTGAGTTCTCTTGCCGTTCTGGGGACTAGTTATCATCCTGGCAGATTCCTGGCAGATGAGATGATATTAGATGGTCCATCGATTAGTGCATTGCATGTCGTGGGAGCCCTTGCCTTTTTAGTGCCCTTTCCCTGTGAACTAATTAAAGGGTAGGAAGGTCTCAGTTAGGTACCCATGGGTCTTTAATATCTTCCTAAAACTTACCATCTGTCCCTTCCCCTGGCCTTTAAAAAGTAGGGTTTCTGGAGTCATAGAAATGTTCTCTATCTCGATTGTGGTAGTGGTTACAAGGGTGCACAATATTTGGCCTAATTCTACACATAAAATCTGTATATGTAAGCTATACCTCAATATATAAAGAGCATTGAGGGGGGAAAAATGCTCAGAGCCTTTGGCCAGTCACAGTGTCTTGTTTGAATTTAGTAACTTTTATTTTCATTGTCTTTCTATCCCTTCCTTCTATTTATGGAAATGACGCCGATTTTCCGTTTCAGGTAGTAATGTAAAGTTTCCTTTTGAAATAAATCAATTTCTAAAGTACCCTGTGAGTCAATTTAAATAGAAATAATAAGTCAGGAGTTTTTACCAGTGGCACATGGATATAGCAAAGATCATGCAAGTGATAAGAAAAGCAAGAGGTTTAGAAACCCTCCTGAGAAAATTTGGTAGTTTTGAGATGAAACTAACTTCTGTGAGGGTGGCAGTTTAACGAGAAATAGTGAGGGATCCCAGCTACTTAAAGAAACGTTTTGATGATGTGCCTGGGAAATTTGCTGCCAAACACCCAGAGGACTTAAAAATTAAATGATTGTATATTGCCTTCATATTTCCTGCTTGCTGGTAAACTTTCACTGCCTTGGAGAGGAAAAAAAAATTCTGCTGCTTGGATTAATTAAAATAAATGCAAATGCTTTAAATATTTTTGCTCAGCTAACTGGGACTTAGCTGACTGGGATTTTGGGTATTTAAATGCTCGCAGGGTGTGTAAGCGGCTGTTTCTATGGCCCTGTTTGGGTGGCTGCTCAGATCCGAGCTGAGGGAGTGTTTTTGATAAGATGGGAATGCCCTTTTTCTGATAAGGCTGGAATTCTTGCTAAGAGACTTTTGTGTTTTGTTTTGCTGCTGCGCAGAGCAGTGGACTCTCAGAAGGTCCTTGGACATGTTTTTTTTTTTTTTTTTTTTTTAAGATTTATTTATTTATTTCTCTCCCCTTCCCCTCGCCCCACCCCAGTTGTCTGTTCTCTGTGGCTATTTGCTGCGTCTTCTTTGTCCGCTTCTGTTGTTGTCAGCCGCACAGGAATCTGTTTCTTTTTGCTGCGTCATCTTGCTGTGTCAGCTCTCCGTGTGTGTGTGGCACCATTCCTGGGCAGGCTACACTTTCTTTCGCACTGGGCAGCACTCCTTGCGTGTGGGGCTCCCCTACACGGGGGACACCCTGGCGTGGCATGGCACTCCTTCCGCGCATCAGTCCTGCACATGGCCAGCTCCACGCGGGTCAAGGAGGCCTGGGGTTTGAACTGCGAACCTCCCATGTGGTAGGCGGACGCCCTAACCACTGGACCAAGTCCACCGCCAGAACGTGGTTTTGATGTGGATCTTTTCGTGGATTACAAACCTCTGCTAGGTGACCTGCTGGGAAGACAGGTGCGCGTGTGTGCACACGTGTGTGTGTTCAAATACAAGTTTATATTAAACGGTGGCTTCACCAGAGCTCTAGACCCTACACATTCTAGGAAAATCAAAGGATTTAGAGCCAAAGTAACCAACGGGTTCACCCAATTGAATACAGTCTCTTATGCCTGAGAAAGTTGAAGCTTAAGGTGGGACTTGTCCAAGGTCACACAGCTAGTAGCAGAGCAGGACTTGATTCTTGACTTCCTGCTTTCTAAACCCAGAGTTTCCTTGCTATATATTATGTCATTCTCCCATCTCCAACTTTAAAATAATAATTAAAAAAAACTCTTTTGGCAATAAGTAATATTGCACATGATACAGAAACCAAAAAGTCCTTACTGCCATGCCACTATCTCCCAATTATGTAATTCCCTTTTTTAGAGGAAGTCTTTGTTACCTATTGTTTCAGAAGAAGCCGATGTATCCATCAGCAAGTGTGTGTGTGCACACGTTTACATGTGTGTGTATATTCTCGCCCCCCCTCCTTATTGTACTATGCACGTGCATCGTGCTTTATTATATTTTTTAAAGATTTATTTATCTCCCCCACCCCGCCCTTCATTGTCTGCTCTCTGTGTCCATTCACTTTGTGTTCTTCTGTGTCTGCTTGTCTTCTCTTTAGGTGGCACCAGGAATCAATCCTGGACCTTCTGGAGTGGGAGAGGTGCTCAATTTCTTGTGCCACCTCAGCTCCCTGGTCTGCTCTCTCTCTCTTTTTTTTTTAAATAGATACTTTTTTTTTTAAGATTTATTTTTATTTATTTAATTCCCCTCCCCTCCCCCGGTTGTCTGTTTTCTGTGTCTTTTTGCTGCGTCTTGTTTCTTTGTCCGCTTCTGTTGTCGTCAGCAGCACGGGAAGTGTGGGCGGCGCCATTCCTGGGCAGGCTGCACTTTCTTTTCGCGCTGGGCAGCTCTCCTTATGGGGCGCACTCCTTGCACGTGGGGCTCCCCTTCGCGGGGACGCCCCTGTGTGGCAGGGCACTCCTTGTGCGCATCAGCACTGCACGTGGGCCAGCTCCACATGGGTCAAGGAGGCCCGGGGTTTGAACCGTGGGCCTCCCATGTGGTAGATGGACGCCCTAACCACTGGGCCAAAGTCCGTTTTCCTGCTATCTCTTATTATCTCTCCTCTGTGTCTCTTTTTGTCGTAAAATCTTGCTGTGCCAACTCTCTGCTCGGGCCAGCTTGCCAGGCAGGCCAGTACTCCTGCACAGACCAGCTCTCCATGTGGTAGCCGGCTTGCTGCACAGGTCAGCTCTCCAAATGGGAGCCAGCTTGCCACACAGGCCAGCTTGCCTTCACCAGGAGGCCCTGGGAATCGAACCCTGGACCTCCTCTGTGGTAGACAGGAGCCCAATCACTTGAGCAACATCTGCTTCCCCATCTTGCTTTCTTTCGCACTATATTTTGGTCATCATTCCATATCAGTGCAGAAAGAACTTCTTTAATCCCCATTTATAGCTGTATAGTATTCCATTATATGACCCAACCAGAATTTAATCTGTCTTCCACAGATGTTCAGTTGTTTCAGATTTTTGGAATTATGGAGAGAGCTGCAGTGACTAGTTTTATGCACACCTCATTTGGCACATCTGAGGGTATAACTGTGGGACAATTCCTAAGAGTGGCATTGCTTGGTTTCCAAAATGTGTGTGTTTGGAATTTCCATAGGTATTTACCCAATTCCCCTCACTAGTGGTTGTTTCTTTATACCGTTTGGTTTGGATGTTAGCATCTTTCTACCAATGGTTTAAGCATTTCACATAGACTTTTCTGCGTTCAGTTATTTGTTCAGCTCACCAACAAATACTTTTTGTGGCCTGCTTTGTGGCAGGCCTGTTCCCAGGGGCTGGAAATACGGTGTGGAGAGAGTCCTCCTAGAATTTACTGTCAGTGGGGGTGGAGCTGGAGGTTGGGGAAGAGAGAGATGATAAAGAAGACACATATGCAGGGAGCAGGAACCCTCGTCAGGGAGGTCAGGGAAGCTTCGGAACATGTGGCATTTTAGTCGGGCCTGTGGGGTTGAGTGACTTCAGGTATGTGGGGATGGGGGGGGGGGGAGGAGCCGTCGAGGCAGGGGAAACAGCCAGCACCAGGTCTTAAGCAGGGGGGAGCTGGGCACTTTCTTTTTTTTTCCCCAAAGATTTATTTTATTTATTCTCCCCCCCTCCCCCATTGTCTTGCTCTCTGTGTCCATTCACTGTTTGTTCTTCTGTGTCCACTTGCATTCTTGTCACGCGGCACTGGGAATCTGTGTCTCTTTTTGTTGCATCATCTTGCTGTGTCAGCTCTCCATGTGTGCAGCACCACTCCTGGGCAGGCTGCACTTTTGTGGCTCTCCTTGCAGGGCGCACTCCTTGTGCGTGGGGGCACCCCTATGCGGGGGACACCCCTGCGTGGCACAGCACTCCTTGTGAGCAGCAGCACTGTGTGTGGGCCAGCTCACCACACACAGGGTTCCGAACTGTGGACCTCCTACATGGCAGGCGAACGCTCTATCCGTTGAGCCGCATCCGCTTCCCGGGCACTTTCTAAGAACAGAAAGAAGGCCAGTTTGGCTGGAGTCCAGAGAGAGGGGTGAGGCTGGGGAGCAGGCCTGGCCTGGCCGGGCAGCTCTGGCCAAGGCCATTTATCTTCATCCTAAGAGTTATGGGAAGCCGTCTTTGGGCTTTCAGCCTGGGGGGGGGGGGGGAGAGGGGAGAATTGGGGGCATCATCTGGACCTTACGCGATCAGCTCAGCTAAAGCAGGTAGCCCTTTCTCAGGATGGCCCAAAGTGGGCTCCAAGGAGGTGGAGGACTGCCTGCTTGGCCACCCAGCTCCCCAAGTCTGGAGCCAATTGCACAATTTCAAGAAGAGGCCCCAGTTCTGGCTGTCAGGCCCTTGAACACGATTCTTTCCCTGGCTTTTTCATTCATCCAGTCACTCACACACACCATTTACGGAGTGCCTGTGAGTGCGAGGTGCTTGGCAAACGGTCCTGGGCTAGAGCAGACGTGGTTCCCGCCTGCTAGGGTTGAGTCTAGTGCAGGGGGTCTATAAAGGGCCAGACAGTAAATATTTGAGGCTTTGTGGACCACACAGTCCCTGTTGCAACTGCTCAACTCTGTGGCTGTAGCACAAAAGCAGCCACAGGCCGTGTGAAAACAAATGGACATGGCTGTGTGCCAATAAAACTTTATTTACAAAAACAGGTTGTGGGCCAGATTTGGTCCTTGGGCCATAGTTTGCTGACCCTGGGTCTAGGGGGGTGAGATTCCCTAGACAGGTAAACAGCTGATGTCATGTCAGCTATAACTGGTGCAGGGAGAAAAAGATGGGCAAAGAAAAGGGGGGGAGAGTGATGCGCCCTGGGGGTGCAGGCACCCTTTTGATGGGCCAGTCTAACAAGGCTAAGCAGAGGCAGGAAGAAGGGGACCCGCAGTGTGACGGTCCTGGGGTGGGGGTGGGGTGAAGCTTCCAGGCGGAGGGAGCAGCCCACTGGGTGTCGTGGGGGTGGGGCTGAGTGAGCCTGGGGAAGGCAGGGAGGGGTGGCGGGGACCCAGGCCAGGGCCAGGGGCGAAGATCCGAGGTCCCACTTAAAGAATCCTGGGGAGCCTTTAAACTGGGGTTTGCCAATGAACATTTCAAAAGGGGTGAGGGTGAAAACAGTGTGACCAGGGAGGAGGCGATGGGGGCTGGGCCAGGGTGGTTGTAGGGGCCGTGCCGGGGGCAGGAGAAGAATCGGTTTATGCTTTGATGGTTGAGCAGTCAAGATTTGCTGATGAATTGGGTGTGAGGTGTGATTGGCAGAGAGGAGTCCAGGCTGCCCAGAGAGGCTGACAGAGAGGGCGGAGGGGCCTCTGCCCCGATGTGGGAAACCGGGAAGGAAAGAGGGTTGGGCAGCGGTGGGAACAAAGAGTCAGTTCCCCCACTAATTCCGCAGGAAGTTCCCAGGCAGCCCTGAGTGCCTGGACCTGTGCAGGATCCAGGGAGGGAAAGAGATGATCGAGACGGGGTGTGGGCCCAGGAGGCAAGCCCGACCTGCTTGAGAAGACAAGAAAGACACGGGCTTGAGACTTGAACTGAAAGTGAGGGGAGGGAGGCAGCACCCTTCGGCAGGTGATGTAAGGCGATTTATTTAAACAGCATGCTCCAGCTGTGGGTCCTTTTGAAGTGGTGGTGGAAGCCCGAAGTACACAGTCACCATTAAAAAAAATCAGTCATTGTGTATCCATGGGTTTTTATAGTTTGGGAAACTCTATAGCTACAGCCATGCCTTGCGGGGGCCTGCAAGAGTTCTAATCATGCTGCATTTTGGGGTGAATCCCTTCTCCTCCCTGGGCTTCGTTTCTCATCTGGAAAATGACTCAAGAGGAGGCTTGAGTCAGGAGTCCTGGTTCTGAATGAAGCCACTTATCCTTGGGCATGAATATCGGGATTTGAACCCAGAGCCCAAGCGTCTGCCTCTACATCCTGCCGCCAATGTAAATGACTAGATTGGCCTGTAAAATGTAAAATGACTAGATTGGCCAAGATCAGTGTTTTTCAAACTTGGGGGCACGACCCACTGGTAGGATAGAAACCTGTCTAAGGCAGGGGTTCTTAACCAGGGATCCACGGACCCCCCAGGGGGTACATGGAAAAATTTCAGCGGGTTCATGAGTTTGAATTGAAAAAAATCAACTTATTATCTTTATTTTCTCTGACCTCTAACTGACACCTAGCATTTCCTTCACTTATGAATGTATACAGTAAATAAATTACAGTAGCATTCATTTCTTCTGACTGGCAAAGGGGTCCGTGGAACAAAAAAGGTTAAGAACCCCCGGTCTAAGGGGCTGTGGCGAGCATTTGAACAGAAGGGCAGATGAGGGTGTGTCCTCATAGGAGGGTAAGTACTGCGCTGTGAAGTTTTTGTTTCAGTTGCGGGTGTATGTGATGGTGTGAACTGGGTTGTGGGAAAAAAAAATGTGTTTCTTCTAGGGTTGTGTTTAAAAAAGTTTGGAAGTCCTTAGCCCCCCACATCTCCCAGGCTCTCCAGGTGCACCTGCAACAAAACCCCTCTGCTCTTCTCTCTCTCTTTAAGGGACCTGGGACAAAATGGCCTCACTTTCCTTCCGGAGAGGGATGGAGATTGTAGCTTGGGGTTTGGTGTGGTGGGATTAAAAAAACGAAAAACCCTAAAACAAAACCCAGCCCTTGACTGCTCTGCATTGGACGTTCTGTTTTAGAGGCTTAAAAAGACCCCTCCTTCCCCCCTTCTCTTTCCAGAAGAGCCGAATGCACATAAGGCCGTCAGCCCACCCTCTGGAATTGCGTACCCCGATGTTGTCCTGGACTATGGCCTCAAGTCATACAGCCCCCACCCCAGTATCTCTGGCGAGCCCTCGGGCCGATTCGGAGAGCCGGATCGGGCAGGGCCCCAGAACTTTCTGAGCCCGGCCAAGGCAGTGGGGGCCTCGGGCCTGAGCCCTCGGATCGAGATCACTCCATCCCACGAACTGATGCAGGCAGGGGGGCCCCTCCACGTCAGAGACGCTGGCCTTCTGGTCGAGCAGCTGCCGGTGCAGGGGGCGGCGGCCGGCCCGAGGTTCACCCTGCCCGTGCCCGGCTTCGAGGGCTACCGCGAGCCGCTTTGCTTGAGCCCCGCTAGCAGCGGCTCCTCTGCCAGCTTCATTTCCGACACCTTCTCCCCCTACACCTCGCCCTGCGTCTCGCCAAATGACGGCGGGCCCGACGACCTGTGCCCCCAGTTTCAAAACATCCCTGCTCATTATTCCCCCAGAACCTCGCCAATAATGTCACCTCGAAGCAGCCTCGCCGAGGACACCCGTCTGGGCCGCCACTCGCCCGTGCCCCGTCCAGCCTCCCGCTCCTCATCGCCTGGTGCCAAGCGGAGGCATTCGTGCGCCGCCGAGGCCTTGGTTGCCCCGCTGCCCGGAGCCTCACCCCAGCGCTCCCGGAGCCCCTCGCCCCAGCCCTCGCCTCTCGTGGTCCCCCGGGACGACGGTGCCTCGGCCGGGTACCCGCCCACGGTGGGCTCCGCCGTCCTCATGGATGCCCTCAACAGCCTCGTCTCCCGACTCGCCTTGTGGGATCCCCCCCAAGATGTGGAAGACCAGCCCGGACCCGTCGCCCGTGGCCGCCGCCCCGCCCAAGGCCGGCCTGCCCCGCCACATCTACCCGGCCGTGGAGTTCCTGGCGCCCTGCGAGCAGGAGGAGCGGAGGAACTCGGCCCCCGAGTCCATCTTGCTGGTGCCGCCTGCCTGGCCCAAGCAGCTGGTGCCTGCCATTCCCATCTGCAGGTGAGTCGGGCTTTGAGAGGGATTCATGCCAGAGCTTAGTTTTCTTTTCCTCTTTTAAATTTTATTGTAAGGGTATCATTCATACATGAACATGCTTAAACCGGCATGTAGTAAAAGTTGAGCACTTCGCAAACCAACACGCATAACATTGTACGGGGCTCCCATACATCACCCACCAACACCACCTTGCGTTGTTGTGAAACATTTGTTACAAACCATGAAAGAATATTGTCAAAATTTTACTACTAACTATGGTCCATATCTTACATTTAGTGTATTTTTCCCTCCAACTCACCCTATTACTAGTTTTTAAAAGATGTTTTTATTACAGAAGTTGTGAACTTCTAAAACAATCATGCACTTGTGCAGATTTCCCATACAGT
Source organism: Dasypus novemcinctus (assembly GCF_030445035.2). Classification (NCBI taxonomy): domain Eukaryota; kingdom Metazoa; phylum Chordata; class Mammalia; order Cingulata; family Dasypodidae; genus Dasypus; species Dasypus novemcinctus. The sequence continues at coordinate 55,323,455 of NC_080696.1, read as the reverse complement.
ACCCCTCTGTCAACACACCACACTGTAGTGGAACATTCGTTACAGGTTATGAGATTCCCATAGTTTAGTTTTAAGGAAAGGGTTCCTGGTATGGACATGGGGTTTTAGAGGCAGGTGGACGGGAGGTAAATCCCAGTTCTGCCACTGAAGCCGCAGTTTCCTAATAAGTGTACCTGACTCATCAGGTGGTGATTATGAGGATGCACTCAGGCGGTACATATGATTGCTTGTATGGCACCTGGATGATTCATTCATTCATTCATTCATTCATTCATTCACTCAACTGTACTTATTAAGCACCTACTGTGGACCATGTAATATTACAGGTGCTGGGGATACAGCAGTGAACAAAGTAGGCAAAAAATCTCTTCCTTCATGGAGCCTGCATTCAGTGAGCACAGAGCAGCCCTAATACATGCAATCTACTTTTTGATTATAAGAGGAGTTGGTGTTTATTGGTACCTACTGTGTGCCTCAGCACTGTACTTGGTGATATGGAGACCCTAAAAAAATAAAATGTGGGAGGCATTATCCTTGAGGAACTAAAAATCATGGCACGCTGCAGAGGTGCATGTGGATAGCATCATGCAGTTCATCTTTGGGGTCTCTCAGGACTGGCTCTGAGTCTGGGCTTTGTCACTCTTGGATGTGTGATCACGGGTATCTTTTGTGCATCTCTGGTGCCAAATTCTGATACTGTTCCCACGGTAGACATGGCTAATCAATTAAAACTCTCTTTCTCACTGAATACCTTTCTGATGCTGTGCCCAGTGCAGACATTGCTAATCAATCAAGATCTCTTTTCTCACTGAGCACCTTTCTGATGCCATGCTCAGAGCAGACATTGTAAGTTATCAGGACACTCTTTCTTACTGAGCACCATTTGGGACCTTGGTTCAAAGTCTGTAAGATGAGGTTGATAATAGCACCTACCTCGTGGTGTTGTTGCAAGGGTTAGCTGAGATGATAAATGCTAAGTGCTTGGCACAGGGCCTGTATATTGATGTGTGGGAAGTGCTTCCTCTTTGACAAATTGTCTTTAGACTAATGATAATAGTAAGCACCAGTGTTTCAGGTTGCTTGCTATTTGCCAGGGATAATTCTAGCTACTCTATATGTACTATTTCATTCAATTCTTACATAAACCCAGTTTGGTAAGTATTATTATTTATCTTTATTTTGATAAGAATGAAGTCAAGGCCCACAAATGCTAAGAGCAGGTATTATCCTATCCATTTTAGATGGAGAATCTGAGGCCTTATGTACTAAATGCTTTTCCAGTGGTTTTCAAACTGCTTTAGCTTTTAGCCAGTGTAAGCCTCCACAATAAAAGTGTTGTGTTAAAGACTAAAATATTGAGTTGGATAACATACTGAGATATTTCAATAAAATATTGAAGACTAAAATTGATCAAGATCAAGCTGTTCTGACTGATGTGGGGTTGAAGGAGGCCCTGACAGTGAGCCTTTCTCTCCTTCACACCAGACTGAAGTGGATAGTAGAGAGGGCCAGTCTGGCATTTCCTCTAAAGCAAGTTCTGAGAACACCAGTGCTACAATGGGTTAGTCAATGTTATTAAAAAAAGGAATTTCTAAGATGTGGAGGCGTTTTCGGGACGTGGAGTTGTCCTGGATAGTGCTTCACGGACAATTACGGGACACTGTAGATCCCCCCAGGGCCCACTGGATGGAACGTGAGAGAGTCTGGGCTATGATGTGGACCATTGACTATGGGGTGCAGTGATGCTCAGAGATGAACTTACCAGGTGCAATGGATGTATCAAGATGATGGGAGAGAGTGTTGCTGTGGGGGGAGTGGGGGGGCGGGGGCGGTGGGGTTGAATGGGACCTCATATATTTTTTTTAATGTAATTAAAAAAAAAAATAAAAAAAAAATAATAAAATGAAAAAAAAAAAAAGGAATTTCTAGGTTAAACAGAGCTAATAGATTCCTTTGTGCAGGCCTTCTCAGAGCATTTAATGTCCTAGTATTCTCTAGGCCACTCCTACTAGTGGACAAAATGTGCAGTGATTTCAAAGTTCATTTGGCCAGGGTATTCTAAGTTCAGTACCAAAGTGTCACAGATTCACCTTAGGAAATGCTGATTATGACTAATTCCTGGTACTGATTAAGAGCCTGTGCTCTGAGAAGTGAGGTGACTTACCCATCATTGCCCAGCTAGTTAATAACAAGCTGGAAACTAGAATCCAGGATTCCTGATTCTTTGTTCTTTCTGCTACAAATCAATCTCTACAACATGATTTTATTTAATGAGTGAGAGTGGGGAGGAACATTAATATAAAATATGATTATGATACATAATATTATTAACCTTATTGTTTAAACAGTCCTTCTTTTTCCATTTTCTGACTTGATATGAGAGGTTTGGCCAATCCATGCTGTCCAGTGCAGTATTTGCAAGCAATTTCTATAAGTTTGAGAGGATGGAGTATTCAGGGAAATCTTACGGTAGCATTTATCTCAGAGAGCTGGAAGTCAAATGCAGAATTTAGACTGGCTCCAATGGCTCCAGTGGTCCAGTTCTTAAGATTGTACTTCAGTTGCCAAAGACTTATTCCAGAACCAAAAAGAAAACTATAGATGACACTTAGAGATATCTCACTGAGTCTTCTACTCACTAATTTTTTTTACTACTTCAATACTAGAGGACTGAAGTGATTTTTTTATGAGTCTTATTTTATAAACATTGGTTTTGAAAATTTAAACTTCCATACATAATAAGAATATTAATGTATATGGCTCCTTAATCATGGACAGAAGCTAGACGACATCTTGGTATTCTAACTAAGGCAGAAATAAAAGCACTTTGGATACACTAAGATTACAACGATGGCTGTAGAACTTCTTTGGAACAGGGGCTTTGGGAAGCAATATGGCTGGGAAGAAGGGATAGGGATTTGCTTGTGTAGTGAGGATAGTATTTTAACTCGGTCTGGATGTTTAAGTTGGGCTGTGGCACTTAACGGAGCTTATGGGGGTGTTCCCCTCAACCCTCCTGTTGGTGCTGCTATGATAGAGGAATGAATTGGTTTCATTGCAAGTCTTTAATGGAGATCAGTTGATAATGTCAGCCTCTAGCAGCTCAGGGCATAGTGGGAAAACATACGCTGATTGGATTAATCTCTGCCCTTTGTGCAAGATCAGGTCACAGTGGCACAAATCCATGCATTTGCCATGTCAAAGCTACTTTGAATATACAGGGCTTCTTTGAAATAAGACTGCTCATTTATTTATTTATTCAACCATCTACCCTTCCTTTCAGTGAATATTTACTGAGTACCTACTGAATGTCAGGCCTGGTTCTAGAGGCATTCCATGAGTGGAATATTTTCTGGGACCTATTTTGACTAAAATAGTAAATTAAGAGGCAGTGTGGGCATGTAGAGGGAGCTTGGACTGGCAGTCAAAAAGACATGAGTTGAAGCCTTTGCTATGTCTTGGGAAAATGTCATTACATTCTCTGAGGCTCAGAATGAAAGCTCTAGACAGCTCTTCAAGACCTCAGTCAAGTCTTAATTACCGTAATTCTAACAACATATCAGGTACCTGATGTGTATGTTGAAACTCTGTAAGAAAGTGAAACTTACCACATGCCCTCAAAGAGCTTATGACTTCAGATATGAAGACGCAGGTCCCTAATGTCATAACTAAGCTAGGTAATCTACAGGAAAAACTAGTTATTTGAAATATGTAATACATTACAGGAAAATTATAGTTATACTGGGCACTTATTATGCTTAGCACTTTATATGATCTCAGTATCCCCATTTTATAGTTGGGGAAACTAATGCTTAGGGAGGTAGAGGCATTTGCTCAAAGTTACACAGCTAAGTTAGTGGCGGAACTGGGACTTAAACTTGGAATGTAACTCCAGTCATGCTCTTGCCCTTTGCTTTTTTAATAGTAGGGATCTGAGTGGTTGGGCTTGTCAATACCAAAGCCAGATACCTCCCTGTGGATAGATGCTCTGTACTTGACTCTAAAAGTAATAACTGTGATTGGAAATGGCCTTTCCTCAAAATGTACATTGAGATCATCTGCCAAAAACAAGAAGAGCTGAAAAAACCTTCAGATGCCATCTGGCCCATTTCATGCATTTATAGGAAGCTGAGGGTAAGAGAGTGACGGTTGCTTGCTTAAAGCCACCCAGCAAGTTAGTGACACATATGGGACCTCTGACCCACTACAGTAGTCCTTCTTCCACGTTCACTCCTCTGGAAAAGGAAAGAATTCTAGTTAGGCAGTGTTTTTGAGAGGTGGAAGGTGACTACTCTTCAAAATTCCCAGAGAAAAAGAAATTTTAACAGTTAGAAACATGACAAATCTAAAATATATTGAAATTAGTTTCATAAATTAAGATAACAGTCACATTGTCTTCATCAAGATGGAAGAGAATGCAAAGGAGAATGATGAGTTCTATCTTGTAAAGAGTCTTTACCCATTGTACTTGAGAAATCGCATCTCCCCTACACCCAGAATTTTATTCACATGCCCATTGGACATGATTTTTAGAAGAGGGGCCATTTACGTTTATTGTACAGGTTCATATGACAATTCTGTTCCTCCTTCAGCATCCCAGTGACTGCATCTCTCCCCCCACTTGAGTGGCCACTGACCAGCCAGTCAGGCTCCTATGAGCTGCGGATCGAGGTGCAGCCCAAGCCACATCACCGGGCCCACTATGAGACAGAAGGTAGCCGAGGTGCTGTCAAAGCTCCAACTGGTGGCCACCCTGTGGTCCAGGTATGAATTTGAATTCTTTTCCTTCTTTGTCCTTTGTTTGTCACTGGGTGATCCATTTCTGTTAAGGTGCTACCTGTTGCTTATTAGGCTGAGATATGTATCATAGCCTCCTACTCTTCTGAGGGATGGGAAATTTGAGGTGGAATTATTATCTGAAACTAATCCAGGTACTCAGAAGACAAAGAAAGTCTTCTTGAGCGGCATAGAGGTAGAAATGATAATTCACTTTCAAGGTACTTCTTCCTTTCTCTTTCTGATTGGGAAACTGCTAGAGTTTTGCAGAAATTTGTATGTTGACAAGTTTCTGCATCAGCATCATATGTTCAAGTTTTAGATGAGAGTCGACTGAAGAAAAACAACATACTCTTGTAAAATACAGAAAAGTAGGAAAAATTAAAAGTGCATGTAAGCAAACTACCTAAAATAACCTCTATTAACATTTTGATATGTTTCCTTTTGCCTTTTTTTTCTATTCACAATCATGGCAAGCTCTATTATTATGTATTTATATACTTGATGTTATAGTGAAGATGTTATATACTCGGATTTTTTTTTTTTTACCTAACAATATGCCATGATCATTTCTTCCTGTTTTTTCTTAACCAAATATCTCTTATGTCTTTGGCTTTTGATTTAACCTCAGATTGTTTTTCTCAAAATGACTAGAGAAATATGCTTTTTTCCTCCAAAATAATTAGAGTTGAAATATTATTCTTAATTATAGAGTCTGGCTAATGAAGAACCACTGGCTGATACCCACCAATGAGCTCAATTAACTAGAACCTTCTATTTAAATTAATATAAAATTTTTTTTTGCATTTGCCTTAAAATAGAAGTATCCCATGATAAGACTCTGGTTCTTAATTCACAGTATGCTTCAGAACCCTCTAGAGTGTTTGTTAAAAATGAAGATTTGTGAGCATTCAGTGAAACTACTTGATTAGAAACTACTGGGGTGGAACCTAGACAAATACACTTCAAAACAAAACCCCAAATACTCCATAGTTGATTTTGGAATGCACTCCTGGTTAAAGACTTCTGTGATCATATTAGGAACTTATAAATCCTACAGGTTGCTTTTCCTAACTCTGTTGTCTCTGCCATCTAAGGACCTGCTTTTATTGGCTGCTTTTTTTTGGGACCATAATTCACATTTTCCAGTTTCATTACATGTCTAGTAATTGTTGATTGAATATTGACATTGTGGATGATAATGTATATTGGATACTATAGAGACTCTAGCTTTTTATCTTCCTCTAAAGATAGTTCATTTAAACTTGTATAGGCTTGAATTTATACCTCATTAGAGTCAATCTGTAGAAAGGCCAAGGTGTTTCCCCTGCCCTTCTTCCTTGATGGAGCTTAGCCTTCAGTCACTCTCCCCTGTGGATCTATCGAGGCTTGGTATTAGGCTTTGTCAGGGAGGGTCGAGATTAGCCCTTATTCTAAGTCATGGCCCTAAGTCCTAAAGCATATCTTTTTTGGATGCCTGGTGGGGAGGTCTTGCCACTCTGACTGGGTCAGAACTCTAACATCCCACTGTGCATATGGGAAAATTGTCCCCAGCAGAGAGCTGGGTGACCATGGGATCACCTCATATGTTTCCTTTCTCTCTGGAGCCACAGTCTTGTACCACCTGTTGTCTAATACCTGGAAGCAGTTGCCCTGTGTATGCTTGTTGTTTTATAGTTGTTTACAGTGGGAGAGATAGCCTAGTACCAGTTTCCTTGTCACTGTCTAGAACTTGCTTTGTGGACAGAAAAAAAATGTCTCAAAAAAAAAAAAATGTCTCCATATCATTAGTAATCTAGACTGAGCTCTTTTAGAAAGGGAACTTGCTGGCTTTCAGGTTGCTACTTTGTGTTTTTGAGTCAAAGCTTTGAGGAATAGGATAGAGAGAAACTCACTGACAGCAGATTAGAAAAAGGGAAGCAAGTGAGGAGGCAGGAGATTCAACTCAAGGAGAACCTGGACTTGGGAAGCTGGGTCCAAGATTTCTTTGCTCACTGAAGAAGTAGATGTATTCAGCAAGTATTTGATAAGCGCCTACTTTATTCCATTTACTATGGTTGGTGCTAAAATATAATGAAGAATAAAAAAGGACTCTTTCTTCATGGAGCTTGTGGTCTAGTGGGGAGAGAGACATTAATTAAATTACTCTGCAAATGATAAAACTACGAGATATGGCAAGTGCAATGAAGCAGGGCATTGGGTTCTGGGCGTGTAAAATGGAGGCGCCTGTGTAGATAAGGAAGCACACTGGTTAAGGTCTCCCTGGGAGAGAGACTGGGGCTGAGAACTGGAGGATGCACAACCACATGTACAAATGCCTTGAGGCACACACAAGCAGGCCCCGGCAGGGAACTTTAAGAAGGAGACCAGTGGGATTGGAGTGTGACGGGCCAGAGGGAGAGACGGGAGAGGTAGGAAAGGGCCATAGCACGCAGGACCTGGGAAGCCATGTGGGAAAGTTTGGTTTTTCTTCTGAAGATGGGAAAAACCACCAAAGGGTTATAAGCAAGGAAAAAACAATCTGACACTGATTTCTTGATGGAGGGCAGATTTGAGGGGACAGGAGAGAGGTCAAGGAGAGCAGTTAGGAGGCTGTTTCCATGTCTCTCTCCATTTAGTATAGAATCTTCATTCGTGGATCATTCAACAAATATTTATTGGATTCCTCATATGTACCAGGCATGGTCCAGGTTCTGGGGTGTGCCATGAATAAAACAACCCAAAATCCTTGCCCCATATAGCTGACATTTTAGCAAGATGATGATGATATCGTTAACACTCATTGAGCATCTAGTGCATGCCTGACCGTGTTCCCTGACCTGCGCCCATCCATGTGCTAACACATCCAGTCCTCCCAAGAGTCCGATGATGAGGTAGGTTACAATTAGCTGAGAGGTCAAGGAACTTGCTCAAGGTCATAGCTAAGAAGCGGTGGACCAGGGATGTGGACCCAGATAGTTGGTGCTCCTCACTGTTCAGATTCCCTGACCTTCCCCATGTCTTAACAAATCACTGGTGCAGAGAAGGCCTGGTGGAAAAACACCACAGTGCTCAGGCCAACACCCTCTTACCCCAACTTTAGAAGCGTCCCCAATTCTAGCACCCATCCCTAGCTAATTGGAGCCCAAACATTCATTCTTGGGGAGATTCTAATTGGCCCTGGTTGGCGAGGGGGCTGCTGCTGGTCAGGTTAGCTGTGGTCAGGGAGGTTGTGCCATGTGCAGCACAGACTCAGCTCACTCCATTCAGCAGGGGCTGGTGCCATGGAAAGTTCTAGAAATGGAACCATCTGGATGCACAGTCCAAAAGACGCCTGTTATACTGCACCAGAATTTGTTGCCCATCCTTCTGCCTGTCACTTTGAAAGCCTAATATATAGTCTGGAGATTTATAGGCATATTCTCAAAAGACACAACATGGAGTGTTGTTTTATCTTCAAATAGATTGTGTTCTCTTTAAAATGAAATGTGGGGAGCGGGTGTAGCTCAGTTCGTTGAGTGCCTGCTTCCTATGTACGAGGTCCTGGGTTCAATCCCCAGTGCTTCCTGAAAAAAGAAAAAGTATTCATCTCTCATTTTTAGCATAGGAAATCAGTTTTTAAAAAATTTCTTTGACAAATGAAGAAAAGAGGGAACTTTCAGATGGTTACTGCTTTTAACCTTTAGTGGGTGTGAAACCCCTTTGGAAATCTGGAGAGTTGCCCTATTTGGGCCAGGAAGAGCAGCAGAGCCCTGTTTTGTACCTTGCTTCTGTGCTTCTGCTAGTTTCTCCCTATCTCTGGTTTGCTCTATCTCTACATCTGTTTCTATTTCTTTTCCCCTCTCAATTATTTGGTCCACACCCTTTTCTTTTTCATTTGCTTCACTGTAGAACTGCAAATATTTTTGCATGCCTAGTGGCTTTATGTTGCTTCTTTAAATAAAAATCAAGTGAAAAAAATCAAATGAGTACCATTTAGCTCTCTCTTCTTAAATATAAAATAAAAAAAAAATCTTAAACATATGTCATGCTTTCCTGCCTTTTTTCCCCCCTTGAACATCAGTTGGTCTTGGAAGAGACTTTCCTCCAACCCTTAAGTACTTTTTCACATCTCATGACTTGGTTAATGTTTTGTTGAAAACCCACTGTGTGCCAGGTACTGTGCTACGCACCAGTGGTAGGATGATGGGCAAGACAAGTGTGGTTCTTGCCCTGCTGGAGCTTAGGTGCCATTGGAGGTGGAAAGCAGAGCAGGAAAGTTTGGTGTGACAGTTGCTAAGGTGTGGGGGTGTCAGAGAAGCACTGGGAGCCCAGGCCAGGGTGCTCTGAAATGCCTTTCCAGCCTTATACCTGGGTTCTATGATAAGATATGATGGCTGATTAGGAGCTCATCCATTGGATTCACAACTTGGGGGTAACTGCTCTAACAAGACCAACCAGGCTAAGGGAAGTTACTTGGAAGATCTCCTGGAGAGACCGCTCTGAAAAGCTAACTTACAAGTTGAGACCTGGAGCAGGGGAGAAAGCCAGCACAGAGATGAATGATGTCCTTTCTCTCTTTTGGTGGTCATGGGGGATTGTTCCAGGCCTAGTGCACAGCCTGTGCAAAGGCCCTGAGGCAGGGAAGAACTTGGTGTGTTTGAGGAACTGTAGGAAGGCCAGTGTCACTAAAGTTTAGCTTACAGAGTGACAGAGTTGTCAGGACCAGGCAGGGCTGAGGTCGTAAGCCAAGGTAAGGAACCAGGGTTTTATTCCAGGACAATGGGAAGGAGTGATGGATTTTGAGTTGGAAAAGAACGTGGTTCTAATTTTGCATTTGAAGATCATTCAGGCTGCTCTCTGGAGAATGGATTAGAGATGATCAAGGGAGAAAGCAGGGAAATGAGCCTGGTAGGCTGTGGCAATGCTGGGTGGGGAAGGGGTAAGGGCAGTGGCAGGGCAGGAGGGGACAGAGGGGAATTCTTTGGTGTGCACTACAGAACTTGGCACTGACTTGGATGTGGAAGTGAAGGGGCAACAGAGTGGATGGTTCAATGGGTTGATGTTGGTGTCATGTGAGTGTTCAACTGGGAAACTCTTGGAGAAGAAGGAGCATTTTGGGGAAAGATCATGAGTTTAGTTTGGGACATGGAAGGGCAAAAGGCTTATTAGTTGTTCGAGCAAAGATGTCAGGTAGGACATTGGACCTATGCACCTGGAGCTCAGAAACAAAATCCTGGACTTGCTAACTCCACGGGACCATATGCTCAGTCACCCGATGGCTTAGCCAGCATCTACTTCTAGGGTTTTATTTCTTGCACCCTTCATACCAACCCACACCTCTCCAGAAGCAGTGGACTAAGGAACAAACCAAAGAAGAGATGGGAGAAACCAGGGTCACAGACTGACAAGCTTGTGGGGGCCAGGTAATTAAAGGAAATGGCTGAATTGGCCAAAGCGGAGAGGCGATAGGGAATGGTAGGGGCCAGGGCATGGCACAGCATGTGTCTTGTCTCAAGGAGGCAGCCACTAGTCATTGCCCGCTGGTTGTGTCATGTTGGAATATGTGCCCAGCTTTGCCAGGTTTTCAGTTTTTTCAAGATGGACTAGGAATAGGAATTTTTCATGGGAAATTTCTTGCTTTTAAGTTCTGGCCATTAATTTAAACTTTGGGTTAGATTTGGCTCAAGTCTACTGGGTCAGATCCTCTGGGGGTACCCCAAGGTTTATCAAATAGAAAGGGAGATGAGGGAGGGACGATATCGATATGATCTCCAAGGATTGCCCAGATAGGGAAAGGGCATCGTTAGCCGGCGGATCTGGGCCGTTTCTCCTATAAAGCTCTAAAAATCTCACTGAAATGGAGAGAATCTTAAGTTCATTCTGGAGAACCAGGGAATCTGAATTCACTGGCCACTTGATTCACCTCTGAAGAGCCACTGGCCTTTTGGCAGAATGCCACTACCATTTCCTCATTCTATTTCAGGACAGGGTGCCGTGGTCCTGGGGTGGACAAAACTTCCATTCAAAAGCAGCTGTGCAGGACCGGACTTTGGGTGTTTCCATAGCTCTTCAGCTTGTGGGATCTAATAATAGCCCCGCCGAGAGTGGCCTGGAAAAGGCCATTGTCATTTACCCCCTTCCCTGACTGCTTCCGGCCTTTAACTCTGCTCCTGGACACTTGTTCTGCTCCTTATCCCTCCTCATGCTGGTGCTTTCACAGAATGTTTTATTCCCTCTCGGGGATACTTTCACTCAGTTTGCTCAGAAAGCCTTCCTAGGGAAGTGGAAGTGCTCAGCTGATGGAGTGTCCATCTACCATATGGGAGGGTCCAGGGTTTGATCCCCAGGCCCTCCTGACCTGTGTGGAGCTGACCCATGCGCAGAGCTGCTGCGTGCAACGAGTGCCCTGCCACACAGGGGGACCCTCACGTGGAGGTGCCCCATGTGCAAGGAGTGCGCCCTGCAAGAAGAGCTGCCCCGCGTGAAAAAAGCGCAGCCTGCCCAGGAGTGGCGCTGCACACATGGAGCGCTGACACAGCAAGATGACATAACAAAAAAGAGAAGGAGTTTCCCATTGCCACCGAAGGTGCAAGAGAGCACAGAAGAACACACAGCGAGGTGACACAGAGAGCATACAAGGGGTGAAGGGGGAGGGGAGAGAAATAAATAAAATAAATCTTTATATTCAGAAAGCCTTCCTGTAAGCCAGCGAATCCAAAGAGGAGAGCGTGGCACCATAGACACACCTCCAAGGACAGCGCCCTTGATGCTTTCAAACAGATGTTCAGACATGTGGAAGAAACATGGGGAGTTCCTGTGGGAGAAATTCCTTACAGATGCAGAAACCAGGTCGCTGTTTCATCTCGGGGAGCAGTGAGGAGCTTTGCCGGGTGAAGAGGGGGCGCTGGGGTGCACCTGCCGAGCCCACCATCTCCTGAGGCAGAGGCCAGTCAGGTCTCCACGCTGTCGTCTCGTAAAACAGATTATGGGATAGTGATTTTCATCCTATTGAGTTCCAGCTTTGTACCATCTGTGACTCACTGTAAATTATGTCTACGAAGGGGAAGAAAGAAGCCAGCGGGGCTTTGTCTTTACTGGGCAAGGCTGGAATCGTGACGCGCAGCAGCGCTTCTTCAGCCACTGACCAGGCACGTTGGCTTCTATTTGACTAATAAAATTTTGTGCTCGATGAGATTCCACCTCCCCCACTACTTCTAAGACACGAAACAGGAAGTGAGTCTTGGGGATGCGAATTTGTCCTGATCAGAGTAGCTCTGTTTGTTCCTATGCAAGGGTTCAATCAGACCTACTGGAGAGGGAAAGGAAAAGAGGAATGAAACGCTGAGCAGGTGGTTCACGTGTCAATAAGGTTTGTTCTGAGATCATTGGGGGTTCATTGGTTCATTCATTCATTTATTCAGAACATTTACCGATCACCTACTCTAGGCCAGGTGCTGTTGCAGGCACTGGGAATCAGCAGTGAACAAAAACAGAAATTCCTGCTCCACCTGGAGCTGACTTCTGACTAGTGGGAGATAAGCAATCAATCTAATAAAGAGGAAAATTATAATAAAATGTTTGCTGGGAGGTGATCAGTTCTATGGGAAACAAACCCCAGGCCAAGGGGGCTGGGGAGTGCTGCTCTATTAGCTTTGAATAGAGCAGTCAGGACAGGACTTTCTGAGAAGGGGACAGCTGAGCAATGGAGGGAGTGGAGGGGGTGAAAGATGCAGGTGTTTGGGGAAGCGGGTTCCAGGCTGGGGCGACAGCCCGGGCGAGGAGCAGAGGGGGGCCTGGCTGGTAGAAGGAAGGATCCCGGGCAGAAGAGGAGGGGCGAAGGCCGAGAGAACGGGGTGGGAAGGTGGCAGACCTTGTACGCGAGCCAGGTGGGAGTCAGGAGGGACGGGATGGGACGCAGGTTTAGCAGGGTCCCTCTGGCGGCTCTGATGAGGGCAACTGTCCGGTGAGGGAGAAGAGTGGGGAGCGGCGAGGAGCTACTGGGATGGTCCGGGCGCGAGGCCGGAGGCTGGAAGGTGGAGCGGGGAAGGCGAGCAGTGGCGGGACTCTGGGACAGGCTGGCAGGAGTGGGAAAGGTGTGGGCCTGCCAACAGTCTGTGTGAGGTTGTAGGATTAAACGGCCAAGGAAGGCCTCTTCTGGAGGTGGTTGTACCCAGACTTTCCCGTTTTAAAGATGGGGAAACTGAGGCTCAAGAGAGGAAGGGGTGGGGTGGGGTACAGCAGAATGGGGTGTGCGGCTGCTTCCGGATTTGGAAGGATCTGTCCTCACCATCCGGGTCTCTCGAGTTATCACCACTGGTGAGAAGTTAAAAAGCTTTAAAAAGAGTGAGTCCAGACCCAGTGCACTGGGGGCCAGATGTGGCCCCAGCGGGTGACCTTATCTGAAGGCTGGAGCGGTCAGGGGACGTTTGTGAAGGACTCGGGGCCAGGGTTGGGCCTCCAGCGGTGACTGGGCAGGGAAGAGGAAAGGGCGGCCTGGCTGGGGGCTGGCACAGGTATGGGCAGGTGAGGGGGAGCAGGGCGAGGCCGGCACTGCACGGTAACTCGACTTCATAGCAAAGCGATCGGGGGTGAATTCATTTCGCATTGAAAGATAAACTGTCATGAATGAGCATCAGGAGAACATTTTCCCAAACATAGGCAAAAAACAGAAAGGACCAGAGTCTTGGAGAAACAAATGCTCCAAAAAGAGAGATTGTGTGAAACATGCAATACCCGCGTGTATATGAATTATCAATCTATACACATGTCCATATATAAAAGTATATATATACCCATACACGCATAAATAAATTATATACACATACATTCATAAGTGATATATATTTACATATACGTACCCGTGTGTATTTATATATAAATTAGTGTGTGACCCCTGTGTTTTTTATTCATTTATTTGTTTTATTTGTTATTTTCTTTTCCATTCTTTAGTAGGTATTCATTGTTTAAAAAATACAAAAAAGAAACTAAAAGTCACCCCTTGTCACCAAGACAGACCTATGGTTACTGTTTTGGCACATTTCCCTGCAGTCTTTTTTTCTGTGCCGGACACTTAAGCTTAGAGTATCCACTCCTTGCCCGCCTTAACATAATTGAGTCTATCAGGTTATTTTGATGACACCAGGAAAAAAAGTAGCATTTCCCAAGACCTGAGTGCGGCAGCGCATTGCTTCCAGAGCTTTCTGCGTGGTCATGGGGCTCTTCCTCCCAGGACTCCCCGGCAGTACTGGGGGCTTCAAGTGGTGGAGTAACTTGCCTGTGGTCACCTAGAAAGGGGCAGAGCTGGGAACTGAACACAGCTTCCTGGCTCCAGAGCCCACGTGTGGAACCGCTTGGGCCACAAAGAAGAAGTGGAAAACGGTGATGACACTGAGATAATTTTCCAGGTAGTTTCTGGGGGCTCTTACTGCTACTTAAGTGTTTTTGAAAAATCCAGGAGCTAACTCCAGTCTGGTGGTGCATCAAGTCCCACAGTTCCTGCTCTGTCTGTTTGCCCGCCCACGTGGCTGCCTCCGTGCCCTGTGTCTGGGCGCAGCAGCCAGCAGGGACCCTCCCAGTTGCCGGCAGAACAATGGCCGGCTTGTGGGGCAGGTGCCACTCGTGGGGCTGTGGGCTTCTGGGGGCTCCCCTGAGCTTGTCCAGGTGTGTGGGCCCAGAGCCAGGCCGCCCGGGCTGGAGTGCTGGAGCGCAGGGCCCGGGGAAGTCTGTGGCGGCCCCGGAGTTCTGAGACCTCAGCTCCCTCCTGGGAGGTCGGCTCCCAGATGCTAGCAGTGACCAGACCTGGCTTTCAGTCCCAGTTTGTTCTCACCATACTAGGGCTGTGACCTGAATTAAGGAACATCTGATGGCCCAGTGCCTCAGTTTCCCCAGTGGCAAATTGGAGTGAATGTTACTGCTCTTTCAGGATTTTTACAGGAATGACACTCAGTACAGTATCTAGTGCAGATTGCTTTGATTTCCTTTCAAAGTTAATCTTTTGAATAGGAAATGCATTCACAGGGTATAGAATTTAAAAGGCACAGGAGAACACAGGGCAAATCTCCATCCTATCTGTTCCCAGAGCACCACCTTCTCTCCCCGAGGCACCGTTGTTCTTGAGCATCAGTCCAGAGGTGGTCTCTGTTTGTTCTTATGTCTCCCTTGTCATTGCCACCGAAATCTTCATCATCATACTTGAAAAAGGTCTTGGCTCAATACCCAGTACATGGTAAATTTCCAATAAATGACCAAGGCAGGTAGCCTCCTTGCACTTAAAAAGGCACTGCATTTTGATTTTCTGAATAGGAACTGAAGCTTAATTGATCTTCTAGGCATCATTCATTTACAGAAAAGTCCTTAGGTTTCTGTTAAGTGAATTCCACTTTCCCTTTGACATTTATTATAATGTAAATACTGCTCTAGTGAATACAGTTTTTGAAACTTACATCAGGTATGCGTTTATTAAGTTTGGATTTACCTGACCCCTAGGCTCAGTTGCATAAAACAAACCATCCGCATGTGTTAACCTTGGCAAAGAAAAGTTTGTTATGAAAGGAACGTTTTATTACTACAACTTCCAAACACAACCACAAAGTTTTACAGTGAACACCCATAAACAAACCACCTAGATTCTACCAGTAACCGTTTACCACGTGCTTTATCACCTTTAGCCATCTAGCTGTCAGAGAAATGATGCAACTAAGCCTGCACAGTGGACAGGATCCGCGTGGCGTCACGGTTGAAATGCAGCAAAAAGTGTTGCATAGGGTTATGGGTGTTTCTCCTTTTATCTTTTATCTTTTCAATGAAAGTTGAGTGGGCTTCTACTGTGTACCATTTACCGCGTGCCAGTGTTCCTATTCAGAGTTTGCTCTAGGACCTGCATGGTGGGGTCACCTGGGAGCTTGTGAGAAACACAGGATCTCCAGCTCTACTGCAGCCTGCTGAGTCAATCTGCAGTTTACAAGATCCCCAGGAAATCCATAGGCACATTCAAGTTCGAGATGCACTATTATAAGACAGGGGTCATCAAACTACTGTCCACGGGCCTAATCTGACTTGCCACCTTTTTTTATAACTAAAGTTTTACTGGGGCACAGGCATGCCTAATTGCACTGCTGTGGCTGTTTTAGTGCAAAACAGCAAAGTTGAGTACTGGGGCAGTATGGCTCACAGAGCCTAAAGTATTAACTATCTGGTCTTTTGTAGAAAAAGTTTGCTGACCCCTGTGCTCAGAGATGGAGAGAGAACAGTGAACAGAACAGAGAAAACTCCCCGCTTTCTTGGGTGAATGATGCCCTGGAAGTTTGGGCATTCTGATGGAGCAGACAGCGAGCAGATAAATGGGCAATCCTTCTGGTGTTAAAAAGCAATAACAAGGAAAATAAGGCAGCAGGGGGGATGGAAGATGATTGTGAGGTGGAGGTGAGGGGAGGGAGTATTTTAGGGAAGGTCTTTCTAAAGATGTGACTTTGGACAGAACCTCTAGTCCAGTGAGGGTACAGTAAGCCGTGTTGCTATCTTGGTGGGGAGAGTCTTCTAGGAGAGGGAATAGCCAGTGCAAAAGCCCTGAGGCAGGAGCTTGCTTGGTGTCTTTGAAGAACAGCAAGGAGGAATGAATGAAAAGAGAGTAGTGGGACACCGTGTAAGGCAATCACGCGCTGGCATTGGGGCTTTGGATTTTATTTTGAGATGGGAAGCCACTGGATGGTTTTATTCAGAAGAATGACATGATCTGACTTATGTTTTAATCTAGAGGCCAGCAAACTATGATCTGTTGTCTGTTTTTGTAAAGAAAATCTTATTAGCACACAGCCACACCTGTTTGCCTCGTCTGTGGCTGCTTTTGTGCTGCCCTGGCAGTTGAGGAGCTTCCTTAGAGATGGTGTGGCCAGCAAGGCTGAAAATATTTACCCCCTGACCCTTTACAGGAAACGCTTGCTGGTCCTGATTTAATGGGATGGTTGTGTGGAGAAGAAGTTGAAAAGGGGCAAGGATGGGACCAGAGGAGCCAGGGGTGGGGTGGAGAATTACTGTCGTGATCCAAGTGGAGAGAAGATGTGGGCTTGGACCAGGCTGTGGCAGTGGAGACGAAGAGGATTGGTGAATGTCTGTAATTTTTCTTTGCTTTTCTGATTTTTTCCCCATGCTTTCTATATTGAGCATATGTTCTTTGTAATCAGGAGAATTACAAAAAAACAAAACATGTAATCGCAAATATGATAAATGACCTCTCTGAAGAGGTAGCATTCCTTTTGCCAAGAATCAAATAGCCCTTAAGCACCTCAGTTTACTCGCTGTTAAGACTTGTGTTTGTGGCTCTGTGTGTGTGTTGCGTGTGTTTGTGTACGTGTACACATGCATGTAGATGTTCCTCACTTGAATTTCTGCCCTCTTTCCAGAAGAAGGTTGGGGGGTACCGCCCCCCTTGAATGGGCCCTGTAGTGGATTGAATCATGCACCCCATTTTGGGCTGGTTCCTGGTCTTGGTTCACATTCCGGTGGGTGTGGATCCTCTAAATGGGGTCTCCTGAGGCTGATACTTTGGCTAAGGTGTGGCCCCAGGGAATGGGGGTGGGCTTTGATCTGGACATGACCTGTGCTGTGGCATTCCAGTGCCTTTTCTAAGACCATGGAATTTAGATAGAGGTCCCCAACTCACAGCTCAGGAAAACTCTTCCATGTCAGTGGGTACAGTTGTGCAGGTTGTGCCCTGCACAAGGACACTGCACCTGATGAGGGTGCCATTCATACCTGCATATTTATCTAGGCGGTGTTCTGACATGTGCCTGCAAAGTGTGCAGAGGAAGAGGTGTGTCTTTCTAATCTGCAGGAAAGTTCCGATGGACTTGCAATGGCCCTGGTGGTCTAATTCGTAAAAAGAAAAATGAACAAACCTGGCTGTGTAGTTCATTTCCATTAACTTCCTGGCCCCTTACAGCATTGGAGTTGATCTCCTCAGAGCAAGGAAAGCATCTCTGCTGGTCTAATTGACTTGCCTCCTCCATCCCCTCCGTCCCTGCAGATGGGGTCCCCATTGCCCTGTCCTTCCTGCCCCCTGACTGCCCAGACCGCCTGGGACAGGGGGGAGGTGTCGGGTGCCCTTTGGCTTCCACCTCTGCCCGGACCTTGCTGTGCAACCTCAGCCTCCACACATCTCCTTTCTGAGGCGTGGGAACCTTGGCTCTCAGACGAGAGGGCAGCGTTCTGTAAACACCCCCCAGCTCTCACCTCAGGAGACCCTGTGACTCAGATGAGTGGGTATCACCAAGTAAACGGGCCTCTGTTTAGTTTTCTTCTCTTTGAGGTGGGAGTTCCAGCTTCTCTTCAGCTTGGCCCACCATGGTTTCCTAGCTCCAGGGCTGATTCATTCAGCGCCTTGAGGCTGTTTCTTTAGAGTTGGGGAAAGATTACACTAGGAGGATACTTAGAATTGGTCTCGGTGAATGACTAGTGTGTCTGATTTACATTTCATTTTACTGGGGACTGTGGTTAGCATTTTACTGGGGGCTTCATCCATCACTTTACTGCGCATTTCCTATGTGTCAGACTTTTTACTAAGAAAAAGTTGTCCTATTCAGTCTTCACCATAAGTTCTGGATGAAGATATCTTCACTGGTTTTGCACATGACCAAATGGAGGCTCTGAAAGATGATGTGATTTATAAAGATCACAGCAACTAAGCTGGCTGTGACTCAGATTACTAAGAGCACAGGTTTTGAGTATTTTATTGAACATGAACAACACCCAGACAGTATCTAGCCACTAATTTGCATTATCGCTCATAATTCTGTGAATTACAAATAAGAGAACAGAGCCCCAAAGAAAAGCGTGGTGGGTCCAAGGCCATTTGGCCCTCGCCCTGTCTCTTCTCCACACGGGAGCCAGAGGAATCACATCGCGGTGTAAACTGGGCCCCGCCTCTGCTCTGCTCTGTAGCCCCCCAGGCCCCTTCGTGCACATGAGCACCTGCCATGCACGCAGGGCCCTTTGTCATCTGGTTCCTCCCACCTCTCCACTTCTCACTCACTCCACTCTTACCAGATTAGCCTCCATGCTCTTCCTCCAGCACTTCAAGTAGGCTCCTGCCTCACGACCTTTGCACTTGTTAGTAACTACTCCCAGATATCCACATGGCTCCCTTCTTTATTCAGGTTTCAACTCAAATGCTATCACCTTAAAGAAGCGTTTCCTCATTCTTGTATCAAAACAGCCATTTCTCCCCCTGCCATCTTCTGTCTACTTGTGTTATTTCATTGCCTGATATTCTTTTCCTTCTTTCCTCCCTCCCCTCACTCCTTACTCCCTTCCACTATCTCTACTTCCCTCACTCTTTCTTTGCCTCATCCATTTATCTATCCACCCACCCATCCTCCCACCCACCCACACATCTACCCACCCATCCATCCACCCAGGACCATCTCCCTACTTACCTGCCCAACCACCCACCCACCACCTTTCCATCCACTACCCACCACCCACTACCCACCTATCCACTCATCCACCCCTCTACCCATCTGTCCACCCACCACACACTATCCTTCCATCTCCCCACCATCCACTGCCCTCTCCACCCATCCACCACTCACTCTCCTACCCACTCACCTATGCACCTGTCCACCCACCCGCCCATCCTTCTACCCATCCGTGCTCCCACCACCACTCCCAAGTGCAGTGCCTCCCCTGAAGTAGGCACTAAACCGATGGCATGCCCGGCCGTCAAGTGGGTGCCAACCCTGCCCCTTAGAGGCATCAGTGTGCCCCGACGGGCCTCGGCCTCTTGGATGAATGGCGCCCCGGGAGTTTGGGCGACAGCTGTCCCGGCGCAGGCAGCATCTCAGAGGCTTTCTTGTGCTGGAGGAAATGGAGGAAGGAAGTGACAACAATTAAGAAGGACCAATTCAGTTCACTCGGATATGCCCAGGCTTTCTCTCCCCTCGTCCCTGGGACCATCGTGACCCTGGCTTGCCTGAGGCCACAGAAGTCGTGACTTGATGGAACAGGCACAAGTTAGTTTTATAATGATTAAAAAGGAGAAGAAAAAACCTTATTTTTCACTTTCCTTTTTTAATCAAGAAGTATGGCGTGGGTGTTCCCTTGTGGTTTTTCAGTCACAGAGACTCTTGTTTTCGAGCTCCGAGTTCCCCTGGGGGCTGCTGCTTTGCGTGTGTCTAACTTTAACCTTGAACTAATGCTTTTAGGGCTGGGCTGGGATCAGGGGTCCTGGGTCCATCTGTGAACAAGGCAGCAGGCTTGTTCATTGTCTCCACCGAGGCCCCCCGCCCCAGCTCGCACCCCATCTTCTTCCTGTTCCGGATCGCCCCATCCGCAGCCCAGGCCCGCCCCCTCCTCCCACAGCTCTCCTTCCCTCCCCGAGCAGGGGCAGGTGGGGAGGGGGCCAGCAGCTGACCCGTGAAGGCGGGAGCTGCCGCCCCGGGCTCCAGGCGAGGGCGCGGCGGGCGGAGGCGGAGTGAGCCTTGACCTGCCAGAGCACGGGCTCCTGGGCACGAGCTAAGACCAAGGTGGCTTCGTTCCAAGGCACGGGTTTGGGGAAGTCAATTGCCAGGTGGGAGGCAGACACAAGGAGTGGGGCCCTGCTGGGGCCTGGGTGCAGGCCAGCGCCCACCCGTCTGTGGGCCGGGGTGGGAGAGACAGTTCTCAACAGAGGTTTTTCTTTCCCTCTCAAAGCCCCAGCTGAGCTGCGTGGACTCTAAGTCCCCTTGGGGCCTTCTAGGAGAGATCTCAGAGGACAGGCTGAGCAGTGACGTTCGGTCAATCACCAAGTAGCTCCTGAGTGACTGCTCTGCGCCCTGGATACAGGGAGGAATGAGAGCTGGGTCCTGCCCTCAGGAAGCTCTCGGTCTGCTGGGAGAGAGGATACAGGAATGATCCGATTCCAGAGGAAAGTAGTTTAACTAAGGATAATAGCAAGGGGCCTGGAGCCAGGCGGCCTGGCTCTGTGGCTTACTAGCTGTGTGTCCTGAGGCAAGTTTCTTAACCTCTCTGTACCCGTGAGGTGGGATGCCTATAGTACCCAATCTTCTATGATGGGTGTGAGGTGATGGACATGAAGAGATGAAGAAGGTGGAGCCTGAAATAGGGGGCCTGGCGGGGTGCGTCCTGTAAATGTTGGTGAATCCTTTTTGTTTACTGAAGGAAGGGTGATAATAGAGAGACTGCCTCAGGGAATCCAGGGCAGCTCCCTGGAGGAGGTGACTTTTGGACAGGTCTTGGAGGATGAAGAGGAAGAAGGTTCCAGGCTTCAGGGAGGGAACACTGTGCTGAGCTCAAGGCCTGGTCTGCCCACAGGTGGGTTTGGGTGCCAGTGTGTACAAATCGGGAGATTTCTCTCTTAAAGTTGGGTTTCTGGCTGACGTTTAAAGTCAGAAGCCCTGGTGACATTGGGCCCACTTCCGGCAACGGGTGTTGGAAGCTGAGCCGCAGCCGCCCTCCCTTTGGGTTGAACCTGGGTGCCCCAAATCCCCAGAGTTCCGACGCAGCCTTGAAGAGCCTCTCCTTGGCTCTTCTGGGCATCTCTTTGGAACCTGTTTGGGGAAATGCGTAGAAACATAATAAGAAGCTCCAGATGGACCCCAAGCTCTCCCCAGCGCGTGCAGTCTGTGTCTCCCTTCTCTCCCCCTGCCTCCCCTCCTCACCTCGCTCTTGCTGGTTTCTTTCAGGAGCCCAAATGGCTTCCCATTCGTGCTTTATCCGAGCCCCCTGACCGGGGCTGGTTAGTGCTGCTGTGGGCTCCGCAGAGCAGGCGGGTGGGTCTGAGATGGAGCCCAGAGGGCAGGTGTAGGGCCCGCTCCTTACCTGTCCTGTGCACCACCCCACTCCCCGTCCTTCAGGCCCACCTGTGACCATCAGGTGGTGGGCTCCTGCCCTGGCCTCATGCTTTCCCTGGTGCCCAGCTTGCCCTTTGGCTGCATGGCCTCGGGGATGGCCTGTGACCAGCGGGAGGGTTGGCAGTGCCCTTGCCAAGCCTGTTTGAAATGACAAACCTAGTATAGAAAAGGAGCGTAAAAATACCAGGCTGCCTCCTCGGGGTACACTGCCGCTCGGCTGCCTCTGACGCCTGTACCAGAGCGTCCTCTGAGGTGCAAGGGGCCTGGCCTGGACTGGCAGAGGGTGCGTCTCGCCCTGACTCAGGGCGGTGGGTTTGGCTCCGCGGCCAGGACAAGGCTGTGAGTCTCTGGGAGACTTCCTAAATGATAGGACCCCTCGTCGTTCATTTGTTCTTTCAGGCATTTGTTCATTCGTTCACGGAAAGGCGATTTCCTGAATGAAGGAAGCAGCCGTGGTGGCTGTCCCGAAGGCCCTTAGGGTAGAGTCAGAGAAGCAGGTGGATGTCCCTCCAACGACTCATATAACTGCAACCGCTGTGTAGGCCTTTGCCAGGGCATCGGCCAGGGGAACTGACCCCACAGTGGGTGCCAGGAAAGGCTTTGCCAAAGGAGGGCCCTGGAGCTCGGTGGGTGGGAGTGGTAGGGGATGAGGGCAGAGGAGGGTTCTGGCAGCAGGGGCGGCGGGGCGGGGCCGGGCACAGCAAGAATGAGGCCTGCAGCAGGGCTCTCGTCCGTAGGTGGTTGACGTGTGGGCGGTGTCGGGGCGGGGGCTGTTCCGTGGGCCGTGGGTGCATACCCACCACGTGGCAGTAGCACTCCTCAGTTCTGCAAGTCAGAAACGTCCCCAGACGTTGCCACATGGCCCCACAGGGACAAGCTCTCCCCAGGTTGAAAACCAGCGGCAGGTCAGGGAGGCTGGAGCCAGGGGAGAGCAGGGTGAGGTGGGCTCGCCTTCCCCCTGCCCTGTTCTCATCGTCCCGCCAACCTCGGACACGGTTGCTGGTCTAATCCCTGTTCATAGCCGGGGAGAGAAATGGTGGTTGTGACGCGGGACAGCTGAGTTTTGAACCCGGATCTCACTGAATTTAACGTTCAAGTTTTTACCCAAAGCGCCCTCCCCCCCTTTAAATATAGAGGAGAGCCTTCAGACTCTAAGTTGACCTTCTCTTGCCACTTTTTCTCCCTTCTTTTAAATAGAATGGGGGAGGCGGGATTTGTTCTGATCCACAGATTTTCCATAGGGAGAAGGGAGGGATAATCGCAGCAGGCACTAAATTCCTCATCGGGTGACATGCCAGGGATGGGTTGGGCAGTTCAGTGGATTTTCAACTCTCTCACATCTGGGGAATGGGAGGGGGGTACGTTTTTTGTTGGCTTCAAGCTCAGAAAGTAATGAAATTGAACTCCACACATTTACAAGAGCGAGCAAGTTGGTTTTCCTTGGCCCGTCCAAATGCCACGCTTGCTAAAAACGAGTGCTGCAGAATTTTATTTGCATTCTGCCAGTCAGCAAAGGAAATCCCAGTTCAGAACTTAATTAGACGGATCCCCAAACAGAAGAGAGACAATGCGTGTGTATTTGCAGCCACCAGCTTCACCCTGGGCATTTACGATGTGATTTTTTCCCCCACCGTAAATGATGGAGAGGCTGCGTTCTCTCGGAGGCGGCTATTCTGGCCCCATGCACGTCCTCTCAAGGCAGGAGGCTCTGTGGCCAGCTGGGTCTTGGGCCATATGGAGCTGGGTTGGCTCTTATTTTGGCCATCTGGAGATCGTCGCCAGTCACCCAGCCTATTGGGTGACTGGTGTCCAGTTGGGTCATGTGCTGGCCTCATTTCCAAGTGTGCGTGATGCTTGTGCAGTGGACACGCCTGTTTGCAGTCATGTTCGGAGGCCGAATCTTGGACTCAGCACGTGGTGGGCATCCTGGTAGTGGTTCCTCTCGGTGACTTCGGGGTTGGGGTGGGCACCCCGGCCTCGCTGCGCCTTGGGGAGTCAGAGGGAGCTTTTCCCTCTTGCAGCAACCTTCATTTCTCTTCCCATCAAAAAGTTCTTCTTGGCAGACTGGTTTCTCAGCTGCTCACCTCCCTGCCCTTGGAGGTGAGAGCCTCTCCCCTTTCTGCGAAATGATTCGGTGGGGCCTCCTTTGTGGCAGCCAAGTTCAGCCCCTACGGGATAGGAGCCCTGTTGAACTTT
This sequence comes from Dasypus novemcinctus, assembly GCF_030445035.2. Taxonomy (NCBI): domain Eukaryota; kingdom Metazoa; phylum Chordata; class Mammalia; order Cingulata; family Dasypodidae; genus Dasypus; species Dasypus novemcinctus. The sequence continues at coordinate 55,299,678 of NC_080696.1, read as the reverse complement.
TGGCCAGGCCAGGTTGCCTATTTTACAAAGACCCGAAAATAGCTGTAAAGAGAAAGGGCCCTGGGATGGGTGAGTGAATCAGTGATCTGTGTACTGCATTTCCACTTGCAAGTAAAAGGAAAGTTTTTAGACAAAGAGGAAATAGGAGGAGCAGGTGTAGCAGAAAGAGCAACAGGCTAGGGGAGTTAGCACGCTCGCTGCCCACCCCGTTGCACCCTTTCCCGGCCAGGCACCTGGGCAGCTTCCTCAGCCTCTCAGGTGACGCCTGGAAGCCCAGGCCCCAGTGCAGGTCCCGGGTCTAGGGAGGCTAGAACGGTGAGGTGGAGCTGCCTGGGACGGCCTGGAGAAGGTTTGATGTTAACGATGACATCAGTGGTGATGATGGACCGCTGACATTTATCGAGTGCTCCCTACGCGCCAGCCCCTGTTCTCAGCTCTTTACGGGAATTGAGTCTGTGAATCCCCACCACGGCTTTGCGAGGTGGCATCTGTTATTTTCCCCCTGGTACAGATGGGGACACAGAGGAGTGGCCCGTGTTCTCCAGCCCCAGTGAACCTTAGATCTGGGATACAGAGGAACCCAAAGTGCTGATGGTCAAAGCACTGTGCCCCTGGCTAAGTGGTTTGTTTTTTTAAGTATTTATTCCCGCCTCCCCGCCCCGCCCCGTTGTCTGCTCTCTGTGTCCACTCACTGTGTGTCCTTCTGTGTCTGCTTGCATTCGTGACAGGCGGCACCAGGAATCTGTTGTCTCTTTTTGTTGCATCATCTTGCTGCGTCACATCTCCGTGTGTGTGGCACCACTCCTGGCGAGCTGTGCTTTTTTCACACGGGGCAGCTCTCCTTGCGGGGCGCACTCCTTGCCCGTGGGGCACCCCTATGCGGGGGGAACCCCTGTGTGGCAGGCACTTCTTGTGCACAGCAGCACTGCGTGTGGGCCAGCTCATCACACGGATCAGAAGGCCCTGGGTTTGAACCCTGGACCTCCCATGTGGTAGGCGGAAGCTCTGTCAGTTGAGCAAATCCACTTCCCTTGGCCAAGTGTTTTAGACCCTTCCTGGGGGAGAGCGTCTTGCTCAGGGCCTGGGTGCCGTCTGCATAGATAACAGAATCACAGGAGATGAGCTGTCCTCCTTCGTGGAGCCTGCCCTGACTCTCAGCGCTTCTCTACCTGTTGGAGACTTAGCACAGCCAGGCTTTCCTACAGTATCACACAGGTTGCTGCTGCTTTAGAGGTGTCTTGGGTGGAGGAGCTGGCTGTGTGCAGGGCCCTGGAGACTGAGAATCACACCTGGGCCGGTAGGATGCTCAAGCAACTAGAGGTTCCCTCGTGCAAAGAGGACTGCCGATTTGCTGCGCATCTGCAGTGGTTACCACTTGAGTGGCAAGGAGAGGGGAATTGCTGCAAGATCCACACTGTCTGGTATGTTGCTGATGTCCTATCACTTGGATGCCATGTGACGCCGTGAAGGGTCACCCCATGCTCCTGGCAGACCCCAAGAAAAGGACAGGGACGATAGGGTTGCGGATGGATTAGAATTATTGAGCGCTTATTATGGGCTGGGCACTGTTCTTAGGGCCGCACATGTATTAACTCATTTAATCCTTCGAATGCCATGAAATAGGTGCTTGTTCTAGGCGGAATTGTTTCCCAAAAGCTGGAAGAGGGCAGGAAGGGTCCTCTCCTGGGGCCGGCTTGACACCTTGCTTTTGGACTTTTAGCATGAGTTTCTGCTGTTTTCAGCCACGCAGTTGGTGGTGGTGAGTGGCGGCAGCCCTAGGAAATGAACGCAGTGCTGTTTCCGTCCTGTACCCCGTGGACGCGCCTTCCCAGGGTCTCAGGGACTTGCCCGGGGTCGACAGCGTGCAGCCGAGCGGCTGGGATTTGAGCCTGGGCCTGCCGCGTCCTGCGGCCGAACCGCCTGGAACTCTCTTCTCATTTCCCGAGAGCAAAACCAGGCCCCGGGCGGTTTCGGCGACTTTGTGAGCGTCACGTGGCTGACCCGAGGCCACGCTGGGTGCAGGCCCCGGGGCAAGGCGCCGCCCCGCCGCGGGGCCGCCCCCAGCTGCAGACCCCACCGCGGGCGCCGCAGCCGGTGCCGGGGGCCGCGGCGATGACCCGGGGTGCGGAGCGACATGAAAGGAGCACGCGAGGCCGTGCCGGGGCCGGGCGGCGCGCTTGGAGGCGGTTGAAAGGAAAGCTGCCGATAAGGGGGCGCTTTATCACGCCTCCTGACAGCCGGCGCTTCCGCCCTTCTGCTGCGTGAGGCCCAGATCTCTTCCAAGTTGCCTGGCTGGAGCCTCGGCTCCCACCAGGGGCTCTGGGGGGGTGGGGGGCGTTAGCTGGTGGGAGAGGCCCTGGGGGGGGGGGCGGGGGCGGCCCTTTGAAAGGCTCCGGGGCCCCTCACAGCCCCTTATCTTGGCCCTTTGGAGTTGTCGGCAGGAAAAGGGAAGCTCCGAGAGGAAAAGCTTTCTCCTGTGGCTTTTGTGTTCGGTTCCCAGTAACTGAAGCCAGGCCGGGCTTTTGTTGCTTGTTTTCCCACTTTTCAGCGAGAGGATGATGGATGACTCTTGACGCGGCGGGCGCCGGGCTCCCGCTCGGGGGGTGGCACCCAGCAGGCCGCGCCCGCTCACGCACGCGCGCACGCGCCCCTGGACAGGCAGCGCGGCCCCCCCCCACCCCCGGCAGGCGGCCAGGCCCGGGCTGAGCTGCGCGGAGCTGGTCCCCGACCCCCGGCCTGCCCCGCGGCCCCGCCGGCGAGGGAGCCGATGGCCTGGGCCTGGCCAGGCGCGGAGGGCTGGGAATTCACTCACGCCGTGGCCCTGGCAGCCACCGGCCTCGTCTAGACAGGAAGATGTGTGTGATGGGATTTAAAGATGAGGCTCTAGCTCTTGCGCGGGTGGGAAGGGCTCCTCCTGCCAAGGGCTCCTCGGCCACGACGCTCAGGCCCCGCTGCTCGGCCTTGGCCCAGGGGCCCGGCCCGGCCCGGCGCTTGTGGGGGCAGGGGGAGCAGGAGGGACAAGTGTGGGCCCAGCGAGAGGGGACCAGACCTTGGTGAGAGCCTCGCACCCTTTCACGGGGGACCCGGGGGGCGGGGGGGCGCGGCGAAGCCATGGAGTGTTCCCAACAGGCGGTCGTGGAAACGGGGGAGAGAGAGATGGACAGATGGCCACACGGGTGGACATGCACATAAACAGAGGTGCACGAGGGCACCCTCAGCAGCGGGGCGCCGGCCCCCGGTGGATGGTTAGATGTGCAGGGTGCTTTGTTGACCCCTCCGTGTCCTGCGGTTCTTGGTGTCTGCTGCATCCCAATGGGGGGAGAGTGCACGAGTCGGTGCTCAGGGACCCCCCTGTGTAGCTTGAAATAGGCCCTCGGACCAGCGGTTCTTAGCAACCCCCAGCCCACCGCTCTGCAAGCCCGCAGGCCCAGCCTTGGAGCCAGGGGCACAGAGACGGAGCCAGGTGGCACTCTGAACAAATGCCACTTTTTGTTTTCTGAACGTTCCTCACATTTTTATACATTGCTTGACCTTCCTTTTCGGCTCCCTTCTTGACACCCCAGCAGGGCACTGGCCCTTTCCTCCTTGCAGTTAAGATTCTTTAGCAGACACCTTTAGCAGAGGTTTGCTGAGCACCTGCTGCACCTGGGCGCGGGATCAGGTAGCTCTCGGCACCAGGATTTGCTGGCTTGGGAAGCAGTGGCCTCGCAGCCCTGGGCTCCCCAGCCCTGGGTGGGCTCTTTCCTAGCCCCTCCCATGAGGCATCTTGTATGTCAGTCCAGGGTTCCGTGAGCTGTGGTCCCCTGGGGGGATGTAGACTGATTTTTGTAGTGCTTAATCAGCATTTTCAAATTTTTTTATAATTGTAGGCTTGAATGATACGTGTATTTCATTGTATGTTTATGTGCGCCTTTGATTTACGACCGTGGCCCTGGTGTCTTATTCATGGTAGTGACATACAGTCTCTTTTAACATAATTTTTTGTATGTAAAAATAGGAGTTGAATTTTAATGTGAAAGATTCAGGGACTAATAGTCCAGTAAAAAAAAATCAGGAATATGGCTGAAGAATGACCGAGGTTTGACTGTGGTGGCCCTTTGTGAGCGTGCTTTCTCCCCACTTCCGAGAGAGCAGGAATAGAATATCATAGAGTGGTCAAGAGCAAGGGCCCTGGAGTTAGACCACCTAGTTTGGAATCTTGGCCTCTTCCTTCCCGCTGTGTGACCTTGAGCACATCGCCTAATCTCTCTGTGCCTCAGTTGCCTCCTGTATAAGCTAATAGTGCCTACCTCATAGGGTGGCTCTGAGGACTGAGTGAGTTGCTGGGTCTCAGTACTTCAGAAAAATGCCCAGTATTAAACACTCAATATGGCATTAGCTGCTGCTATTGTCGCCATCGTTATTGTTATTGTTATTATTATACCGTTGCCTACTATATAAATTTTCCTGAGTGTGGCTTTTTTTTTTTTTAATGTGAAAATGTGGTGCTCAACAAATATTTGTTGACTTGAATTGAGTTTTAAATTTTCAGAAAGCTGCCAGGCCTGGCACCTTTCAACCAGGAAAAAGCAATTCGGAAACCAGACAGAAAGTAAGCAGCGATTTTATTTCTGGCGAGCGCCATCATCACTCCTGCATGTGTCAGACAGCCGTGGTTCCCCCGCTTCGCCTCCCCTCCTTGGAGGACCTTTCTAGACGCTCATTCAGACAGTCTGCGAGAAGGTGCAGGGCCGCGCCGGCTGACTGGGGTGCAGCTCGCGATACGCTGCTGAGCAGTGGGCTTGCTCGACGTTCGTCTCTGTGGCAGTTTCTTTCCAATTCATTTTCAGTCCTGGCTTTTCAGAGACTCACTTTGTTTCTTGACGAAGCCTCTTGTAAAGCAGAGACTTGGGTGCTGAGGTAGCTGCCGTTCGTCCCCTGGAGTGTGTTTTAGGTGGAGGCTCCCCTAAGCATGGTTGTCTTGCTCTTTAGTGAAATGCACTTGAGGGGAACACAGAGCCATGAGGAAAATAAGGTTGTGGGGGTGGGATGATGGGTCTTTCACTTAGGCTTGGGGTTAGCTGCAACTAATAGAAATTCCAAAGTAACAATTGTTTAAAGGGATTATTCTTTCATGTAGAAAGTCTAGAGATACTCAAAAGTATTACGAAGTTATCAGGAATCCAGACTCCTCTTTTCCTGTTCAGGGTTGCCTCATGGTCCAAAATGACTGCTGGAGCTACAGCCATCACATCCACATTCTAAACAAAGGAATTGTTTGGAAGGAGAAAGGGAGAAAGGGCAAAAAGAGCTCACTCCTCAGCTGAGTCCTCTTCCTTTCAGAAAGTTTTCTGCAAGTCCTCCACATACTTCTGCTTAACATCTCATTGACCAAAACCTAGTTATGTGGCCACATTCATTTGCAAAGGAGGCTGGAAAGAATTGGCTCGGGGAGCTAGGCTCACTGCCACCCCCAATAATCAGGATCCCAGTGGTCTCTGCTGTAACACAGGTGACCTTAACAAAACATAGAACCCTGTTTTTATAATGAAATTTTGAAAGTTTTGAGAGCTATGGTCCTTGGTTTATTATCTGAGTTTCCTTAGCCTACAGTCTAGAGGGTGAATCTTAACCTTGTCGACATGGCAGGGCTTTGGGAGAAGCCCAAGGAGGATGCCACCTAGACGGCAGGGCAGGAGAGCCCCCAGGAATGGAAGGTCTCAAGGGACCTCTGAACTTCTCTTTTGAGGGCCCGTACCCCGACGTCAGAAACCCCAGCCTTCCCCTCAGCCTGTCCTCTGTCTTTTCCAGTGCCCAGAAACTTGCTTGGCACAGTAGGTGCTTTATATTTATTCAAAGACTAAATGAGTCTGCACCGTTGTTTCCTTACCTGTAAAGTTCAAATACGCATCCTGGTCCTTCTGGCCCAAGCAGATGGTAGGGGCTGGCCCAGGGGCTCTAAAAAGCCAGTCCTCGAAGTGCTGGGCCAGGTGCACCTTCACTACTTTTGAATTAGTTTTTTTCCCTTATAATAAAGGTCATGGCTGGTCATTGAAGAATATTTAGGAAATATCATTTGCTTCCTCTTGCTCTATTTATTAAGCACCTACTATGCTCCAGGCTCTGAGTCTTAACTTAAAGAGATGGATACATTCTCTGCTCCCACTGAGTTTTCAATCCAGTGAGACGACAGGTGTTGAACAGGTTAAACCATAAATAGGGTAATTTCAGATTGTAATGAAGGTTTTGAAAGATTTTTCTTTTCAGAGGGTGATCTGAGAGGATGCCTGGGAAGGTGGTTTCTTTCCCGTTGGAGTAGTCAGGGGAGTCCTTCTAGGGAGGGGTCCACCGAAGTTGGTATTTGAATGATGATAAGGAACTGGGCAGGGGAGGACCAGGGAATGACAAGTGCAAAGGCCCTGAGGCAGGATGATCTTCAGTGGTTGAGGAGTACCAGGGAGGCCAGGGTGGCTGCCTACAGTGGACAAGGGAAAGGACAGAAGGGGATGAAGGGGTCAGATGGTGCAGGACTTGGCTGGGCATGGAATTTGAATTTAATTCTTTGTGCCTGAGAAAGTCTGCAGGCTGTAAGCAGGGGGAGTGATGTCATCAGCTTTGCTTTCAAAAGATCCCTCTGGCTGCTTGTAGAAAATCTATTTGGGAGAGGGGGCAAGAGAGGAAGCAGGGGCTTTTTTGAAGGGGTGGGTGTAGTCATCCAAGTAAGAGGTGGTAGTGATTGGGCCCTGGGGGAAGTGGAAGAGAAGGTGAGAAGTAGAAGGTTAAGTGTGAACTCTGAGGATGCCACCCACAGCCCTGTCTGGTGGATCAGATATGGTGGACAAGGGACAGGGGTTCCAATACAGATTTTCTACAGGGAAGTCATCTCCCTGCAAATGTAGCTTATGTGAACAGGGGGATAGTTGGCAATGTCTTGAGACATTTTGGTTGTCACAAATGGGGGTGGGGGTGCTACTGGCAACTAGTGGGTAGCGGCCAGGGCTGCAGTTAAATACCCTATGTCACGTAGGGCCGTGCCTGTGACAAAGAATTAGCCGGCCCGCAATATCCATACAGCTCAGGTCGAGGAACCCCGGTTTACCAGTTTCCCATTGCCGTGTCTTAAATTGTGTGCTAATGATAATCCCCAATGCCACCACCCCTCCAGAGAGGCACGTGACCCTTCACCAAAGTGACATGTCCTGATAATCCTGAAGAACAGCTTTGAGCTTAGCAGCCCTCCCCCCCAGCGGGACAAATGAATGAATGAATGAATGAAAGAGCGAATGAGTGAATGAACGAGGGGACTGCCCCCACAAAGAGTGAGTCAGCCTGGCTCGGCCCCCAGCTTCCATCGTGTTGGTGGCAGCCAGGCCCCGCCGCGGCTGTGCTCAAGAACGGCCTCCTTGTTTCTGAATGATGCGATGTGTTTACCTGCCAAGCGGGCCCTGCCTCTCCCAGGTCACCCACAGAGGCCCGTCTCAGAGCCGTCTCGCCGTGTGCAGAGTCGAAGAGTTATGCAGCGAGCCCTCCAAAACCCACCCTTTGAAACGAAAGAAACTGGATCTTAAAATCCCAAAATAGAGCACGGAAAGGTACACATCACGTCTGCCTTCTCTTCTTTTTTTTCCCCCTTGTGGCAAAAGTGACTCAGAATTCTTGGTCTCCATCCAGGGAGACCTGCGCAGGCTCTCGGGAGGGGGCCGGGGTGGGCTGGGGCTGGGAACGGCGGGCGGCGGAGCGCCCCGCGGGCTCGCCGGGCCCCTCGTCTCGGCTCCTTGTCTTCGGCTCTTGGCGGAGCGGAGAGGGGAGCGGAGAGGGGAGCGGCCGGGGCCGCGCGCCCACGCCCGACTCGGGTGCAACGTTCCGGGGAAGCGGCGCCGCCCTGTCCTCGGGATGCTTTATCAGCGTGCTCCGTGGGGGCCGGCGCTGCGGCCGGCAGCAGCGTCCTCGAGACTGCGGTGGCGTGGGGCTTCCGCTAGGCCCCCTCATTGCTCAGTTGACCCACGCCCCGGGATTCAGCCCGCGCCCCCTTCAGCGCTTCGCCTGGAGCCCAGGCCCCCGGGGACACTCGGGACCACTTTGCTCAATATCAGGCCAGCACCTCTGCACGAGAGCCTCTGGAGGACCTATGGAAGGCTGCTTTCCCGGGCCTACTTCCTGGGGCCACCCCACGCGTGGCAGGGCGGGGCGTGGTGGGCGTCGTCACGAGGCGGCTGTGCTCTCGACTCAGTGTCGCCCCACGTCAGTCCCTGAGATGCTGCTGGAGAAGAGAGGTCAAGTCCACGTTTCCAGCCCAAGCCGGTCTCCCCGGCTGACGGCCTTCGACCTCGGCCTTGGATACTCCGTCTCTTTGCTGGAGGCGTTCCTGCAGACTGGCTCAAATGGTAGCGAATTTAGGCAGACCCCAAACGTGGGGCTTCTCCTCCAGACGTGCATAAGCCTCTTCTCTCGGGGTCGCTGCAGGACCCTGAGAATGAGCCCGTTCATCCAGCCTATACGTATTTATCATGCCAAGTGATGAGCAAGCAGACAATAAGCGAAAGCCTAAGATAACGCTTATCACTCTCAGGAAGGAAGTGAACAGGACGACGTGATGGGGTGATAGCGGGGGGAGGCTCGGCGCCAGCCCGAGCAGCCTGCGTTTAGGCTGACGGAGCAGGAAGAGCCACTGAGTGAGGACAAGGGGGATGAGCATGCCCGGCTCGGGGGAACAGCACGTGCAAAGGCCCTGAGCAGGAGCACGCTTGGCCTGGTGGAGACGCCCCAAGGATACCATGTGGCTGAACCAGCGCACAGTGGGGCAGATGAGGTCGGGGATGGGAGCCAGGGCTGGCTCGTGCAGGGCTTTGTGGGTGGTGATGAGGAATGTGGATTTTATTCTAAATGTACCTACAGATCATTACATTTTGGAGCTGAAAGACAACCTTTGAGGTTATTTCTTTCAAGAATGGAGGAATTTTATTGCCCAACATCACTCAACCGTGGGTACAAGAATGCTAACAAAAGCGTACGCTTCTGGAAGGTCACTCACCCGGGCCTCCCAGCAGCCTGGCGGGGCGTGCACCGTCCCTGGTCTCATGTACAAATGAAGAAACTGAGGCTGGGAGAAATAAACGAGCTTGCCTCGCATGACACAAGCAAGTGGCGGTGCCAGGGTGTCAGCCCAGACAGTGACTCCGGAGCTCACACCCTTAGTCTCGGGGTGCGCCTGGCTTTGCACAAAGAGGCGTGAAGAAAGGAGTCATGAAGTGTTTTAAAGAAACGAGCAACAGCTGCATCCAAAGGTCGACTCGGAGAAGCCTCACATATTTGAATCCAGGACTTCCAGACTCATCTTCTACATGACTCAGTTACTCCTTGGCTCAGAGAGAGACTTGGTCAGAGTGGGAAGGCCGGTGGGGAGCCACGTCTGAGCTGACATTTCTGTCCAGGGGCCCCAAAGCTGGAGGTGGAGAGCAGGGAAGGGAAAGTTTCACATCTCTGGCCCCTGGGGAGGCAAAATCACCCAGTTTCTTTCTTTAAAGATCCCCTGGGGGGGCTGTGGGTGAGTGGGGGGGGATGGGGTGCAGCCTTTGGTCCTGAATCCCATTAGGCTCCTGTGCCTTCTCTGATCTTTCTATGGCTTCCTTGGGGTTTCAGATGTGGACATGGTAATTGGAAACAAATTTAGCATGTTTCAGGCCATCCAGTCTCCTTGAGTGAGCGTGCCTGCTGTGTGGTAGAGATGTCTGTTTTTAATTTCCAGTGATGTGAGAAATACAGAATGACTTGTTTCTTAATTTAGAATACCGAGAGAGACCGACTTGTTTTGTTTGCGAGCCTGCGCAAAATGTCTAATGCCCTTTCAATGCTTTGCTGTGGGATTTCAAAACGTGCCCCTCCCAGCGTGGCATCGGCCGGGGACTGGTCAGAGCCGTTTCCTGTGGCCTGAAGATGTACCTGGCCAGCGGGTGCCGCTTTGAGTTAGAGTGCAGACGTGGGGCTCCTTTGTTGTTGCAGCTGAGGTGCCACCCCCTCTGTTTGGAACAGGGCAGCCCAGGCACCCGTTGTCCACCCAGGGGAGCCCTGCCCATTCCGTGCAGGACCAAGGCGCAGTGACACAAGAGCCACCGCGGGCCAGGCAGAGGATTGCCCAACCCAGGGAGAAGCCAGCGTGGGCAGCACAACAGCTCTTTTGTCATGTAGAAGGGGTGGGTCTGGAGAAATTGTAGCTACTCCAAACCCTACCGTTTAGCTCCCTTCTGGGGTTGCTCACGGATGGAGCACAGCTCCAGCCCCCTTCCGGGCACTGGGGCTGCAGCAGGGGGCACGGCCACTGGCGCTCCGGGGCTCATGTTCTCATGCAGGAGGCAGGAAACAATCAAATAACCATATGATGCTGTGTCAGGTGGTGATAAACGGATGAGGCAACACAATGCAGGGTGTGCGACATACAGGGGGTGTGGGGTGCCGTCAGAGGAAGGGGTGGCCAGGGAAGGCCTCTCTGATAAGGCGAGCCACGTGGACGTGCAGTGTGAGCAGAGCAATCTGTGCTCAGACCCTGGGGCGGGTGCCTGGCACCTTGGAGGAACGAGGCCAGGGTGGCTACCGTGGAGGGAGGTGGGGGAGCAGGGACAGATCACATAGGATCCTCCGGGTCACGTTAAGGACCTTGGCTTTTTGCACTGCATGAGATTGGAAACGTTGAAGGGCTTCATACAGAAGAGTGACAAGCTCTGATTTAACATTTTTAAAGATCATTCTAGCTGCCAGGTGGAGAATTAGACTGTGTGCCTGGAGGAGGAGGGGCAGGCAAGGATGGATGCAAGGAGAGCTGTGAGGAGGCTACTGCAATGGTCCGGGCAGGAGAGGAGCTCCCCAAGCAATCTGCTGAAATAGATGACATGGTGGTGGCGAAGACCAGGGTGGTGCCAGTAGACCTGGTGAGGAGCTGTTGGGCTCTGGATGGATTTTGAAAGTCGAGCCAAAAGGACTTGCTACTCAGCTGGATGTGGTGTGTGGTTTGGTGTAGACTCTAAACTCTGAACTTGAAAGGAACCTGGTGGTGCCTCCTCCTGCCACTTCCTTTGCTGAAGGCCCCTGCCTTGGACTCTTGCTCTTGAGGTTTCAGTGGCTGGTGCCGGGTCTTCACTTTTCTTGTAGGATGGGACGGGATGGGATATTCATTGTACGTGCACCTGTACCTTCATCACTCTAATTTTTCTTTCTTCTGGCCTTTGAAAGAAATGTCAAGATTCACAAAAGAGAAGTAGGGAGGCAGCCTCTTTCTTTGGATGAATGTTTTGGCTTTGTAAGGTTACACATCAGAAAATAATCTTTGTGTTACATTGTAATCTAAATAGGAGGTGGAAGGGAGCTGCAGCCACTGGCTCCAGGAAGAACAGAACTTCTTTCTGGGGATGATCAAAGCCCCAAAGCACATTTTTAAATAGTAAACAAAAAAAAGTTAATTTTTAAAGTTTTGTGAGTTTTCTTTCTAATGCATGTGGTTCAAAATTTGAAAGGCACAAGAGGGTAGTAAGTGGAAAGGTCTCTCTCCCACCATTTGGGTCCCTCCTCCAGGGCAACCACCTTCACAATTTCTTGGATGTCTTTCCAGGCAGGCACACATACACGTACACGCACACACCCCTCCCTGCTTTGAGGCCACAAGTAGATATGTTTGTGCACACTGTTCTGGTACATTTGAAGATTTGTCCATGTCAGTCTATAAAAAGGTTCCTTAGAGCATCCCATATGGCTGCCCAGGCTGTGCACTGCACAATTCCAGGGAGGCGCCCCGCACGTTCTCTGGGATGCCGGTCCCGAGCAGTCTCACTTGTTAAATTGCAGAATTGTATTCCATCATGTGAATGTGCCATCACTGATTTAGCCAGTGCCCTTGTGCTAGGTATTTAGGTCATTTCCAGCTGATGACTATTTTAAAGAGTTCTTGTTCTTAGGTCTTTTTTGTGCATCTGCCAGGACATCTATAGGACAAACGATTCTCTAGCATTGGATGTGCTGCTCCAAAGGGATTTTACTTGGTAATTTTGTCCTTTAGGGACATGGGCTCATCCTGTTCTTGCAGCCTCTCCCCTAGGCTTGCGTGTTTGCCCCAGGTTGAGTTTTACCTGGCTGGGCACCTGAGTTCTATCTTTTGCATCAGTCCCACACAGAGCAGATGGAGGAAGCCTTCCTCCCAGGTTCTAAGCTCTGTTCTGCTGCTTGATTGTTGGCGGAGCCTCTGTTTCCCCTATGCTCTAGGTGGCAAGGAAGATCAGAGCGCAAACAGACGTGGCTCCTAGTCCCTGCCCTCGTGGAAGACACGTTCCATCTGGGGAGGCAGACAGGCAACAACTAATTATGCAACCAATTATAGCTTGCATTTATGATAAGTACAACTAAGAAGACTATTACTGGGCAGCCCCACCTTGTCTGGGAAGGCTTGGGAAATAATATTTAAGCCATGCTCTGAAGTATGACTAAAGGTGAAAGTGGGGTAGTGGGAGGGAGGGAGGGCAAATGTTCTGAATGACCAAAGACCAGACCTGGGAAGATGTAGTGGGTGAGGGGTGGGAGATGGGGGCAGGGGAGGGGTGGGCAGCTTATGCAGACACTGGGAGGTCTGGACCTTTATCCCAGGCACAGGGGGAAACCAACTAAGGGCTAGAAGCTGGGAGTGACTTATGGCAAGTTGAAGTTTTAGAAAGATCACTCTGCAGAGTGGAGCAGGTGAGTGAGGAGTATAGGGGATGCACGAAAATTCTTTTGGAGGTGCCTCTGGTGAGAAAAGTGGTAGTAACTTAGCTTGGGATGGAAATGAAGGAAGAGGAGAGAGTGGCAGAATTTAGGAAATAAAATTGACTGGACTTGGAGATGGATCCAATATGGGGGCGAGGCAGAGGGAGGTGTCAAGAATTAGGATTTTGGGAAGCGGACTTGGCCCAGTGGTTAGGGCGTCCGCCTACCACATGGGAGGTCCATGGTTCAAACCCGGGGCCTCCATGACCCGTGTGGAGCTGGCCCATGTGCAGTGCTGATGCGCGCAAGGAGTGCCGTGCCACGCAGGGGTGTCCCCCGCATAGGGGAGCCCCACATGCAAGGAGTGTGCCCCATTAAGGAGAGCCGCCCAGTGCAAAAGCAAGTGCAGCCTGCCCAGGAATGGTGCCACACACACGGAGAGCTGACACAACAAGATGACGCAACAGAAAGAAACACAGATTCCTGTGCCGCTGACAACAGAAGTGGACAAAGAAGACGACGCAGCAAATGGACACAGAGAACAGACAATGGGGGGTTTTGGGGGGATGGGGAGAGAAATA